>NC_058376.1:49349166-50057500 GCF_018350175.1 Felis catus
ACAGTGCCTATCTGTTCTTTCATGTTGTCTGCTTTTTCCCTTAGAGGCCTTATAGATATTAATTATACTTGTTTTATTTTTTTATTTAAAATTTTTTGTATATAATTTATTGTCAAATAATCATACTTGTTTTAAATTACTGGTCTGATTATTCCAACAACTCTGCCATAGCTGAGTCTGGTTCTGATGCCTTATTTGTGTTTTCAAACTATGTGTTTTGTCTTTTAGTATGTCTTACAATTTTTTGTTGAAAGCTGGACATGATGTACTGGGTAAAGGAAACTCTGATAAATAAGTTTTTAGTGGTGAGGTGTGAGGGAGGTGAAGCGATTTATAGTCCTATGAGTGACTCTCAGTCCTTTAGGGAGCCTTTGGTATGGGGCTGTGAACTTCAAAAGTGCTTCTCAGTCCTCCCCCAACACTCTTTAAGTTGGATAGATGGTTAGAATGGGCTGGGGCTGGGTATGTTCCCTACCCCAGTTTGGTTAAGTTCTGATAAAACCCCAATAGATTAGGCTCTGGTAAAATAGTTTCTCTTGGGGGCAGGCCTTGTTAAGAAGAACAGAATGCTCTATTATGTTTCAAAATGATTCCTTTTCTTCTTGTTTTGCTGGAAGTCTGATATTTATTACAGGAACTTGATTGAGCTCCCAGAGGTGAGATCCACAGTGTGGAGATCTCTTTATGACTTTATTCCTCATCCTGATGTCACTGTGTTATAATAAGATAGCCCTGTTAAACTAGTAAGCTCTGGGTTTTGAGACAATGTCATACCAAGTAGTTTTATTAAAATTAAACTGAAGCAGAGATATATTTGGCTGATATAAGGAAATTTATTATAGCTGTGGTTTCTGTTTTTATGTTTCCGTCTTCAGTACTTGGACCATGAGACTGTTTCAGCCACATTCATCGACAGCAGTGGACAGTTTGTTTCCTCCCAGATGACAAGAATTAGCCGGAATCCTTACTGTGGCTATGAGCATCAGACTCTGTCCAGCCGGGAGCGCACGGAGGAGGACTCCCTGCTGGCTGCCTTACAGTGGCAGGTGCCTGATGTGGGTCCAGTCCCCTTTGTGAAGAGCACTGACCCTTCTTCCAGCTACTTTGTTATCTTGAACTCCGCAGCCTTCTTCAAGGTGGGAAGCCAGCTAGAAGTGCTGGTTCATGTGCAGGATTTTCAAAGAAAGCCCAAGAAGTATGGTGGAGACTACCTGCAGGCCAGGATCCACTCCCCTAAGCTGCAGGCAGGGGCTGTGGGAAGAGTGGTAGACTACCAGAATGGGTTTTACAAGGTCTTCTTTACTCTGCTCTGGCCAGGCAAAGTTAAAGTGTCCATATCTCTGGTCCACCCCACTGAGGGGATCAGAGTTCTTCAGCGCCTGCAGGAAGAGAAACCACACAGAGTCTATTTCAAGAGTCTCTTCCGTTCAGGAAGAATTTCTGAAACCACTGAGTGCAATGTGTGTCTTCCTGGGAGTCTTCCCCTGTGTAACTTTACAGATGTCTACACTGGAGAGCCCTGGTTCTGCTTCAAACCAAAGAAGCTCCCTTGCAGTAGCAGAATTAACCATTTCAAAGGTGGATACCTGAAGGGCCTCCTAACTGCTGCAGAGACCGCTTTCTTCCAGAGGTAGGTGTTTCTTGTTCCAGGGGATAATTTTAAGGTCCTTTTCCACTGTTTTTGTCTCAATTAGGTGACATCATCCCATTTAGAAGACTTTCTTGTTTTGGTTATTTGCTTCATATAACTTTCTGAAGTTGGCCCTATTTGGGAGAAGTAGCGAATAGGAAAATAAATACATATTTATATTTTGTGAATAGTTTTTATTTTTATTTATTTATTTTAAAGTATTTTTAGATTTTTAAAAATGTTTAAGGGATCTGTACACCCAACGTGGGGCTCAAACCCACAACCCCAAGATCCAGAGTTGCATGCTCCAGTGACTGAGCCAGCCAGTGCCCCCTTGTGAATAGTTTTTAGAAAGTGAAGCTTAGAGCTTCTTCTAGTTCAAATTAAAAACCTTTTACCCTCAGATTTATGTTTTACTTCAGAACTACATAGCACATGGATAACTATATAAGAAAGATCACTTATTCACAGAACAGATGAAAAACATCACCCAAGAACAGGGTGACAAGAGGTCTTGTAGTCAGGACACTGTTTTATCTTCATGTCTAATAAGCTAAAAAAATTTCAGGAGCACCTAGGTGGCTCAGTCAGTTAAGCAGCCTACTCTTGGTTTCATCTCAGGTCATGATCTCACGGTTTGTGAGATTGAGCCCTGCTTTGGGCTCTGTGCTGACGGTGCAGAGCCTGCTTGGGATTCTCTCTTTCCTGTCTCTCCCCTGCTTGGGCTTTCTCTCTGTCTCTCTCAAAATAAATAAATAAACTTTAAAAACATTTTTAAGTGACATATTATCAGTTGTTAAAATCATATACTGATAGGAAAAGGACTATGAATATGACAACATTGCTGGGTTGACTTAACGATAAACATGGGAAACCAGGAATATCACGGCAAACTATGTTTTTTAAATTAACAGTTAGGGAAATTTTTGCATTATTGTGTACAAATTTCTCTTGGGGAACATAAGTGTAAAACTTTTTCAGCGGAAAATGCGGAATAATGTGCAGAGTGGAATGTATGGGGTCAGTATGGATTAAATGTTTTCTTCAACATTTCGTACAGTTCTGAAGTAAAATAGCATGCCTAAGGAAAAAAATCATAAAAGCCATATGGCCAAAAAGTCCAATTACTTGACAGAATGTAAAAATGCCTTTTATTTTTTTATTGAAATAAATACTTAAAAATACTCCTTGGTGGAGAGGTAGTTTTGTTGAGTACCTCTGGGCAACTGTAAAAATTTTATGTTTTATGCCCACTTCTTACTCAGTGAGGGAAATGTTCCTACTATAACGTATGTAGGAGCTTCTCAAACAAAGCTCTGATTTTTCATTTCTGGAGTCTGCTTTTGGTCGTATCGGTTTTAAATACATGTTTGCTGGACTGATGCCATGCTTTTAGAGGGATGCTCTTAGATGCCAGCAGAGGGAGCACTATTCAATGTATTTACTGTACGTTCTTCAGAAAACTGTCTAGTTTGTTGTGTGGCTGAGTATACAAGGACTTTAGCTTTAGTTTTAATCCTGGGTTCAATTTCAGACACGTTATTTATCAATGACGGTGAGCAGATGATTTCAGGTCTGTGTACTTTTTGCCTATGTGTGAAGACTGCTCAGTTCCTCCCCTTTAGGGTTGTGTTGTCAGTCTCCTTAGTGGCTTAGCAAAAAAGAGGAAGCACAGCTTATAACTTACTGAAATTCCATGGGGAAAAAAGTGGGAGAAAAATTTGAGAGTAAGTGTAAAATTTAAGAATATTCCTGACACTAAATCCTACCATTAAAACCAGAAAACACCTGTGAATCGTGAAGGATGAAATAATTATGTCTCTGTCCTTACTTGCACATCCTGGATGAGGCTGACTGATGGCACTTTGTAGTAGAATCATTAAGAAATTCTACTTACCTAGAAGTTCGCTGATAAGATGTTGCTTGAGGTAACATTTTTGGGAATCAAACATCTGATAGTTCTGCTACTGATTTTTTTTCTTGCATTGTTTATTAGAATTCTGAAATTTTACATCAGCTAACTAAAAAGAAGAAGATTGAAATTGATTTTTTGAGGTGTCCTTGGGTATGCTTTTTTGAGCTCATGGTCTGAATATGTTAAGCTGATACCCATTTTTACCTTTTTTCCTTGGTGGCTCATAGCATTGCTTAATTCAGAAAGGATTAAGCTTAGCTTTGGTCTTTGGTTCTCTAAATAACAGTTGGACAATTAAGGTGATCTAATCTTTGTTCTTTACTCCTAAAAAATGTTGGTTTTAGAAAGAACAACAGTACTTTGCTTAAAAGATTCTATTAATATAAAGAAAGGCTTTTTGAAAAAATGAGGTTCTCACATGAAAAGCTTCCCATATATTTTAGCATCATTTCATATTTTCTTTTTTCTAACTTTGTGCTTAAAAAAACTTTCAAATCATTAGAAACACTGCAAGAATAATAAAAATGAACATCCATATAGCTTTAACTTAGATTCACCATTGTTAATGTTTTGCCACATTTGCTTTCTCTCTCTTTCTCTTTGTATGTGTGTTTATATATATGTCTGTTGATGTATAATTATCCCCCTTCCCAGAGAATTTGAGAGTAAGTTGCAGACAACATGGTGTTGCACCTCATGGGTATGCATCTCCTGGCACATGAACTTTCTCCAACATATAACTGTAACATATTTATCACACTTGGGGCATTTATCATTAATACAATACTATCATTGAATATACAGTCCATACTCAAGTTTCTCTGATTGTCCCAATAATGTCCTTTATAGCTGTCATTTTTATTTTAACTAATCTAACCTATGATTTCTTACAATGTGTTTAGTTATCCTTTCTTTTAAATTTTATTTATTTATTTTGGGAGAGACAGAGAGAGAACACAAACAGGAGACGGACAGAGAGAGGGGGGGACAGAGGATCTGAAGGGGGCTCTGTGCTGACAGCAGAGAGCCCCATGCGGGGCTCGAACTCACAAAATGTGAGATTGTGCCCTGAGCCAAAGTTAGACGCTTAACCAACTGACTGAGCTACTCAGGCACCCTCAGTTATCTCTTTAATCTTTAATTTGGATGAGGTTTCTAGCTTGTGTTTTTTTGTTTGTTTGATTGATTTTTTGTTTATTTATTTTGAGAGAGACAGAGACAGTGTGAGCAGGGGAGGAGCAGAGAGAGAGGGAAAGAGAGAGAATCCCAAGCAGGCTCCACCCTGCTATTGCAGAGCCAGATGTGGGTCTCAAACTCATGAAGAGATCATGACCTGAGCCAAAACCAAGAGCCGGACACTCAACTGACCGAGCCACCCAGGCGCCTCCTCTAGCATGTTTTTCACAACATTAAGGTTTTGATGTCACTGCTTTGTAGATGTCCCTTAATTTGGATTTGCTGCCTTATTGTTTCTACATGACCAGATTGAGGTTAAACATTTTTACAGGAAAATTACAAAGGGCAAATTTTCTTCTTTTCCTTATCTTAAAGCTCTCCCACGAAAGCAGTTTATTTGTGCTGTTTTAAAAGTCATGTTCTCTCCTAAATGTAACTTATTTAAACTATTTTCTAAACATACAGTTGACCCTTAAAAGTCTCAGGATTTAGACGTGCCAACCACCTGCACAGTCAAAAATCTGCTATAACTTTTGACTTCCCAAAGACTTTACTAATATTCTACCATTGACCAGAACCTTTACTGATAAGAACAGTTGATTAACACATATTTTGTATGCTGTATGTATTATATATACTGTAGTCTTATAGTAAAGTAGGCTAGAGAAAAGAAAATGTTAAGAAAATCATTAGGAACAGAAAATACATTTACAGGACTGTACTGCATTTATTGAAAAAATCCATGCATAAGTGGAGCTGCACAGTTCAAAGCCATGTTGTTCACACAAAAGACCTTGAATAGTCAAAGTAATATTGAAGAAGAAAACCAAAGCAGGAGGCATCACAATCCCAGACTTTAGCCTCTACTACAAAGCTGTAATCATCAAGACAGTATGGTATTGGCACAAAAACAGACACATAGAACCAATGGAATAAAATAGAGATTCCAGAATTGGACCCACAAATGTATGGCAAACTAATCTTTGACAAAGCAGGAAAGAATATCCAAAGCAGGAAAGAATGGAAAAAAAATAGCCTCTTTAACAAATGGTGCTGTGAGAACTGGACAGCAACATGCAGAAGAATGAAACCAGACCATTTTCTTACACCATTCACAAAGATAAACTCAAAATAGATGAAGGACCTGAATGTGAGACAGGAAACCATCAAAACCGTAGAGGAGAAAGCAGGAAAAAACCTCTCTGACCTCAGCCATAGCAATTTCTTACTTGACACATCTCCAAAGGCAAGGGAATTAAAAGCAAAAATGAACTATCGGGTTCTTGTGAAGATAAAAAGCCTCTGCACTGCAAAGGAAACAATCAGCAAAACTAAAAGGCAACCGACGGAATGGGAAAAGATATTTGCAAATGACATATCGGACAAAGGGCTAGTATCCAAAATCTATAAAGAACTCACCAAACTCCCCACCTGAAAAACAAATAATCCAGTGAAGAAATGGGCAGAAGACATGAATAGACACTTTCTAAAGAAGACAACCAGATGACCAACAGGCACATGAAATGAAAAGATGCTCAACATTACTCCTCATCAGGGAAATACAAATCAAAACCACACTGAGATACCACCTCATGCCAGTCAGAGTGGCTAAAATGAACAAATCAGGAGACTATAGATGCTGGCGAGGATGTGGAGAAAGGGAACCCTCTTGCACTGTTGGTGGGAATGCAAACTGGTGCAGCCATTCTGGAAAACAGTGTGGAGGTTCCTCAAAAAATTAAAAATAGATCTACCTTATAACCCAGCAACAACACTGCTAGGAATTTACCCAAGGGATACAGGAGTACTGATGCATAGGGGCACTTGTACCCCAATGTTTATAGCAGCACTTTCAACAATAGCCAAATTATGGAAAGAGCCTAAATGTCCATCAACTGACAAATGGATAAAGAAGATGTGGTTTATATATACAACGGAATATTACTTGGCAATGAGAAAGAATTAAATAAATTATATATATATAATACACATACGTGTGTGTGTGTATAATATATATATACACATACGTGTGTGTGTGTGTATAATAAAGATTGAATGTTAGTTTAAGAAAAAAATAAAGAAATAATGGCTGCAAACTTCCAAAATGTTTGAAAAAAAGAAATGATCCTCTTGTAGGCAGCAAAAAACAAAAAACAACAACAACAAAAAAAAACAAAACATGTTGTTCAAGGTCAGCTGCACTGCCTTCCTTGTTTCTTGTCTCCCCATTAGAATGTCATTTCCCTGAAGGAGGAGATGCTGTGTGTCTTGTTTATTGTTACATCCCTGACATCTAGGACAGTGCCGGGCCCATAGTAGAAGCTTAAAAATTATATTTTTATTTTATTAAAAAAATTTAATTCCAGTGTGGTTAACATACAGTGTTATATTAGTGTCAGGTGTATAATATTGATTGTGATTCAACAGTTCCATATATTACTCAGTGCTAATCAATAGAAGTGTACTCTTTAATCTTCTTTACCGATTTCACTCATCTCCCTGCCCACCTTCCCTCTGGTGACCATCAGTTCTCCATAGTTTTTTGTACTATCTGTTTTTTGGTCTCTTTCTTTTTTTTCCTTTGTTCATTTAGAAGCTTAAGAATTATTTAAGAACATATCTCTTTTGAACTGATTTTTGATAAAACAAAATATTGTGATTCAAGTTCACATATCAAGAATTTGGAAAGTTAGCATTTTATTTTTTTGTTTGTTTTTGGCCTAAGTGTAAGAGGTAATTGTTGTGACCCAGTTTCTGGCATAGTTATACCAAATTTCCAGTACTTTTTCCCTGGACTCCACACTCTCCCACTTTTTCACACAGCCCTCCATCTAATATTGTCCAAGCATGGACTCTAGCTCAGGGCCTGTGCTAAGTGCTGGAGACAAAAGGTGAGTGAAACACAATCTGTGTCACTGAGGAGTATGTTTTAGAAAGAGACACTACAGGGCCATACCAATGGTGAACAAAGTCCTGAAAGAGCACATATCTGGGGACAAGTGTCTCTAGTAGGACACATCTCTGTTCTGGGCAAGGCCTAAGGAATCTGACCTGTGATTTAATGCTACATAGATTTATAATATGAAAATTAGATAGTGACAGAATGGACATTCTCATCAGTGTGAGCCATTCTCCGAGTCCAAGGGGAATAAAGAATTTAAACCAGAATTTGTCATTTTAGAGATTATACTCTCAGGGCTATGTGGTGAAAAATTAACAACCTATTTAATTTCTATTCACTTTATATATCCACATAACCTGCTTATTTTAAGAGACCTGGTTTATTAATTGATTGTGTTGAGTAGCATTTATAAGAATATTTCATCTTAAGGTTCTGTGAAATCCTGTTATTTTAATTTGCAAATGAAGATACATATTAGAAAGTAAATGTTCTCAAATCTAAACTTGTATTCTTCTTATTCCTTTTAAAGTGGTGTCAATATCAAAATGCCAATCAACTCCAGTGGACCTGACTGGGTGACTGTGATTCCCAGGAGAATAAAAGGTAAAAAGAATGAGCTTGATGATTTGTTGTTTTTCTTGCTAAATGGGTTGAGGCTCTGTGGTTTCACTAATGTCATGAAAACTTCTTTCCTCCTTTTAATATGCCATGGTTACTTCTGGGCACAATTGAAAATACTAAAAGAGCTTTTTAATTAAAATAAATCAGACCTTATGTGCATAATCTTGGGCTTTGCTATTTATACTCCTGTGAAAGTTGTCTTCTTCCCCTTCCCCTCTCTGGTTGGCTGCTCAAGAGACTTTGGTGCTATACTGTCCGATATGGTAGCTACTAGCCACACATGGCTATTTAAATTTAAATTAATTAAAATTAACTAAAAATTAAAATGTAATTCTTTTTTTTTAAACAAAATTTTTAATGTTTATTTATTTCTAAGAGAAAGAGAGAGAGAGCCAGAGCACAAGCAGGGGAAGGGCAAAGAGAGAGGGAGACACAGAATCCGAAGCAGGCTCCAGGCTCTGAGCTGTCAGTACAGAGCCCGATGAGGGGCCCGAACACACAAACTGTGAGATCATGACCTCAGCCAAAGTTAGACACTTAACTGACTGAGCCACCCAGGCTCCCCTAAAATTTAATTCTTAAGTCACACATCCTCGGGAGCCATGTGTGGCTGGTGGCTACCATGTTGGGCAGCATTTTATATGGAATGTAGTGTACCCATCATTGCAGAAATTCTGTCGGATATCACTACTCTAGAGTTATCCAAGAAACGTGTATGAAATCAGCAAGGAAATTTTTAAAATCAAAAGCATTATGTTACTGAACTCTGGTTTTCTCAAAGTGTGATCTCTGCATTAGCAGAATCAGCTAGAATTGCAGATTCTTAGGTCTTACTTCAGGCTACTGAATCAGAAACTTGGGCGTGGGGCCTAGCAATCTGGGTTTTAGCAAACCTTCCAGGTGATTTTGATCCATTGGCATTGGGTATTGTTAAAAGTAAAACAATATAGAGTAAATGTATGTGTTCTGTTTTAGCCACGGTGACTTTTAGAAAGAAAGGATGAATATTATTAAGGAAACTTATGCAGATGGCAAGCCCTTTTGGCTGTTGAAAGCATATATGACAGTATATATGATAGATACTGCACAGATACTGGCAAACACTATTGCCATAGGGCCTAGGCGTGCAATACATGTGAATCTAGCCAGGGTGGGTATTAGTCATAGGCATGCCTTGTGTGAATGGTGGGGGAAGAACCTAAGTGCAAGCACAGCCTGTCTACAGCTCTTGCTGCTTTGTTGTGCAGAAATGTGCTCAGATGTATAGGGTTTCTTTTTTCCATGAACAGAAATCAGAAGTCTTAATCCTTAATCTTTAAATGTAATATCTCCAGATTTCAAAACATTGGCATCCAATTGCAAACATTTAAAATATTGTGTGGGCTAAATAAAATTATTGTCTGTGGCCCAGATACAGCCAGGATACTGCCAGTCTATATATCTCTGGTCTCCACTATCATGTGCCACAAGAAATCTCAGTCTTTTCCTAATGAAAGCTGTATTTTATTTACTTGAAGCCAGTGAGTTACTAATTTTAAAAGATTCATATATGAAACATCATAAACAGAAATACTTTTATTTGCCTGGGCCTCAACCTCCGTGTCTATTCCCCCTAGTCCTGCACTCCTCATACTCTATCCTTCTCTGCCCCAGCCCCAGTCTTCTGGCGTGGCTGCCTCATCCCTGGGTGTCTAGTGGGATGGTCAGCGGGTGGAGTTTTGGATGGTTTACCTGCACCTGACAGGTCTCGATGTTCAGCCAGTAAGTGTTTGTGGGTTTGTGATGTACTGTTCTGTTTAGAGAGAGGACAGATTTTGGAACTAGTGAGACTTTTGATGGATTTTTAGAAGAAGAAAGGAACCGTGAATCAATAGGAGAATAGCTTGGCTTTGAGAAGACCGCCTCAGAGCAGGTACATTACTAGAAGGAAAAGAGAAGGGCAATTGCTTTACATAACATCAAAGACACCCAGCCTTGGAGGACTTCTCTGCAGTTCACTCTCGTGACCAGCAGGGCGCACTCAAAGACCCTAAACCAAGGGCTCACATGCCTCCCACCTTCCCTATGTTCCTCCCTTCATTCCTTTCTTTCTCTTTTTTAATATATATATTTTTTGTTTTTGGAATATTTTAGACTTAAAATAAGTTACAAAAATAGTATAAAGTTCCTGTATAGCCTACACCCAGCTTCCCCTTATGCTAACATCTTATATAACCACAGAATACTTCCAAAACTAAGGTTTTAACATCAGTACAGTATCATTAACTAAGCTGTAGAGTTTACTTGGATTTCATGAGTTTTTCCACCAATGTCCTTTTTCTGTTTTAGAATCCCATGCAGAATCCCAGGTTGCATTTAGTCATCATGTTTCTTTAGTCTTACTTCTGTGACATTATCTTGACCGTTACACTTTGAAGAACTTTGGTCAGATATTTTTTAGAATGTTTCTAAATTTGGATTTTTAAATGTTTTCTAATGATTGGAATGAGAGTATGCATTTTTGGAAGAATAGCACAGAAATGATGTTGTGTCCTTTTAAGGGAGTACATGATGTCAATATGTTCTGTTAACAATGTTAAATTTGATCACCTGGTTAAAGTGGTGTCTGTCAGGGTTCTCTTCTCTGTATCCTGGGGAGATACTTTGAGACTGTGGTAGGCTGAATAATGGCCCCCAGAGATATCCAGATCTTAATCCCTCAAATTGGTGAACGTTGCTATATATGGATGGCAAAGGAAATTTTGCATGTGTGATTAAGCTAAGGGTCTAGAGATGGGGAGAGATTATCCGGATATTCTGAGTGGGCCCTAAATGCAATCACAAGTGTCCTTTTAAGAGGGAGGAAGAGGGAGATTTCATACAAAAGCAGAAGGCAATGTGACAGTGGAAGTAGAGAGAAATTTGAAGATGCCATGCTGCTGGCTTAACAAATGGAGAAAGAGGCCATGAGCCAAAGAATACAGGTGTGGAAGAGGAAAGGGAACAGATTCTTCCCTAGCTCTTCCAGAGAAAGCATGGCCTTACTGATACCTTGGATTTGGTATCAGTGATACTGATTTTGGATTTCTGGCCTCCCTCCAAAACTGTAAGAGAATAAATTTGTGTTGTTTTAAGTCACTGAATATGTGGTAATCTGTTATAGTAGCCACAGGAAACTAATACAAAGACATCCTGGATGTCTCTGTATTCCATCAGGATGTAAACATCCTATTTCTGCTTATACTTTCACCCACTAATTTTAGCATTCATTAATAGATCTTGTCAGCAGCAATTATTTGGGTGGTATTTAATGGTGACTTTCTAATCTCTCATTTCTAAGACATTTATTAATTGGAATTTTTCTGTAAGGAAGAGTTGTCCCTTCTTTCCCATTTATTTAATTATGTCCATATAGACTCATGGCTCATGATTATTTATCTCATTTTTTGGATTATTACCGAATTCAACTGTTATTTATTTTGTTGCTCTAATTGCTCCAATTTTGGCAATTGGGAACTTTTTCAATTTGGCCCCTATGCCCCTTTGACATGCTAACGTATATATGTACCTATGATATGTATATATGTGTATATATATGTGTGTGTATGTATACATATATGTGTATATGTATGTGTGTGTGTGTGTGTGTGTATACACATTTTTTTTCCTTAAGCACTTCCTTACTCTCTGACATGTTTCACACCCATTTGTGTGTTATTTGACCTAGACTTGGAAGGGTTCATAGTCTTTCCACTTTTATTATTTTACTTATGAATCCTATATTTTGAAGGGTTTTATTTCCCTATCAACATTAAAAAAAAGTATTAGTTAATTGATTTTCCTGCAAGTTAAACTTATTCTAAGATGCATATTTAGTCTGCTGAACTGTTTGAGATTACCTGTCTTCCCCCATGCATGGGTATAATTCCAGTCAAAAGCAAAGAAACATAGCTTTTAATTAGATGAAAATAGCTCATCAGGGATAAGTATCTGGTTTCTGACAGGCTTTCCCAGTGTCAGAATTGCTGCTGAATTTTTATTAGCACCTGTACTGTGGTCCCTAGATCATCATAGCCTGATAGAAGCCTTGATGGCTTCTAACCTCATCAACAACTAAACTAGAGTTCATATTTTGGGGAGAAGCTTACTGAGAGTTTGGGATAAAACTAGATTTAATAGCAACAGAATAAGCATTAACATCTTTGTAGCCTTTTGCTATTTTCTTTATCTTTTTAAAAAATTAATTAATTATATTTTAGAAAGAAAGAGAGCCAGTGGGAGAGCGGGCCAGAAGGAGAGAGAGAGAGAGAGAGAGAGAGAGAGAGAGAGAGAGAGAGAGAGAGAGAGAGAGAGAGAGAATCCCAAGCAGGCTCCACACTCAGCACAGAGACCGTTGCAGGACCCAGGCTCAAGCCCACAACCCTGGGACTGTGACCAAAGCTGAAATCAAAAGTTGGACACTCAACTGACTGAGCCACCTAGGCGCCCCTTTTCTTTATCTTTTGAGGTGTATCTTATGTACAGTATAGTACGTGGATTGCAAATATATAGTACAATGGAATTTTACATTTGTATCTGTAACTGTGGTAGGCTGAATTCTAAGATGACTCCCACTGATCCATGCCTTTATATAATTCTTTTTCTCTTGAGTGTGGGAAGGACCTGTAAATGTGATAGTATATCACTCCCATGACTTTAAAAAAAGAGATACTATCCTGGGCAGACCTGACTTAATTGGATAAGCCCTCAATAGGGACCAAGTTCTTCTTGAAGAAATTCAAAGTGGGAGAAGGCTTCCATGTGAGCGGGATTCTTTGTTGCTGGCTCTAAAGATGGAGGAGGCCATGTGGCAAGAAATGTGGACAGTTTCTAGGAGCTGAAGGGCATTTCCTGGCTGACAGTGACCAAGGAAACAAGAAACTCAGTATTATAACCACAAGGAACTGAATCTGGCCAGTAATTGAATGGGGTTGGAAGCAGATTTCTCTTGTCTACAGAAAGGAACACAGTCCTGCTGTCAACCTGATTTCAACCTGTGAGACCCTTAGCAGGGAACCCAGCTATGTCATGCCCTGGACTCTTGGCAGAACTATGTGATACTAAATGTCTCTTGTTTTTAAGTTACTAAGTTTGTGGTGATTTGCCATGCACCAATAGAAAACTAATACAATTACTGCCACCCATACAAAGATATAGAATGTTTAGAACATATAGAATATTTCTAGCATTCCAGTGTTGCCCTTTATGATTAAAAACTATTAATACTACTACAGTATTGAACTTTCACAACAGCCCTTCAAAGTAACTAATAATTTACCCATTTTATAGGTAATTGAAGCAAGGTCCAGAGACCGATACGTCATCATTTTGACATCTGCTCTGTGTCTGATGCTAGACTAGACTCTGAGAGTACAGGAGATGAGTAAGATGAGAGTTTTAAGTGATTTCTGGGGTCTCCTATTGGAGACGTGGAGTCAGACATAAACCAGGACCTCTGACTCGAGTCTAGCCCTTTTTCTGCTATCCCTTAATATGCTTGGGAGGTGTGGGGGAGGATGTCTTAACGTTTGGGTTTGTCTGCAGTAGTGGAGTTCATCAACTCTCTAGTTTCTAAATGCATCCAAATGGTGGAGTGAATGATAAAATAGTGTTTTATGTTGTTCGATGAAAACCATACTAATGACTTTATGGATGAGACCTCACTATGAGGTTGTTTAGAAAATGGAAAGGTGCTATCACAACAAAGTGGACAAAGCTACTTTAAAAAAAAAAAAAAGTTTATTTATTTATTTTGAGTAGGGGGGAAGAGAGAGAGAATCCCAAGCAAGCTCCGTACTGTCAGTGCAGAGCCCGAGCAGGGCATGAACTCAGGGAACTGTGAGATCGTGACCTGAGCCAAAACCAAGAGTCGGATGCTTAACCGACTGAACCACCCAGGCACCCCTGGACAAAGCTATTTTAAAGACAACCACCTTCAGTTGGAAAAAATACTTGGTACAGAATACATTTTATTTGGTTAACTTAGAAAATCAAAGGGCTCATATGCTATGTAAAATCCAACTGACTGATATCATTTGGGGGTAGGAAGCTCCCCACCACTGTATCAGTAGTGAAATGTATGCCTTTGTAAACAGGACCACCTTTACCACTAGCTGGCTCTACGGCTTCCTGGGAAACTTCGGCAAGTCCCTCTGTGATGTACCTTCTTCACCTTTAAAAGACATTTGGACTAGCCATTATCTGAGGTCCTTTCAGCATTCTTTTAATCTATAGGTATTTCTACCTGTACCTGTTTAGCTTCCCTCCGAAAAATCCTTAGGTTTTAGGGGACTAAAGTATAAAGAAAAAAATTAAATTCCCAAGGTTTTCCAGGGGGAGACTCAAGGGTAAACTCAAGCTATAATAACTGCTGTGTAGCCAGGACTTCTTGTAGTCCCAGTGCTTGACAAGTTGTACCTGAACAGCTCGACACACGCTGTCCTCATTTCTCATCTCCCTGAGATGGCACCCAAGCGTTCCGGTGCTAATTGTGTTCCTTGAGGAGAGGAATTGTTTGACTGTCTTTCTTTGTCTTGTCTTGTTTTTTCTCTCATGAACTATATACTCCCCAGTGGCCTGCCTTTTACTTTTCTCACTTCTACAGATAATTCTATGCTATGAAGTTAAGGGACGTGTGCACTAACATGCACTCACTCATACCTCCCAGTCTTAATTCACACTGTCTCCCTCTCACCCAGCTCTTTCTAGATAGTTGAGGGAATTTTTTTTCTCTGCTCTTCTCTTGTTTTGTCCCATTTGTGGTCCAAATAGTCCTCGTTTTGGCTAATGAATGACATGGGATGACACCCTTTGGAGGAAACTATAAGCTATGAGTTTTTTTTTTTTATATATGAAATTTATTGACAAATTGGTTTCCGTACAACACCCAGTGCTCATCCCAAAAGGTACCCTCCTCAATACCCATCACCCACCCTCCCCTCCCTCCCACCCCTCATCAACCCTCAGTTTGTTCTCAGTTTTTAACAGTCTCTTATGCTTTGGCTCTCTCCCACTCTAACCTCTTTTTTTTTTTTTTTTTTCCCTTCCCCTCCCCCATGGGTTCCTGTTAAGTTTCTCAGGATCCACATAAGAGTGAAACCATATGGTATCTGTCTTTCTCTGTATGGCTTATTTCACTTAGCATCACACTGTCCAGTTCCATCCACGTTGCTACAAAAGGCCATATTTCATTTTTTCTCATTGCCACGTAGAATTCCATTGTGTATATAAACCACAATTTCTTTATCCATTCATCAGTTGATGGACATTTAGGCTCTTTCCATAATTTGGCTATTGTTGAGAGTGCTGCTATGAACATTGGGGTACAAGTGGCCCTATGCATCAGTACTCCTGTATCCCTTGGATAAATTCCTAGCAGTGCTACTGCTGGGTCATAGGGTAGGTCTATTTTTAATTTTCTGAGGAACCTCCACACTGCTTTCCAGAGCGGCTGCACCAATTTGCATTCCCACCAACAGTGCAAGAGGGTTCCCGTTTCTCCACATCCTCTCCAGCATCTATAGTCTCCTGATTTGTTCATTTTGGCCACTCTGACTGGCGTGAGGTGATACCTGAGTGTGGTTTTGATTTGTATTTCCCTGATGAGGAGCGACGCTGAACATCTTTTCATGTGCCTGTTGGCCATCCGGATGTCTTCTTTAGAGAAGTGTCTATTCATGTTTTCTGCCCATTTCTTCACTGGGTTATTTGTTTTTCGGGTGTGGAGTTTGGTGAGCTCTTTATAGATTTTGGATACTAGCCCTTTGTCCGATATGTCATTTGCGAATATCTTTTCCCATTCCGTTGGTTGCCTTTTAGTTTTGTTGGTTGTTTCCTTTGCTGTGCAGAAGCTTTTTATCTTCATAAGGTCCCAGTAATTCACTTTTGCTTTTATTTCCCTTGCCTTTGGGGATGTGTCGAGTAAGAGATTGCTACGGCTGAGGTCAGAGAGGTCTTTTCCTGCTTTCTCCTCTAAGGTTTTGATGGTTTCCTGTCTCACATTTAGGTCCTTTATCCATTTTGAGTTTATTTTTGTGAATGGTGTGAGAAAGTGGTCTAGTTTCAACCTTCTGCATGTTGCTGTCCAGTTCTCCCAGCACCATTTGTTAAAGAGGCTGTCTTTTTTCCATTGGATGTTCTTTCCTGCTTTGTCAAAGATGAGTTGGCCATACGTTTGTGGGTCTAGTTCTGGGGTTTCTATTCTATTCCATTGGTCTATGTGTCTGTTTTTGTGCCAATACCATGCTGTCTTGATGATGACAGCTTTGTAGTAGAGGCTAAAGTCTGGGATTGTGATGCCTCCTGCTTTGGTCTTCTTCAAAATTCCTTTGGCTATTCAGGGCCTTTTGTGGTTCCATATGAATTTTAGGATTGCTTGTTCTAGTTTCGAGAAGAATGCTGGTGCAATTTTGATTGGGATTGCATTGAATGTGTAGATAGCTTTGGGTAGTATTGACATTTTGACAATATTTATTTTTCCAATCCATGAGCAGGGAATGTCTTTCCATTTCTTTATATCTTCTTCAATTTCCTTCATAAACTTTCTATAGTTTTCAGCATACAGATCCTTTACATCTTTGGTTAGATTTATTCCTAGGTATTTTATGCTTCTTGGTGCAATTGTGAATGGGATCAGTTTCTTTATTTGTCTTTCTGTTGCTTCATTGTTAGTGTATAAGAATGCAACTGATTTCTGTACATTGATTTTGTATCCTGCAACTTTGCTGAATTCCTGTATCAGTTCTAGCAGACTTTTGGTGGAGTCTATCGGATTTTCCATGTATAATATCATGTCATCTGCAAAAAGCGAAAGCTTGACTTCATCTTTGCCAATTTTGATGCCTTTGATTTCCTTTTGTTATCTGATTGCTGATGCTAGAACTTCCAGCACTATGTTAAACAGCAGCGGTGAGAGTGGGCATCCTTGTCGTGTTCCTGATCTCAGGGAAAAAGCTCTCAGTTTTTCCCCGTTGAGGATGATGTTAACTGTGGGCTTTTCATAAATGGCTTTTATGATCTTTAAGTATGTTCCTTCTATCCTGACTTTCTCAAGGGTTTTTATTAAGAAAGGGTGCTGGATTTTGTCAAAGGCCTTTTCTGCATCGATTGACAGGATCATATGGTTCTTCTCTTTTTTTTTGTTAATGTGATGTGTCACGTTGATTGATTTGCGAATGTTGAACCAGCCCTGCATCCCAGGAATGAATCCCACTTGATCATGGTGAATAATTCTTTTTATATGCCGTTGAATTCGATTTGCTAGTATCTTATTGAGAATTTTTGCATCCATATTCATCAGGGATATTGGTCTGTAGTTCTCTTTTTTTACTGGGTCTCTGGTTTAGGAATCAAAGTAATACTGGCTTCATAAAATGAGTCTGGAAGTTTTCCTTCCCTTTCTATTTCTTGGAATAGCTTGAGAAGGATAGGTATTATCTCTGCTTTAAACGTCTGGTAGAACTCCCCTGGGAAGCCATCTGGTCCTGGACTCTTATTTGTTGGGAGATTTTTGATAACCGATTCAATTTCTTCGCTGGTTATGGGTCTGTTCAAGCTTTCTATTTCCTCCTGATTGAGTTTTGGAAGAGTGTGGGTGTTCAGGAATTTGTCCATTTCTTCCAGGTTGTCCAATTTGTTGGCATATAATTTTTCATAGTATTCCCTGATAATTGTTTGTATCTCTGAGGGATTGATGGTAATAATTCCATTTTCATTCATGATTTTATCTATTTGGGTCATCTCCCTTTTCTTTTTGAGAAGCCTGGCTAGAGGTTTGTCAATTTTGTTTATTTTTTCAAAAAACCAACTCTTGGTTTTGTTGATCTGCTCTACAGTTTTTTTAGATTCTATATTGTTTATTTCTGCTCTGATCTTTATTATTTCTCTTCTTCTGCTGGGTTTAGGCTGCCTTTGCTGTTCTGCTTCTAGTTCCTTTAGGTGTGCTGTTAGATTTTGTATTTGGGATTTTTCTTGTTTCTTGAGATAGGCCTGGATTGCAATGTATTTTCCTCTCAGGACTGCCTTTGCTGCATCCCAAAGCGTTTGGATTGTTGTATTTTCATTTTCGTTTGTTTCCATATATTTTTTAATTTCTTCTCTAATTGCCTGGTTGACCCACTCATTCGTTAGTAGGGTGTTCTTTAACCTCCATGCTTTTGGAGGTTTTCCAGACTTTTTTCTGTGGTTGATTTCAAGCTTCATAGCATTGTGGTCTGAAAGTATGCATGGTATAATTTCAATTCTTGTAAACTTATGAAGGGCTGTTTTGTGACCCAGTATATGATCTATCTTGGAGAATGTTCCATGTGCACTCAAGAAGAAAGTATATTCTGTTGCTTTGGGATGTAGAGTTCTAAATATATCTGTCAAGTCCATCTGATCCAGTGTATCATTCAGGGCCCTTGTTTCTTTATTGACCGTGTGTCTAGATGATCTATCCATTTCTGTAAGTGGGGTGTTAAAGTCCCCTGCAATTACCACATTCTTATCGATAAGGTTGCTTATGTTTATGAGTGATTGTTTTATATATTTGGGGGCTCCGGTATTCGGCGCATAGACATTTATAATTGTTAGCTCTTCCTGATGGATAGACCCTGTAACTATTATATAAGGTCCTTCTTCATCTCTTGTTACAGCCTTTAATTTAAAGTCTAGTTTGTCTGATATAAGTATGGCTACTCCAGCTTTCTTTTGGCTTCCAGTCGCATGATAAATAGTTCTCCATCCCCTCACTCTCAATCTAAAGGTGTCCTCAGGTCTAAAATGAGTGTCTTGTAGACAGCAAATAGATGGGTCTTGTTTTTTTATCCATTCTGATACCCTATGTCTTTTGGTTGGCGCATTTAATCCATTTACATTCAGTGTTATTATAGAAAGATACGGGTTTAGAGTCATTGTGATGTCTGTATGTTTTCTGCTTGTAGTGATGTCTCTGGGACTTTGTCTCACAGGGTCCCCCTTAGGATCTCTTTTAGGGCTGGTTTAGTGGTGACGAATTCCTTCAGTTTTTGTTTGTTTGGGAAAACCTTTATCTCTCCTTCTATTCTAAATGACAGACTTGCTGGGTAAAGGATTCTCGGCTGCATATTTTTTCTGTCTAGCACCCTGAAAATCTTGTGCCAATTCTTTCTGGCCTGCCAAGTTTCAAAAGAGAGATCAGTCACGAGTCTTATAGGTCTCCCTTTATATGTGAGGGCACGTTTACCCCTTGCTGCTTTCAGAATTTTCTCTTTATCCTTGTATTTTGCCAGTCTCACTATGATATGTCGTGCAGAAGATTGATTCAAGTTACGTCTGAAGGGAGTTCTCTGTGCCTCTTGGATTTCAATGCCTTTTTCCTTCCCCAGTTCAGGGAAGTTCTCAGCTATTATTTCTTCAAGTACCCCTTCAGCACCTTTCCCTCTCTCTTCCTCCTCTGGGATACCAATTATGCGTATATTATTTCTTTTTAGTGTATCACTTAGTTCTCTAATTTTCCCCTCATACTCCTGGATTTTTTAATCTCTCTTTTTCTCAGCTTCCTCTTTTTCCATAACTTTATCTTCTAGTTCACCTATTCTCTTCTCTGCCTCTTCAAGCCGAGCTGTGGTGGTTTCCATTTTGTTATGCATTTCTTTTAAAGCGTTTTTCAGCTCCTTGTGACTGTTCCTTAGTCCCTTGATCTCTGTAGCAAGAGATTCTCTGCTGTCCTCTATACTGTTTTCAAGCCCAGCGATTAATTTTATGACTATTATTCTAAATTCACTTTCTGTTATATTATTTAAATCCTTTTTGATCAGCTCATTAGCTGTTGTTATTTCCTGGAGATTCTTCTGAGGGGAATTCTTCCGCTTGGTCATTTTGGATAGTCCCTGGCGTGATGAGGACCTGCAGGGCACTTCCCCTGTGCTGTGGTGTATAACTGGAGTTGGTGGGTGGGGCCGCAGTCAGACCTGATGTCTGCCCCCAGCCCACCGCTGGGGCCACAGTCAGACTGGTGTGTGCCTTCTCTTCCCCTCTCCTAGGGGCGGGATTCACTGTGGGGTGGTGTGGCCCATCTGGGCTACTTGCACACTGCCAGGCTTGTGATGCTGGGGATCTGGCGTATTAGCTGGGGTGGGTAGGCAAGATGCACAGGGGCAGGAGGGTCAGGCTTAGATCGCTTCTCCTTAGGTGATCCACTTCAGGAGGGGCCCTGTGGCAGCGGGAGGGAGTCAGATCCGCTGCCGGAGGTTTGGCTCCGAGGAAGCACAGAGTTGGGTGTTTGCGGGAGCGAGCAAGTTCCCTGGCAGGAACTGGTTCTCTTTGGGATTTTGGCTGGGGGATGGGCGGGGGAGATTGCGCTGGCGAGCGCCTTTGTTCCCCACCAAGCTGAGCTCTGTCGTCAGGGGGCTCAGCAGCTCTCCCTCCCTTTGTCCTCCAGCCTTCCCGCTTTCCGAGCAGAGCTGTTAACTTATGACCTCCCAGACGCTAAGTCGCGCTTGTTGTGGGAACACAGTCCGTCAGGCCCCTCCGCTTTTGCCAGCCAGACTCGGGGGCTCTGCTTGGCCGGCGAGCTGCCCCTCCGCCCCGGCTCCCTCCCGCCAGTCCGTGGAGCGCGCACCGCCTCGCTGCCCTTCCTACCCTCTTCCGTGGGCCTCTCGTCTGCGTTTGGCTCCGGCGACTCCGTTCTGCTAATCCTCTGGCGGTTTTCTGGGTTATTTAGGCAGGTGTAGGTGGAATTTAAGTGACCAGCAGGACGTGCGGTGAGCCCAGCGTCCTCCTAAGCCGCCATCTTGCCGAGTTTTCTCAAGCTATGAGTTTTAAAGAGAAGCCAAGACATTTTAGAGAAGCAGGGACCTTAACTTGCAGATAATTGAAGCTATCCCTTCTGATTTTGCATACAGATCTTATCTGCTTTTGATAACCATCCACAAAAACTACTTCCTTCACCATCAGTATTTAAGAAAACTGTAAAATCTAAGCAATAACTCCGTTTTGTTTTAAAACTATTTTTGGGGCGCTTGGGTGTATCAGTCAGTTAAGTGTCTGACTCTGTTTTGGCTCGGGTCATGATCTGATGGTTTGTGAGTTTGAGGCCCTCATCAGGCTCTGCGCTGACAATGAGGAGCCTGCTTGGGATTCTCTCCCTCTCTCTCTGCCCTTCTCCTGCTTGTGCTTTCTCTCTCTCTCTCCCCTTCTCTCAAATAAATTAAAAAAACCCACAAAACTATTTTTATTCCACATGTATAGTTCATTAGGGGTTATATTATTGATTTAAGAGACTTTCATATCTTATGTGAAAATGCATTCCAAGTTCCAAGAAATGAGGTCTTTTTAAAGAACTTCAGACTGCTTAAAGTCTTAATAAAGTAAGAAATGTTTTTGTCTCCGCTGACCATAAGAGGGCAATGTAGGTACATGCATTACACTTTAAAAATCTGCTCTGTTATCTAGTGCTGCATGTGTGAAGAATTAATGTCAGTTCAGTAATTGATTTGCTTTGCTTGACTTAACTCTGGTAGTAAATAAAATTAACATTTGAATGGAAATGGTAATTGTTTCCTGTGTGATATACACTTTCCTTTATAACATGTATTTGGCACAGAATAGCCAAATCTTCTGAATTAACCATGGTAAAAACTGTAACTTCAAAATCACTTTTAATTCCCCTTCTAGTAGATGTTTTCTTTGGGCCCCAGGTGTCTGCTCTGGAGCTCCCTGTCTGTATAACCTTGACATGATGATATAATGAGGAAGCTTTGGGCAAGCTGTGGTAACATAGTAAAGTCATACTTGGTAACATGTGGAGAAACTGTTTATGAATAAGCCAAATAAATATTTACCCCCCCCCCCTTTTCTTTTCTTTTCTTTTCTTTTCTTTTCTTTTCTTTTCTTTTCTTTTCTTTTCTTTGACAATAACATTTTCCAAGTAAAGCTTTTAAAAATGCTGTTTACTTTTCAGCTTAGGCCCTGAACCTTCAAAGAATTAGCAGATGGCTGAATTAAAAGGTTAAATATGCACTATCTGTCAAATAGGGCATCTTCTTTGAAGGGAATAAAACCAAAATAATTTTGAGTATTATAATATCAAGATAATAAGCTGAAAATAGTCACAAATATGGGGCTCAAATTTAGATTTCTGAGTTGTATAAACATTTGGATTTTGAATTGTGGTTTAACAGGTGAGACTGGAGAATTACTGGATTATGATCAAGGTTTAAGCTTTGGGGTGTGTAAGGAAGTGATGTAAAATAATTGATGGTATTTGAAGATTGTAGATTTGAGTGTTAGAAACAAGTAAGTGTACACCTTCAGGAAAAAGTCCAAAAAGAAAATGGCTGACATCTACAAACCTCTGTTTTTGAGACGTGGTATATATATATAGCACAGTGGTTAGACCATGGGCTTTGGGGCTCACCTGCTTGGATCAGGTCTTGGCTTTGCTGCTTGTTAGCTCTGGGTCTAAGTCAAGTTGCTGTTCCAAAAGGCAGGGTTAACACTAGGACCTACTTTAAAGGGTTATTGTGAGCATCGTATGAGATAATATATTTAATTGCAGAGTAAACTCTCAAGAAATATTAGCCATCCCTGTCTGTTTATTTTGAAGCACTTAAAGTGTGTTGTTTCTACAACAGCATTTTCCAAGGGAGGTGTTAGGGAAGAAGGATGTTGACTTTCCCTTTGAAGGGTGTCCTGTCTCTCGTGTCATGTGTAGCTGGGCTACAGCCATGAGTACAAACTGCTGCTGCATTTTAAATATTGCTCATTGTAATATTTGTACATTCTTCTGAACCTTTTGTAACGTGGGGAATAGTTCTTTAGAGTGTGTGTATTTGGTTTCTTTGCTGTATTAAGTGGTGGTTATCTGAATTACTATTTGATTGCGGGACCCATGGGTTAAAATTTTCCTTTTATTAGGTTGAGGAACAGTAGACTAATATTACTATGCGTATGTAAAATATGAATTTAAGGTGTTACTTGCCTCATAGGCCTTTGGATGAGAAACTTATTCCGGGAAAATGCTAGACAATAGTTAATGTCTACACATTTCCATGGTATTTGCCTGCCTTTATTTTTGGCTTTCATAAAAACATGCATAATCAGAGGGAATGCCCAAAGTCCCCTTTTCGCCTCTGTCCACCAATAATACCCTCACACACATTTCACATCTTCCTATTTTTGTGCAAAGGAGAACCTTTTGTAGCAAGGGGAAAGTCTGGGATTTCTTTGAGATGTGATGGCTGGAAATGTTACCCAGATACCAGCACGCTAACAGATATAGGGCCATAATTTTGTTTCTTAGAACATTTTCCATGTATGGTTAGTTGGAGACTTTCAGAATATCTAATTTTGTTTCCTTTTTCTTCTCAGAAACCAACAATCTAGAACTATCTCATGGCTCAGGAACTTTTCCTTCTGGGTATTATTATAAAGATCAGTGGAGGCCCAGAAAGTTTAAGATGCGCCAGTTTAATGACCCTGACAACATTACAGAATGCTTACAAAGAAAAGTGGTGTATTTGTTTGGTGACTCAACAATCAGGCAATGGTTTGAATACCTTACTACGTTTGTTCCAGGTTGGTACTTTGCATTTTGTTTCATAATTCTTTTCCGCATGCACAAAATCAGCTTTCTTCACTCCAGTGCCCGAGGAAGGGCATCAGGTGAGGAAGTAGTTATTTCTCTGTAGGACTAAACAGGTGTCCTGACCCTGGAGAGATATGTGATGGTTTCTGATCCATGGTGGGGTTGTGATGTATTGATGGAAGCACTGGAATTGAAGTTCATACTACTGATGAGCTGTGTGACCTTGGACATGTTATTTACTTCCCAGGGCTTTATTTCTCCATGTGCAACGGGGCAGCTGGACAGAATCACCTTATAGGTGTCTTTTACTTCTGATATTCTGGGCTATAAAACAGAGGTGGACATTTTCAGCTGTTTCTCTCCTAGTTCTGTTTAGTCAGACTTCAAGTTTAAAATAGATTTAACTGGAAGGAAGCAGCCAAACAGACTGTGGTCCATTTTAATACATCCATGCAGTATATAGCCTTTCCGGTGTCATCTGCTGGGCATTCCATTGATATGATTCTGAGATGAGCTGGCTCCTACTGAGGTAGTCTTGGTAAGTCCCAGCATTCTTAGCTTCCTGGTGTCACTGCTGGGCTCCTGGGGTGCCCTCCAGACTCGGAATAAAGCTGCACTCATTGGAAGGCCCTCCCTTATTCAAATGGGCCTTTTCCTCTTTGTGGAAGGTGTGGATGGAGTGAGGAGGAATGAATCTCAGGTAACAGTACTAAAGACCCTGCTTACAATTGAGAGAGCTGATAAATAATTCCATGGGAACTATTTTTGAGGGCTATACATGGGCAGGACTTTCCATAAAGCAAATTCCCATAGTTTGTTGTGAGTTGTTGCTGGTGTTGTTTTTCTCTTTTATTTTTTTTACACTAACCTCATTTCAGATTTAATTTTTCAAAGGAACGGAAGAAGTAGATACGGTCCCCAAAAGTGGAAAGTTAATTCCAGTTTTTGTTGTGCTTTTGTTTTTTTATTGACACAAGCATAGTTGAGTTTGGTCAATAAAGCATAAATTAAAAACTAGGAAAAGGGATATAATTTGTATGGCATAATGCTAATGTTTTGATGTTTTGATGCTGACTAGGCAGGGCCCTCCAGAAGTCTGTAGTTGTTTGTTTAAGTTCTAATGACAGAGCTCAATATTTCCGTTCATAGCAGTGATCACATTGAGTGTCATAATTATTTTCCACTGTATCCTTTGCAGATAGATTTTCACCTGATAAAGCCTTGTGCTGGTGCTTGATTTTAATCAAATGAAAAAAATGGTAGCTTGAGCTTGTTCAGTTTAAATGGAGCCAAATGCTAAGTAGTAATGATTTAGGTACGAAGATCTGGAAGAGGAGACTAGGACTGCATGGAGAGGAGAGTGAAAACTTTAACCCTGAAGAAGAATGTAGGACAATTAGGGTGTGATGTTAGTTCTTCAGAATTGGCTGTAAACTCCTTGAGAGCAAGGACTGTGACTTATCCATCTGAGCAGTGCTGGCTAGTGGCACTACAGTGGCTGGCTCTGAATAGGTACTTAGGAAGTGTTAATGGACTTGGATTGCCAGAAGTTACTTAGTCTGTTCTCTGTAAGGCACTTGTAGGAACATTCAGGGATATGAGACAGGCCCTCTTTCCTTATGGGGCATATGCTAAGTGATGAATTTTACAGACAGGGTTTTTCAAAAGTAACAAAAGAGAAATCCTGACTGATTCCTGGGACCTTCAGAAGACCTCAGAAGAGCTGGACTTTGAAACACAACTTAGATAAAGGAGAGGGAAAAGTGAATTCTAACTTGTCTGCTGTCTTTGTTATTCTTGTGACAGAGATAGACATTCTGTAAGACATTAATATGATTTTCCACCCATAGGGTGAAACTGAAAGTCAAAAGAAACAGGGTTGCTTGTTTCTTTCATGTATTTCAAAAAGTATTTGGTTACTGTTACGTGTTTACTTTAAAAAGCACAAGTTATAGCCCTCATCCTGGAAGAAATAGTATTTATATGTTAGAATAGTGATGTATAAATGCCAAATTGATTTTTAGATATTTAGCAATCAGTGCCTACAGGAAGATTTCTTGACCTAATGGTTAGAAGTAAACAGGTTATTTTGCTTCTGAGGTATATAGACATACATATAGAATCTATTACTGATGGTTTAAATAATATGTTAGAATAAAGGTCCATTGAGGCCAGTGAAATAGGTATTACCTTTACAGTTGTACCTTTTTGTTGTACTTTTGTGGTACTTTTATTTAAGAAAAAAAAAAGTTCTCTTAAGCCACTAAGTAAAACATGATCATAATATATGTGCTTGTTTTGAACATTTTTATGAATTTGAATTTTCCTTGTTTCAGATTTAGTGGAGTTTAACTTGGGTAGTCCCAAGAATGTGGGTCCCTTCCTTGCGGTGGACCAGAAGCACAACATCCTGCTCAAATATCGCTGCCATGGTCCACCCATCCGTTTTACAACCGTCTTTAGCAATGAGCTTCGTTATGTGGCAAATGAGCTGAATGGCATCGTGGGAGGGAAGAACACAGTGGTTGCCATAGCTATATGGTCTCATTTCAGCACCTTCCCTTTGGAAGTGTATATCCGGCGGCTCAGGAATATCCGTCGAGCAGTGGTCCAGCTCCTGGATCGAAGCCCTAAGACTGTGATAGTCATCCGGACAGCCAATGCCCAAGAGCTGGGGCCTGAAGTGAGCCTTTTCAACAGTGACTGGTACAACTTCCAGCTGGACACCATCCTTCGGAAGATGTTCTCAGGGGTTGGAGTGTATCTTGTTGATGCCTGGGAGATGACCCTGGCTCATTATTTACCCCACAAGCTACATCCGGATGAAGTTATTGTGAAGAACCAACTGGACATGTTCTTGTCCTTTGTGTGCCCCTTGGAGACCTAGCTTGCCCTGGAAGGAACTGGAAGAATCACATTTTCTGCATTAGAGACAGTTTATGGGAGGCCCCATGGAGATATTGCTGCTACTGATATGTACAACATTTCAGAAAGAGCTGGACTTTATATAATGATTTGTAAGGAGCTTAGAAAATGCAGGTTGCATTTATATCTACCTACAGGATTTATTCCAATCTTTACATAGCCATGGGAGAACCATTATTAACAACATCTACGCACTGTATTGCCCTTGTAACCAAAGATGCTAATGAGTGTATTTGAATTAGCCTCTCCGGAGAGGGGAGATTACTGTGCTAAAAACTGAAAAATGTTCTGACCTAAATGGTTGGTAGTGGAGTGTGTGTAGCTTATCTGGTAAGGGCGATTGTGCTTATCTGCATGAATAGCACGGTGGGTCCATCTTCAGTGTGATGAACTGATGAGGCTTATGGTTAGGGGCTCCTGTGACACACTGGAGCCTGCTGTGTCTCAGGAGTTTCTCTTGATTCACCTTTTTTGAATTACTTGAAAAGGCCAGTATCTTTGGTTAGAATTTTTTAGTGAGAACATTTACAGTGTTCTGCTTTTATCTAGAAAAGAAGCAAAAGGAGAATACGAAAGCGGTTAATATGAAATCTGTGTGTTGCACTGATACTTGCATTGGGCGGTTGTTATTTACTTGATTCAGCTAAATTTTACATGAGGAATACTTTAAAATAATCACTTTTGGAACTGGAAGGGGGAAATGTATAAATGGAAATTTATTTTTGTGTTTTGAAGTTTGAGGGTTTTAAGAATTGACTTTTACGTAAAGAACGCCGTTGTTTATTATAAACTTGTACAAGTTACTTCCATCAATTTCAAGTGTTTCTTTTTTGGTTGTTAGTTTGGATCACATACCAACATTAGAAATGAAAATCTAATTAGAAGTTAGATATTGAGATCTGTAACAAGTATTTCTTGATGGGGACATAAGGTACACACATTCTGTCATGCTTGGAAGTAAAAAACTGCTATCTTAAGATACTATCAATTTTACTTGACTGTCTTTGCCTTATTAATTTTAAATGGGTTTAGGCTAGCATGGGGCCATTTAGTAAGCACTCTTTTCTTTTTGAGCCAGAATGGATTACAATCTAGTTTTAGTTATCCCTAAATGGACATATGAAGAGACTGGAGAGGCTTTAGAGATGAAGACTGATGCTAAAAGCATTCTTTTAGGAGAATGGGTCGAGGAATTTGGAGTTAAGAAGTTTTTTTTAATGTTTATTTATTTTTGAGAGAGAGAGACACAGAGTGTGAGTGGGGAATGGGTCAAGGAATTTGGGGTTTAAAATTTTTTTTAATGTTTTTTTTTATTTTTGAGAGAGAGACACACACAGAATGTGAGTGGGGGAGGGTCAGAGAGCGAGAGAGACACAGAATCCAAGCAGGTTCCAGGCTCTGAGCTGTCAGCACAGAGCCCGACGCAGGGCTTGAACTCAGCTGTGAGATCATGACCTGAGCCGAAGTCAGATGCTTAACTAACTGAGCCCCCCAGGAGCCCCAAGGAATTTGGAGTTTTAGCTTAAAGAGTGTAGGGGCGCCTGGGTTGCTCAGTCATTAAGCATCTGACTTTGGCTAGGGTCATGATCACCTGGTTCATGAGTTCGTGCCCCACATCAGGTAAGCTTGAGGCCTGCTTCAGGGGAGCCCTGCTTCTTTCTCTCTCCATACCCCTCATGGGATTCTCTCTCTCTGCTCCTTGATCACTTGCCCTCTCTCTCAAAAACAAACAGACAGACAAAAACAAAAAAACTTCCTTTCTTAGACTTGAGGGCCATCTTCAAATTTGTAAAATATATATATGGGGAAAAACATTTTTAATTTAGTTTGAGGCTAAGGCTCACCAACAAGTAGTTAAACATATTAAGATTGCTTAATTTTAATGGTCTTTAAGCTTTAGTGTCTGAGAATCGCCTGGACTATTTGATAAAAATACAGGATGCCTCTGGGAACTGTGGAATCAGACTTTGCTACAAGCATCCAGTGATTTTGATGCAATGGCAGTATTCTACACTTTGAGAAATACCAACTAAGGGAAGAAGGAAGATAGAACTAAGGAAATAATATTGCTTGTCTATTATTTCCTGGGCTTAATCCCTAACATTTAATCCTGATCACCATCTAGTAGTGTAGGTGATATTAGGTACATTTTATAGATGAACTTGAGTTTGGATTTGAACAAAGGTATGTGAGAGTGCATAGCCCTTTGCAACCAGAACTTGTTGGACTTTTGTAAAGAGAGATGTTCTTTTTCATATAAGGACTTTCGAGCATTTTCTAAAAGATTGCTGGAGGAGGCTGAGGCATCATCTTCCCAGGAGAATTTCAATTTCCACTGCCTCACCAGGGCTTTGGAATGACATTTCTTGTTTGTGCAAATGGTTTCTTGTGACCTCGTCTAGCTTCTATTACTTTTTGATTTAGTTATAAAAGGTCCTAAAGATTTGATGACATAGTTTCTTGACGTATTCTAATTCACTTTGTGCCTTTTCTAATTTGTCTTTCTATACTCTGGTGTGGAAGTTTAAAAAAAAATGCTTAAGTGTGGAGTTTGGAATATTACCTAAATCTTTCTCAGAACAATTAGATACAGTATTTTAATTTCTTCTGAAAGTGTATTTTAGGCTAGTACCACACAGTTGTAAATATTAGCATGCCAGCAAAATAATATAGTTTTATATATTTTCCATTATAAATATAAAAGACATCATTGTTTTTAGAAACTAAAATCTAGACAAAGAAAATCTATGCAAAGAATCTATAATTCTATCATCTGAATGTGGTACGCATTAGCATTTTGGTATATTTTCTTCCTGGTTTTTTAAAAACCACATAGCTATAAACACAGATAATATGTAATTTGTATCTGTGTTTTTTTATTTAGCATACAAATATTTTTCTGTGTTAAATAGTCTTCATAACTGAATTATAAAAGTCTGCCCAACAGTTTAGCTAATGATACCATTATTTACATAAGTCGGCCATTATGGTTAGGCATTTAGGTTTAAAATAAAATATTAAGGGGTGCCTGGGTGGCTCAGTTGGTTGAGCATCAGACTTTGGCTCAGGTCATGATTTCATGATTTGTGGGTTTGAGCCCTGTGTTGAGCTCTGTGCTGACAGCTCAGAGCCTGGAGCCTTCTTTGGATTCTGTGTCTCCCTCTCTCTTTGCCCTTACTCCGCTCACACTCTGTCTCTGTCTCTCTCTCTCTCAAAAATAAACATTAAAAAAATTTTTTAAATAAAATATTAAAATGGGCTTATATGTAATTTCTTTGGATTAAATGTCATATAGGTTAAAATTCATATGGATTTTTATTTTGGAATGACAGCATTAATTTCGCTTAGTGGATCTCCTCATTTTCTAGAACTCGATTGATTTGATGCTATTTGTGAAAGGAAGAATCCATAATTAGGCCCTTCTATGCAAATTATACTTTTTAGAAGTTACCTTATTAAGGGTAACCTTTCATTAGCAATACAAAACAGACCTTTGGTGTTCTAGTATGATCCATTTTACCATTCTGAACAACCACTATTTTATTAAATACCAGTTGACTAACACTTTGGGGTTTCAGGTATTAAGTTTCAGATTGATACATTGGGGTGCTTAAGAATATATGGTAAACCTTGACATATCCATGTTACATGCCAGAGATGAATCTGCTTCTGGGCCCTATTAAAGGAAAAAGTTATTACTGAGAGAGGCACAGGGAAATTAACACCCCACCCCCAAAAAGAGTGCTCAGCATTACCTTTGGGTTAATTCAGTTTATTAACAGTAGCTAGTTGCTCATGCTAGAAATTCTACTTTAAAAAAAATTTTTTTAATGTTTTTATTTATTTTTGAGAGAGAGACAGTGCTAGCAGGGGATGAGCAGAGACAGAGAGGGAGACACAGAATCAGAAGCAGGCTCCAGGCTCTGAGCTGTCAGCAGAGAGCCTCACACTGGCCTCCAACTAGAAATTCCACTTTAAATGTATTCATTCCCTTGTGTTAAACATTATTCTCTTCAGTTTAGGTCTAGAGTGCAGTTCTCAGTGCTCTTAGAATGCCTGAGTGTTCAATGTACACTAAACACGATTTTGAAGGTGTTCTTTTTCTCTTTGAAAGTGAGACCACAGTCCCTGAGTACGAGGAGCACCTAGGAATTGTGGGAAGCTGGGGTGGTGGTGGCGGTGGAAGATAAAAGAGTTGCTGCAGGCGGAAGTTTATGGGATAGAAAAGGTAGAAGGGCAGAAAGTGAACTTTCTAATCTATGTCTTGAAAATGCAATTACATTTTAACTGTTTTAAAAAGTGTGAATTTAAGTATAATATTTTCCTTTATAATATTCTCCATCAAATGAGAAGTAAGACTTCTTTGAAGAAGGGCCTTCTGTTAAAGTTTTAAGGACCTTCTGGTGTTCAGCTCCAGATGCCAATTCCTGTCGGAGAATCAGACATTTCCTGTCTAATTATAAAGCTGGATCGGAACTGTAACACTGCTGGGGGGAAGGGGCGGGAAGCAATGCAGGGAGTAGTTGTTAAGTGTCCCAGAAGGAAAAGGAGTCACAGTGAAACCAAATGTCATAGGCAAAATCCTTTAAGTGTTGTGCAATAGTTCATTCTCTGTTCAACCCACTCTAACCCCCCTGCCCCTGCGCCGGTGAAACTAACGTGATCTTCTTGTTACAGACCCACTGCTTTATTGATGTCTCAGATTGTCCCAGATTGTCCTTTGTCTTTGAAAGCACGCGATCGCTCTACTACTTTTTGATTGCCGTATTTTGAAAAGCTGTGTCGCAGAAAGTATCTACCTGCTCCCAACCTCTCCCCCGCATCTTGAAGCCACGCAGAGAAAGCTAAATAAGAAGAGGTGAATCAAATGAGGGGGGCAACGCTAATGCCCGGTGTGGATTCATTGAGAATTTAAAAAGGCATCCCTAAGAAAAATGTTTTGTTTTTAGATTTGCTTCTGATTCCTCCGCGGGATTCCAGTCCAGCTCTTGGAGCCGGCCCTCTCGGGGAATGTCCGGGACTCGGGTCGGTACCTTTTTGGCTTGGGAATTTCCAGTATGCAGAAAAAAATCCACAAACCTAGTCCTCGTTGCCCCCTCCCCGCCTCCTCAGCCCCTCCTCTGTGCCCACGCAACCTTTCGAACGACAGTCTATATTCTGTATTTTAGAAAATAGGTCCTTAGCTTCCCCCGCCCCCATTTAGAGGGATGAACAGAAAGCGGAGGCTATAAAGGGGGACAGGGAGAGGGGCTGGCCTCTTCTTGCCATGAGGTCAGACGCTGAGTTTTAGAGAAAAAGGCTGCTTAACTGCTGCTGCTTATCATGTAACCTCAAAAGGAAACTGATCATCTTTCTCATGCTCTCACGTACTTGGGTTATTATCGCTGATTACAGCTGGAAACAATTGATTTGCCTTTACGTATTTCTATGACTTGGCTCTTCAAACACAAAGGTATATTTTTATTATTTGATATTTGGTATGAAAAACTATCTTAAATGCTAAGCTTTTACTTTTCTTTTCCCAATTTCAGATTCTTTCCTTTGAAGTCAGTCTCTGATACTTGGGTGATCATACTTGTTTTGGGGCAAAATATTGGGGGGCAGGTTTTTGGGGAAAGGAAATCAAGGATGTTTCTATAGCTTGGTAATGGCCATGAATCACATCTGTTTGCCTTGAAAACTCAGGAAGGACTAAGATGCTGGTGGAGGAGATAAATAGGATGCCTGATGGAAGCGTCATAAATCTGATGTAACAATTTATCTTTAGTCTGTGATGTTGGACTATGATACCCCAAGGCAGAAATCTCCCAGGAGGTTTGAGTGTGGATTTAGAAGTGTGTTTTCTCATTTAATGCCCTCATTAACTCTTACGTTAACCCTGTAAAATTAAAGAAAAGTATTACAAGACCATTTTATGAATGAAGGAAAGCCTGAACTTTGTTGACCTGGCTGGACTCCCAGATTTATAACAATCTGTATAAAGAATTTGAAGGAATTTTGTGTGAATAAAACACATTTCTAGGTAGGGCGGATTAGAGATTCTCTCCACCGGGATTAGTGGATTAGTAAACTGGCCATCAGGTGGGTGTGTCCCAAAGTGCATGACATTTATTATGTACATTTAAGCACTTGACAATATATATTCCCCTACTTTAAATCTGCCTTCGAAAGAAATACATTATCTGGGCAGGTGAAATATAGTTTGCCTCTCTCACATAGTAGGTTGTTTAGACAATAAAAGGTGAGAAACATTTGCAAGGCTTATTCACTACCCTCAGCAATCTCTGATAGAGGAGCGGATGGAGCTCACAGATCATCTAAATATGCAGATAATCCTGAATCTTTATTTGGCTTCAGGATACAATGTATGATCCACCATCCACTCTCCATTTTGCTTAGTCACAGTTGGGCAGGGTGCGGGGGAAGAACCTTGGGACCACAGAAGGGTCAGTCTGGGGTGAGTCGCACAAGAAATCAATGCATGGCACGTACAATGTCGAATGTTTCACAGCATACTGTCTAGCATGGAGATGGTGACCATGGTCAGTGTAATTTAGTTGCTCAGATGCAGACTATTCCTTACTGAGGAAATGGAGGCAAACTTTTCTCATTCTGTTTTGTCCTGAAAGAAGTCCTGCTCTCAGAAAGCAAAAGAAACCCTCTCAGAAGTTAAAGAGCCAATGGAGAGCACTACTGAGGGGGAAGATTTTCTATTATTCTGAGACCCACAATGAATTGTTCCTGAGAAAACCATTCCCTTTGGCTTATAGCTGACTGATCTGGTGGCCTCTTGATTTCTCCCCCACAGGTTAACAGGAAGATCAGGAGGCTGAACTTTGACCTTTTGGCTTTCTTGGCCTGATGATGAACGCCTGAGGGTGAGAAAGGCAGATATTCCTAACCTAGTGGGGTGTAGATGTTACCTTGCTTGGCCTTGGCTGATGTAGTTGAAAAGGGCAGTGGGATGTTTTCTAAAATTTATAAGATTCTTAGATATTTTAAATCAGTCATTTTTTGAATTTGCCTCAAAGTTACTGTGAATTTTACTTATAGGCATTTTACTGTGATTTCTTGTGAACCAAGGCTTTTTGGTGGTTTAGTACGCTTTTCACCCATTTGAATTTCCACTATTTTCTATGAGAGGAGGACACAACGCATACGTCTAATAGGGGAATTCAGCTCTCTGCTGACTGGCAGTTTCGGAGTTATGTAATCTTTAACAGGCTCAGAGAGCATTATGCCTCCTATGGTTTTGGTGAAGCCACTCATTAAAGCTAGCATATGTGGTTTCTGATTAAAGCACTTCCTGTTCCTTTAATTTGTGACTGTGAGGTAAAACACTTTCTTTCCAAATTTAGCAGATGAAAATATTTTACTGCTCCTTTGGGGGAGTTAGTAATAGGGAATTAACATTTATGAAACATTTGTGTTGGAAGTTGACCACCAAGATCTCATTTAGCCTTCATAATGGCATCTGAGGTAGACATAATTAGCTTTACTTTATAGATGAGGAAATTGAGGCTCAGAGGCATTGAGCAATTGGTTCAAGATGCCCCAGGTAGTAAGTGGGAGAGCTTGGATTTGAATCTGAGGGGGTTGTCTCTATAGCTTGCACCCTTACCACCAGGCCATTGGGATATTAGCAGAGTACAATGGGGAGAGGTCAACCTCTTTCCAGGGCTCTGATTTCCCCAGGGTCCTTCCCTTTCTCTAGCTAGCACCTGGCTACCTACCCGCTGCTTCCTGTTCAGATTTAACTGATAAAGTTGCCATTGATAACCACATAAGCCTTCCTATTTTAAGAAGACCCTAAAAAAATCTTTTGTACCTGCAAGAGTAAATCTGTCTGGTAGAATCTGTCTGATGAGATTGGCTGGGTTAGTGGATGAGGGAAGCCATTTTCGGACACAACACTTGCGATTACAAAGTAAAGGGAACCCTGCCCTTTGTTTACCTTGCCCCTCGAAGGGACGTTTCTTTCTGTGCTAAAAAAGCTGAGGCTTGGAAGAACACTGCTAGTCAAAGCTCTGGTGAAGGGCCCACTGCACTGCTTCTGGAGAGGAGCTGCGGGCACCTAACAAACCCATTTACCTGCTCTCTACCATCCCTGTTAATGCACAGTAAGTTAAGTAACTACTTGAATTATCTTATTTCAGAGTAGCCCCAAAGATAGAAATTTGCATGTTTTGTATCTGTTGGTTTTTTAACAGTTTTGTATGATCTTTTTCTAGTTTGCATTTCCTTTAGGCCCTATAGAGTATGATTGGGGTAATTAATCTACTTAGTTAAGAAATCAAATGCTCACGGGGCACCTGGGTGGCTCAGTCGGTTGAGCGTCCGACTTCGGCTCAGGTCATGATCTCATGGTCCGTGAGTTCGAGCCCTGCGTCGGGCTCTGTGCTGACAGCTCAGAGCCTGGAGCCTGTTTCGGATTCTGTGTCTCCCTCTCTCTCTGCCCCTTCCCTGTTCATGCTCTGTCTCTCTGTGTCTCAAAAATAAATAAACGTTAAAAAAAAAAAGAAATAAAATGCTCTGATGAATTAAGGAAGAATTTTGATAGACATCTTGTAAAGCAGTTCTTCTCAAACTTTAATATGCGTAAGAATTATCTGGAGATCTTGTTGAACTACAGGTTCTGTGTCAGTAGGTCTAAGGCGGAGCTTATCATCTGGCATTTTTAATAAGTTCCCGTGTGGTAATAGTCCGCCCGAGGTCCACACTTTGAGTAGCAAAATTACAAGGCTCCTTAAATTCTATAAGAAAAATTATGGAATTTTTTCTTTAAAATTTATATATGTCATTTTACCATGTAGAAAAGTAAATTCTGTCATGGTTATGTAAAACAGCAGTGGTGATGCTACATTCTTTTTAAAAAAAAATTTTTTTTTTTAACGTTTATTTATTTTTGAGACAGAGAGAGACAGAGCATGAATGGGGGAGGGTCAGAGAGAGAGGGAGACACAGAATCGGAAACAGGCTCCAGGCTCTGAGCTGTCAGCACAGAGCCCGATGCGGGGCTTGAACTCACAGACCGCGAGATCATGACCTGAGCCAAAGTCGGACGCTTAACCGACTGAGCCACCCAGGCACCCCGCTACATTCTTTTTTTAAAAAAATTTTATTTAAATCCAAGTTAGTTAAAATATGGTGTAATAATGTTTTTAGGAGTAGAATTTAGTGATTCATCACTTACATATAATACCCAGTGCTCATCCCAACAAATGCCCTCCTTAATGCCCATCACCCATTTAGCCCATCCTCGTACCCAACACCCCTCTAGCAAACCTCAGTTTGTTCACTGTATTTAAGAGTCTCTTATGGTTTGCCTCCCTCTCTGTCTTTAGCTTATTTTTCCTTCCCTTCCCCTATGTTCATCTGTTGTGTTTCTTAAATTCCACATATGAGTGAAATCATGATATTTATCTTTCTCTGACTTATTTTGCTTAGCATAATACATTCTAGTTCTATCCATGTTGTTGCAAATGGAAAGATTTTATGCTTTTGGATTGCTGAGTAATATTCCATTGTATATATATCGCGTCTTCTTTATCCGTTCATCAGTTGATGGGCATTTGGGTGCTATTGTTGATAGTACTGCTATAAACATTAGGGTGCATGTGCCCCTTCGAATAGGAAATGCTACATTCTAATACATGATACCAAATATCTGATTTAAACTTTTGTGAAATTTTGTTAATCATCTAAGTGTTATATCTATACAATGGCAACTTCCAGATGTTTGAAGACGCTAAAAATGAATTTCTCACTTTTTGTTCAGAAGTTTAGTAGTGTGCAGACACTTTTAATATTGCTGTAAGACTTTTGGACACATTTTAGCATTGGTTAGTATGTGTGCATCCCCAGTCCTGTGATTATGTCAGTTAAATTTGCTGTTTGTCGGGGCGCCTGGGTGGCGCAGTCGGTTAAGCGTCCGACTTCAGCCAGGTCACGATCTCACGGTCCGCGAGTTCGAGCCCCACGTCGGGCTCTGGGCTGACGGCTCAGAGCCTGGAGCCTGTTTCCGATTCTGTGTCTCCCTCTCTCTCTGCCCCTCCCCCGTTCATGCTCTGTCTCTCTCTGTCCCAAAAATAAATAAACGTTAAAAAAAAAAAAATTTGTTGTTTGTCATGGCGCCCATGTTTTTCAAGTGGCTAACACTATAAATCATGCCTTCTCAAAGAGGGTGATAGTGTTCCCAAGAGGGCAAATTTTTTTCTTGGCAGAGGGAAATATCTTAGATATGATGGTGGTTTGTGGCCTTCTAAAGGACCATAATAGTACATAAACAGATATATAGTATATCTGCAGTTCTAAACTTTCATCAGAGGACAGTTAGGGATGAAATGGTTAAAAAGGCTCCATAGGGAAGGGGTGTGATAATGAAAGCAAGGTTGGATACACATCTGTAAATGCTCTACATATACTTAGTCAATTGTGGTCAAAAAGATTTTTCTCTGGCCTGTCCTCTCTTTGTGTCTTGTTTTGTGTCTGCATCATTGCCATAGATTTTTAAAGTATCTACTTCCAGAAGGGGGTGATTTCTGGTATTTCCCCCCATATTTCTCTATTTCAGGAATATTTTCTTCTATTATATCCTTAAATGTTTTTAATATTTTAAGAAATTGTCATCAGATATACATGTCATAAAATTTACCATCTTGACTATTTTGAAGTGTATAGTACAATGGCATTAGGTTAATTCACAGTGTTGTCTAACCATCACTATGATTCATCTTCAGAAATTTTTCATCTTCTTAGACTGAAAATCCACATGCACAGAACAGTACTTCCTATTCCCCTCCAAGCCTTCAGCCCTTGGCAACCACCATTCTACTTTCTATCTCTATGAAGTTGACTAAGTGCTTCATGTAGGTGGAATCATACAGTATTTGTCCTTTTGTGACTAGCTTATTTCACTTGGGATGTCTTCAAAGTTCATCCATGTTGTAGCATGTGTCAAAAATTCCTTCTTTCATAAGGCTGAATAATATTCCATTGTATGGATATACCCCATTTCGTTTATCCATCCATTCCTCAAATGGTCAGTTGGCTTGCTTCTACCTTTTGGTCGTTGTGAATAATGCTGCTATGAATATGGGTGTGCGAGAATCTGTGTGAGTTCCTCCTTTCAATTCTTTTGGGTGGTACCTGGATGTGGAATTGCTAGATCATATGGTAATTCTATGTTTAATATTTGAGGAACTGCTGTACTGTTTTCTATAGCACCAGGACAATTGCTTTTTCCCTCATTTTGTGCAGTATTTTGCAGAGTGCAGTGAAAAGGTGTTTGTACCATGAATGTATGACAGAAAATGATGTGAAGATCAGAGTAAATAATCTGCTGAATGATTCACCACCGTGACTATTAAAACAAATCAGCCTCTCCTACACACTCACCCTTGCCTGTCCACGTACTATAATGTATATACTTACAAACAAGTGCTTGGCTGGGAATAACTCATATGGGAGTCGAGGCAATGCATTTAGATTCTATATGGGTCAGATCCTTTTGAAAATGTACACCCCTTGCCATGGATTCCCACATTTAAAAGAAACCTGGAGAGACTTGTGGGATGTTCAAGGATCAGAGCTACAGAGGTAACCCACAGATGCAAATGAAGGTTGACTGAACTGAGAACACCTTGAGTATGGGAATTTTGTGCCTTCAGATTTTCACCCTCCTCTTCTTCTCCTCTACTTTCCCCTCTCACCTTTGCAATATAAGCACATGGTCACTCCATGAGTTTTGGTTCAACACAGAATGGGGAAAAAAACCCCAGAATGACCCAGAATGATAAAAAAGGTGAATTTTAAATTATTTTCTGATCTTTGAAATACTATTTTGAACACTGTAAGAAGTTTCTATTTCATACCTTTGTCAAGGGTAAAGGAGGTAGGTCTAATTAGGGAAGACAAGGTTTGGAAGAAATAAAAAATGATCACTGAGCAAGACTACTGAATTTACCCTCAGCATCTTTAGTATCATGATAGATGATGGAACTATCTGAAGGTGGCAGATGACAATGTATCATGGACCTTGCCAACCCTCCTGTTTTGTGCTGATGTTTCATCTCTTTTAAACAGGCAATAAAAACAGTCTTGTTCATCTGTGGCATTGAACATCATCCAGCATTAAGATAAGAAAGGGGTTCTTAGACACAACACTAATGTCAAAATCTAGAGATGGTGCCAGACTCCAGCCAAAGTGTTTGTAGCAAACAGGTGGGGAAATGTAGGGTGATAATAATGTTGAAGGACTTCCTCTCTCCATCTCTTACCTCATTTATGTTTGTCCATTATCCATGGTAGTTCATTTTGGGAGGCCTCTTTTAAAATGCAAATAGCCTTTGGGAAAGATTACTGTTTATGTCGTGGTGTGAATTAATTTTGAAATGCCTTCTTGACGTTTTACTAGAAGGGAAGGGCATGGAGACTGCCCTGCTTAGACTGCAGATATGGGGTGAGATGCAGTAGTAGGAGCAGCACAGGGAGTGGAATGTGAAGGCTAAAATCAAAGTTGATGCCTCCTGTACTCTCTTTCACCTGGCTTCCATATTTCTGTTCATGGTACTACCACTCTATCAATCTGAAGGTGTTGGAGTTACTTCTGGTTCTCTCCTATCATTGATGTGTCCAGTCTGTTGCCAATTCTATGGATTATATGTCAGAAATATTTCTCTAAGCAATTCCTCACTTTCTATTCCCATAGGCACCCCTCTTGTTCTATCCTTTAGGACCTGTCACCTTGACTACTGCAGGCTGTCTGTCCTGATCACCTACGTTTCAGCTGTTGCTTTGTCCTTCCTAAAGCATGGCTTTGGTCATGCTTTTCCCAGTTCAAAAATCCTGAATGGCTCCCCATGGCTTATTACATGAACTCCAGTGTTTTCAGTGGCATCAAGACTCTGTAGTCAAGTCCACACTTGACTCCATGATTCTCTTCCATATTCTCTTCAAGTTTGGCGGGTGGTCCAAAGAGGCCAGATGCTTAACAATCAAGTATTAAATGGAGCTTTGAAAAATGGATAATAATTATAATTATCATCATTGAATGTATACTGCGTTCCCGGGGTTGTGCTAGGCTTATCACGTACACTACCTCATTTAACCTACATACTGACCAAGCGAAGTTAATATTTCCAGTTTATGGATCAGAAAACAGTTTTAGAGAAGTTCATTAAAGCTACATGATTGTTAAGTGAATGGAGCTGGAATTTGGACCCAGTTTGTTTGGCTTCAAAACTGTGCTTTTAAGCAAAGGATCAGAAGAAAATTAGTCAATAATTCTAGCTTGGATAAAAGTTAGGGACAAGAATTGGTGTGCTGTTTTCCAGGATTATGCCTAAGGACTGCATGTTGAGTAGCAAATGGAAGTATGATGGGATAGTGCATTAGTTTGCTAGGGCTGCCATAATACAATCCCACAAACACATATAAATTGGCATATTAGTATCGAAACCAAATTGCTAAAATCACACAAGATAATATACAATGTGTGTAAAGTATGTGACACATCCTAGACATTTTAGTTCCTTTCTCACTCCCATAGTTATTATGACCATTGAGTAAACCTCTACCTGTTTGCATGTATATGGTTGGGAGGACCAGGGTGGGATAGATTACATATTGGATCAAAACCCGTCTAGTTATAACTTGTGTCTCTATAGCCTCTTCCCCCAGAGTACTTTCACATTTGTGCAGACTTGTTAGGAAAGAGCCCAATGTATTTAACTGAAATCATAATTGCAGAATTTGTAAGTCAGAAAACTATTACTATAGTAAACAGTTCCCAAAGTTGCACTAAATTGGCCACGAGGTTTAGTAAACAAGTTCTCCTGTTAGCATCGTTTCATTTTTTTCTCTATTTCTAACAAGCATGCTCAAATTTCCTCTCTTAGCTTCATTCTGGATTTTACAGACTCATCCTGTTGCCCCGCAGAGTGTCTTCTTCCCATCAGCCTGTATTTTCCTTTACGGTTTAAAGGTTCCATAAAATTCTAGCAAACAGGGTCTGGGGGACCAACAAAACAAAACAAAACAAAACAAAACAAAACAAAACAAAACAAAACAAAACAAAACAAAACAAAACAAAACTCCCCACCCAATCCTTTAATAAAGAGTAGAGGATAGATAGAAACCAGTCATCTGTTAGTGTCATGTGTTGTGTTCACTTTAACTCTCAGAATGCCTGACCAGTGATTCTCAACCCTTTACTCCTCCAGCAGCTGGGAGATATGGTACACTCCCACTAGGAAGGTGGAGTCTGGGATCGTGTAGCCCTGGAAAACACTTTCTCAGTGATTCTGATAGTCTTTAAGGAGGAATTCCCCCTCTGTTGGGGAATTATTGCTTTATATTGCTTTACCCCGTAATTCTAGTGCCATTTATACCACTCAGCCTACCTGAAAAAGAGAGGCTAGATTTAACAAACATCTTCACCTGTGTGAAATACAAATGATTCAGATTACTCTCTCATTGTGATTCCTTAGAAAAACGAAGGAGGGTGGACTTGGTTTAAGTGCCTTTACCACGTATAGCTGTATAGATTCCTGTATCATTGTACCTATGTGGGTGCCAACAGTCCATACAAACATATGTTTGTCCCTTTTCTTTATAATTTTCTCCAGGAGGAATGCTGGTTGTGGTATTCTGTTAGCACCCACATAGGTACAATGATAAAAGGATCTTTAAGTACAGATATGGTGAGTAAAAGGAAAAGAGACCTGGCAGAAACCAAGGACACCACAAATCACCTGCCAAGAAAAACTTAAAAAAAAAAAAAAAGTAGATGCAAACAGATTATCTGATAAGAGTAACCAGATTGCGCAAATGCCTGGATTTTTAAAGAAAGTTGCAGTTTCTCATACATAAATACTGTTACAGAGAAAGGATTAGTGCTCTTGATTTGGGGAAAACACAAACAGAAGCAAAACTAAGTTTTTAGTTATATATTTCAAGATTCTCATATATATGTGTCTATGTGTTCATTTATCCAAATGTATTTGTTAAAGAACAACATGTTATTTTAAGATAAAAAGGCAATATTCAGCAATGTATTATCAACTGAAACTCTATTGATCATAAAAATTAACCTATTTATGACTTAATTCAGTAAATATTTATTGGGCACCTAAAATGTTCTGGACTTTGTTCCAGAGTACTGGACAAAAAGACAGTCTGTGCTCTCCGGGAGCTTATGTTCTTCTGGAAAAGACAGACAACAATCAAATAGCTAGCTATATAAATATAATGGCAGGTGGTAATAATGTGCTATGAAGACCAACAAAGCAAGGCAGAGGGAGAGAGCCAGGGGTGCTACTTTAGCTACAGAGGTCCTGGAAAACTATCTCCCAAGCCAATGTCGCAGCAAAGCACTTTGAAAACTAAGTTTTTGTCTTCTATGTTTTTTGAACTCTGAGCAAGCTCTCCCACTCCCACAGATTCACCTCTGACTATATAAAGACTACAGATTCCTATCTCCAGCTCTGACCTTTTCTCTGAGTTCTAATTCCATGTTGCCAAGTATATAATCAACAGATCTAAAACCAAGGTTGCCATATTCACCCTTTGCCCCTCTACCCCCACTACAAGATTGTCTTCATTTTTCTAGAAATTTCTAGAGAACTTAAAGATTTGACTCTTTCAGCAACTTCATTGCACTGTAGAAGAGTCCAGATAGTTTCTTGTCAAAAATTCTTTCCATCTACCCCCTCTCTCCCCAGGTCCTCATTCTCACTACCATCACATTTAAGAGCAGCTGGAAGTTTGCTTAGGAAAGCCATGATATTCATGTTTTTCCCTGCTTGGCCCAAACTGGATGCTATGGCCTCCTATATCATAACTGAAGTCTTATGACTGCTTTTTACAACCTCTAAAATTCAGCTACATCAAACCTATCTGTTATGGACTGAATTGTGGCCCCCGCCTCCGCCCCAAATTTATATGTTAAAGCCCTAACCCCCAGTATCTCAGAATGTGACTCTATTTGGATACAGGGCTTTTAGAGGAGTAATTCAGTTAAAATGAGGCCATTAGGTTGTGCCCTAATCCAATCTGACTGGTGTCTCTAGTAGAAGAGGAAGAGGTGCCAGGAATGAGTGTCCAATCAAGAAAAGGCTATACATGCATCTGGTGAAAAAGGCTTCAGGAAAAAACAACCATGCTGGCGCTTTAATCTTGGACATCCAGCTTCCAGACAGTGAGAAAATAAATCTTCGTTGTTTAAGCCACCCAGTCAATAAACTGAGGCTCAGAGATTAAGGGGCAAGGCCGCACAACTGGTAAGAGCCAGAGCTGAGTCTGCAGGTCTCACAACATGACACTGTAGTGCCTGTAAGCACTGTTGCTTAAAGCAGGAGTTGGCAAACTTTCCGTAATGTGCCCAATAGCAAATGTGTTAGGTTCTGCGGACTAAGAGGCAAGGTGGAGGATATTATATAGGCACTTATATAACCATTTAAAATGTAACTATTTAGGGGTGACTGGGTGGCTCTGTCGGTTAAGTGTCTGATCCTTGATTTCAGTTCAGGCCGTGATCTCACAACTTGTGGCATCAAGCCCCACCCACGTCAGGCTCTGTGCTCAAAGTGTGGAACCTGCTTGGTTCTCCCTCTCTCTTTGCCTCTCTCCTGCTCGTGTGTGGGTGCTCTCTCTCTCTCAAAAACAAATAAAACTTAAAAAAAAAGCAGATATTTAAATCTTTTTTTTTTTTTTTTACGTTTTATTTATTTTTGAGACAGAGAGACAGAGTGCGAGCAAGGGAGGAGCAGAGAATCTGAAGCAGGCTCCAGGCTCTGAGCCGTCAGAACAGAGCCGGATACAGGGCTCAAACTCACAAACTGCAAGATCATGACCTGAGCCAAAATTGGACACTTAACTGACTGAGCCACCCAGGTGCCCCATAAAAGCAGATATTTAAGACAAAAATCTAAGACTGCCATGAGCATGCCACATCTATGACCAAATCTAAGAATTCCTCTACCCTATTTAGGGAGCCATTGAAGGATCCCTAAGTAGGATCATTAGGATCAGGTTCAATCTCTTAGAATGGATCTAAGGAAGGATAGAGGAAGGATCTTTAGCGTCACGTTCAGTTTCTTAGAATGGCAAGTGTCCCAGCCCTGCCTTCCTCACAAGCCTCATCTTCCTCATTAGCTGCAGTAATACCAAACTGAATGGTTTGTCACAGCTCTGACACTGCACTTCTCTGCTCCCTGTCCTTACCTGGCCAATTCATGCTCATCTTCCCCAATTTTCCGATTAATATCTACCACTCCTGGGGCCTTCCCTGACCTTCCTCCTCCCCACCCTCACTCTCACCCACAGTCTGGCTTAAGGGCCCCTTTTCTGTGTCCCCACACAAACTTCCATCAGAATTTCCATAAATTACCCATTTATGAGTCTGTCTCCTCTACATAAACTCCCAGGACATGTGTTCCTTGTAATAGCCAACCACCTGTTACTTAATAAATATTTAATTGAATGGCACATTTTTAAGTAGTTACATTTTATTTATTTATTTTTTGAAAGAGAGAGAGAGACAGAGAGGGAGAGAGAGAGAGAGACCGAGCCTGAGTGGGAGAGAGAGGCAAAGGGAGAGAGAGAATCTTAAGCAGGCTCCTGGACATGACAGCATTACTTTGTTCATTAAAAAAAAAAAAAAAAAAAAAAAAAAATCTGACAAATATCCAAGTCAGAATAACCACAGTTTGTCAGTCAAGTAAAATTATTGTTCCAATAAAAACAGTGAATAGTTGAACTCACAACTCAAATGGGATTGAAATGGAACAAACGCCAATGTATCATTGTTCAATTCATTCAGTCGAATGGGCCAAGTGCTTTTCCAGACAATCATTATAGAATATTAAAACTATGTATATTTCAAGGGTCAGTATTTAATAAAATTATTAATTGTTGCTGTTTCATCTAGGATTTTCTTAAGTGAAATTTTTTTTTTTAATCTGCGAGTGGGTGATGGTGATGAATACAATGACCACTATTTCATTCTGTTGCTACTGCCTTGATTTGTTGTAAGGCATCAGCAGTTTACCCACGACTGCTTTTGTACCATCAGTGCGAATGTCAATACAATTGTTTCAGGATAAATGATGTGATTCAAAAAGATTATTGTACACTTTGAATGTTTCAGCCCCTCTTATGCTTATTTTCAAGCATTCCTATAAAAGATCTTTGGTGATTAGCCAGTGCTAATACCTGATGAATGCAACCAAAATAGCAAGTCCAGACAGTCCATAGATCTATCCATGCTAAGGCAAAAATGCAGTATTGCAGGCAAGATCAGCTTTCATGTTTGCAGCTGAATCTTCATTTGATGAGTTGCTATATCACTGGGAAGTACAGGGCCATGGTTTCTTTTGCTGTTTTTTCATCTAGAAGACATTTAGCAAAACAAATTCTCCCAGGCTTTATTAATTTCTCACCTATGATGTTCACTTCTTCAGCGAAGGCAGTATAAATTATTGTACTAAGATACTTCACTGACTTTTTCATCTCCAGTTTGAAAAGTTGCACCAAATGATTTTTGGCATTTGACAAGTTCATTACATCTACATTAAAAAATTGAATACCTTTTTTAAAACTTTGAATGATTGACCTCAATATGGTGTTACAACTTAACCGGCACCATAATACTATTAAGAAATGTTCTATCGTATAAGATACAATAAGGTGAATAGTTAACATTTATAAAGCCAAGGAAAACATCATATTTTTATTTCTTTTAATCATTAAAAAAATGTTTTATTATTTATTTTTGAAAGAGAGAGAGAGAGAGGGAGCAAGCTGGGGAGGGGCAGAGAGAGGAACACCCAGAATCTGAAGCAGGCTCCAGGCTCTGAGCTGTCAGCTCAGACCTTAAACTCATGAATCGTGAGATCATGACCTGAGCCAAAGTTGGATGCTTAACTGACTGAACCATCCAGGTTCCCCATATTTTTATTTCTTATTTATAGTTTCTTCCAGTTGCTTTAGAGATTTCTCTTTCCATGAGTCAGGGGGTCTCTCTGTCATTTTCATCTTTTTTTTTTTTGTTTTTTTTGTAACTTTAGGTGTTAGAGTATCTGAACCTTGAGGAAGTGTGTCTTGTGATATCCCTTTTTATTTTATTTTTTAAAAAAATTTTCATTATTGTTATTTATTTTTTTAATGTTTATTTTTGAGAGAGAGAGAGTGGGGGAGGGGCAGAGAGAGAGAGTGGGAGATCAGGGTCTAGAGTCAAACAGATGAAGATTTGAATCTCTTCACCAATGATGAGCAGTGTGACCTTGGGCAAATTCTCAAGGCTTCATTTTTTGAATATAGTTTCTGTGGTCAGGAATCTGAGAGTGCCTTTGGGGGAGTTCTAGTTTAGGGCTGCTCCTAAGACCACAGTCAAGATGTTGGTCAGCGCAGTCATCTGAAGGCCTGATATGTTGTGGAGGCTCCCTCATATAGCTGGCCAGTTGGTGCTGGCTGTTGGCCTCAGTGGACTTTTCCAGAGAGTCCTCATAACATGGTAGCTCTCTCTCAGAGAGTTAATGTTCTGTCACATTTGGTTAGAACAATGGTAGTGTCATATCATTCAACCAAATTGATAGACCATATTGAGTTTATATTTCAACATGTAAATGAAGCAAAGTATATTCAAATTTTCTTTTTGTAGTGACATTAACAAACTACCATTCTTGACTCTGTGTGGGAGGGCATTGGGCACTGGGGCTTGTGGTCTTCTCAGACAGTATGCTTGCTTTGACATTTTATAGAAAACTTTGAATGTTTATTCTGAAACATTAGTCTTTCACTGATCATATTTATTTATGAGTTCTCCAGAGGCTATGATTTTGAGCTTAGATTTTTATATACCAAGTGAAACCAGAAATAATTTTAGGGGAGAATTAGTTTTGTAAAAAAAAAAAAATGTGCATGAATTTGTTTGAATGGACATTTAAGGCCTTTATTACACATAAAATATGTTAGTAGGGTGAAAGAAAAATCCAAATAGATTTTATTGAGAAAGCCTAACATCTTATTTGGAGCATCCTTTAAGTGATTTTGGTTTCTGGAGGACTGCGTTTACTGGAGTCTTTTATTCCCTGCAGATAAAAAGAATTGTTTCCTTTTTATTTTTATTTTTATTTTTTTAGAAGTTACCAAAACCAAAGACTGGGACAAGGGAAAGGCAGCAAGTTTTGGGGACAACACAACATTTGTGAGAAACAAGTTGACTATTTACTTTGAAACTCCCATCAGGGTCTTCTAACACCTATTAATACTGAGTAACAATTCAAGGTCATTGCATCCCTCTTCCCTCCTGGAACTCTAACTTTGCTTCTGCTGATTTGCTTGTGATCTGAAGCTGACATCCCTGTTCACCTGGTCATCTGGCCCCAAACCACATCCTGACTGGGGACCCCTTCACTGCTGCCCATATCTAGCTGGTCCGGACCTGTGCATTCTGTCTGAACAGTGCTGCCCAGCCCTTTCTTTCCATTTACTTTCCTCTTCCTCATTGCCTCTGAACCAGGGTCAGCTCAGTTCAGTCCCGGATGCAGTAGTTCCTAAGGGCCTCTGGACCCCTCAGTCTTACCGCATCTAGGCTGCTTCTAGGTTAATTTTGCCTGCCCAGATTCTTCCATGTTCACTCAGTGTTTATTAAAGTCTCAGCGTCTCAGCCGGCCACTGGAGGTGCTCCACCCAAAGGCACCAAGTTACCTGTTACATTTATGTTATCACCTTTGCTTTGACTACCTTAAAAAGGGACTGTAGGCTTTTATCTGACTCTTCCTCATTTTTTTTTGGTCATGCTGTTCCATCTTCCTATAAATCATTTTGGTTGAAATCCCACCCATCCTTCAGGGCCTGTCTCAAATGCCCTCTCCTTTGCAAAGATTTTCCTCATGAACTTTTTTTTCTCCACCATGTTTTGTCTTTCTTTTTAGGACACTCATTGAACTTTGTATCCATCATGATGTTTAATCATAATTGGTTTCTTTTAATATAGCACGTGTGTGCCTACCTTATCATTTCTACAAGATAACAATGTACTTGAAAGAAGGGACATAATCATTCATTTTTTTTTTTCCTGCAAACTCCTAGGACTTCAATAAAAATTGTATAAATCCTTTTTTTTTTTTTTTTTTTTTTTTTTTTTTAAGTACTTAGGGCGCCTGGGTGGCTCAGTCAGTTGAGTGTCCGACTTTGGCTGGGGTCATGATCTCGCAGTCCGTGAGTTCGAGGCCCGCAACGGGCTCTATGCTGACAGCTCAGAGCCTGGAGCCTGCTTCGGATTCTGTGTCTCCCTAGCTCTCCACTCCGCCCTCTCCCCCCCCCCCCCCACCAAGTCTGTCTGTCTGTCTCTCTCTCAAAAATAAATGAACACTAAAAATAAATAAATAGTACTTAAGCTAAGAAACAGCAAAATTCCTGTTTATCAGATAAAATGTAAAATTATGCAGAAAGAAAAAAATTATATATACATGAATACAAACATATACATGTATGTACATTCGTCATTTTGCGAAGTTCTGAACCAGACGGGGGTATAAGGCACTGTTTTTTATTATTGGGCTGTGACAAAAAAAAAAAAAAAGTAGTAGTCCAGATTATAATTTGAGGACAGAAAAATGGCTTCAACATCTATCTCAGTGGGTGCCAAAGGTAAACACTTTGGCAAACGTTAAGTTCCGAGGACCAAAGCTGCTCTGAGGCACTGGAGGAGCCAGGCCTTTAGGAATCTTCCAGAGACGCCTTAAATGGAGCTGGCGGGAAGCTCGCCGCGCCAGGGCGGGCGGAGGAGTGCGGAACGTGCAGCTTCCAGGATTTCCTCCTCCCCGGGAACCGGGCCGACCTGTTCCCGCCGCTGCCTTCCCGCCTCCACCGCTCCCTCTGCAGGCCCAGGGCCCCCACGCCGCGCGCCTTCTTCCCCGGCGCCCGGCCCGGCCCGGCTTCTCTCGGCCGGCGGCTGGGGCCGGGGTCCCGGTCCGGGAGGCGGGAGGTGGGAGACCGCGCTCGCTCGGGGTTTCCAGGTGAAGGGGGAGAAAACAGCCGGTCAGTCGAGGCAGAGCCGGGCGGGCGGGGCGAGGGCGGAGGGCACATTGCTTCATCCTGTACATTTTACTGGAAACGGGGCGCATCCGGAGGAGGGGCTGGGAGGCGGCCCCGACGCCGCCAATGGCCCGGCCCGGCTCGGGGGAGGCAGGCGAGGCTGCGATCCTCCCCCTCCAGCTCCTGGAGGCCGGTTAAATACCGGGCAGTCCCGGGCCGCGCCCGTGCCCGCGCCATCCCCCTGCCGGCAGGTCCCCGAGCCCGTCAGAGCCACAGCCGGGAGGCAGTCGTGCGCAGCGAGCGGGTGGCGCAGGAGTCTGGGGTCCCCGAGCGCCCAGCCCGGGAGCATGATCGTGGACAAGCTGCTGGACGACAGCCGCGGCGGAGAGGGGTTGCTGGACGCGGCCGGCGACGGTGGCCTCATGACCAGCCCGCTGAACCTGGCTTACTTCTACGGCGCATCGCCCCCGGCCGCGGCCCCGGGCGCCTGCGACGCCATCTGCTCGTCGTCGGGGCCCTCCGCGCCCGGCTCGCCCGGCTCGGACTCCTCCGACTTCTCCTCCGCCTCGTCCGTGTCCTCCTGCGGGGCCGTGGAGTCCCGGCCGAGAGGTGGCGCGCGCGCCGAGCGGCTGCAAGGTACCTACCCGCCCCGGCGGGCGCGGCCTCAGCGCCCCCAGCACCCCGGTCTCCGGGCGGCCCACACGCTGGGAGGGGAGGGTCCGAACTGCCGAGGTGCGAAGTACCTGGACCGGGAGTTAGGTGGCCTCTGCGCCCCCCTTAGCGGCAGTATATAACCACACTGTCATCATATGTTAGGCGATTACTGGAAGACTTGCTCTGTGCCAGGGCAGTTGGTAGAACTGGATGCCCTTTGACCGTCGGTAAAATCCGGGAGCCACATCCCGCTGGCCTGGTAGCTCACAGCGCCTCTGAGAGCAGAGCTCTGACTTCTGAGGGTGGCGATGAATCACGTTAGATTTTCTCTCACTCTTTTGTCTTTTCTCCTTCTCCTTCTCCTTCTCCTTCTCCTTCTCCTTCTCCTTCTCCTTCTCCTTCTCCTTCTTCAAGCTTTACTAAACTGTAAATTCACATACTGGTGGCGAGTTTTTGGATCTGATGTAGGTATAACGTGGGGTTCCCAACGAGGTTTGTTTGAGTGCTGTGTTTATGGTCGACTTATTTTTTCCTAAGTATTTGTGGAAATTTTAAGTAAAAAGGATTTTATATTTAAGAAAGGAAACTGATATTAACAAGATGTGAGGTGAAACTGGACTAAAAACCAGCTCACATTATGACTTCAGTGTGTGATGTTTTCGAGTTTCGGAAGTCTACCCTGAATTTCTGCGGTCTTGTTTTTCTGTGTGCTTTAGAATGGTTAAGCTAAACCTAGCCGGCATGGGGATAATGTTTCCTTCTGCTGTGAATTGGTTAGTTTCTTTTCTTAAAGAGCTGAGTTGCATAACTTGGGGGGAAACAGGATGGCACTGTGGGCAGACTAAAGAAAGTCTAGATAATCTCAAGTGTTATAAAGTCTAATCAGCATGATTTTAAAGAACATTCTTGTTCAGGTGTGTTCCCTACTGCTAGCCACTTCTGTTTTGGTTGTCTTTTATTATAAAAAGTGAGTTTTCATTTTCACTTAAAAAGTAATTTAAGCCACTTGATTTCATAAGGTGCTCTCCGTATTTTAAATGTATGTATGTTTTAGCAGATGCAAAGTGTGTGTGTGTGTGTGTGTGTGTGTGTGTGTGTGTGCGTGTGCGCATGTGCGTGTATTCAAGCCTTTTCTCTCACATTTGGCCTTCATTTCTCTGAAACTGTTTTGTTCGTTCCTTGGTTTACCACATAGACATAGGGGATTTCTGAAACTGAATTTTTCTCTCTGTGACGTTGAGTTATTAACTACTGTCATTCCAGAGAAATGCTGTTAGATCCTGACAAGGTTTTCCTAAACTTAAACATAAAATCCACCCATTCTTTAATTTGCCCTACCATTGAGTGGGTTTTTGATATGTCTATGTCTATTCAAATTAGGCATGGTTTCTTGTCCCATCTTCTAACTGTTTCCTACTCAACTGAGTGGCTCAATTATTCATTTCCTGACTTCTTCCATGTTTTCTTTGTGTTCAACTCATCCCAAGAGATTATGACATAGTAGTGGTCAGAAGTGGAATGCTGTACTCATAGACTACATTTTAAAGTATATCTTAAAATTTAAATATGGAAAGCCTAAGAAACAAATCTAAGACATTGGTTTTTTTATTTTTTTATGTTTATTTTTTTTTAATTTTATGTTTTTAAATTTACATCCAAATTAGTTAGCATATAGTGCAACAGTGATTTCAGGAGTAGATTCCTTAATGCCCCTTACCCATTTGGCCCATCCCCCCTCTGAGACATTGTTAATTGTTAGACCTTGGCACATTGAGATCTTTGGAGGAAGTTTGTTTTGTGCTTTCTTAGGTGAGTGGAATTATTAGACTTTTTAAATTTATGTGTGGATATAAAGCCTTTGTTTTGAAGAAGCTGAAAATCCATCATTTATTCCTTGCTTCCCCACGGTTTTTCCAAAGTTAAGAATAATTACAGATTTATGAGAGGGTGGCAAAATCTGTGATTGTGTCTCTTGGGTGAATGGGGCTGAAAGATGAAGAAGCTTAATTTGGGTTTATCTGTTGGCTCCAGGGGCCCCTGAAACTACAGTTCTTTGAGCTTTATTTTCATAGGGTGCCTGGGGAAGAAAGGTATTAGGAAATGAAGAACGCTTAGGTAGGGCTGGGGACTGACATGCAAGGCCATTGACCAGAGTGAGTTGGAGAGGCTTTGCAATCTGTTTGTTGGGGACTTCATACATTAGATGGCTATGCTTTTGAGATTGTCAAGATATGTGTCTGTAAACAGATTTAATTGGCATATGTTTTGTTTTCTTTTGAACAGTTGAGCCCCATATGGGGGTTGGAAGGCAGCAGAGAGGACCCTTTCAAGGTGTTCGTGTGAAGAACTCAGTGAAGGAACTCCTGTTGCATATCCGAAGTCATAAACAGAAGGCTTCTGGCCAAGCTGTGGATGATTTTAAGGTGGTACCTCTTTTTTGTTTTGGGTTGAGGCAGGGAGGTTATTCTGTCAGGGTAGTTATTATTCTCTTCTGACCTGGGTCCAGTAGCTCTTTTGTAGACCACACCAGAGTCATAGGATAGAGGGTGCATTGGTCTCTGTCTGCTGTATTCCTGTCACTTAGGCCGGTACTGGGCACACAAGAGAAATTTAATGAATGAATAAATGAAGGCAACTTGGGGGCAAAGAATCAACTGAAATGGAAAAGTTTGACTAGAAGGGGAAAACTCTAATGGCTTATTAATTTTGTCTTGACCTCAGTTGAACTAAGGTGAAAGGGAAAATGGGGAAAGAAAATTAAGATAGAAAATAAATATTGCTAGGATAACTGTCAGATTTACGGTGAGCTGTAAAGAGTGGTAAAGTTAAGTCTGCTTATTGATGTTTATTAAGCAGGAAACCATTTGATATGCAGTAAATTAGAAATTCTTTTTCTTTATAGACCCAAAGTGTGAACAGAGAGCAGTTCACAGGTAAGAGTTCCTTCTATTCGTAATATGGGGGGCTTTAGAGTAAAATAATGTAGTGTGATTATGGGTAAAATTTAGAAAATAAAGTGATCACAGATTCCATATTCCTTTCTTGGGTATAGAATTGAAGAACACAGTGTCATATAGTGGAAAAAGGAAAGGACCTGATTCGTTGTCTGATGGACCAGTTTGCAAAAGGCCAGCTTTATTACATACCCAGTTTTTGGTAAACTATTTTCCTCTGAATACCCTTTGAAAATTTTTCCTGGCATAATTTGGAAAGAGAGTCTGCAACTTAACTTTTTCTTCTTTTCCAGACACCACCTCAAACACCAACACCCGCAGAGAGCATGGAAGATGCTCATCACAGTGAATCCAAACAGGACAGCAGTGCTGATCTGCTTCAGAACATAATCAACATTAAGAATGAATGCAGCCCGGTTTCCCTGAATACTGTCCAAGTTAGTTGGATGAGCCCTGTGGTGGTCCCTCAGGGCTCTCCCCAAGAACAGTGTCAGGACTTCCACAGAGGGCAGGTCTTCTCGCCACCTCAGAAACACCAACCATTCCAAGTCAGCAGCTCCCCACACATGGTGGATCAGACGTCCCTGTACCAGTATTCTCCACAGAGCCAGAACTTGCAGCCACAGCACTACACCCACAACCCAACTCTGGAATACAGTCCTTATTCCAGAACGTCCCAGTCCCCCAATTATGAACCAAACCTCTTTGATGGTCAAGAACCACAGTTCTGCCCAGATCAAAGTTTTGCATCCCTTCTGAGTAGTCAGGAATCTGAGAATATTGCTGTTCCCATTCAGAATACCCCCAGTGTTCAGCAACAGAATGACGCACACCTGCAGAACTTCAACATGATGCCACATGGCGCCTGTGAGGCCATGATGGGGCATGACGCAGGCTCTACCCCTTTAGGCACTTCACTGCCATTCCCAAACATCATCGGAAATCCAATGAACACCACACAGTTAGGGAAGTCATTTTTCCAGTGGCAAGTAGAACAGGAAGAAAGCAAATTGGCAAATATCTCTCAAGATCAGTTTCTTTCAAAGGATGCAGATGGTGACACGTGAGTATCCTTTTCTCTCATGTACCTAACTTGGTAAACCATACTTGTTAGAAGTAGTGGGCACAGAATTTCTCTAGGGCACACCAAGCCAGACCCTAGTAAGTGGCTAATTGGGATGACTAGAGTAGGTAGAAATTGCTGTTCAGTGACAGCTAATATTTTAAGCGTTTTCCTTTCTTTTACTTTCTGGCTGAATAGATTACTTGTTTATGTGTCTTCTTTGAATAATAAGTTTTGAAAGCCCAGGATAGATTGTGTCTATGGAGCAAAAACAGGTCATGATTAGTTGCTCATGATCAATTGTGAGTTGACTTGTAGAACGAATCGTAATCTGTCATGACATCTTTGTGGCCGTGGGCAATTTATTTAACCTCTCTGTGCCTGAGTCTTGACATGTAAAATGAAAAGACCTCCCTCATAGGGTTTGTAGGAATATTAAAGATAATCGATTTAAAGTGATCAGCATGGTGCTTGGCATTCTAACTATTTCTGGTAGCTTAACACATCCTTTTGCACCTCAGATGTGTTATCAACCTAGCAGAAAAGACAAATTATGCTCTACGGTGTGTCATTTGAGTGCACCAACATGTCAAGAAGGGGACTAAAGGAGGAATTTTTATTTTTATTTTATTTTTTTAAGAATGAACTTAGTGAAGTCAGAAGTAATTCTCTTTTCCTCTCATGTTTCCCAGGTTCCTCCATATTGCCGTCGCCCAAGGGAGAAGGGCACTTTCCTATGTCCTCGCAAGAAAGATGAATGCGCTTCATATGTTGGATATTAAAGAGCACAATGGACAGGTGAGGATCTTGACAGAGTGAGATGGCAGAGATGTGGTCACGGTGAAGAGAACAATAGCCAGTCTCATATTTATGTGTCCATCATTTTAGAGCTGCAGACCAAGAGAGTTCAGTTAATATTAACTTTGAGATGTTGACTCTGCCACCGTCAACCTTCAAGTTATTAACGTTAACTTTGTAGTTATTTGACCAAAGATTAACTGGGTGTAATAAAGGCACGCCCTAAGCTTATTCTAGTTTCCTTGTGTTACAGTATTTTATTGCTTCTTAATAAGATTTATTTTCTCTATGTGGGGTTTTCCCCTCAATCTTAGTTTATGTTCGTATTTCTTGTCAGGACAGTGTTATGTATTTTTAAAAGATCTTTTTTCCCTCTGAATGTCCACAGAGCGCCTTTCAGGTGGCAGTGGCTGCCAATCAGCATCTCATTGTGCAGGACCTGGTGAACCTTGGGGCCCAGGTGAACACAACCGACTGCTGGGGAAGAACCCCTCTGCATGTCTGTGCTGAGAAAGGTCACTCTCAGGTGCTTCAGGTAGGAGGCTGCTTCTGCTATCACAGGGCCACAGAGGTAGGGCTTGGATAGTAGAAGTCAGACGTAGGTTGCCTGTTGCGAGAATGTATACTTTTAGTTGACCTACTCATTCCTTGGGGTTACTAATAGGATAAGTATTTGTGTAACTTGTCTTTTGCTCACATGTGTCTGTCTTTAAATTTGGCAGGCAATTCAGAAGGGAGCAGTGAAGAGCAATCAGTTTTTGGATCTTGAGGCAACTAACTATGATGGTAAGCGACAGAAATGTTATTGGATGAAAAGCCATGTAGAGAGTGGAACTCGCCAGTTCCAGGGGTATTAAGTTTTATTCCAAGAAGGAAGGGAGGTGATTAAAGCTAGAATATTCTATAGATAAAATTAGCACCAAGACCCGGTGGAGGGAATCTTCGGATTGCCTTACTAGTTCTTGGGGAGCCTACTTCTAGCTCATGTTGGAGGCTGTCCTAACTGTAATTGTCCAGGTCTGTAATTGTAGAAGAACTGAAATACTTGATGGATGCTTGACCACTGCTTTACTATACTTTTTAGGCCTGACTCCTTTACACTGTGCGGTCGTGGCCCACAATGCGGTGGTGCATGAACTGCAGAGAAATCAACAGCCCCGTTCACCTGAAGTTCAGGAGCTTTTGCTGAAGAATAAGAGTCTGGTTGACACCATTAAATGTCTGATTCAAATGGGAGCAGCAGTGGAAGCAAAGGTAAGTCTCATTAGAGTTTGGAGATGGAATAGGGAAGAAAAGTGGTTAGAGCAAAAGACCTTATTTCTGAAGTATAAATTAAAACTTTTTCCCGTTTTTCAATTAATGGGGTGAATAGCAATGCATATGGATAGTTAAGAAGCTTAGATTTTAAAATCATCAGCTTTTTCGATTTGCTTTTAATCTGTAGATTATCATTCAAAAGATCACTGAGCTGTGAAATAAATTAGTCTTTGTTTAAAAGGAAAAGAAAATGCTTGAAATTGGTATTGTCATTTTGGCTTCCATTTTCATATACTAATAATAAGGGTGATGCGCTTTTGTAAGGGTTGCTTTATTGTTGTAGGACCTGGACTTAATCTTCTGTTTTTTAAACTGGAAAATATTTTATTCTCTTTAAATTTGAGGCTTATTTGCTGAGTATCTCCTATGTACAAGGCACTGAGTTGGGAGCTCTGGGGGAAAAATACTTAATACCTTGGGAAGTGGAAGAGGTGAGAACTGCAGCTAATAAGTCTACACAGGGTGGCCACCAAATCTGGAAACACAAGGGAATACATAGTAAACATTTTATTGTATTGTATTACAGCACATGGTAAAATAGTATCATCTGTGTTTCTATATTTTATGGCCACCCTGTATGTAAGAGCAGACTGTGATCAGGGCATATAGGCAAATTGATGGGGGAATTTAGGAGGAATAAGATTTCATTTAGTCTGGGATGAAGGAAGGCTTTGCGGAGAAGACAGCATTCACAGTGAATCACTAAGGGTGAGTCAGACATTTGTGAGCCTGGGTGAAAAGCATATCTAAAAGCGGTGTCTGGATGTTCATTTTCTTTCCCCTCTTGTCTTTGTTAAGGATCGTAAAAGTGGTCGCACAGCCTTGCATTTGGCAGCTGAAGAAGCAAACTTGGAACTCATTCGCCTTTTTCTGGAGCTGCCCAGTTGCCTGTCTTTTGTGAATGCGAAGGTACTTCTAGAAAGCCTCAGTAACTGCACTAGACATGGAATGACCTTTGCATCTTCTTCAGGCTGTTGAGCGGCTTTCATGAAAACCTCCCTTTCTGATAGGTGTCATTTTATCTCTTTGTCTTTAGGCTTACAATGGAAACACTGCCCTCCATGTTGCTGCCAGCCTTCAGTATCGGGTGACACAGTTGGATGCAGTCCGCCTGTTGATGAGGAAGGGAGCAGACCCAAGTACTCGGAACTTGGAGAATGAACAGCCAGTGCATTTGGTTCCTGATGGCCCTGTGGGGGAACAGGTGGGAGCTACAGAAGGGGCACTTAGTCTGAAACATAAAGGAAGATGCGGTTGTGCTGGGCAGAGGCGAGCTGGTGCTCTTTAGGCAGGCTCTGTCAGTGTCTGCGTCTCCCAGTGCCTTTGGTAGCAACTTTGGAGTCCATTGCTTTGTTTCTAAAGGAAGAGGAAGAAATTTGGGGGTTATCCATGGCCTCAAAATGGTCAAAAGTCAGATTGTCTTCTCTTCTGTAACACAAAGTTAGGTGTAGAGTCAGTCAGAGTGGTTTTGGAAGCTGATGAAAGAGGAGGTGCCAGGGCTCCTGCAGACATTGAGGAAAGAGAGTCTTAGTTTTGGTGAGTGATGGGCCTTCAGATTGTGGGTATGAAATGAGTCAGTCCCTGTAGAGTGTTCAGAATAGCCCAGGGACATAGTGAGTGGTCAGTAAACATTGGCCATTACAGTTCTTTCTATCTACTAACTGATACTAAATAGGAAATGGAAGGTTGTTTATGTAATTCAGAATCTAGAAATACTTTAAACACAGTTATGCTTTATTTCTATGGTGATACATTATCTTTGGAGATTGAAGAGTTTCCCATGACTCAACTTCTCTTGCTAATAAGAACTGAATCTTTTCAGAACTTAAGATACATATATATATATTTTAAAGTTTATTTATTTATTTTGAGAGTGAGAGCGAGTGGGGGAGGGGCATAGAGGGGGGTGAAGAGAGAGTCCCAAACAGGCTCCAAATTGTCAGTGCAGAGCCTGATGCAGGGCCCCATCTCACTGTGCGTGAGATCATGACCTGAGCCGAAATTAAGAGTCGAACATTTAACCCATGTGCCCTAGAACTTAAGATATTTTTGATGGAAATCTTCCCCTGGGGTAAATGAGGGTAACTGTGGCTACGGGCAAGTCATTACAAACTTTGATAATCACAAAATAAAACATATGGAATGCAATTTAGCCTTTTCTTTGATTCATAGCCCTCATTATGACCATAATGTTATAGGACTACAAATGCTATGCAATGTTACAGCATCTACAGATGCTATTTGTAGAGCTCTTGGTAACTTAAAGTGAATTTCTTAATAATTTGTGAAGAGTTTGCATGTATGTTATACCACTTCATAGTTACAAAAACTTTGCAGTGTAGAGGTTCAGCTGAGAAAATGGGGACTCAGAGATCCCACAGACAGGAATCCTCATTGACTAGTAAATGGCAGAGGCTTAAAGTCCAGTGTTTGCCTCTACTTCACTATATGTGGTATGCAGTCATACAGCGATGTTTGTCAGACTGGTGTGTAAATTTAATCACTAGGCATACATTATGCACAGATGCTGTAGTTGGATATCATGGTGGCTATTCTCATTTGAAGGGTATTTGAAGATTGACTTGTGTGTGTATGAAGTGGGTTCTGTGTTCTTGTTAGTTCAAGCTGGTTTTCAAAATAGGTGAGATACTGTAATATACCATTGTTACTGCCTTGTATTAAATGTTCTCACAAATAGCAGTATTAGAGACTAGGAAAGGATTATATAGGTCTTATTTAAGCTGTTGGAGATTTTCAACTTTAAGTAGTTTTTTCTTTTTAATATTTACTTATATTTGAGAGAGAGAGTGAGTGAGCATGCTAATGCGTGGGAGGGGGGGTGGGCAGAGAAATGGAGACAGAATCTGAAGCAGGCTCCAGGCTCTGAGCTGTCAGCCCAAAGCCCAACACAGGGCTCGAACCCACGAGCCATGAGATCACAACCTGAGTTGAAGTCGGATGCTTAACTGATTGAGCCACCCAGGTGCCCCTCAACATTAGGTAGTTTGTTTTTATTTATTTATTTATTTATTTATTTATTTATTTATTTATTTAAATTTTTTTTAACGTTTATTTATTTTTGAGACAGAGAGAGACAGAGCATGAATGGGGGAGGGTCAGAGAGAGGGAGACAGAATCCGAAACAGGCTCCAGGCTTTGGGCTGTCAGCACAGAGCCCGACACGGGGCTTGAACTCACGGACCGTGAGATCATGACCTGAGCCGAAGTCGGCCGCTTAACCGACTGAGCCACCCAGGCACCCCAACATTAGGTAGTTTTTAATGGAGATGCTTTACTCTCTTGCACTCAAAGATCATTATAGATCTGTGATAAGTCTTGAAAGGAGTTATAGTAGTATTTTTTTTTTTTTAATTTATTTTTGGGACAGAGAGAGACACAACATGAACGGGGGAGGGGCAGAGAGAGAGGGAGACACAGAATCAGAAACAGGCTCCAGGCTCCGAGCCATCAGCCCAGAGCCCGACGCGGGGCTCGAACTCACGGACCGCGAGATCGTGACCTGGCTGAAGTCGGACGCTTAACCGACTGCGCCACCCAGGCGCCCCTATAGTAGTATTTTTAAAGTCACCTTAAAGTCTCCACACGTATTGTTTCACATTTCTTCATGTGTTTATTACAAGTTGACGTGAACAGTTTAGAGGATGTGAAAAAAGAGTGAAACTCTGAAGGAAATACGGTACTTTGACCATAAAAAGTAAAGCTCACCAATCCTGTTAATTTCTCTTCCAGATCCGACGTATCCTGAAGGGAAAGTCCATTCAACAGAGAGCTCCACCGTATTAGCTCCGTTGACGTGGAGCCTCGTCGGCAACACTCACTGTCAGTTAGGCAGTCCTAATGTATCTGTACATAGACCATTTGCCCTGTATTGGCAAATGTAAGTTGTTTCTAGGAAACAAACATATTTAGTTCACTATTATATAGTGGGTTATATTAAAGGAAAAGAAGAAAAATATCTAATTCCTTTCGGCAGATTTTAATATTTCACACCCAGGTATCTGGGATCTACACATCTGAATTTAATCTTGAGTGGTAAAATTGACTTTAATTAACAGTCGTTTTCGGGTAGGACAAGGCTTTGATTTGTGGCATCAGGCCTTGCTCGTGTAGCTATTGCCAGTTTAAGAGTAGGTCAATTGTAAATGTTTTTTTAAGGAAAATGAAAGCATTTGAAAGGGAAAAAATAAATCTGTTTGTCGTGTTGAGGCTTCATTTGGCCTAACGCAGTACCTGATGGCCATTATTGGTGTTGGAAAGTGTCTAGGTGCTGGACTAGATGAAATGTACCACGGTTAAAATTTGATCTTTGCAAATTGTATATAGTTGTTGTTTGTGTCTTTTGAAGTATTTGTACATATTTGGCCATTGACATGGCCACATTTGAAATGTGTAAATCAACAAAGTAGAAAAGAACAAGTGAATTGTCACTATTTAAAAAAATTATACATGTTCCAAAGAGCTGTGTCATCATCATCTGTCTGCCATCTCTGTAGATGAAGCAGATGGAGAGTCGTTCCCCTCCTGGCTGACAGAGCTCTGTTTGAATTGTAAATATGCTTTTACTCATGCATTGAGATGAAACACATTATTTGTAATGAATTGCATGCTCTTGAGGAGGACACCTCTTTATGGCTCACTTTCCAGGTTTTGTAATTTATTTGTTGGAATTTTGTTACCTTTATTGGAACATCAAAAAGTCAACACTGAACCACGTCTTGCTGGTTTTCTATTGTCAAATAATGTTAATACACTATGATGTTTTACATTACCATTCAGAAAAAAATGCCTTATATTTGAGTAACCTTGATTCTATTAATATTATTTTGCTTTTTACTCTTGCATACACCAAGGAATGTATTTGGCTTTGCACACACTAATTCACTGTAATAAATTTGATTCATTAAAAACCTTTTTTTTTTTTTTTTTTTTTAATGAGAAGTCCCACAAGCAACTGACTGACTAATCATCTTCATAGCTAAATCCTTTTAAAAAAGATAACCTTTGGATCGATCACATTGTTTGACCCAGTATGTCTTGTGGACAAAAGTTAGTTATAGTTATTTACTATCTGTAAATACAGCTGTATTATGAACTCATGGAAAAACTCATGCATGGATTTAAATAAACATTAATTCAGTAATACCGTTCATCATAAGGATGTGTATTTTCTTTTTCTAGGCCCTTATTTATATTTCCCTAGGCTGAAAAAGTGCTATTAATTACTAATCTAAATAGCTTTAAATTATTAATATATTAATTAAAATATAAAATTTATAAAGTAGCAATAAAATATATTAAATATTACAAAACAGTAATATTTATCAATGTTTTAATAATATATTAATGATTATATTAAATATTAATATATTTCAATTTGGCTTTTTTTGAGAACATGATTCCTAAAGGTATATATGATTTAACATAAAAAGATTGTTTGCCAAGTTCGTAGAGGCTTATTGGGTTCTGAAAATATCATGAAACCTTAATAGTTACTGTTGATCATTTAGAAATTTATGTACCAGAAAGCTAATTCTTATGTTTGTGACTTTAGTTTTCATACTTTATTTTCTGGGAACAGTGAGCATAGGGAAAACAGTTTGGATATTAACAGAATCATCCCGAGAGATACCAGCCTGGGAAGATCAGTAAACAGTGTCCTTCTCATTCCCAACATGCCATTTTGACGTGTGAGAACAAACATACCAACATCTGCCAGTGTCAGTCAGTTATTCTGCACTTATTCTACTCTTATAACCTCTTTTGAGAATCTGCTAGAAGCTATGAATCCTTTCCCTGGAAAAATGCACCTATGCATATATATGCAAGTTCTGCATACAGTATCAGGGACTTTACAAATACTAGGAGTCCATGGCTCACGTTAGGAATCTACTGTCGGTCATTTATTTCTGTAAATGTAGGTCTGTAGGTGAAATATTTCTGTAGGTCAAATATAATTTGTCTTCTTTCATTGCATTGCAATGCAACCTGATAACTAGAACAGTAGAACCGATACACCCCTGTGAAACAGATATACAGTGAGCTTTTTTCAAGTGAGCTTAACTCTTCTCTTAATCCCAAGTTCTCTCATAATTAGTTGATTGAACCAGTGCTTAGCAAGCATATGACTTGCGTGTCTGTGTGCATGCACGTGCAAAGTGCAAAGCTGTATAATGAACAATATGAGGCATTCAAAGACATAAAAAGGATATTTCTTAAGATGTATATGTGGCAGACAAGGCATGCACTTTGTTAGGTAACAAAAAGGGGGGAGAAATACTGATCCAGAAGAATTTGTATCTCAAAGGGGAGAACAAGGGAGACTTCAAGTTAGAGCATTTGAGCTGTGCCTTCACAAGAGTTGATTTGGATGTTCATAGATGACGAGGAGGAGGGGTGGTAAAAGGGACAGAAACAGAAAATGATGTGAACCAAGGCAATTGTATTTCGGGGAAATCACCAGTGATTCAGTGTAGTTTTGTTAGTATCTGGATGGCCAATTTCATCTTGTGTTCTACCTCTTACTGGAAGCATTCTCATGAAGGGCATGTTGAGAAGCATCCTCAGGCCATCCAGGGGCTTGGCAGGAGAGGGTGCTGTGATTGATAACATACCTCTGCTGCAGAGGTATGTGGGGTGGCTCTTGATGGGATGTTGTTTTGAAGAATGAGCCCCACAGAAACCAAGACTTCATGCTCACTGCTGCAACCTCAGTGCCTGGCACATAGAAGGAGCTCATGAAAAGAATTGGTTAAATGAGTGAATGAATGTATGTAAATATTGGTTGGGATCATTGATTCTGGGAAGAAGTAATGCCTCAAGCCAGAGTTCTATTATTAAGTAATAATGAACTAGTGACTTATAGTTTGGAACCTGACTCAGCTGTGTAATCTAATAATGACATCAATGAGACATTCACGAAAATGGGCATAGTTGTACTCTTTTTAAAATCAGGTGGTTCCTTTTGTAAAGGACTAACTCTAGGGGCGTCTGGGTGGCTCAGTTATTTAAGCATTCGACTACGGCTCAGGTCATGATCTCACAGCTTGGGAGTTCAAGCCCTGCCTCCAGCTCTGTGCTGACAGCTCAGAGGCTGGAGCCCACTTCAGGTTCTGTGTCTCCCTCTCTCTCTGCTCCTCCCCTGCTCACACTCTGTCCCTCTCTCTCTGTCAAAAATAAATAATAAAACATTTTTAAAAATTTAAGAAAATGTAAAGGACTAATTCTAGTACCATAATTTTGGTATTTCACAAAGGATTCCCCTCAAATGACCAAATTTTACAGATCTATTTGTTAATCAAATCAGTAACATTTAATTGTTTTTACTTAATCAGGAAAGAATTTCCTCAAACTCCTCTAACCTTTAATAAATGTCAACTTCTTAAACTCAGTACCACATCCATTTTATGATAATATCAGTTCTGTATTGAATGTGACCTTAGGGAGACATCAACTTTATCCACTGGCTAAGTTCTCAATGGTTCCTCTGAGATCAGGCCTGGATATGAGGTTTCAGATTAGAGGTTTCAGATGAGACCAGACTACTGGGTTTCTGTTTTTTCTGGTAGTGCCCTGGATTTGCCCTTGAGAGGAGGGGAGTGGCCATCTTATTTATCATCAGATGTGATGAGTAGCATAGTATCTGACACTTGGTAGAGAGAAAATAAATACTTCCTCTTTTTTTGTTGTTGTTTGTTGTTGTTAAGTAGGCTCCACACCCAGTATGGAGCCCAATGCAGGGCTTGAACTCATGACCCTGAGATCAAGACCTGAGGTGAGATCAAGAGTCAGATGCTTAACTGATGACCCACCCAGGTGTCCAAGGAAGTAATTCTCAAATTGAGTTTACTTTTACAGCTCTCTTTTTATTTATTTATTTTTTAATGTTTACTTTTTTTGAGAGACAGAGAGAGTGCGAGCAGGGGAGGGACAGAGAGAGACCAAAACACAGAGTCTGAAGCAGGCTCCAGGCTCTGAGCTGTCAGCACAGAGCCCAACGTGGGGCTCCCACGCTGTGAGATCATGAGATCCCACGATGTGAGATCACTCCCAAGCTGTGAGATCATGACCTGAGCCAAAGTTGGACGCTTAACCAACTGAGCCACCCAGGCGCCTCTATAGCTCTCTTTTTAATTTATGTTTTCTCAGCAGAGTTTATACTTCAATGTATAAATATTTTATTATTCACATGGAGTTTACACGTTTTTAGTGCAGAAATACTTTCATATTTCAGCTTTATACCAACTCTGGTTTCAGCTGCTGAATGCCCAAGTTTCAAGGTTTCGGTCTTTGGTGGATATCAGCATCTTTTGTGAAGCTTATTAAATGTGCAAGTGCCTTGGCCCCACCCCAGACTTCCTGAGTCAGAATTTCCAGCGTTTTCAGGGCTCCTGGCAGGTATATGTGAAGATGATTTTAGTGCACAGTTTTAGTCTAAGTTATTTAGGAAATGCTGACTTTGGAGAGTACATGTGGCTGGGCAGTGGCCATATGGTGGTAACAGAATGGGCTCCTGGAATACCCGGGAGGATAAGGTAGCAAACTGATGAATGCCTGCTACGTGCCAGGCACGTTGAATCCCATGTCATAGAAACCAGCTTTGAAGGAGAGATCAGGAGTCAGCATGACTTCATCTTGAGATTCTTAACTACATGTACAAAGACCCTTCTTCCAAATGAGGTAATGTTCACAGGTTCTGAGGGTTAGGATGTGGACATGTCTTCTTGGGAGCCTACTACACCAGGGAAAGAGGCTTTGTAATCTTTTCTCCTATCATTATTCTTTTCACAAAATGATTAAGGTGAATACTTCTTTTTGAGCAATCCTGTAGTCTTGTCTTCAGAATCTATGAGCATTTTTTATACAAAATTGACTTAATGGAGGATACATCATCTCCATTTCATTTATTAGCTGTAATACCTGGCATTGAGCAGGAGACTCATTTAACGTTGATAAACTTAAGTAGAAACGATAAAATCATTATTGATCTGTAATTTAAAAATTATTATAACTTTTGAGGCGCCTGGGTGGCTCAGTCAGTTAAGCGTCTGACTCTTGGTTTCGACTCAGGTCATGATCTCATGGTTTCAGGAGTTCGAGCCTCATGTCGGGCTCTGTGCTGGCAGTGAGGAGCTTGCTTGGGATTCTCTCTCTCCACCCCTCCCCACTCACGTTGTCTCTGTCTCTCTCAAATAAGTAAACTTAAAAAAAATTATTATAATGGTTAAAAGAACTTTATTTTTTTTTTTTGAAACTTACAGCAAAGCTTCTTTGATTATCATCAGTCATTCCATTCTCTGGTACACATGTGAAGAAATTTGCTACTCTTTACCTTGATCACACTACCTAGAGCTGCCCATGTAAAAAGCAACATGATCATAAATTACATGCCTTCATTTTTGACATCTGACCTCGTAATGATAAAATCAGGAAACCACAGACATTTGAAAGTGAAAGATCAACTCCAGGAAGTCCATGGTTTCAGACAATAAATACTGATCCACTTTGCCTAAATCCATTGCAATATAGTGTTTTAGGTCTAGATATTACTTTTTCAAGTGGCAGGATTCTGGTTATTTAATTGAAAGTAGAGATTTCAATAGCTCTGGGCACCTCTTGGTACCTGAATGAAACATATGTCTCCTATTGGAACAGCTTAGCACCTTTGGGCTTGACAACAGGGACAGATCTAAGATTCTGAAATAATATTAGATTCCTTAGTTGATTTGTAGCATACGTTTGAAATCACTGTTTATTTTCTCAATTCGTGGGGTCTTAACGCACATGGCCTTTTCTCTGTATCTGCAGCCAGTCTCTCCGCAGGTCTTCAGCTTCAGGTGCTTGTGTAAGAGTGCGGGCTGCTGCCTCAGTTGTCTCTCGTGGAAGGCCTCAAGGTCAGCTTCTCCTCAGGTGAACTCGTTTCAGGGGCTTAGGGTTTGAGATTGAGCATTTGTCTCAGTGGGAATCTGCCCATCAAGGCCTGTCTTTCTGAAATGGCTCCGAATAATTTTTTTTACTTTGGGTATCACTTTCATTCATCTTTGAAAAGCCTTTCTCCTCCTTTTTTGCCCCAAGAAGTATTCCTTCTAAAATTACATTAAAATTGTCAAAAAATTCTCCTTTTTAGGCCCTTGTAGATATGGAAATAAGAAATGTTCATCTTCAGGATAGCAATTTTGTAGAAAATTACAAATATATCACTTCGGAAAACAAGAGAGCATTTGGGACTTTGGGTGCTTGTACCCAAAAGATTCCTGGGTAATTTTTTTTTAGATTTTTTAATCTTTATTTATTTTTTATTTGATTTTATTTTATATTTTTATATTATATATTTTATATTTATATATATTTATATATATTATTATATATTATTATATATTTATATATTATATATAAATTTATATATTTTTATATATAATTAAATAATATTAAATAAAATTAATTAAATAAATATTAAATAAATTATATATAAAATAATATATAAATAATAATATATAAAACATATATAATATATATAAATATAAATATATAAATATATATTTATATAAATAAATTTTTATAATTTATTTATAAGTTTATAAATTTATAAATATGTATTTATATAAATATAAATAAATATATATAAATAATATATAAATAATATATAAATAAAATTAAATAATAAATAAATATATATTTATAAATATATATTTATATATAATATAATATAATAATATTATTAATATATTATTATATATTTATATATTATATATTTTATATTTATATATATTTTATATTTTAAATATATACTTTATTTTAATATTTATTTTTGAGAGAGAGAGAGAGCACGCGCGAATATGAGAGATGGAGGGGCAGAGACAGGAGGAGACACAGAATCTGAAGCAGGCTCCAGGCTCTGAGCTGTCAGCACAGAGCCCGACATGGGGCTCGAACTCACAGAGTTTAAGATCATGAGCAGAGGCTCAACTGACTGAGCCACCCAGGCGCCCCACCTGGGTAATTTTTTAAAGAGATGGGTTTCTGGACTCAATGCATGGAAAACTTTAAAATTAATATACTATATTGCCATGTATAAAAAAAATAAATGAGACACTTCTGGGCCTTACAAAATTATTTTTTGTATGGACTAAACAAAGCTATATTTTTAATAGTCAGCTTTTTCTAAACAGACTCTCTAAACTTAATAAAAATCTCTCCAGTTTTTTCACGTGGTGCAGTAGACAGAGAAAAAGATCTGTAGGTGGAAATTTAACTTACACAGATTATTAATTTCTATGCACATTCTGATCATACACAATGATGAGGCACTTCATTGAAAGCTCAGGTTGACAGGTTCCTTTTTAAGACATTTTATTTACAAGACTGTATAAATGAGTCCGTTTTTTCCCCTTCCCTCAGCTGAAGTTGTTATATCATGAACTCATGAACCTCAAGATCATGACCTGTTACCAAGGCCAAAATATTTGTTGAATTCATCTTTCTTTTTCTATTTTCCTGCCACCAGCCATGTCTAGGTTTTTATGACTTCATTCCTTGATTACCACAATAGGCTTAAAAAAATTTCATTATGGAAACGTTCAAACATGCAGAAGTAGGTAGAATAGTATATTGAAGCCCTGAGAACCTATCAGGAAGCTTCATCCATTGTAGTCATTTTACCATTTGTATTTCAATCCCCTTACTTTTTTCTTGAAGATGTTAAAGCCCACCCCACTCCTCATAGAATGTCAGTATGTATTTCTAACAGATGAACAATTTGTGTCTCTCCTAACTTTCTAATTACTCTTCCTCTAATCTTATTTTTCTCACCAATCCAACAATTTCTAACTATCTAGTATACTCTTATGAAACCTAAGAAGCTTTCAAAGGCTCAGTGTTGCTCACTGAATCAAATGCAAACCCTTCTGATTTACAAAGCCATGTTTTCTTTAGTTTACCCCATCTGTCTGACCTTCCATTATTTCAGGCTGTCAGGTGGGTCTCCTCACTACTCAGCTGATGCCCTGTTCGTTCCTGTCTCTGCTCATGCTCTTGCCTACCCAAATTCTCTTCATCCTAGAAAGCTCTCCTCAGGTGCCACTTCTATGAAGTTATTCCCAGCTCATCCTGATTTCTCTCTGCCCTGAACCCTTGGGATTTAAACACAGTTCCTTCAACTTTAAATCTGGTATTTTTTATGGTATCTCAGTCTTAATTACTGTAATCTGGGAAGTAGGCTCTGAATTACTGAGTAGTAGCATTTGTTTTTAAAGACTTCATTTTTTTTATTTTATTATTTATTTTTATTAGAGAGAGTGTGTGTGCTTGAGCAGGGGAGAGGAGCAGAAGGAGAGAGAGAAAAATCTTTTTTTTTTAATTTTTAAAATGTTTATTTACTTTTGAGAAAGAGAGAGAGAGAGAGACAGAAAGTGAGTGGGGGAATTGGCAGAGAGACAGGGGGACACAGAATCTGAAGCAGGCTCTAGGCTCTGAGCTGTCAACACAGAGCCTGATGTGGGCCTCGAACTCATAAACCTCAAGATCATGACCTGAGCTGAAGTCAGATGCTTAACTGACTGAGCCACCCAGGGTCTTCAGAGAGAGAGAAAATCTTAAGCAGACCCCATGCCCAGCATAGATACCAACATCTGGCTCGGTCTCATAGACCCTGGATCATGAGCTGAGTAGAAATCAAAAGTTGGATTCTCAACTGAGTCACACAGGCACCCCTAAAGACAACTTTAAAATGTTTGGGTGAATGGTATCCCTAGGGATACAAAGAAGGTCAGTGGTGCTGGACAGAATCTAGCATCAGAATGTTAGGCAGAATTTTAAGATGGCTTCATGGTGTCTGCCCTTGATGTCACTCCTGTGATTATATTACATAACAAAAGTTATTTTTCAGATGTGATTAAGGTTACTAATCAGTTGACCTTAAGATGGGGAGACTATCCAGATGCACCTGGTCTAATCACATTAGCCCTTTAAAAGAAGAGAGTTTTCTCTGGCTGGTCATAGAAGAGGAAGTCAGAGAGATTCTATGCCTGAGAAGGATTAAACCTACACTTATGGGCTTTGATGGTGGAGGAAGGAGGACCATGAGTCAAGGAGTGCAGGTAGTTTCCAGATAGCCAGAAAGAAAATGGGATCTCTGTCTGACCTGCCCAAGGAACTGAATCCTGCCAACAGGCTGAATAAGCCTGGAAGCAGATTCTTCTCCAGAACCTTCTGATTACAGTCCTGCCCAGGTGGCTCCTGAGGTTTGGCCTTGTTATCCTCCATGCAGAGAATACAGCCAATGCCACTTAGCTTTCTGACCTGCCAAACTGTAATATAGTAAATGGATGTTGTTTTAAGATGCTAAGTTTGTGGTAATTTGCTATGCAAATTGTACCAAAGAAAAACTAATACAATAGATAACACAGGATTTGAGCTTATAGTGAGATTTTATGCATCTCCTGCTATTCTTTCTCCCCAGTTTATTGAGATATAATTGACATACAACACTGTATGTAAGTTTGAGGTGTGCAGCATAGTGGCTTAACATCTATGCATTGTGAAATGGTTGCTGCAGTAAGTTTAGCTTAACATCCATCACCTCATATAGTCACAACATTTTTTTGTTTTTCCTTGTGGTGAGAACTCTTAGGATCGACTCTCTTAGTAACTTTCAGGTATAGCATACAGCAGTGTTAACTATAGACATCGTGTGCATTATATTACCAGTACTTACTTCTAACTGCAAGCTTGTACTTTTGACCACCTTCATCCAATATCTCCAACTCCCACTCTTCCTCTGATAAACACAAGTCTGTTCTCTTTTTCTATGAATGTTTTTTTTTCTTTTTGTTGTTGTTTTTTAAGGATTTTGTGTGTCATCCTTGTGCAGGGGTCATACTAATGTTCTCTGTTTCATTCCAGTTTTAGTATATGTGCTGCTGAAGTGAGCATCCTGCTGCCTTAGGAAGGCTCCAAATCTGTAAGTAGATGGAGGCACTCATCTTTGCACACGCGGTCATTTCATGGGCTAGAAGTGCCCTGAGTTCAGGATGCTTTGCTTTTTGTCCATCAGTCTCTGACTGCAGAGAGGAAAATTTCAAGGAGAGGAAAGCCTAGTTTTCTTATTGCCTGTGTTTTCAAAAAAAAGCTTTAAGAGGGTCCTTGAGCAGGGAAGTTAATTAGGATGGCTTATCTGACAAGCATTAGTGTTGGTTTACTATGCTGTCGGACTAACGATTACCTCTGGTATGAGACTGGGGCAGATTTTGTAGGGAATGTACCCCTAAACTCTGCAGCAGCCAAGATTTCAGATGGTAGAACTTACTTATAAAATAAATGCAGACACTTACTTATTACAGGAACTGGTCAACAAATAATTAATGAAGATGCTGAGGAACATGAGAACTGAAGCTACAGTTTCTTCTGTAGCCCAGTATCAGGGATGATGGGCAGGGGCTAGTTTATGGGCAGCTATTTCCCCAGCCATGCGTGTATGACACAAACGGTTAGACATTTATTTGGGGTGCCTGTGTGTGATTCATAAAGAACTTGTTCCTTGTAAAATTTACTGCTGAATGACTCATTGTAGGATGATGATGAAGATAAGGCTTCTAATTTAGAGTTAGGCAACTATCCTTTTAAAAATCAACTTTGTGAGGTATAGTTTATATACAATAAAAGGTATACATTTTAAGTGTATAGTTCAATGAATGCATACACCCATGTAGCCATCACCAGAGTCAAGATGTAGACATTTTTATCACACCATGTGGTTTCCTTATACACACCCCTTTGCAGGCAATCCCTCTTTCCACTCACTGCTCCAGGCAACCACTGATCTGATTTCTATCACTATAGATTAGTTTGCCTCTCTTGCACGCCATATAAATGGAACCATACAGACTGTGCTCTTTTGCATTCAGATTCTTTCACTCAGCATGATGTTTTTGAGATTCGTCCACATGGTCGCACTTACTAGTGGTTATATTTTTATTGCTAGGTAGTATTTTATTGTGTTCATAGCACAATTTGTTAGCCATTCAACAATGGCTATTGGTGGACATTGGGGTTGTTCCAATTCTTGACTGTTTATAAATAAAGTTGCTATGAGCAGTTTTTGTGTGGAGATAGGGTTTTGTTTCATATGGAGACTAGGCATGGAGTCGCTGGTCCATATGATAAGCATATGTTTAACTTTAAAAGAAACTGTCAAGCTGGTTTCCAAAGTGGTTGTATCAATTTTCACTTTCAGTAGCAATGTGGAGGAGACCTCACTATTGTCTATCTTCCTCAATGCTTGCTATTGTCAGCTTTTTTTAAGTGCTAGCCTCTCTTTCTTTCTTTCTTTCTTTCTTTCTTTCTTCCTTTCTTTCTTTCTTTCTTTCTGTTTATTTATTCTTGAGAGAGAGAGAGAGAGAGTGAGAGACAGAATGAGAGTGGGGGGAAGGGCAAAGAGAGAGGGAGACACAGAATCAGAAGCAGACTCCAGGCTCTGTCAGCACAGAGCCCAATGCAGGGCTTGAACTCACAAACCAAAAGATCATGACCTGAGCCAAAGTTGGACCCTTAACTGACTGAGCCACTCAGGTGCCCCTATATGCTACCCTTGCTAATGGTATCTTATTGTATCTTTGATTTGCAATTCCCTGGTAACTAATGATGCTGAACATTTCTTCTTGTACTTTTTAGCCATTCATATACCTTCTTTGGTGCAATGTCTTTCAAATCTTCTACCCATTAAAAAATAGATTTTCTGTATTATTATTATTGAGTTGTAAAAGCTTTAAAATATATTCTAGCTCTGAGTCCATTGTCAGATAAACATGTTACAAAAACTTCTCCCAGTCTGTGGTTTGTCTTTTTGTCATTTCTGTAAACAAGTCTATTTAGCTCCATTTTCATCTTTACTTTCTAAATCTCTAATTACATATATTTTGACCATTTTCTATTCTCCTATAGGTCTTTTTGGATCTGTTTGCTTATCTTCAATCTATTTTCTCTCTATTCATTAGTTTGGATAATGTCTATAGATCTGTCTTCCTATGTTCAAGTTCATCAGGGACATTTTTCTCCCATGTCTGATGTGCCATTAATTTTTTTGTCATTGTACTTTTCAGTCTAGAATTTCAATTTAGTTCTTTTTACAGTTTACATTTCCCTGCTGAGATTCCCTATATTTTTATTCATTAAGTTCATTTTTTTTTAATTCTTTGAACACACAGAGTTTAATTATTTGAACCATATTTATAGCAGCTGCTTTAAAGTCCTTGTCTTCTAAGTACCTCATCTTAGTAATGTTGGGACTGGTGCTTTTCCCTTGACTATGGGTCATGTTTGCCTAGTAATTTTTCTTATTGTGTACTAGATGTTAATTGATGCATTGTATAGGTTCTAGACTTTTGTTATTTTTCTTTGAGAAGCGTTACCTTTTCTTCTGTTAGGCAGCTCATTTACTGATTGATTACCTTGTGCTTCTGTTGACTTGACTTTATGTTTTGCTAGGGTACATCTTTGGAAAGCTCAATATATTTCCCAACACCCTCTATCTTGGCAGGTCTCAACCTCTGAATTCAGTTTTTACTGCAGATCTTTTAAACGCTTTGTTTTAGACTTTGTTAGGGTGGGCCTGAAATGGACCTTACCCTAGAGGATGGTTCTAATTTTTTCTTGTATCTCAGATAGATGTGTGGTATAATAAATTGATAACAAGGTCTTGCCACTCTGGCTTGGCCAGAACTTCCATGTCTACTAGCACTGTTTGGTTAGTATCTCTATCCTACTCTTGTCTCCATGGTAATCGCTCTCCATAGTTACTGTAAGCCTTAGGGAGTCTGGTCATAGACATGTGCATCTTAGCCTTGAGCCAGGGATTTATTGGGCAACTTCTGCACAACTTCTGAGCTTCTCCCTTCTCTTTACCCTCGATATCCCTCCTTTAACTTTCTGGTGCCTTGCCCTACAGATTATTACTGCTTCAGTTTCCCTGCACTCTGATCTCTGCCTCTTCAGCTCAGCAGGACAACTGTGCTCTGCTTGGATTCTAGCTTGCTATGTTGTGGTTGGATAACTGTGCCCAGGTAGAGATCCAGGGAAATCATGGAGCTTACCTTATGAATTTCTCCTCTGTCAGGGGTCATAGTGTTGTGTTTCCTGTTGTCCAACGCTTAAAACAATTGCCTCATAAATTGTCTCCAATTTTGTTAGTTATGGCAGAAGGCTCAGCTCAATACCAGTTGTTCCATCACATGTGAAAGATTGCATGATATGCTTTAAAAAATTTTTTTTAATTAAAAAAAATTTTAATGTTTATTTTTAAGAGAAAGGGGGGATGGTGGCGAGAATCCAAAGCGGGCTCTGTGCTGAGATCAAAGAGTCCAATGCAGGGCTTGAACTCATGAACTGTGAGACCTGAGCTGAAGTCACATGCTCAATCAACTGAGCCACCCAGGCGCCCCTAACATGATATGATTTTAAGGATTAAATTAAGTAAACAGATATGGATTTAGCAAGGAGGGGCCTCAAAATTTCTTTTTGGGCTGAAAAAACATTTTTAGTCCACATGAGTCCCATCTTATGGTTTAGGACTCTGGTCCCATTCATAGGAAGTTAGTTTGGTGAGGTGGAGTGTAGTTCCTCTATGTTCTTTCTAAAAATCGAGTCTAACAGCCGTCTCTTCTCTCTAATAAAGAGTGTTTACAAATAAAGAGGATTTTTGAATACTTAATATTCTAGATGCTGTTCTTAAGACTTTATTTTTTGTTAAGAAAATTTTTTTTTAAGTTTATTCACTTTGAGGGGAGAGAGAGAGAGAGAGAGAGCAGTGAAGGGGGGGACAGAGAGAAAGGGAGAGAGAATCCCAAGCAGGATCTGCACTGTCAGTGCAAAGCCCAATGTAGGGCTTGAACCCACAAACCGTGAGATCATGATGTGAGCCGAAGTTGGACACTTAATTGACTGAGCCACCCAGGTGCCCCCTTGGGTTTAGCTTTAATATCACCACTTCAGGGAAGTTTGTTGTATGCTTTCATAATATGTTGCCCTGTATTTTTTTCTATCACATCTGTAACTGAATTTACAGAAATATTTATTTAACAGATATCTTTTCCACTGTGCTGCAGGCCCCGTGGGGCCCATTTCCCACCATGCGTCTAACATGTAACAGTTTCTGGCATGAAGTATGTGCTATTTGTTGAAAATGTGTATTTGTTGAATGAATGAATGCATATACAAGAGTAAGTAGGTTTCCCTTCTCATTTTGCTATTCTGAGAAATTCATTCTTTTTGGTGTCTAGGTCTAGGAATTTTTTACAAAAGTAAAGAGTCATGTAACTACCACAATAGTCAAGATATAGAACAATTTTATCTGTTCCCTGTCCACTCCCCCCACAAATTTGTAGTCAAATTCTACTCTCAATCTTTGACTTCTGGCAACTACTGAGAATTGAGTATCTTACATTACCCTGGGCTCTTCTTTTCTTTTCCATCCTGCCTTGTTTATATTTCAGCTGTCTTTCTGCTCAGTAGCGCTCCTGTGTACTTTATCAGAGAAATGAAATTGAGTTTAGACAGATGCCTCACATGGAATTTATGCCCCATGGAATCATTTAAGTAAATAACTTGACTACTTTTAAGAGTCAAAATAAAATAAAGAAGTCTTTTTAAAAATCAAAAAAAGAATAAAAGAGTGGGGTACCTGGGTGACTCAGTAGATTAAGCTTCTGACCCTTGATTTCGGCTCAGGTCATGATTCCAGGGTCGTGGGATCAAGCCTCGTGTTGGGCTCCATGCTGAGTATAGAGTCTGCGTAAGTTTCTCTCTCTCTCTGCCCCTGTCCCCTGCTTGCACACACACTCTCTCTAAAAAAAAAAAAAATAAATAAGTAAAAAAAGAATAAAAAGAGAGACAGTAAGTCATTTGAATTTTTGTCAGTAGCCTATTATTGCTACTCTCTTAGTAGCTCTTAACATGTGTATGCATCTCTATTTCGCTATCCCTGCTTTAATTCAGCCTTTATGATCTTGTCTAGATCATTGCAATGGCCTCCACACTGATTTCCATACCTCTAATGCTTCTTTGCTTATATTTCATCTCTACATTTCACCCAGAGAGAACTTTCTAAGACTCCAACACTTACCGCTCTTCAGTGGGACCCCATTGAGCCTCAGGACCTTGGCATGCCATTCAGAGCTCTTCATGAGGCCCCTGCTTACTTCTTCAGAGTCATCCTTATGGGGTCTTGTTCCTTGCACTCTGCGATGTTCCAGTTGTCCCAAAATTTGACATTTTATGAATGTGCCATATATTTTGTCTTTATGCTTTTGTTCATGTTGCCCTGAAAGCCTTTCTTCACTTCATCTGCTATGTGAACACCTAATAATTATTGAAGACTATATATTGAAGGCTGTCTCTTACTTTCCCAAAGACCACTGGACTATTCCCTTTTTTGTCTCCATAGTTACCTACCACCCATCTGCCATAACACCCATAGTCCCTTATTGCACACCAATGCTCACATATTTGTCTCCACTTACTAGAAACACAGCTCTTTGAGGCCAAGTCTGTCTCTTATTCACCTTTGAATTATCAGTGCTTAACATAGTGCTGACCATATTGTAGGTGCTCAATATACATTTGCTGAATGCATCAATGAAGAAAGTTTTTACTGTATTATTCCCTGAGCACTTTAATAATTTATACAAATCCATTCTCCATTTATCTTTTTTTGATGTTTTGGAAAAATTTTGATCAACTACTCTCCCATTTTCATGAGAAGCTGATGATTCTATTTTGTGTGGTCACTTGAAGTTCTCTCCAACCTTTTATCAGTCACTACGCATCTGTATCTGTATGACCTGGTTCGTTGGCTTTATTTCAACTGGGCTTACTCAGGACTGTCTGCTTGCGTATAGAAACTCAACTTACAACTATGGAAGTAAAAAAGGGAAAACCAGGGGATGTTGAAAGTGAGCATGAATTTCCCATTAGTGGCTAACTGGCTTTGAACTTCCTCTCTATTGAGGCTCAGAGTAAAGTCAAAGCTATTGTTATGTGTTCAGGTTTGGACTGGCTACAGGTCACACTGTTAGCTATTTATCAGTTGTGCTCAGTGTCCTATTAACTTTATGGACTTTCACCCCAGAGATCTTAGTCCCAAGGTGTTTGGGTGCAGCATATTTGCCATTAAAGTGGAGATATAGTTTCTCTGTGGAAATGAAGACATTAAATCCTCTAAAAATAACTGTTCGACTAATCCTGTCATTTCATTGTAAAAAAGCAAACACTAACATAGGATATGATTCTTATTAATAAAGCAATCATATTTGTAATCAGCCAGCTCTTGTTCAGAGTGAAGGAAGGTGGGAAAAGGGAGGAAATTGTTTATGTTTTCATCTCTGTAGGACCAGGATTAGGGTCTAAGTGGGAATCTACCTCCTCTCAGTTGATTTGCCTGAAAGTGGAATCTTGGAGCTCTCTGAAAGGAAACTGTCATCTTTTAGGACAATTCTATATTCTAGGAAAGATCTAAGTTGGAAAGAAGGTATTTAGCACCCTGATTTCAGATTTTCATATTACTAATTTAGGCCATAGCGATGTTTCTCAAATCTGCATTTTCACTAGGATTACAAGTCAGCTTGTTAAAACAGACATCCCTGGTTTCTACTCCTGGATATTCTGGCTCAGTAAGCTTGGGACAGACCTTGGGAAGGTGTATTTTTAACAACCTCTCTGGGTTATTTTGATGCACAAAGAAGGAAAATTCTCTTTTCTTGGATTGTTGGAGCAGAAAAGGACAATGGGATCATTCTGGAAGGAGTCCCTGGCATTCTGAGTTTGTTGACAGACCAAAGTACCTGCGTAAAAACAGTCCAAAAAAACTGGGACCATCTGTCTCAAACCTCATTTTTGATGTCTGGAAGTCCATTTGATCTTGTGGAAAACACTCATGAGCCAAAAGCATAGGTGGAACCCGAGAAGGAGTCAGGCTTAGGAAAAGCATAAGGAGTGGGCTGGAAAATGTACTGTTAAATTCTGCTGGGATACAAATTCCACTGAACTGAGTGTGTGGAGCACCACAGACGCACTGGGGAGTGCATTAGTGCAGTAATCAATGCAGTGTATGATTGCAGCCTTCTGCTATGACTTACGTCCTGGTTGTAAGGGTAGGACCAGTCTAAAGTCTGGACGTGTTTCACTTGTGGCTGTACAAAGGGGGCAGAGTGGAGAGAAAAGATGCACAGCTGCCTGAAGAGGTGGGCAGATATGTGGAATCCTGTCTCTTAATCTGCTTTCTGCTATGAGTTGAATTCCCAAAGGCTAGTTCAGTTCTCCAGGTTTGGTTCAGCTCTCCAAAAGGTAGTCTTGGTCTCAATGTCTGCAGCATCTTTCTGCTGAAGGAGCTCTGGAATTAGGGGTGTCTGGTGGAGGAGGGGAGAAGTGATGGTAGCTGAGGATTCTCACTGAAGTTTCATTGAATAATAACTAACTTATATAATATGGCTGAGAAGCATGAAATTTTCAGAGAGACCTTTAAAGCAACCATTTCCCAGGTACTGTTTTGATCTTGGGATATTCGGGGGCGAGGGAAGCCACACCCAAACCCTGGGGCGGACTGCAGAAATGCCTCAGCATAGTGTTATCTGTTACAAGGATGGGGGATTGCTGTGGTTTGTTTTTGAATAAAAGAGTTCCTGAAACTGACAAGAGTAATTTCATGTCATTTCTAGGGCTGAGGGAATTAGCAAAAATTGTATTATTTTTAAATAATGAGACATAGTTACCTTTAGGTTTGGAAAATTAGAACAGTATGCTGAAAACCAAGGATTTATGGAATACAAGGAGAAAGGAGCCTTAGAGGCATTGGGGCACATTTATCATTCTCTTTCAAGTGGTTATATGGTTTTATATTGCTAGATCAGGATAATCCAGTGCTACTTTTCCCTAATACATCACTGAACTTCATATGTAAAGGGGGTGTGAGAGGACCTCTGACCTGTCCCTTGTCTCTCTAGAGTTCAGTACTCTAAATCCTGCTATCACCAAACTCAGAAAGTTTTACTCAAAGTTTTTGGCTAAAGAATCACTTGGGTAGAACCTAAAGTCTCACAGCCTCTCTTTTCTGCTAAGCAGCCTTGACAGTGGAACCATTCACACAGTACAGGGAGAATGTCCTAGTTGTTTGACTTTGAGTATGCTATTCAATCCTTTGTGTTCTCCCCTGTAAAATGTTATCACCCATAACTTGCATGGATTGAATGGTAATGCATATGTAAAGTATCTGGTATACAATAGACACAATAAATTATATACTTTTGCTGGGGTAGATAATATTTTCAGGACGACATCACAATTACTATCCATTACTGATTAGACTCTCCCAAAGTAGGACAGACATGAGATTTAATAGGAGACAGTGAGGAGGAAAAACAAATCTAATTTGGAGGAGTAGGTTAAGTTGAGCCTGTCAAAAGCAAACAACCTGAGGCATTTCTCTTCATAGACTCCTGCCTGTCTGTACTTTGGCAAAAGCATGTGTGGGCAAATATCTTATTTGACACTGTGCTAAAAAGGCTGAGCTTCAATGACAATGCTTGCGTCTCTGGCAAACACTCTCTAAAGGATAAGTTCCTATGCAAATACAAATTTTTATGTTTCTGCAAATAAATTTTAGTATGTATGTCTTACTTGCTTTGTTTCCTTCACACCACTCTGTGGGAGGCTATTATTGTCTCCTGAGCCTTCATCCTGACTCTAACTTTCACCCTTTGGCTTCTGGCCCCAGTGTTTTCCACAACATGGCCAGTGCCTCCCTTGCTCTCTCCAACCCCCCAAACTCCCGTCCTATGTACATTTTATTGGAATGATACCCAAAGTTGGTAACTTCTCTCACTCACTATAATGATAACAATGACACTTACATAAACCCTTTTTGTTTTGCAAACTGATTTCACGAGCATGGCACGACTCATTTCTCCTAATAACTGTGCATGGTAGGTTATCTTGATTCTGATAATGAAGAAATTGAGGTGGGGAGAGGTGGCAAAGCAAATAATGTCAGTCGTGACATGGTTCATCTTATCTTTCATTAATCCTCTGCTTTAACTATCATACCACATCTTCTTTGCAGAGAAAAGTCTTTTGTTGACCAGTGAGTCCTATAATTTGCATTTTAAAAGTCCTGATTCTGGGCATTGTTTCAACTAGGGCAGTACTTTTATGGAGTCTCCTGTGCTGTTGTATGTACATCTACTACCTTTATGTTAGGATGGTCAGAAAAGGGAAATCGTCTTTGTAAGAAACTTAAGAAACTGCTGAGTGTCAGAAAAAAGGAGAAGGAAATGCATTATTTAATACAAAAAAGAGAACATTTGAGTTACTAACACAAAACATGATTTGGATAATTATGAGTCTCGGATCCACATGAGTCTACAGTCTTACCCGTGAGATTCCCTGAAGGCTACTCCAAAACCTTGCTGAGGAACTCGTGGAAAAAAATGGCTGAAAAAAACCAGGCTATTCTGCCAGTGTCCTGTTGTGGTTGTGAGACAAATTTTATGTAAAAAAGTGCTATTTAAAGTATGAGCTGTAGTTTTCTGCATCTGGTTTTACTTAATTCTACAAAAAGAACACTGGACATTAGTTGAAACTTACAGAACTGTTGCTTCAGCCACATAATTTAAATTTCACAACATTCTTGAAAGACCAGTAAATATTTTTCTTTTTTTGTCACAGGAGAAGCCCACATATGAATAAATAATAATAATAATAATAATAATAATAATAAATATGGTACTTTAGAAAGTTTTTTTATGTCTTCCTGATAGTATTTGCTACAACTCAAATTCATTTTTTGTATGAATAGAATTGGCTTTGGAGGTAGTGAAGGAAAAGTCAGGCCCCATCGTGCCTTATGATTATTTTGCAAGTTAAATCATTACTCTAGTTTTGGTTGGTGACTGAATGGCAGATGCTTTTATCTGAAGGGTAAGAGGCTATGGTTGTCAATGGAGCAATAGAAAAACTTGGCACTCAATGTATTGTTTTTATATTCTTTGTTTTCGTATCTCTGATGTATATATACCTTCCCACACAGATTCACATATACTTTATACATACCCATTATTGACTTTTAAGTAATAAGATTTTCTTTTTTGACAAACACACCTGAACTTGTATATCCAAATGCAGCCCTTTCCCTTCAAAAGGGAAGCATGTTTCTACATTATTGCTATTTTTAACCTTTTGAGATTTCACTATTTTAGAACATTTTGTTTTTTAATACCTTCAAGGGTGTTAACATTTGCTCCTTAGGGGCACCTGGGTAGCTCAGTCAGCTGATCGTCTGACTTTGGCTCAGGTCATGATCTCATGGTTTGTGAGTTCAAGCGCCGCATTGGGCTCTGTGCTGACAGCTCAGAGCCTGGAGCCTGTTTCAGATTCTATGTCTCCCTCTCTCACTGCCCCTCCCCCACTCACTTAAAAAAAATACTTAAAATAAAACATGAAAAACAAAAAAACGTTTGCTCCTTAGAGTGGAGTTGGTTTTGGAAAGAGCTTAAAGTCATTTGAAGCCAAGTGAGGCAGATGACCAGGCTGAGTAACATAAATTGTGGTAAAATACGAGCTGAGAATATGAGCAATCCTGCCGGAGGAGTTCCAATTTCTGATTGTTTTAATCTCTTTTATAAAGAGCTTTTTATAAAGAAAAACAATTTTCTGATCTCAGAGCTTCCCTTTTGCAGAGTCAAAATGTCAAGGATCTGCCTGATTGAGTTTGTCCTAACCTTACAGACTTATTTCCCATGACACTGCCATTAACTGTGTTTAACGTGAACTACATGACCTTCCCTGAATACTTACCAGCTCTGTGCCTTTGCCCATGTTGTTCCTTATGAAGTAGGATTTCCTCCTTATTCTCACTGATTTGTATTTACTACTCCTTCGTTTCAGAGAGGTTTTAATATGGCCCTCTTCTTTCCCGCTTAATTCTTACTCATTTTTAACGATCTACATAATGACAGTTCCTATATCTTCCCAACTGGAAATTAATCTCTGTGAGACTCCTGAGTATTCTGTGTTGCCTTCTGTTTTGTAGTATAGCTGTTAGATTCTAAGCATTTTGTTTAAGTCCCTTCAGTTTCGTAGGACTAGCATTTAGCCCAGTTTCTTCTCCTGTTGAATGGGCATAATAATAACAGACCTATATTCTTCTTCTTACCAGTCCTGTGCAATTCATTTTTATTCACTCATTTAAAAATAATTTATAGGTCAACAACAATATGGTTGTGCAAGCAATGAGTATCTAAAAATCAATGCAATGAATATCTTGTTCTGGGGAGTTCATAGCTTACTAGAGGAGCCAGTGACATAATGAAGTTATTGCAAAACAGTGCAACAAGTGCTACTGTAAAAATAAGTACAAGGTTAAATTGCGAGTCAGAGGAGAGAGTAATCAATTCTGCCATTGGGTGGGGATGGGGGGAGTGTTCCACAGAACAGAAGACACTAGAGCTGGTTCTCAAAGGGCAAATAAGTGTCACCAGGTGGACAAAGATCAAAAGGGCGTTCCAGAGAGGGAAACACATAGAAAGGCATCAATATATAAGAAACTATTATATCTTCGGTCAACTGCAACAATTTGAAATCTGAAGGGTAAGAAATGAGATTGGGGAGAAGTGAAGGGCGATGTTGGAGAGCCCTGTGTGCTACGCAAGGGAGTCCGGACTTGGTGTGGTTGAAAGGGAACCACCAAAGAGGTAAAGGATTGTGTTGTAATTTAGGAAGATCTTGAGCAGTGGGGACTGATACTAAGATCCAGTGGAATAATATATGCTCTGGAATAAAATATGATGCACTTTACCAAGATGAAAAATTATTAATAACTGGTGGTGGGCTCTGTGATGTAAAACAGCACACATATTACCTAAAAGAAAATATGTCAGCAATGTCTGCCAGATAAAGACATACATTTTCTCCAGTGTATCAAAAAAATATGTGACTTTGATAGCAAGACTTAAAGAAATGAACATTCAAAGTGACTTGATTATTTTCCGTTAAATCTTACATCCAGGCCCAGTGATCCTGAAACACTGAACTTGGTGGAAGTGGTATCAGTGAGGTGGAGAGAAGTGGGGACAAAGACTGAGAGGAAGGTGGTGATATTAGTATAGGACTGTCACAGATCCATGCCCTATGCTCTGTAGTTGTCTCAATAGCCAGTAGGCCTTTGCTACCTAAAACACTGTGAGAAAAGGGCAGGGCGGCCTTTATTCTCTCCCTCAGGGGCATTAAGGAAAAGTACTGCCTGAAGTCTTCCTCCATAGTCCTTCTAGGTCAAAGAGGGCCACACATAATGGTTTCAAAATAGGTGTTGCTTTGCTAATTTCCCACAAAAAGGCAGATCTGGGGGAGCACAGGTGAGTTGCTTGCATATGACAACATCATTAGCAAGAACATGCCATTTCCTCACGGTTTCATGCACATATTACTCCAGGAAAACTGGCCCCTCATTGCTCTAACTCAGAACAACCCCTGATCACACCTTTGGATAGTATGGGTTCATCAGGTTGTCAAACACTGAAAGAGAGAAAGATACGAACAAAAGACAGAGATATAAACCAGAATTTTGTGCGACTGACTTGCAGGAGTTTGAGACCTGGAATGGGCGGAACTGAGACTGGAGAAAGAGGCAAGAGCTGGGTCTTGGAGCGCCTTGAATCCTGTTCAAAGGAGCTCATATGTAGGAGAAAGGGACCCCCAGAAATAACTCAGTCAGGGAAGAACCAGGATCAGGTTGTAATTTAGAAAGACCTGAAGGCTGTGTGGAGGGTGGGTTGTGGTCCACAGCGAGCCTAGGGAAGGTAAGATTTGAACTTCCTGTTTGCCCAGCAAGAGCTTATGGAATCTGATAAGGGTGTTCACATTATACCGCTTTCTGGGTCCAGAAAAACAACTCAGGGATTGCACTGTTCGAAAGGTGCCAGGTCTTCATTACCCTCTCATCTTTTACTAGATATGAGCCTTCTTCATACCAACCTCTCAGCTCTAGGCTGAGAATCATTGGTTCTTATCCCAGATGGGAGGAGACGAGAACAGGCAGTTTCAGTGGAACTCCATTAATCACCAAGGAGAGGCAGCCGGCTATAAAACCCACACCCCACGCAGAACCAAGTGTGGGCTGGGTACGTTTAAAAGTGTGGCTGAACTACAACCAACACCTCACTCTAATTTTGCCCTCCCTACCCTTGGGTGAAAATGAGTCAAACCAGGGAATACACAGGCAATGTTGGAGCAGTCTGGTTCTTTAAAAAGAAGGAGGCACCATGATCATTATTAGGGAGAAAGGAAGATTTCCAGGGGGTTTGGAATTTTCTGATTTTTCTATTTTTTCAAAGTTATTTTTCCTTTTTTTTTGTTTTGTTTTGTTTTGTTAAAGTTTATTTATTTTTGAGAGAGAGAGTGTGAGCTGGGGAGGGGCAGAGAGAGGAGGACAGAGGGTCTGACGCAGGTTTGAATTCACCAACTGTGAGATCATGACCTGGGTCAAAGTTGGACGTTCAACCAACGGAGCCATCCAGGTGCCCCTATTTTTCCTATTTAGATAACTCCATTCTTTAGCTTTCTCCCTAATCTCGTTCTCTCTGTAATACACTTTGTACTTCAGGAAACCTACCACTGTGTTGAATACTTCATAGATCCTCAAACTTTGTCAATGAACTTATTTTATTTTAAAAGGTTAAATCGGGGGGCGCCTGAGTGGCTCAGTCGGTTAAGCGTCCGACTTCGGCTCAGGTCATGATCTTGCGGTTTGTGAGTTCAAGCCCCGGGTCAGGCTCTGTGCTGATGGCTCAGAGCCTGGAGCCTGTTTCAGATTCTGTGTCTCCCTCTCTCTCTGACCCTCCCCCGTTCATGCTCTGTCTCTCTCTGTCTCAAAAATAAATAAACATTAAAAAAAATAAAAAAAAAAAAGGTTAAATTGGAATGAGGAAGCAAGATTTGGATGGAGTAGATTTATTGATTCCTGGGGGTAGGGAAACCATTCATCGATGTTGCTGTTGTCACTGACTTTTTGGCCCAAAGGGCATCTTAAAGACTCCGTGGCTGTAAGGTGAGTCCACCCTATGACTCCAAGCGGCAGTTACCCCACCTGCAGAGCATGGGCAACTCACTTCTCTCTCAGGCAGTTCTTCTGACAGAACTGAAACGTACTTTCAGTAACGGGTCACCCACTACTCAGAGTTGCGCTCTCCTACACAGAACAACTTTTACCGTTTTCTTGTAGGAGACAAGGGGGACAAACTAGCCTAAAATCACCCGCAGAAGCAACCCTTGTCTCTGGCAAAGGCCAGGACCATTGCCTTTGTTTTGCAGTAATCCCTCCTTGGTTGAATTTGTTGCCCTCTGCAAACAGTGCTTTGCCTCATCTCTGCCTCCCTTTATCTTCCCCTTTAACCCACTCTTCCTATATGTAAAATATGTAGAATCTGATCTTTGCCAACAGCAGCATAAATTCTAGGGTCTTAAGCCATTCCTGACACAGAGTATCATACACAATCTTACCTTGAGTTTTGCATTAAGGACTGAGCTTTTATGAATTGAACTTTGGAGTAATTTTTTTTTTTTTTCCCCTGGTGAGATGTTGTAGCTTTGCTGAGATCTGGTGGAGGGGGAAGATCCAGGCCTCCTGAATATTCTGGCAACATGACATCTCCAGAATCTTTTACAGTCCCTTTTCAGACCTTTAGGACTTAGTCCCCTTGCTCCTAAGATGATTGATTGTCGAAACTACCTTAAAATAACAGACTGGTCACAATTCAAGATGCAGTTTTGAAACATTACCTCTCTTTGCGACATCTCTTCCCCCCTTTCTAAAATAAGTAAGTGAGTGGGTGGATGTGTGTAGCAAAATATAGGAGGAAAAGGTGGGCTAGGTGGATGGAATTGTTTCTTAGTGTGGCTGGGTCTCAGCTTTTAATGGTTGTTTTGTTTCAACACGTCTAGCCCTCTTTTTGACCAATTCCTTCCCCACATCTTCACCCTAAACCCCCAGAAACCACAACTGCAGTCAAATAATTAAACACATGAAACAAAGAAAACTGCCTTGGTGTGAATATTCCTCTCTGGTCACGCCAACCCCGTGAGAGACGCTTCCCTCGTAAACAGTAACAGGCAGAATCTCTCGAGCGAGCCAGGCACACAACAGACTGTGAACCCTCAAGGCAGAAAGGGAGGGGAAAGGCCAGAGATTCTGGAAGGTTTTGGGCCTGTTGGTACTTGGAAACTAGGGGGAAGGTGGGGCAAAGGCACTCCCAAGAATCCTGGCAGATTTGCGAGGGAGAGGAAGAAAAACCTCCCATGTTTGCAGACATTAGACCATTTGTTCATTTGACAAAATGTGTGACTTTGTTGGTTTCTCCTGTTATTTTCTCCTAGCTCTTGGCTAAGCAAGGGTAAGAGAAATCTGGGATTGCATGATAATGGATGAGCCAGAGGTAAGCAAGGTTCAATAAGAACTTTGAACAAGACCCTTAAAATGTACTCTGTCTCAGAATTCTAAAGCTCCATCTAAACTCTAACTGAAGGGCTAAGTTCTAAAATGATAGTTAGGCATTTTGCAAATTTCCCATCCTTATAGTCCCAGCATGGGGTGGCAAGGTTAGTGGTGAGCCCTAAACTCATCTGAAAATCTTTTAGAAAATACTGGTACCTGGGACTCATCCAAGACCAATTAAATCAGAAATACTATGAGTTGGGGTATTGATACCTCTGTAAAAGTTCCCAATGAATTTAAAAAGGAGCTAGGGTTGAGAACCACTGCATTATTGGAGCTGGTGTATCAACACGAATTTCCAGAGGTTTACTCAATATTAACATGGTGTTAGGACTACAGAGGAAGGGGTGATGTGGACCCCCAGTGAGAGGAACTGACAATAGCTGTTTGTCGGAAGAGGGCTCAGTCTGGGGATGGAGGAAAACCAGGAAAAGACAGTGTCTGGGAAGGTAAAGGACGATGGTACTTCAAGGAGTTTTGTCTGGTCAACAGGGTCCAGTGCTGCAGAGCAGTCCCATAATGCAATGACTTCAAGTGTCTTTCATATTGAGTGACAGGAAGATTGTTGATCACTTTGGTGAGATCAGCTGCAGTGACAGTTCAGTTGGCTGAGTAGATAAAGAAATGAAGACAAATGAGAACTGAAATCTTAAGAATTCTGGCTGTGAAGTGACCGTCTTAAAAGAGATATAGGGTGTAGGAGTTTTTTTTTTCCAGTATTTTTTTTTAATTTTATTAATTTATTTTAAGAGAGAGACAGAGGGAGAAGGAGGGGCAGAGAGGAGAGAGAAAATCTCAAGTGAGCTCTATGCTGACAGTGGGGCTCGATCTCACTTGAGATCATGACTTCAGCCAGATCAAATCAAGAGTTGGACACTTAACCAACTGAGCCACCCAGGAGCCCTCCTTCCAGTTTTATTGTGATATAATTGACATATAACATCATATTGGTTTAGGGTGTACAACACAATGATTTGATATATGTATGTATTGTAAATTATTACTACAATAAGTTTAACATCCAACACCTTGCACTTTTTTTTCTTGTGAAGGGAACTTTCAAGATCTAGTTTCTAAGCAACTTTCAAATATAAAATAGAGTATTGTTAGCTATAGTCACCATACTGTACATTATCCCCAGAACTTATTTATAACTAGAAGTTTGTACTTTTTTGAACCCTTTCACCCATTTCCTCTACCTCCATGTCTTACCCTTGGGAACCACCAACCTGTTCTCTATTTCTGTGAGTTTTTTTTTTTGATTCCACATATATGTGAGATCATAAAGCATTTGTTTTCTCTGTGTGACTTATTTAATTTAACATAATGCCCTCAGTTTTCATCCATATTGTAGCAAATGGCAGGATTTTCTTCTTCTACTTTTTTTTGGGGATTTGCTTCTTTTTTATGGCTAAATAATATTCCTCTGTGTGTGTGTGTGTGTGTGTGTGTGTGTGTGTGTGTGTTGCATTTTGAGTTTTTTAAAATTAGAGAATGAGTGAGATTTGAGTGCACGTACTTGCTAAAGGAAGGGGAGTGGATGAAGATATAGGGGAGAGAGGGAATAATGGATGAAACATGGTTCCTTCAAAATGCAGAAGCATCAGAATCTAGAGTGTTGTTTGAAGTGTTTAGAGAAGAGAGAAGAGACTCTGCTGTCACTAAAATGGAGAGGAGGACTGAATTGCTGGAGTGGATGCAGATAAATGTTTAGGCACAGGTGTGCATGGGAATGTGGGGTGTTTCCTTGATGGTCTCTAATTCACTGTGACATGGAAGAAAGGTTGGTGGCAGGGTTTCTTAGCAATCTGTTCCCCTCTGAGGCCTCTGAAACTGTTGAGATAGGGTGAGAGCTGGATTTGAGCACATCCTCATTTCTCACCCCCGTCACTCCCAACACATGAAATAGTGTGTGTGTGTGTGTGTGTATGTGTGTGTGTGTGTGTGTGGTATGCACTGTCTCTAGAGGGAACAGAGTTGGAGGCAGTGTGGGAGACACTTACCTTCTTTGGGACCATTGTGTCTTCCATCTCTTCATTGTTCCTTCTTTCCTTCCATTGTCAGAATATCAGCCTTCAACTGGCCACCACTGCTGCTTTCATTACATATTCTTTTGTATTTTTGTTATGAATGCAAAATGTTTGATAGGTCATCAATATCACTAGTTATTTTCTTTCCACAAGGCTGACTGGTCAATAGGGTATGTTGGAGGTCACGATACACGGTTAGACATGTTTCTAGCCTTCTCAAAAACGGAGGCCCAAATTATATGGCAAGTGGAAACAGAGACAACTTTTGGAGACCACGTTCTTTCATCTTAATTTTACTGTTTCTGTCTTCACTTCTCAAATATTAAGCCTGGGAAAGATGTGGTGAAGGCCCTGAAAGATGAGCCCAACATACAACAGCTACCAAAAGGGTAGTTCAAAATCAGCCTTCTTGATGAGACCACAGGTCTGGTTCAGTAGTGTTAGCATCCTGCTTGAATCAGGCAGCCTTTGGACCCAGTTCTGCAACGTCATGATGACTCATCTGCTGGAGAAATTGATTAAGAACATTAAAGGAATTTTTACATTGTGGTAAGTTACACATGACATAAAATTTGCCATCTTAACCACTTCTAAGAGAAATGTTCTGTAGTGTTCCATATATTCACATTGTTGTACAACCCATCTCCAGAACTTTTTCACCTTGCAAAAGTGAAACTCTATACTTATTAAACAACTCCTCATTCTCCCCTCCCCCCAGTCCCTGGCAACCACCATTCTACTTTTTGTCTTTATGAATTTGACAATTCTAGGTACCTCATATGAGTGGAATCATACAATATTTGTCTTTTTGTGACAGGTTTATTTCACTTACATAATGTCCTCAAGGTTCATCTATGTTGTAGCATGTGTCAGAATTCCCTTCCTTTGTATGGTTGATTGATATTTCATCGTATGAATATAACACATTTTGTTTGTCCATTCATCCACTGATGGACATTTGGGTTGCTCCTATCTTTGGCTATTGTGGATAATGCTATTGTGAACATGTGTGTACAAGTACCTTTTTGAATCTCTACTTTCAATTTAATTTGAATTTGGCGTATACCTAGAAGTGGAATTGCTGGATCACTTGGTAACTCTATTTTTAATTTTTTTGAGGACCTGCCATACTGTTTTCCGTAGAGATTGCACCATTTTACATTCCTATCAAGACTGCATAAGGATTTCACTTTCTCTACATCTACACAAACATTTGGTATTTTCTGTTTTTTTATTAGCTTACATAATGTAAGGTAGTTTTGACTTGCATTTCCCTAATGATTAGTGATGTTGAATATTTTTTTATGTGTTTATTGGCCATTTATATATCTTCTTTGGAGAAATATCGATTCAAGTCCTATGTCCATTACTTAATCAGGTTTGTTGTTGTTGTTGTTGAGATTAAGAACATTTTGAGATTATCATGACGTATATCTGGAATGACATAATAGGGTCTGTGTAAGTCCAAGGCTTTTTATTTTTCTCCAGTGACCCTATCACAGTTTCTGTTGTGAAACACAGTGAGCTCCTTAATGAATTCCAGTTTTAGCTGGTGTTAAATGTAGTTGCACCCAGTTATTTAAATTTATTATTATTATTTTTATTTATTTAAAAAACTTGTTTTAATGTTTATTTTTGACAGAGAGAGAGAGAGAGAGAGAGAGAGAGAGAGAGAGAGAGAGAAGCAGAGAGAGAGGGAGACAGAATCCAAAGCAGATTCCAGGCTCTGAGCTTGTCAGCACAGAGCCTGACGAGGGGCTTGAACTCACAAGCTGTGAGATCATGACCTGAGCCGAAGTCAGATGCTTAACCAACTGAGCCACCCAGTTATTTAACTTATGATAATTTGTGTCAGCTTTTTTAGATAAACCAGATGGTATGCCTCTTGACATATCAAATATGAAGGTATTCATTATTTTCTGTGCTGATGACCTGGTCCTGTGTGATAGGTGGTTTTTTTCAGAAGGAAAATCTCAGTGTCAACTATGCCATTTTTAGAATGCACTCAGGTGGAGTAGAGCTACATAGGTCTATTGAATAGGTAAGTGTAGTTATGTTTCAGGGGTGCTAGGGTGCTGGTGTGTAGTTTGGGCCAACACCACCCATTGGAGCCAAGGAGATTCAATTCTCCTGCAAATTTATGACTCCAGAGAAGGTACATTGAAGCTCATAAGTGACAGGTACAAATGGTTACCAGATTCTCCCCTAAAAATCTTTTAGGCTAAGGATATCTCTTAAGTACTCTAGGTACAGAAATGTAGGGCTTTGCTGTACTTTTACGGCCTTGGGGACAGATCTAAAGCTGCTTTTTTGAGAAAAGTCTTATTTACCTATATGTGTCCTCAGCCCACTCTATTAAGGTCATACTACTGGGCAAGAGCATAAATCAGACTCTCATCTTCTCACTGTCTACACATCTATAGTCTGAGCATGAGAATCTCCTTTCAATCAGCTATAGAACATAGGTAGGAAAATTATGGACTCATTGGTAAACTCAGCTTTGGACTGCCTTATGTGGAAACCTTATGAAAGCCCCAGTGAGAAAAATATGTGAGAAGCACAGCCAAAGAGGGTTGCTAAGCAATCATTCTTTTAGCTTCTCAGAGTAATTGGTGAGTATTGAGTCACAGTACCCAAAACTTAGTTCTGCAATTTCTCATTCTGGCTCCACCTAGAATTCTGTGCCTACACTAAGACCTAACAACATTCCTTCAACTTTTACTGAGGTCCTCTATAATAAATAGCGTGTATGGAACACCTTGGGTTTTCCTTTTCTTTTTTCTTTAAAAAAGTGTTTTTGATGAAACTGCAATAAGCACTGAGCTGTTACTATGTAAACAAAGTTATACCTTATAAATCATTTTCAGAGGAAAAAACACTTTCCAAAAGTATATTTACTTGCTTCCTTTTTTAAAAAACAAGAATGAAGTTATATATGTATATATATATATATATTTTTTTTTTTTTTTTTTTGAGAGAAAGGTGGGGAAGGGCAGAGGGAGAGGGAGAGAGAGAATCTTAAGCAGGTTCCATGCCCAGGGTAAGAGCTCTGTGCAGGCTCTATCTCATTACTGTGAGATCATGACCTGAGCCAAACTCAAGAGTTGGATGCTTAACTGACTGAGCCACTCAGGGGTCCCAAGGTTCTGTATTTTATTAAAGTTATGTATTCTATGGCTTTCTTTGCTTCTGCCTTTTCTGTCAGGAAGATCAGTTTAAAGATCAATGTATTCTTTTTTAACAGCTTCATTGAGGTACAATTTAACATATAAATCAGCCATTTAAACTGTACAATTCAATGGTTTTTAGTAAATTTATAGAGTTGTGCAATGATCATCACAACTCAGTTGTAGAATATTTTCATTCCTCCAGCCCCAGGCAACCACTGATCTACTTTCTGTCTCTGTAGATTTGCCTATTCTGGAAATTTCATACAAATGCAATCATACATTATTGGCCTTTGTGACTGGCTTCTTTAATTAAGCATAATGTTTTCAAGTTTCATCCATGTTGTAACATTTATCAGTTTTCACTTCTTTTTATTGTTAAATAATATTCAATTGATGGACATACCACATTTTGTTTAACCATTTATCAGTTGATGGGCATTTGGATTGTTTTCAGGTTTGGCTATTATGAATGATGCTGCTATGAACATTCATGAACTATTCTTTATTGTGGATATAGATTTTACTTCCCTTGGGTAGAAAACTAAGAGTAGAATTGTGAGCCGTTTATGTTTATGTTTAATTTTTAAGAAACTGCCCAATTGTTTCCAAAGTAGTGGTACCATTTTACATTTCCACCAACAATGTATGAGCATTCTAGTTTTTCCATGTCCTCACCATCTTTTGCTATTGTCTGCCTTTTGGATTATAGTCTTTTTAGTGGATGTGAGGTGATATGTCATTACAACTTTAATTTTGATTTCCCTAGTAACAAATGATAAGTATCTTTTCATGTGTTTGTTGCCTATCTGTATACCTTTTTTAGTGAAATGTATATTCAAAATTTTTCCTATTTTTTTAATTGGGTTGTTTGTTTTCTTATCATTGAATTGTAAGCATTCTTTATATATTCTGGCTATAAGTCTCTTATCAGATATATAATTTGCAAATATTGTCTCCCAGTTTGTGCCTTGTCCTTTTATTTTCTTTAAAAAATTTTTTTTAATGTTTATTTTTGAGAGAGAGAGAGAGAGAGAGAGAGACAGAGAGAGAGAGAGACAGAGAGACAGAGAGACAGAGAGAGCGTGAGCCGGGGAGGGGCAGAGAGAGAGGGAAACAGAATCCAAAGCAGGCTCCAGGGTCCCAGCTGTCAGCACAGAACCCGATGCATGGCTTGAACTCACAGACGAGATCTTGACCTGAGTGGAAGTCGGACGCTTAACAGACTGAGCCACTCAGGTGCCCCTTATATTTCATTTTCTTAATGATGTCTTTTTTTTTTTTTTATAGTGAATGGTGTCTTTTGAAGTGCAAAGCTTTTAAGGTTTTATGAAGTCCAATTTATTAATATTTTCTTTTATGGATAGTGCTTTTGATATCATACTAAGAAATCTTTGTTTTCCTTAACCCAGGTCATAAAGATTCTCTCCTATGTTTTCTTCTACAAGTTGTATAGTTTTAATTCTTTACTATTTTGAAGGAGAGATAGACAGAGTGTGAGCAGGGGAGGGGCAGAGAGGGGGCAGAGATAGAGAGGGAGATACAGAATCCGAAGCAGGCTCCACACTCTGAGCTGCCAGCACAAAGCCTGGCCCCAGGCTCGAACTCATGGGCTGCAAGATCATGACCTGAGCCAAAGTCAGACACTAAACAGACTGAGCCACCCAAGCACCCCTTAATGCTTACATTTGGTAAGGGATTTTTGGTCTATGATTCACGTGGAGTTAATTTTTGTGTATGGTGTAAAGTAAGCGTCTAAATCCTTTTCCTTATGGGTATCTAGTTGTCTCAGCAGCATATGTTGAAAAGATGGCTCGTGTAATTGTTGACTCTGCTTTTACTACATTTGTGTCTTTAAAGAAAAGCTGAAGTAAGTAGGGCATAGAGAATTAATGGATTAATGAAGATGAAGAGATTCTTCTGTGTTGAGGTTTTAAGCACTTACATTAGATAAGGAACATCTGGTTGATGTTTTAAAGAATAACTCGAACCATAATTTCATTTCGTTTCCTTCATCTCCCCCATTCCCTCCCCAGCTCTCCACTGAACATCTGCTTCTCTTATGTGAGGGGAAGTGAAAGATTTAGGTCAGGCATAAACACAAACTATCTTTACTGTATTGTTCCCTTTTAAGACCAAAATACCCACCCTGCCGGGCCAGTTTAGCACTACATTACCCTATATCAACAGATCTACTGCAATTTTTGGAAGCTGGCTTTCCCCAGGAAACAGAACTGCTATTGCTACTTCTCGGTGTTATGTAATAAATCTGGCGGGTCACTTTCAAGGATGTGAACAGGAATCGAGAAACACTGTCCTTCAAATATCACTTTTCTTTATGTTAGCTTTATTGATGAATTTCTCACAAGAACTATCTTAACAGACATCACTAGTGTTGTGAGCCCTCCGCATCCAGATCTCACATGTATCTATGGTGCTGGCTAGAGGTAACCCCAAATAAAAACAGTTTCCGTTGACTTCTGGCTTCACTGATGCAAGGTAGCAAGACCTTGGGGAAGTCTATCTCCCCAAAATACCATCCATTTTGCTATCTTAAATCTTTGCAAAGAACAGGATGATTACATTTTCCTCTCTGGGAATTTACTGAGTTCCTCTGTTTTATGGCACTGACCTAGCAGCTCTAATTGGGGCACTCTTCTACCCGTGGCTTTGCTAAAAATCCCTCACAATCAGGACTGCAGTGTAATAATAATAATAATAATAATAATAATAATATAATGCAATAGCTCATATGTATATAGCACTTATTATGCACCAAACCTTCTTTTCTTGCCTTACATATATTAACTCATTTAACTGTTCCCTGGAGGCATACATTAAAGCTGGCATTGCTGGAGGGTAACGAGTATAGAAGCAATTTAGTGTTTGGAGTATGATAAACTTCCATAAAATAGAAGGAAAGCCTTGAGATGATGCTTCAGGGATAAAATTGAACAGCCTGGTCCTTTTTGGGGTCTCATAATTTTTTCAGCTGTAGAACTCATTTGAGGGAAAAGTAACAGGTAGGAAACATTGGTTTTCATCACCTCACTTTGGTTAGACATATGCTTTGGATATTCTTCCTCAAGCACCTTCAGAATCCCCATCCACTTCCATGTCTAGGCACTCACTTCAGTAGCCTGGCTCTGGGCCACTCTAGGGCTATCCAGCGCTTCTCATTGTGAGGCTGGGTCCCTGTTGGTGCTTTCCTGTCCTGTGTTTCATTGTGGGAGCCGTTTGCTGGGAAGGGGCAGTTTCGCCAACAAGGAGGAGGTCTTTTAAAATTCTAGCTCACTGTTGATCAGAACCAGGAATTTCCCTTAGTTTAAGATTTAGTTAGTAGACAGGGGCTCCTGGGTGGCTCTGTTGGCTGAGTGTTCGACTCTTGATCTCAGCTCAGGTCTTAATCTCACAATTTAGTTAGTACACAAACATTCTGGCTTTCTCTAAGCTTTTAGCCAGTTTTTTACATTTTAGTAGAAGATTCAGGAACACGTTTCTTGGGAGGAAAGAAAAGAAGAGGAGGGATTCTGGGGGCACAGTGTGTCTGAAATAGCAAGGGGGAACAAAGAAGGGAAGAAAAGTTGGAGAGCCTCTGTGTACCTCAAAATTTTGCCGAGGGCCTTGCCTTGACAGCGGGGTGCAGATGGGTCCTTCATTGCTGTCCCCCAAATCTCACCAGCACTGTAACAGTGGCCTTCTATGAGTTGTGCATTCACCTTTGTCATCTGACACAGGGGAATGACTCAAATGGTTGGAACGTTCAGACAGGTAAGAAAGGAGACAGGTTATTACAGATGGGGGTGGGGAACTTGTTTTGGACAGGTAGTTCCTGGTGGCATCAGGGAAAACATGCCTTAGGTGGCTCTCTCTGACTGATACATTGACTTATCCTGCTAAGTCAGGAACATGACCAAGATGGCCTTATTTTCCTCAGCTTGACTAAACTTTAGACAGGTTTCTTAGCGACAGTAGGTCACTGACCTCCCTTGTCTTAGAGCATTTACTTTAGAAAACTTACAATTGTAAATTCTTTATTTGCCCATCTGAGATGTAAATCTTTTCCTAGCCTCTTGCCCTTTTTACAACTGAGAACCCTTTGTTTCAGGGACCTGGGAGACATCTTTTGAAATATTATCACCAAGAAAGGTAGCATCCAGGTCTCCCAGTTTCTGTAGGAGGGTAGGAACCTAGACTGGTGTCAGCAAACACAGATGGCCTAATCACATTGACCAAACTAATGTCCTCCAGTACTTTTCAACTAGCTAACCTCAGCCCTTAGAAACCTTCCTGCTTTTTTGTTTCTAGGGAAGTTAAGTTCTCTCTCCCCTTGAAGAAGACTTGAATTATGTCTTCTTCTTTTTCAGCCAAACTCTGTTCTGTGAAATTTTTCTTTGACATACAGACACTTGCGCAATATTTTATCTAAACTGACTCTCCGTGTGTTTGGAAAGCCATTAACCAAGAAGACAGGATAACTTTATCATGGTGCACTGTTTTCTGGACTCATTATTGGGGGTCTGACACCCACAGCATTTCATATGCTATTAATCACCTCCTCCAATAAACCCAAAACCCAAACCAGAATGCTTCTCATATTTCTTTGCCATAAGATACCTTATATATACACACGTATGAAAAGTATACATGCACAATGTTATATAGACAGACACACACAATTAGTAATAGCTATCATTTTTTTGTAGGTCTACTGTGTACTTTGTATACATACACATAGTACTTCATACATATTTCCTCATTTGATCCTTACAGCATTTCTATGAATCAGGTATCATTTATCTCAAGATGAGGAAGCCAAGGCTGAGAGAGTGAAGTGACTACTTCAAATTGCTGTCAGAAGTGGGATTTGAACCCAGTCAATCAGTCTACAAATCATGATATCAGGTTTCCAATTGTCTTTCAAAGATTCACTGAGCTACCTTGTTAGGATTCTGGTCCAGAGGGAAACCTGTATTTCCAGAAGGAATTAAGGAAGAACTTCTGTCAAACTGTCCCTTCATCCCTCCTCCCAGAAGCATTATAGAAGATTTTACTATTCCTTAGAGAACTTCATCTCAAAGTGTGTCCCAACTCTCACTTGTCACCTGTAATTTCTGCTTTGGGGTCTAGCCCCAATCTTGAGGAAGACATTTTTTTTTTTCAGTTAATTCATTTTTGAGAGAGAGACAGAGTGTGAGCAGGGGAGGGGCAGAGAGAGAGGAAGACACGGAATCGGAAGCAGGCTCCAGGCTCTGAGCTGTCAGCACAGAGCCCCACATGGGGCTCAAACCCAAGAACCACGAGATCATGCTCTGAGCCCAAGTCATCCACTTAACTGACTGAGGCACCCATATGCCCCTTGAGGCAGCCATTCTGATCTTCATTTCAGGGTTGCTCTGACAAGGATAGTTGGGGATCTGCCCTGGTGCTTCCAGCACATAGGATATATTCCTTCAGTGGACAGAGAAGATGGTAGCAACTTCCTCTCTGAGTCATGCATATTGTCTGTCATTCTGTCAACCATCTGTCCTATTAGCCATGCTTGGGTGATGAATAGAACTCAACGTACTGTGAGGTTAGTAGGTTACAGCTTGTGACATCAGAATGCACAATGAACAGAGCATTAGAAAGTAGACAACAATGGTTTCTACTTATTTAAAAATATCCATGATGCCAGAGAAATACATCCCTGTTAAAAAAACCTAGGTCTTTGTAGCTCCCTTTCCTTCTTTGACATGGAATGAAAGAGATGTTTCCAGAACTGGTCAACTTCAGTAACTTTTATATCAGAGCCTGTGCTTAAAAGTATCGCAAACAAAACTTCAGAACAATCACACTACCTAGAAACAGTATTTCTAGGACTCTGAGATGGTCCTTGCCCTGAGAAAGGTGGCAAGTCTTGTGTTTACTATGGGGCCTACCCCCTCTCCTATGGAACACAGTGAGGTTTTATTCTGTGAAATCTGTGGGAAGCTCACTGTAGGTTGTGTACCTGAGCCACTTAGATTCAAGGCAGCAGTGGTGAGGTCACTAAAGTGACCTTCTCCTTTCTCCCAGATGGAGGGGCTCCTTCTCATGAGGCCTCTAACACATACAGCTCTACACATACATAAAAACTTCACTTCCATTTATTACTGCATAGATTTTTTTCAGTGTTGATGAGATGTTTTGTAGAAATCAACATATACTGTCCAGATAAGGAAAGTTTAAATGATTTAAAATAATAATGTTTCCTAATTATAAGCACTTGTGGGAAATTTGGAAAGTACAGAAAAGAAAAAAAAATTACAATTGCATCAACCCAGAAGCAACCATCACTAACAGGTTTTTTTGTTTTCCTTTTGGTCTTTAATGTTGTAGCTCTGTTTTTGTTTGTTTGTTTTTTTCTTTTTCTTTATTATTATTTATTTTTGAGAGAGAGAGAGAGAGAGAAGACAGACAGACAGACTGTGTGTGTTTGGGGGACGGGGGGAGAGGGAGACACAGAATCGAAGCAGGCTCCAGGATCCCAGCTGTCAGCACAGAGCCCCGTGTGAGGCTCAAACTCACCAATCGCGAGACCATGACCTGAACCGCGAGATCATGATCTGAGCCGAAGTCTGCGGCGCTTAACAGACTGAGCCACGCAGGCGCCCATCGGTTTGTTGTTTTCAAGTGAAGACGCTCGTGCCCAAAAGGAACTTACAACTTTAAGGGCAACACAAATGAGAAAAATGAAGACAAAATAAGACTGAAAACCAGAGAACATGATGATAATGATGATGGTAAGAAAAAGCAGCTCTAATCCTTTTATAAACATATCTACTCAATTTTTATTCTAAAATAAGAAAATTCAGGGCGCCTGGGTGGTTCACTCGGTTAAGCTTCTGACTCCTGATTTTGGCTCAGGCCATGATCTCATGGTTCATGAGTCTGAGCCCCACATAGGGCTCTGTACTCACAACATGGGAAAACGCAGTCTGTTTGCGATTCTCTCTCCTCTCTCTGTCCCTCCCCTGCTCATGCATGTGCATGCACGCACACCCTCTCTCAAAGTAAATAAACTTAAAAAAAATACAAGAAAATTCTAAGAATCCACATGGGAGTCAATTTAGGAAAATAAAGTCTTTCTCTGAAGCTCCTAGTGCACAAATTGCAGTTAATGAGTGACTACAAAACAGTAAGTGGATGAGAATCAAAACAGCTAATGAGGGGCACCTGGGTGGCTCAGTCAGTTAAGCCTCCAATTCCTGATTTTGGCTCAGGGGCAAGATAGCATGGTTGGTAAGTTTGAGTCCCCTGTAGGCCCCTGTGCTGACAGGGGGGAGCCTGCTTGGGATTCTCTCTCTCCGCCCCTCCCCCACTCACACTGTTTCCCTCTTTCTCTCTCAAAATAAGTAAATGAACTAAAAAAAAAAAGCTAATGAAAAAAAAGGGGGATTAATTATAAGCCTAGGAAGTCGGAAAACAAATCTGAGATGATTTGATATATACCATATTGTCGACAGGGCTCATTGATTTCTCCACAGTGTCTCTGAGACACATACTGCCTGGAATCAGTCACTTCCTGCCTTGTCTGCCACCCATTGTGTAGCCACAAGTAAGTTACTTTGCCTCTCTACTATTGTTTTCTCTTTTGTAAAAAAGGGAAAATAGGTTGTTGTATTAAATGAGAAAATCCACCTAACATATTTAATACAGCCCCTGTTGCATAATAAGCACTCAAGAAATGTTGGGCATCATTAGAAATGGTGTAAGTCAGTAAGTAGCTAAGAGAGCAAACCCTAGTCAGACTGCCTTGCCATTCTTGTGTTTTTTCTACTTGCTTATAGGATCAAATCATCAACAATGACCTCTATTTAATTATAGTTTTTGTTTTTGAATTGCTTTATGATAATCATGAATTTATCAATCAAAGTAGACATTCACAAAGTGCTTCTGGCAAGTCCAGAGTTTTCTAATGAGGACTGTTGCATCATAAAAGGCTCATAGAGAGTAGAAGTATTTACTATTAATGAAGCCACGAGCATTTTCACCATTCAGATGGCAAAACCAAAAAAGCAATTCTTTCCCTTAGAAAGTGGAATGTTGGATATGTTTGGGGTGCATTACAACTTGACCTTTCAGCGCCCAGAGCTGTCCTATGGTGGGCAGGTGGAGAAAAGAATCAGAGAGAATCTGAATATATGTTATACTCTTTGACATTTAGGGAAAAGTCAAGAAGAACATTTAACCCAATATGTAGTGTTGGGCATGGGATTAGGATAATTTGTAAATATATACATTTTAAAAACTAATATTTATTGTTTTCATATTACATAATTATGTTTATTTTTGAAACTTTAGAAAGCAGGAATAAGAGAAAACACAAATCTTAACATTTTAATGCACTTCCTTCCAAGCTTTTTAATATAGTTATATCTAAATATATATTTATAGTTTTAATATGGATCTTTTAGTTTCTAAATTCCTAAAGAACCAGTAAGTCAACTTACTTGGGTTTGCTGGACGTTGGTGTTTTTCAGACCTCGTTATGAATGTTGGAACAGCCTAGTGGTTGAAAATTACAGCTGGTTCCTTTTGAGTTCTTGTGGGATAGGATCCTGCTACTCAAGGTCTGGGAACCAGTAGTATCAGCATCACCTGGGAGCATATTAAAAATCAACAATTGTTGGTCCCACTTCAGATCTAGTAAATCCCACATGCATTTTTAAAATTCTTATTTATTTATTTATTTATTTATTTATTGAGCATGCGCAAGCAGGAGAGGGGCAGAGAGAGGGAGAGAGAGAGAATCCCAAGCAGGCTCCGCACTGTCAGCACAGAGCCCTATGTGAGATCATGATCTGAGCGGAAATCAAGAGCCACCTGAGCCACTCAGGTGTCTCTCCATCACCCCCCCAACTGCATTTTAATATAATTTCTGGGTGATTTGTGTGCACATTAAATTTCGAGTAACACTACTGTAGGAAAAACTGGACAAAGTATTGTTTCTCTTATAAGACAGTTGTTGAAGGGCTGATTAGTCCCTAGTCCCAGAACAACATCCTCTCCTGCCAAGCAATCCATTGCTTCCTGGGCTCTCAGTTCCACACAGGCTTTGTTGGGACAAGTCTGGTTAGAGATCCACCAAATGGCCTGCAGGAAAAAGTTCTGCAAGGTGCCCCCAGCCAGGAGATGAAAGACACAAAATGAATCTGGGACATGCCAACAGGCCAATAAAACTCCATAAATCTGAAGTCTGTGTTGTTCAGCATCTTATTACTTTATCACAGCACTTTTCCTGGGCTCACTGTCGAATGACCAGGAAATGGGGTTCGACCACTTGAAAAACCCAGCAGTAAAGTTTGTCAGTAGCATCTTCATCTGCAGGGGTCTATTGACTTGGAGAACTGAGGCTGACCTAAAGAACAAACCGAAAAGAAACACTCCAAAACAACATATCTGGAAGTAGAGCAGCTTTCTAGATGGGAGCAAACATGTACTTTTTCACACCCTCATATCCTTCATTTTCTGGAATAGGAATGTGTCTATCTATAGAGCACGGTTGTGGCCATTTCCTGGTGAGCATGACTAATAATAATAATAGCCTACATTTGACAGCATTTTATGATTCACAAAATACTATAGCAGTGTTTCCCAAACTTAATGTGCATGTAAATCACCTGCAGATCTTGTTAAAATGAGGATATAATTGAGTAGTTCTCCAGTGGGGCCCGACTTGTCTTTCTAATAAATGCACAGGTGGTGCTTCTACTGCTGGTCCACAAACCTTATATTGAGAAGCATGTTGTGACCATGATTTCCTCTTGAGATTCCCAGAAATTCTGTGAGGTAGGGGGAGCCGGCATTTTTTCCCCTTTCCTCATGAGAATATTGGTCCTATGAGGGTAAGGATTTGCTGACTGCTATATCCCAAGTAACTATAATAGCAGGCACTCAATAAATTTTTGTTGGATGAACAAATGATTGCATCTTAATCTTATAGAGGAATTTGAATAATGCTTTAACCATAGTCACAGTCTGATAATTCAAAGCTGGCATTTGAACCTAAGAAACCACTTAAATCTAAGTTTGGTACCAGATGAATCTACTTTAATGGTTTGACTTCTTTCCTTCCTTCCCTCCCCTCTTTCTTCTTTTTCCTCTTCCTCCTCTTCCTCTTCCTCCTCCTTCTTTGGTAAAGGTAAATTTTTTTGAAGAGACCTTCTAAATTGAAGTATAACATAGGAAAATGGCCCAAACATCAGCATAGACTTGACTATCTTTTACTGTAGGAACATACACCTACAGCCACCTCTGAGATCATAGAATTACCAGCTCCCCGGACACCTGTCTCGTGCCCACTCCCAGTGATTATTCTCTCCTTCAGACATTGGTGCTGTTATGACTTTTATCATCATAAAATAGTTTTGAACTTGATAGAAGTAGAATTTTATAGTATATACTCTTTAGTGTACACCTTCAGTGTTAATTTTGTGTTCCTGAATATAGCACTAATTTGCTCATTTTCACTTTATAGTATTCCATTGTGTATACTGTGCATATTCCATGAACATACCACAATTTATCATATGTCTCACTGTTGATGAGCTTTAGAGTTGATTCCAGTTTTTGGCTAATATGAATAGTGTTGCCTTGGACATCTTGTACATGACTTTTGGTGAGCATAAGTACTTATTTCTTTTGGATATGTACTGGACATGGAGTATTTATCATTTGGGGTATATTCAGTTCCTATAGATATTGCTAGCCGAACATCTTCCAAAGTGGTCGTATTAATTCTTTTGTCTTTGTTTGATTGTAATGTTGATTACATTCCCTGGGTAATCATTAAAATTTTATTTTCCCTTTTGCTGCATGAAGAGTTATGATGAGTTTTATAACTATGACTTTTGGATCAGGATGGTGGATTGAACACAGATATTTATTTTTCTTCCTTCAAAAACCTCATAAAATGACAATAAATATATTTTTTTGGAGAAAGGTATAAATCTAAAGGGATATAAAAATGAGAGGGGAAATAATATCAACACAATTTGAGATACTTAAGAAAGCTGAATCCTATGCCAGGCGAAAGCTGAAAAGTAAACTGATTTACAGTCCAGACTCCCTAAAAGCTTGAGGAATTGGCACACAAGTACTTCTGGAAGAGGGGAGGTAGTGCTAAAAAGGATAGTACTGATTTAAAGTCTACTTAAAAAGCAGTTAGATTCCCCTCCCCCAATCCATAGACTCAGAATTGTTTTCTACCCCTAACCACCTGGAGGAAGTCTGAGAAAATTATCACTGGAGAGTGTAAAACAGAGGGTCCCTGCACTAGGATTTGTCAGACACAATTGTGGGTGGAAGTATGATGTTGAAAACATAGGGATTAAATATATCCTTAATACTGGGAAAATATCTTCTAGATAGGAGACTGGAAGATCCTTCTCTAGGAACTCTACTAGTCCAAGAAGAAAGAAGTAATGATACTGATATTTGGGAAGGAAGATCTCCAAGGAAATGGTCCAGCTAGATCAATAGGTACACTGAAGCCCATGGTAGTCAAACACCAACCACAGGCTCAGAACTTCCTATCGGCCCTTTTAGGAGCCAACTCAATATGTGTAGGCAAGCAAGGTCACCAGCTAGCTGAGATGAAGATTTCAGCATAAAACATAGAGATCGAAACTAACACAGAAAAAAACTAACAGAAAGAAAGTAACGTGGAAGAAAAGAAGATTTGTTAGGGGAAAGACTATTTTTTTTTTAAAAATTTATTATTTACTTTTAAAATGTTTATTCATTTGAAGAGAAAGAGAGAGAGAGAGAGAGAGAGAGAGAGAGAGAAAGAAAGAAAGAGAGAGCATGACCAGGGGAGGGGCAGAGAGAGGGGGAGAGGATTTCCAAAGTGTGCTCTGAGACAACAGCAGCTAACCTGATGTGGGGCTCCAACTCACAAACTGCGAGATCATGACCTGAACTGAAGTTGGACGCTCAACAGACTGAGCCACCCAGGTGCCTCAAGACTTTTTTTTTTTTTAATTTAAAGTTTATTTATTTATTTGAGAGAGAGAGAGAGAGAGAGCGAGCACGAGCAGGGGAGGGGCAGTGAGGGAGAGAGAGAATACCAAGCAGGCTTCATGCTGTAAGCACAGAGCCTGACACAGGGCTTGATCTCACAAACTGTGTGCCCATGACCTGAGCCAAAATTAAGAGTTGGGTGCTTAACCAATTGAGCTATCCATGTGCCCCAGGGGAAATACAATTTAAAAAAAATCATCATTAATATTCTCAGAGAGACATAAAATGTTATTGCATTCATGAAATAAGAACAGGTTGCCTTAAAAAAAAAAGGACAATTGGGAACACTTAGAAATTAAGAATATGATAACAGAAATGAAAAGAGGGAAGATAAACAGAACAGTGGGAAGATAAAATTGAGATATCTACAAGTTGAGCTAAAAGGAAAAGAGGTGGAAAAGAGAAGAGAAAATATAATAAAATTAGAGGACCAGAACATGGGATCCAATACCTTTATAGTAGGAGTTCCAAAAGGAGACAAAAAAAGAGGGAAAATAGAAAGGAGGAATTCATTACCTAAATAAAGAAACTTTTCTAGAACTTAAGTTTAGAGTTTCTAGGTTGAAAGGATCCATAGATTGCCCAACAGAACGGATTAAAAATAGACTCATTCTAGGGTACATTATTGCATTAACTTCACAATACTGGTGAAATCAGGAAGTTCTACAAACTTCTGTAAATTAAAACAAAACAAAACAAGTTGCATACAAAATACGTATATATATAAAAAATCAATACACCTATGCGTTTTTCAACAACAACAACAACAGAGGCTAGAATATAATGGAACAGTACTTTCAAATTTTTGAGGAAAAATGATTCCTAACCTAGAATTCTACACTCAGATTCATAAGTGAATATGAGAATAAAATTTAAAAAATTCAGATACTCAAGGTCTGAAAAAAATTTTATCTCCCATGAGCTCTTTCACATAGATCTCCTACTGAATATGATCCATTAAAATGAGGGAGTAAACTAAGAAGGAGAAAGGAACAGGAGATAAAGAACAGGGGATTTAATAAAAGAGAGTGTTGGGGCGCCTGGGTGGCGCAGTCGGTTAAGCGTCCGACTTCAGCCAGGTCACGATCTCGCGGTCCGTGAGTTTGAGCCCCGCGTCAGGCTCTGGGCTGATGGCTCAGAGCCTGGAGCCTGTTTCCGATTCTGTGTCTCCCTCTCTCTCTGCCCCTCCCCCGTTCATGCTCTGTCTCTCTCTGTCCCAAAAATAAATAAACGTTGAAAAAAAAAATAATAAAAGAGAGTGTAAATTCTTTGGAATGAAAGAAGGGAGATCCTAAGATAATAGGCACTGAATATAGACAACAGCTAGGCATTAATGTCCAGAATTAAGTAAGTAAGTAGGCTACAGAAAAGATTTTTCTCAAGAAGAGGAACTTAATAGACTGACACTGTGTTCACAATATACTGATGGGAGTTTCAGACATCTGGCAGAGAGCTTGGAATCGAATTGTGATAAGTAAATAGAAAATTGAGCATATGAGTAAATAAGGAAGAAAGCAGGGGTTATTAATTGTTCTCCAATCTCCTCTCCCACCTCCCATAAAAGAAAAAAACCTTGTACAGGAAAGGAATCAAGTAGACTACAAGTCTCAACTGTGAATGGCATTTACATATTCACAATAATGTAAACAATGTTGATGTAATCAAAATTTCAATACAACTCTGTTGAATGAAATAGATGGTGAATGAATGAATGATTGGGGATGGTGGTGGTTATGGGAAAAGAGTGTTAAGGAAAGCTAAGCTTCATCTTCCCTGGTAGAAAATCAATAGATAATGACAAAAACTGAAGACTCAAGGAGATAACAATATATGCATGTTACTTAGTGATCTAGTGATCAAATCCTCTGAAGGAGAGGAATGATATTGCCTCTGGGAGGGGGATGCTATTTTTTAAATTAGGTCTTGTAAAGTAAGTACATGTCTCTTCAAACTATGTGAAAGTGTATCTCTGATAGAAATAACAACTTAGAATAAGTTTTATTCTGATTCTACCACTGACGCCTCTCTAACTTTCTTAAGGTTTATTTTATTTATTCATATAAATGAGCATTAAAAAAACTTTTTTTAATGTTTTTATTTTAGTTTTGAGAGAGAGAGAGAGAGTGAGCATGAGCAGGGGAGGGGCAGAGAGAGAGGGAGACACAGAATCTGAAGCAGGCTCCAGGCTCCGAGCTGACAGCACAGAGGCCGACGTGGGGCTTGAACCCACCAACTGTGAGATCATGATCTGAGCCAAAGCCAGATGCTTAACCGACTGAACCACCCAGGTGCCCCTAAAAATGAGCATTTTAATCCATAATTTAAATATGTCCAATTTTTGCCAGTTCTGGTCTCTATTCCCAGCAAATTATTTGTAGGTATCCCAAGGATCTCATTTGTCAGTGACCTGTTTCTCCTGCACATGCATGGGTTCTGGGAAACAGTGAAGAGGATGAGAGAGGGAAGAAGAAAAAAGAATTTTCAGATGTTACCACAAATAGATGATTTGTCTATGAATAAGGAGAATCCTTGGCCCTGGATAATTCAGAATGAACACACTTCCCCCTCGCTCAGAGCTGGAGCCACAAGTTTATTCTGTGTGGCTTATGCAGTGACTAGTGTGGAGAAGGAATCTTGTAATATAATGAAAGAACCAAGGTCCTGTAATTGACACAGATGTTCAGGTGTGAGTCATTGGCAAATGATCATTCTTACTGTGAAATGGTCCTTCAAAGAAGGAAAACCCAATATGGTGTAATATGTGTTACAGGTAAGACAGCGGGTGTAATTTTGGACACGAAGTTGCTCTGGCTTAAGTTCCTTTGGACTTAAGTCCCACCTCTTGCTTAGAACTCTTCTATTGGTTGTCCCTATTACTAGAACATGGCCTCTCAGACTTCAGTGAGCCTCCAAATAAGCTGGAGGGCTTCTTAAAACACATACTCCCCGAGTCCCCCCTTCAGAAATGCTAATTTAGTAGGTCTGGCAGAGGGCTCAGAATTTTCATTTTTAACAACTTTCCTATGTGCTGTTGCTGCTGCTGAGTGTGGGGGCCACACCTGGTGAAGCACCAGGTAGTGAATTTTGAGAGGTTCAGATGAACAAAGAGTTTTAATGGGAAAGAATGAGTGTGTCAGCAGCTCGTAGGAATTGCTTTTGTTTTTAAAATTAAATATATCGTATGAACAGAAGAGTGTACAGGATGTATTTAAACAAATATGTATTTGTTAAGTTTAAAGGGTAATCTTTTAAAAAACCCAATGTATCAGGACCTGGAACATTCTAGAACATTAGAGTACCCTTGTGGTGACTTGGTTAAGCTAATATTTTGTTTGTTTTTAGTATCTGTGTTCATGATTGAGTCTGGCTTGTAAGTTTCCTCTTTTGTACTGCTCTTGTCAGTTTTTGGAGTCAAGGTTATGCAAAGCTTATAAACAGAGAGTTGAGTAGTTTTTTTTTCTATACTGTGGAATAGTTTGTGTTAAATGGAAATCAGTTATATTAAAAATTTTTTTTAATGTTTATTTATTTTTGAGAGAGAGAGAGAGTGCACGCATGAGTGGGGAAGGGGCCAAGAGAGAGGGAGACACAGAATCTGAAGCAGCCTCCAGGTTCTGAGCTGTCAGCACAGAGCCTGACGCGGGGTTCGAACTCATGACTGTGAGATCATGACCTGAGCCGAGGTCAGTTGCTCAATCGACTGAGCCACCCAGGCACCCGGAAATCAATTATATTCAAAAGTCAATTTATATGTATTCAATAGCCAAATATTCTTGTGCCATATGAAGGAAGATATGTCCTAGAAGCCAACATAAGTGACTACATTTGCAATTCAGTATCTTTAATGCTTATAAAACCTTTTTAAGTTTCCTGCTTCTTGAGTCAGGTTTTGTAAGCGATAAATTTCTAATATTTTTCTATTTCACCAAATTTTTCAAATATGTTTTTACTTTTAAAATTTCTTTTTAAAAATTGAGATATGATTGACATACAGCACTGGGTACATTTAAGGTATATAATATGTTGATACATTTATATATTGCAATATGATTATCACTATAGGTTTAGCTAATACCTCTATCATTTCACATAATTACCATTTCTTTTTTGTGGTGAGAATATTTCAGATCTAGTCTTGTAGCAGTTTTGAAGTGTATAATAATTGTTGGCTACAATTCCTATGTTGTGCATTAAATCTCCAGAGTTTATTCAGTTTCTGGTTGCAAGTTTTAACCTTTTTTTTTTTTTTTTTAATTTTTTTTTTCAACGTTTATTTATTTTTGAGACAGAGAGAGACAGAGCATGAACGGGGGAGGGGCAGAGAGAGAGGGAGACACAGAGTCGGAAACAGGCTCCAGGCTCTGAGCCGTCAGCCCAGAGCCTGACGCGGGGCTCGAACTCATGGACCGCGAGATCGTGACCTGGCTGAAGTCGGACGCTTAACCGACTGCGCCACCCAGGCGCCCCGCAAGTTTTAACCTTTAATAACCTTACTCTGCTGCCCTTCCGCCTCTGGTAACCACCTTCTACTCTTTGTTTCTACATGTTCAACTTTTTAGATTCCACATATAAATGATATCATACAACATTTTTCTTTCCCTGTCTGACTTACCTCACATATAATGCCCTCAAGTTCCATTCTTGTTGTTGCAAATGGCAGGATTTTCTTCCTCTTTTTTTTTTTGGCTGAATAATATTCTGGTGTGTGTGTGTGTGTGTGTGTGTCTTATAACTTCTTTATCTTTTCATCCATTGACAGACACTTAGACTGTTTCCATATTTTGGCTATTACGAATAATGCCGCAATAAACATGGATGCACAGAAATATCTTTGATATCCTGTTTTCATTTCCTTTGGATAAATATCCATAAGTAGGATTGCTGGATCATATGGTAGTTATACTTTTAATTTTTTGAGGAACTACCATGCTGTTTTCCACAGTGGCTGTTTCATTTTACATTCCTACCAACAGTGCATGAGGGATTCCTTTTCTCTACATCCTAGCCAACACTTGTTATTTCTTATCTTCTTGATCATCGACATTCTAACAGATTGTGGGAGGAGGTCATAGAGAGGACATGACCTCTGGTTGGCCAGAGAGCTGGATGTGGGCAATTGGAGGCTCCTCACCCCTCCCCTGCTCTTGGAATGTATGTTTTGCCCTCCATCCCCAGAGTAAGCTCCTTTCAAGGATGCAGCCTTGGGAGAGCAAAGTGTTGCTGACACTGTCTGCTCTGTGTCAGTGACTAAACCCAGTTAAGGTCTCTAGGTAAACTTAAGATTCTGGCAGGCGGGTGCAGAGATCCACTTGCCTTGTGGCGACCAGAGACAAGTCTCTGAGTAAATTCCCTTGCATATTAAACCCGCCACCTGCCAATCTGCAGTGGCCTGCCTCTTTCTTTGGTCTCTCCTTGCCTTCTGTGTACAGGGGCCAGTTGTTGCACATCCTCGCCAACACTTGTTATTTCTAGTCTTTTTGATAATAGTAATTCTCACAGGCATGAGGTGATATCTCATTGTGCTTTTGATGTGCATTTCCCTGATGATGAATGATGTTGAGCATCTTTTCATGTTCCCATTGGCCATTTGGATGTCTTCTTTGGAAAAATGTCTATTCAGTTCCTCTGACCATTTCCTTTTAAAATTTCTGGTATTATTTGTATTTAGTATTATTTTATTTTCTTTAACCATCTTACTAGAGGTTGGTAAATTGTATTAATTTTTAATTCAGCAATTTTTGGCTTTGTTATTGTCTCTTATCTATTGATTAACTTGTCAACTTATTTTTATTTACTTTTTTTCTATGTATGTTTTTTGGCTAATATAAGGTTTTAGGACTACCAATTTCCTGTAATTTCTGCTTTAGCTGGATTTACCCAATTTTGTTTGTGGCATTTTTATTCAGTTCTACATTTTTTTCTATTTTCCAATTTAATTTCTTCTTTGACCCATGAGCTATTTAGTTTATTTATTTGCAAACATATGGGATTTTCTAGTTATCTTTCTGTTAGTGGTGTCAAATTTAATAGCCTTGTGTGGTAAGAGACTGTGCTTTGAATTAAAACAATATTTTTGGTATTTTTTGAAACTTACTTTGAGGATCAGGGTGGGTCAATCGTTGTGTTTCAAGTGTGCTTAAAAAGAAAGCAAATTCTGCTGTTTGGAGTTCATTGTTCTCTCTCTCTATATATATATCTGTATATGTATATCTATCTCTATATATCTTTTAAAAATATATTTATCATAAATCTTAATTATGATTTTTATATGTAATTAAAATAAATTCATGTAAATTTTGCTGAGTTTTTGTATTCTTGATGTATCAAATACAGAGGGATTTATTAAACTATCCCTATATGATACTGCATTTATCTATTTCTTCTCCTAACTTTTGCTTTAAATATTTTGAGGTGTCAAAAGTTGCATAAAAATTTAAAATAACTTATTTCGTATGAAATGTACCTTTTGTTATTAAGAAGTAATATTCTTTAAAGCTAGTATGCCTTTGAGATTATTTCATTTGATATTAATGTAGCTGCATAATTATATAATTAGTGGTGATGTTTTGCTGATCCTTCCCTGTCCTCATACACTGCTCATGTCCTCCCTTCCCTGTTTTGTTCCCCATTCCCACTGGAAGTGACATTAAACAGTTGGAAGATGGCTTTGGGGACTAATAGTAATAGTCCTGACTCTTCCTCCCCACTACATACCCAGAAGAATTAGAATACATATGTATCAGAATACATATGTGGGGGTAAAATTGCCCCCCTGCAGTTGTATAGTGATAACTGGTCAGCTTTGGTAATGTACTGGTTCTTTATTTCTGTGCTGGCCTGGAAGGAATCATGGTAACCCTATGGTGTTGAGAATGGTGTGATCTGGAGTCACACCTGAAGCACCATTAGTCAAAGGGGCCATATACCCTTAGGGAGGTCTTGAAGAATAGAAATTAAGAAGCCCTATTCCAAGTAGCAAAGCTACAAGGAAATTAGATCTTGCATATTCCTGGATGTGCTCCTGTGAGAAGATTACTCATGTAAGGACTGTCTTCTGGTTTCATCTCACATGTACCTAATGAGGTCCTTCCCTATTCCCCATTTCCCCCGTGCTCCTGAATAACACAGTCTACATTTCTATCGAAGGTGCATCTTATGTGGAAGGTAACTGGGACAGTTTAATGACATGGCTGCAATTTTGGGGACACTCCTCCCTTCAGGAGGTGGGGTCTATGTCTCCTCCACCTTCATATGGGTGGGTTTGTGATTGCTCTGATGAATAGAGCACATTAGAAGTGATGCTGGGTGACTCCGAGGCTGGGTCACAAAAGGCCGTGCAGCTTCTTCCTTGTTCCCTGGAGTGATTGTCCTCTGAGCCCTGCACTATCATGTAGGAGTTGTGACTACCCCAAGACTGCCAAGCTAGGGAGGCCACACGGAGGCACTGTGGTTGACAGCTCCAGCCGAGCTTGTCCTTTACCCATCCCAGGCCAAGTATTAGACGTGTAATTAAAGAAACCGTACTGAAAGTGGATTCTCCTGTCCCTGCTGTTTCAGCCATACCTTTGGAGTCACCTTATAGCCTTTGGAGTCATCATAGCTGAGGCTCCAGAAGATGCTGAGCAGAGAGAAGTCATCTCTGTGTGTTCTGTTAAAATTCCTGACTACCAGAATGGACAAACATAATAGCATTTGTGTTGTGAGTGTTATGCCACTCACTGTATTTTGAGGTGGTTTGTTATGCAGATAGATTAGCTGAAACAATAGTGCCCACAAACAGGCAGTTGAGAGCTCACTTTCCCCAGTCTGTCACCATTTCTCTATTTACAGCCACTTACCTGCTAAGATCAAGAAATCAGGATTATTTGATTGTATATAGAAATGTGTACACAGTAACCACTGCTTTCACCTTGACTTGAGCTTGGCTTCAGACCTTTGTAAACGAGCTGCCAGGCTGAGCAGGGTCAACCATTGTTAAGGCATGGAATGTGTCCAGGTTTTCACTTGGAAGATGATTGCTCCCCAGGATGGGCTCGTCCATCACAACTAGGTTTCCTGTTTGTGTGGCTAAATGTATCAGATGATAACTGGGGGAAACTTGTTATCTTTAGAATAATCCTGCTCTATTCATTTGCTTCTGAAAAGCAAACAAAATAGCACTTCAAGGCTTCTTCCCCCTTGACATGGGATATTTGTTTCAAAATGTATCTGTGGGGCAGTCTGCATTTTCTTTTGAGGAGATCCTAGGAGAAAGGCAGCCTTATAGGCTGGCTAAATATTACACTTGCCAGATTTCAGGTTGTGCCAAAAGTTTAGCCTTTTCTTTTTCCATTGAAGTACTGGAAAGCATTGTAGTACTTTATTGAGAATGATGAATAGTATCTATTTAATCTTTATTGCTTTATAAAACAGAGCTTCATTTTTCTTACCTTTTCTGGATATGTTTCCTCTTATTTATTACCATAACACCCAGGTACTCAAATCCTTGACTAAACTCATTGGCAATATTTGTTCTACTTTTATTTATTTTTTATTTTCATTTTTTTAAGTAAATCAAAAAATTATTTGATGTGAAGAGAAACCAGAGTATTATTCTACTTTTTTTTTTATAGGCAAATAAAACAGGGTACTCTGATGTAGCTCTCTAAACTTGGATCACTTACAGAGTCCTGAAGTGTAAACATCCATAGGGAAAGTCCTAGAGAGTTAACCAAGAGTTGGTTGGTAAGAAAGAAACTTGCCAGTAAAATGGTTGACAGCATCTTTAATTTTATCTCTGACATGTCTCTTCGGTTTCCTTTAGCTTTGCCACTTAAAAAAAATTTTTTTTTAACATTTTTTTTTAGTTTTGAGAGCTTGAGTGGGGGAGGGACAGAGAGAGAGGGAGACAGAGACTCTGAAGCAGGATCCAGGTTCTGAGCTGTCAGCACAGCGTCTGATGCAGGGCTGTGAGATGGTGACCTGAGCTGAAGTTGGATGCTTAACTGACTGAGCCACTCAGGTGCTGCTAGCTTCACCACTTTCTTAGACTATTACAAAAGGTGGCTACTGCCCTTTGTATTCAGACTTGGCTCCCTACCAGCTCCCTTCCTCCTTGGTCTGTAGGCCCACAGGCTCTGTCTTTTGTGGTTGTGTCTCCATTGCCTAGCACAGTGCCTGGTGCATAGCTGGTGTACAAATATATAATGAGAATATGAAGGGAAGGTTTTCTTTCCTGTGAATGGTAAAAACATTCACATTAAAAAAAAATAGAGTACTTCCAATTTTTCTGAAGGCCTTTCAAGCTTAAGAAGGTGAATTTTCAAAGGTAATGTTTTCTCCAGGTATTTGAGAACTATTGTATACATATTCAGGGCTTCAGAGGTCAATTTACTGTCCATATTAAGGACACATTACCTTATTAGAAACATTAATTTTTTTTTCAAGGAACTAACAGTGAATTTTAGATTTCAAGCCATTATGTTTCTTGATAAAGCTGCCAGAATCTCTGTATATAAACAAAAGTGAAGAGGTGTAATCTTGTATATTAGTAAAAGAGCAATATTCAGTGAATCCAAGTGGCTTCTAGGGCCCTGAAGGAACCTGTGCACCAGGGAACCTTGCTCTCAAGCCAGGATCAAAAGAGATTTCATGGTAGGGATTCAGACTTTGAGAGGGGGAGGAAAGGATTGCATGAACGTTGCATAGTTTGGTAATAAAACACTTAATTGGAAATATTTTCTCATTTGTTCTCTGAAGAAAAGTCAAATACAGATCTTCTTGGGCTTATGATGGCATTACATCCTGATAAACCTATAGTAAGTTGAAAATGTTGGAAGTCAAAATGCATTAATACACCCAGCCTACTGAACATCCCAGCTTAGCCTAGTCTACCTCAAATGTGTTCAGAACACATTAGCCTACAGGTGGACACATCATATAAGCCTATTTTATGATAGAGTGTTGAATATCTCATGGAATTTATTGAATACTCTACTGAATGTGAGAAACAGAATGGTTATATGGGTAGAGAATGGTTGTAAGTGTATCAGTTGTTCACACTCGTGATCATGTGGCTGACTGGGAGCTCGGCTGGCTGTCCAGCATCGTGAGAGAGTATCTTACTGCCTATTGCTAGCCCAGGGAGAAGATCTACAACCACAATTCAGCATGCCGTTTCTATTGAATGCCTGTTGCTTTGCCATCATTGGGAAGTTGAAAAATTTCAAGTTGAACCATCTTAAGTCACGGACCATCTGGATTGGAAGACACTAATTTGTGACACTAAGAAGTGATAGGAGATAGGAGGAGCCTCCCTTGTCTCCTGTCCTCCACCCTCCACATGTCCTTCCCCTACTGTTCTCCACATAATAGCTGGAGAAATCCTTCTAAAAACACCTCAGTCAGATCATATGACCTCAACACTCAAAATGATCCATGGCTCAGGGCTTTGCATAACAAACATGAATAAAAGCCAAAGCCCTTCTGGATTCTGGCCAACTCACAGACTCAAACCACTCTTTTCTATGAGCTTTCAGTTTCATTCATACTGGAAGTTTCCTTGTTGTTTCTGGAAAACTCCAATCCCATACTCTACATTTGCTGCTTCCTTTGTCTTTAACACTGTTCCTCTAGATATCTATGGCTTGTCTTCTTGCTTACTTAAGTCTTTGCTCAGTGTCATTTTTTTTTTAAAGTGTTTTATTTATTTTTGAGAGAGAGAGACAGAGACAGAGTATGAGCTGGGCAGGGGCAGAGAGAGAGGGAGACAGAATCCACAAAGCAGACTCCAGGCTCTGAGCTGTCAGCACAGAGCCCGATGTGGGGCTTGAACCCGTGAACCACGAGATCATAACCCGAGCTGAAGTCAGACGCCCAATTGACTGAGCCACCCAGGCGCCTCACTCAGTGTCATTTTTTTCAGAGGCCTGTGTGACCATCCTATCCCCCTTTTTTAGCATTCACTCCTGCTTGACAATCTGTTAGGGAACATCAATTTACTGGCTACTCCACTGGAAAATGAATTCCTTGATATCAGATACTTTGCCTGTTGTGAGCACTGATGTATTCCTGGTGCCTCGAATGGTGTCTGGTGTCTAGCTGGTGTATATGAAATATTTGTGAGATGAAGGAATAAATGAACAAATGAGAGCAATTAAATACAAAATAATGTTATGGTGAAAGAAATTCAGGCAAATGGGTTTATAAATATTTCTTGAGAATATTCCCTCAATACTGATTTTCATGATATCAGCAATTGATTTATCCAAATTGAACTCGGCAGAAATAAAAAGAGGGAGGGAAGAAAAGAATAGAGAGCAGGGATGGTCTAGAGGTGGGAGATAGAAAGTGGGGTAAAGATTGGGATGAGCAGTGCTGTCATTATTTGTGCACTGTACTCAGGCAGAAGATTCAATCAAGCCTGAAATAGGCAATGTCTTTGGTGGAAATCCATGGAAAGATCGTATGGCTAATTTTAAGTGTTTCCCTGACCAACAATAAAGATGTGAAACAACTTTTCAAGGGGCTTGGTAAGTGAAGGATTTATTGACATGCTCAAGGTAGGAATTGAAAAATGAAACAAAAGCCCTAGAGAAACAGAGGAGAACTGATAAGATCACAAGAAGACACTGAACTTCATGGGGCATTCCAGGAGTTTTCAGGGGTAATTTGAATTACATGAGATTTTCACTCTGTGGGCTGACTCACCTAACCATGGAATAAGATGTGACTCCATTGTAAAGAAAGAAGGAAAGATTAGGATTTGATCTGGGTATGCACTGAAATTGTTAAGGTTGATAGTGGAAGATGTGTCACAATGGAAGTGGTTCTGTGTCTCACCCATCTTTCTAGCTGATAAGTATTTAGGAAGGACTTTGATTTTGACCAAAACCAAGCTATCTGGAGTTGTGAAATACAAGTACCTCTTTCTAGTTTATTGTCATCTCTCCATAAGATGGAATAAAAAGTTTGGATGTGGTTGTCAGTTTTTTTCTTTTCACATAACTGGTGATTCATTAGGATTTCCCAGTGAGAATGACATGAATGAAACTTCTTGCTTTCATGCATGTCTAGGCTATTGCAAGCCATCATATGACCTGCAACCTTGGGGTTGCCCTCTGAGAAGGTTTTAATATTTCTGACTCAGTTGTCTATGCATTCTTCACATAACCTTAACCTGGCAGTTCTAAAGTGGGAATGCCTGTGCACAACTGTGTGGTAGTGACAGTAGGGTGAAGAGAAGTATGGAGGTTGAGATGATGCAAGATCACACTTAAGATTTGGTGTGCTCTGGGATATACAAGAACACTTTTTGGAAATTAGCTAAAAGTGGAGGTAAATGTAAATTTGTTTCTGCATTGCTGAGGTATACTTTGTCTCCCTCTCATTTTGTGTCTTACGGATTTCTTTTGGTGTGTAGGAGTTAGACCAATGAAATCTCATGGACTTACTTGGGTGGTTGGTTCACACTGACTCGTATTCTAACCTTGAGAAATCACTGGGGGTTGTTTTTGTTTTTGTTTTTTCTCAAGAGGAGGGCAGGAAATAGGTAAATAGCTATGACATCACTCATGGTATAGGAAGCTACATTTAGGGTATCCTCATGAATATCGAAATATGTAATTGACCTGTGTCCACTCTTGACTGTAAGACTTCTTAGCTCTGTTTTATTTTTTTTGCATTGAATAACTTTCAAAAGTAACAAGATATATCCTTTTGTTAACTTACAAAAATTCTATAGGACACAATAAAGTAAAAATAATAATACAAGTTTAGGTTATGAGAATAGTCACTGGAAAAATCGTGATCAAATCTCTAATTTCCTCCAGTATTTAGGTTAGTAAGGAAAATAGTTTCCCCACTTGTATCCTCTTTGTTCCAAACTCAGTCTTTTTTTTTTTTTTTTTTTTTTTCCAAGTAGGCCCTAGACCCAGGGTGGAGCCCAATCTGGAGCTTGAACTCAGGCCCTGAGACCTGAGCTGAGATTAAGAGTTGGTCGCTTGGGGTGCCCAGGTGGTTCAGTTGGTTAAGCATCCAAATTTGGCTCAGGTCATGATCTCATGGTTCGTGGTTCCAGCCCCGCATCGGGCTCTGTGCTGGCAGCATGGAGCCTGCTTGGGATTCTGTGTCTCCCTCTCTCTCTGCCCCTGTCCTGCTCGTGCTCTGTCTCTCAAAACTAAATGTTAGAAAAATAATAATAATAAAAAAAAAGACTTCGTTGCTCAACCGACTGAGCTACCCAAACTCAGTCTTTGGGGATGTGGAGAGTTGTAGGTTTTATCACTGTAACACAGAGATTAGCTATTGTGATAATCATCATCTAAATTAAAATGAGTGATACAAAAAGTTGAGATCAAGAAATAAACAGTGTAGTCTAATGATTGAAAAGTCAGTCTTGAAACCACTGGGATGAAATTTCATGTCCTCTGTGGGTGACTCACTGCTTAGCTGTGTCATGAGTTTCATTTTGAAATGAAATACGCTGTGTGGTTTCATTTGAGGCTTCGTGTTGATGCAAAAAGGAAATGAGCCCATATTGGGAAGTTAGGTTGAAATACATATAATTAATGATGAAAAAAGTGTCAGGCTGTTGTCTGCCCATCCTTCCCACCTCTGTTCTGGCTGTTCTGTAATCATCTGTCTGTCCCTCTGACTTGTCTGAGAACTCGCAAAGGGCGGGAACTGAGTCATGCAAATAGAAAGTGATCAATGAACAAGTGAATATTAGCTCTATGGGAGTGAAATCCTTAGCTCAAATCCCCCTGGATAATTGTCGATGTAAACACTCTATTCATGTTCCATGCATTTATATACTAGACTTAAGCACAGTCTTGTTTATAGAAGCTCTTTTAGAGTGTTATTTTTACCATGATATTCACATTCCCAAACTTGGATATTCTCTTGAAGCCAATGGGGAGGCGGGGTGGTGAGTGTAGGAAGAAGGGTAGAAACAAAGTAGATTGAAAAATGAAGTAAGATTATTTTATTTTTTTAGTTGAAGGGAGATTAATTATTTTATTTTATTTATTTTTAAAATTTTTAAAAATTATTTAATTTATTTAATAATTTATTGTCAAGTTAGCTAACATAGAGTGTATACAGTGTGCTCTTTGTTTTGGGGTAGATTCCATGATTCATTGCTTATGTACAACACCCAGTGCTCATCCCAACAAGTGCCCTCCTCAATGCCCATCACCCATTTCCCCCACCTCTGCTGCCCCCCATCAACTCTCAGTTTGTTCTCTGCATTCAAAAGTCTCTGGTGGTTTGCCTCCCTCTCTGTTTGAAACTATTTTTTCCTCTTCCCTCCCCCCATGGTCCTCTGTTAAGTTTCTCAAGTCCACATATGAATGAAACATGAATCTGTCTTTCTCTGACTGACTTATTTATTCTTGAGAGAGAGCGACTGAGTATGAGTGGGGGAGGCACAGAGAAAGAGGGAGACACAGAATTCGAAGTAGGCTCCATTCTCCGAGCTGTCAGCACAGAGCCTGATGTGGGGCTTAAACTCACCAACAGCGAGATCATGACTTGAGCCAGTCAGACTCTTAAATGACTGAGTCACCCAGGCACCCCTATTTTTATTTTTACTTTTTAACTTAAAAAAATTTTTTTAAACGTTTATTTATTTTTGAGACAGAGAGAGAGCATGAACGGAGGAGGGTCGTAGAGAGAAGGAGACACAGAATCTGAAACAGGCTCCAGGCTCTGAGCTGTCAGCACAGAGCCTGACACGGGGCTCGAACTCAGGGGCCGCAAGATTATGACCTGAGCTGAAGTTGGATGCCTAACTGACTAAGCCACCCAGGAGCCCCCTTTTTTAAAGAATATTAATGTTTATTATTTATTTTTCAGAGGGAGAGAGACACAGTGTGAGTGGGGGAGGGGCAGAGAGAGGGAAACACAGAGTCTGAAGCAGGCTTCTGGCTCTGAGCTGTTGGCCCAGAGCCTGATGTGGGGCTTGAACTCATGAACTGCAAGATCATGACCTGAGCTGAAGTCAGACCTTAACCGAATGAGCTGTGCAGACACCCCGATTTTATTTACTTTTGAAAGAGAGAGAGAGAGAGAGAGAGAGAGAGAGAGAGTGTGTGTGTGTGTGTGTGTGTGGGAGGAGGGGCAGAGAGAGAGGGGAACAGAGGATCCAAAGTAGGCTCTGCCCTGATAGCAAAGAGCCCGATGTGAGGCTTGAACTCACCAACCACCAGATCATGACCTGAGCCGAAGTCAGACTGAGCCACCCAGGCACTTGAAGACTAATTATTTTATTTTATTTATTTATTTATTTATTTTAAAAAAATTTTTAATGTTTATTTATTTTTGAGACAGAGAGAGACAGAGCATGAATGGGGGAGGGTCAGAGAGAGGGAGACACAGAATCTGAAACAGGCTGCAGGCTCTGAGCTGTCAGCACAGAGCCCGACGCGAGGCTCGAACTCACGGACCGTGAGATCATGACCTGAGCCGAAGTCTGCCGCTTAACCGACTGAGCCACCCAGGCGCCCCTTAAATTTAATTTAAATTTATTTCAAGTTACTTCCATATTTTTGGAAGATGTCCAGTGTTCCAGACTGTTCCCAGGATACTAGACTTGGTGTCTGATTTCAAGGAATTTAATACTCTTGTGATGAGGAGGGAATAAAAAGGCGAGTTCTTGGTGACAAAGGAATTAGAGAAGAAGAAAACACTGTATGTAACAAATTATGCAACTGAATTGTGAGGTGGTACACTTTAATCTTTAGTTGCATAAGCTTTTAAATCAGTCCAGAACTGAGGTTGGCTCTACCATTACTAGCTCTGAGAGCTTGGAGAAGTTACCTGAGTTAATCCTCAATTACTTATGTGCAAAACAGAAATGATAATGATACCAATACCCTATAAGGATATTATGAGGGTTAAATAATATCATTCATGTATGTCATGCACCCAGCACCAATGGAAAGGGCTAGGAAAATAGCTCTAGTAACTGAGTTTATTTTAAAGTTTCTCTTGCTAATCCGTGTAAAATGTAACATTTTCCCAAGAGCTGGCATTTGTTACTTGTAGACCAATCAAAATCACCATATAATTGATAGTCATTGAAAACAAACACTGAGATCAGTACTTTGCTTTGCAAACTTCACTCAAGTAAATATCTTGAATCTTGTCCTTAAAAGAACACAGATCAGAGCACAGAGAGTTGCTTCATTTTTGACAACCAAATAAACTGTCTTTATTGTTCAAATTATAACCCCACAGTCTAACAGAGATATAAGAGAGAGTAAGGTTTAGATTCTGGAAAAAATGGAATAAATGCTATAGAAGAATAGCTGAAGAAATTGTTGAAACTTGGTAACTTTTCAAAATTGAGTTTCCATTTTCTGACCTACATGAACATTTCCCTTTCTTTTAGAATATGAACTCCAAACCTTTGGGGGAGAGCCTTTTTCTCTGTCTTGTTTAAACCATTTATTGAGTTCCATGTGAATTCTCTCAGTATCTCCTGAAGGATACCTCTCTGGTCTCTTTTTCTGTCTCATAAGAAGGCAGCTTATTCTTTTTCTTGCCAAGAACTCTGTTCTAGATTCTGTTACTGCTCACCTCCTCTTGGTTTTGCTCCATTCTCTAGGTCCTAGCTTACTTCCGCCTTTAATCTTTCCTCCTCTGCCCACATATATGGTCAGGGCCCTTCCTATCCTGAAATAACTCTCCTCTGACCCTGCTACTTGAACAGGCTAGTACTTACCCCCTGTCCACCAAACTTCTCAAAGAGTATAAATTCTGCTTTCACTTCTTGCTCATGCATTTATTTCTTAACTCCTTGTACTATGGTTCCCACTTCTACCTTTCACCCCTCTATGAAACCACCTTCTGGAGGTCACCAGGTAATTTGTGGAAATTTCACTTCTAGGAACTTTCTCCTGCTAAGCCCTCCTTGATATCACTATCTACTGGTTCTTTTATCTTTCTGAGAACTTCTCTTCTTCCTCCCACACTAGCTGCTCCCCCTAACCCCCTCCTTCTTCTCCATAATGAAGATGTTCTCTTCTCTATATTCTTGGCCTCAGGCAACTAACTTCTTGTCCACTCACATTGCTTTGCACATGAATTTCATTAATTGCTTTGCCCTTCATCTCAAAATCTCTTTTCCTGATTCCCAAACCTAGCAATTTCCAGCTGTTGCCAGGATTTTCTTAGGTAATCAGCCAGAATTTCAAACTCAGCATGTTTAAAACTAAGCTTATAAATTTACACTTAGCAAACTCCAGGCTCTCTAATTGTTTTTATTTTGCTTTTATTAATGACAACACTACTAATGAGTCATCCTTCAAAACTCAACCAAATTTTTATTCTTACTTCTCATGCTTTGTGCCTAATATATTAGATTCTATCGGCTTTCTATTTCAGAGGCAGATAAACCTGGGTTGAGATCATGGTTTTGCTACTTGAGAAAATTATTTAAACTCATGGCATCTTAGATGAAGAAAATAACATCCCCCTCCATGGCCAATTGAGAGGACTGGATAAAAGCTGCACATGTTATACTTACTCCTCAGTAAATAGTAATCCCATTCCTTTCCCTGATTTTGGCTACATCTGTCATACCCACTTTTCTTTTTCTTAAAACGGACTAATACTTATCAAGGTACTTCACATAGTTTGTGTCCTGTAAGTGTTATTCACACGATTTTTCTCCTTCCTTTTGTTATTGCCTCCTCAGTCCAGACCTGCATTGCTTCTTGTCTGAACGATTGGTGTGGCTCCCATACAGCCCTGGCTCCTGCCCTGGACCTTGGGATTCACCCTGCACACTGCTAGCTGATTCGCCTTCCTGAGGCAGGCTCTGAGTAGGCCACTTCCCTACTCAGAAATCTTCATTGCTTCATTATTTCCCAGAAAATGAAGTAGCAAATCATATAATTCAGGTTATCTTTAGAGATTTATGTGTCATGATTTTCCTACTCATGGTGTCTATTTTGGCCAAGTGGTATCACTTTTAACACGTCCTGATTTTTCTGTTCTGTTGTCTTTCCTCCTGGATCTGGAATGATATCTAAACAGTCTCTGTCTGCCAAATCCATTTCTTTCTTTTCCTTCTTTTTTTTTTTTTTTTTTTTTTTAACATTTATTCATTTTTGAGAGACAGAGAGAGACAAAGCATAAGCGGGGATGGGGCCAAGAGAGGGAGACACAGAATACAAAGCAGGCTCCAGGCTCTGAGCTTTCAGCAACAGAGCCCGAGGTGGGGGTCAAACTCACAAACCGTAAGATCATGACCTGAGCTGAAGTTGGTTGCTCGACTGACTGAGCCACCCAAGGGCCCATGCCAAATCCATTTCTAACATGATGCATGAGACCAGAGCTTTTTGAGACCATGTCTAATTAATATATCTATTGTTTGAAGTAGCTAGTCTAGTAGACCCTCAATTCTTTTGGCTTAAAGTAATAAAACTTTGACATACAGACCCATTTGTGAAAGTGAATGTCTTTTTTTTTTTTTTTTTTTTGAGACAGAGGGAGACCGTGCGAGTGGGGGAGGGGCAGAGAGAGAGAGAGACACACACACACAGAATCTGAAACAGGCTCCAGGCTCTGAGCTATCAGCACAGAGCCCAATGCAGGGCTCGAACCCATGAACCGTGAGATCATGACCTGAGCTGAAGTCGGACGCTTAACTGACTGAGCCACCCAGGCGCCCAGTGAATGTCTTATACACAACAGAACCAGTGTTCATGAGAGAAGAAAGAGAGAAGAGGAATAATAAAGAGAAGAAGAAAAAAAAAGGAAAGGAGTTCATTTAGAGAATGAGGTAATTATTTTTTGGTTGGGTCAGAAAAGTAGGGAATGCAGAGAAGTACAAGTTCCAAGAAAAGTAACAATAACTAGGATTATGAAGACAGGGTGAGGGGGTTTTGAAAGCAGTGTCTGTTCTAATCTCATTGTAATTCTTGGCACAGAATAATGATTAACATTCCAAGACAGAAGATATGGGGGCAAACTGCCCTGTATTTGAGAAGAGAGGAAACGCCCTGGGAAGAATGAGATGTGGTAAAGACAGGAAGTGACAATGTACTGAAAAGCCAAGCTGTAAGTCATCACAGGAGCACCCCAAATTCCGGCATGTGTCAGGCAGGCTGATGTGAACCTGGTGTTACTCCTATAACTGGGTAAAGTCACTTGTCACGTTGACACAAGCAGAGAGAAAGCAGCCTAAATACATGGAGGGGTCTATGTGCTGAGTACATAGTGGTACTCAATAAAAACCAGTTATTGACCAGTTATTGGCAGTTTGGGACAGAACATCTCTAGGGTGTGATCCAAAAGTAACGTAAGCACCTCAAAAAATGCCTAGGTGTGCCAGATTGCTCAGTCACATCAGGACATATAGGCTTGCCTTGGCTAAGATATGATAAAAGGCATACCTTATACCCCAGAAGCTGTTTATTTCATAACCTTAAATCATAAGTAAAAACTTGATGTCTTCCTAGAAGATCTTCGAGCAGCCAAATTATGTATGACTTAAAAAAGTTAAGATGAAAGTAGCTGTTTATCCCTGACCAGGCCTTTCTTCTAGTTCAGGCAGCTTACACCATGTGGTTGAAAAGTTCCATTTCATCATGAATTTGTGGAAAAAAGAATATTCAAAACATATTAAAAACTTTTTTTTAAATGTTTTTATTTATTTTTGAGACAGAGACAGAGCATGATCAGGGGAGGGGCAGAGAGAGAGAGGGAGACACAGAATCTGAAGCAGGCTCCAGGTTCTGAGCTGTCAGCACAGAGCCTGACGTGGGGCTCGAACTCGTGGGCTGTGAGATCGTGACCTGAGCTGAAGTCAGACGCTCAACCAACTCAGCCATCCAGGTGCCCCTATTCAAAACATATTTTAAAACATAATATGGGAAGTTAATTGTTTCACTGAACACATTTTGAAAATCAGAAGAAATCTTTAAGGAAGTGTGCCTTTGGAGAATTTTGCAGAAATTGCTTGGGCATTCAGGGTTAGTGAGGGCTCAGGCCGTGACTGTCACCCCTCCTACAGATTTATGTGTCTTAGATTTGGACATATGCCAATAACTCAGGAAAAACTAATCTATCATTTACCATCAAACATATCATAAATATAGCAAGCAAAGACCAAGGAAATGGCTAAATTATTAATATTGATGTTTTAATTCAAATGCAAGGCAAAAAAGTCTGATTAACTTCATTCTCCCAGTTGTTTATGCTTTTTGAGCCATAAAGATGAGTTATTTGACATGTTTTTCACTTGCTTTGCTAGTTCACTCTAGTCTGCTAGTATATAGGCCTCACTTTCTGAGGGGGTTCTAAAATTGCCTTCGAGGAAAACTTGAAGCAATTTCTAATTAGCCTTTTTGGCTATGCTTTTCATTGAATCCTGGTGCTCTTCCTTAAAATCTGCATGATTGGTTTTTAAATAATTCTGCTAGCATCATGGTCTGCAATAAATATTACTGCAGGATTTCTTGAACAAAGGTCACAAAGCTTTATTAAATATCCAAAATACTAAGGAAATTACTTTAGAGTAGCATGTGAGAACAGTCTGTGATTGTTCTCTGTAGATTTATTATTTGTTTGAGGGGATATTGCAGTCCTGCTTTCCTTTATCAGCTTCATGTGGGAAAACTTGGGAGCTGCTCCATAACTGTCACATCTGTGGACAATTTCAGGTTTTTCTGAATTTCCCTCATTATCATCTGTATTTTCACTGGTTTCAAGTTTACTCATCAAACTTCCTGTTTTTAACCACTGATCCATGCTCCCAGTTGAAATGCAATTTGAAACTATTCACTTGAGAAAGTTAAATGTAGTGTAACTTTACAACACAAAAAGCCCTCAGAATTTGGGGTTATTTTGTGTTATGGGAGAATTCACTGTGTTTAGAGAAAGAACCAAATGTAGATCTGTATTCATAAAGGATATTTTCATCTCATAACTGCAGTGATGATTTAAATGATTTATGGGAAGTGTGTGTGTGTGTGTGTGTGTGTGTGTGTGTGTATGCAGATGTTAGAAAATCCCCACTAATTCTTAATGGTACAGGCTCATTTAAAAAATATATTGACTTGGGGCGTCTCGGTGACTCAGTTGGTTAAGCGTCAAGCTCTGGCTCAGGTCATGATTTTGTGATCTGTGTGTTCGAATCCCACGTGGGGCTCTGCATTGACAGCCTGGAACCTGCTTCGATTCTGTGTCTCCATCTCTCTCTGTCTCTCCCCTGGTCTGTCTCTCTCTCTCTCAAAAATAGATAAACATTTAAAAAAAAATATATTGACTGTAAAGACTATGAGCTTGCCTAGTGATCAGGTAACCTGATAGACTACTACTATTCTTCCCACCAGGTAATGACACTACCTTAAGCTGTTCTCATCTTAGATATGTTTTCAGCTTTCCTTACTGTAGAAGTCATGTTTGTGCTACATGATGTTGACCACTTTGATTAGAGAAGTGGTGGTAACTTGACCAGCTTAGACCAGTCAAATACTCTTTTCTATAATTAGGGAAATTGGGACTGAAACTATCTGGTTTAGTCTGGTTCCATTTTGTTGTAGTCAGAATTCTACAGTAATCCCAATCTCCCTTTAGGTCGATATAGTACTAGCCTGCAGCTACTTTGGAAGAGAAGTATTGGCCAATAATATTGATTAATACCCCCTGAGGTATGGAGAACAATCTCATCCTTTGAAAAAAGAACATAGGCCACTCTGTATTTTTGTGTTTATGTATTTACTTTTTATATTTTTCTGACTCTTCTTTCAGGCTTTTAGCTGTCATTTCTTCTTGCACATTTGGTGCCCTTACATGAAGAGAATAATCATGATTCTTCCCAGTTCTGCCCCTTTTGGGTCCACACTTTCTATACTGGCCCTTCTGAACTTTTTGGTTGAAGGCGTAGCATCAAGACATCTGATCATTGAGAGCATACTGTTTTCCCAACATATCTTGGCAGAGATGTAAACTTTTTCCTTTAGTTCAGCTGTGATAATGTTGGAATCTTCCAAAAGGAACTTTGGCAAAAACTAAGGGTGGGTTATGGTGGGAGTGGAGGGATGGGATGGTTAAAGAACATAGAAATCAATTAATTCACATAGTATAGAGTTCTAATCTGTTTCTTATATCCAGCCAAGATCTGCTGTGCCTAGGACAGCTTTGGAGCAGGTAGTTCCTGGTTCCTGGATTAGTTTTAAAGCAGTCTGTATTGTGTTTATATGTTTAAATGAGTGCAAGTTAAAAAAGAAGACACTAAAAGCACAAGCTACAGAAGAAAACAGATAAATGGGACTTCATCAAAATTAAAAACTCTTGTGCTTCAAATGGCACCATCAAGAGAATAAAAAGATGAGGCACCGAGTATCTCGGTCGGTTAAGTGGCTGACTCTTGATTTTGGCTCAGGCCATGGTCTCATGATTCGTGAGATGGAGCTCCTCGTTGGGCTCTGCACTGACAGCATAGAGCCTGCTTGGAACTCTCTCTCCCCCTCTCCCCCTCCCCCTCTCCCTCTCCCCCTCCCCCTCCCCTCTCCCCCCTAATCACTCATGCACACATGCATGCATGCACACATACTGTCTTTCAAAATAAATAAATGAACGTTAAAGAAAAGAAAAAGACAACCAGTGGAATAGGAGAACATCTACAAAAGGGATATAAGCTTATGAAAAGATGCTCAGTATCATTAGTCATTAGGGACATGCAAATAAAACCCACAATGAGGTACCACATCTCATCCATTAGGATGGCTAAAACAGAATGAAAAAACAAACAAACAAAAAATGACAAGTAAGTGTGCACATGTGCATATGTGTGTATGCACGTGTATGTTTGTATTTTTCGCTGGACTGTTTTTATTCTACATAAACTGGGGCACATGGAACATTAGTTATATTTGGTTTTGCTGTCATAGCACTTTATAGTTTACTATGACCTTTACCATGTATTATCATCTACCTCATTTGATCCTTGCAACTATGTAAGGTTGGCAGAATAATAGTTCATTGTTTTCTCTTTCTTGAAGATGAAGTTCAGGCTCAGAGATGTGAAGGGATTTGTCCAAGTTAACTTATAAATGGTTAAACTAGGATTTAAATTGAGATTCTCTTTATAAGTTACCATGTTCCTTCTTGAATAATTTTATTGCAGTGTTTGAATAACTTTGAAATAGTGCATTCACCAGAGGTGAGAATATATAGCTGCAACATTTGTCATCCTATTGATTGCCAGGTTCATCTGGTAGGCTTGGAGAGTGTCCCTTTCCTTCCTCACTGCTCTATGTATGTCCTTCCGGAAGCTGCATACTTGGTCAGAGGACAAGCTTCCCTGGAAGAGGAGGACTGCTCTTTGGTGAAGGGTCTACCGGTAGCTGCCCTCCCCTGCTAGAACCTCCAGACAAGCTGTCAAGGCCCATTTGTGGAACATAGGGTAGCCAAGCTTCCAAGACTCCACACACATCCAAATGAGGTATTGCATATGGCAGTCTTTCTTTCCTTAAAAAAAAAAAAAATTAATCTCTATTACTTTTTTTTTTTACTTTATTTTTTATTTTTTAAAATTTACATCCAAATTAGCATATAGTGAAGCAATGATTTCAGGAATCATTCCTGAATGATTCCTTAATGCCCCTACCCATTTAGCCCATTCTCCTTCCCACAACCCCTCCAGCAACCCTCAGTTTGTTCTCCATATTTATGAGTCTCTTATGTTTTGTCCTCCTCCCTGTTTTTATATTATTTTTGTTTCCCTTCCCTTATGTTCATCTGTTTTGTCTCTTAAAGTCCTCATATGAGTGAAGTCATGTGATTTTTGTCTTTCTCTGGCTAATTTCACTTAGCATAATACCCTCCAGTTCCATCCACGTAGTTGCAAATGGCAAGCTTTCATTCTTTTTGATTGCCAAGTAATACTCCATTGTATATATATACCACATCTTCTTTATCTATTCATCCATTGATGGACATTTGGGCTCTTTCCATCCTTTGGCTATTGTTGATAGTGCTGCTATAAACATGGGGGTGCATGTGTCCCTTTGAAACAGCACACCTGTATCCCTTGGATAAATGACTAGTAGTGACATTGCTGGGTCGTAGGGTGGTTCTATTTTTAGTTTTTTGAGGAACCTCCATACTGTTTTCCAGAGTGGCTGCACCAGCTTGCACTGCCACCAACAGTGCAAAAGAGATCCTCTTTCTCCGCATCCTCGCCAACATCTGTTGTTGCCTGAGCTGTTAATATTAGCTATTCTGGAAAGTATGAGGTGGTATCTCATTGTGGTTTTGATTTGTATTTCCCTGATGATGAGCGATGTTGAGCATTTTTTCACGGGTCGTTTGGCCATCTGGATGTCTTCTTTGGAGAAGTGTCTATTCATGTCTTTTGCCCATTTCTTCACTGGATTCTTTGTTTTTTGGGTGTTGAGTTTGATAAGTTCTTTATAGATTTTGGATACCAACCCTTTATCTGATACGTCATTTGCAAATATTTTCTCTGATTCTGTCAGTTGCCTTTTAGTTTTGCTGATTGTTTCCTTTGCTGTGCAGAAGCTTTTTATTTTGATGAGGTCCCAATTGTTCATTTTTGTTTTTGTTTCCCTTGCCTCTGGAGACATGTTGAGTAAGAAGTTTCTGCAATCTCTATTACTTTATTTTAAACTTCATGACCACTCAGTGATATGAAAAGGCCAGGTAAAATATAAATAAAGTTGATTTATATTTGTAGAACTTGGCACTCAGAATGATCAGAAGTTTTCTTTTAAGCTCTGCGCCTCACTTACCTTGGGCAAATTATTTAACTTCTGTAAGTTTTGTTATATGTCAATTGAAGGCTCCTGCTAGATGATCTCAGACATCCCTTCTAGGCCTACTATTCTAGGATTCTATCTTTAGTATGTCTCCATTAGCAATTAGCAGTGTATGTGCTTTGAGATGCTTTTCCAGCCATGGTGAATGGGTTTTTTTGGATGATCTGTACTTGCTTACTGAGTTATTTCTCAACCCTCATACAGATTCTTGAGAAGACAGGTCAAGGTCAGGGAGCAGGTTTTAGCTATGGAACAGTGCATAAGTAGCTGAACAACACGGAAGTTAAATTTATATGTTTCATTGACTTGCGCTCTTAACTATTAAACTATTCACAGACTCCCTAGAATGTAATAATTTCATCTAATTGGACAACAAAATCCTAACACACCACAGTTAACCTTTTATGATGAATACTTTGTCTAGCATTCTTATAATGAAGAGTTTCTGCTATACTAGCACTTTGCAACCTGGCCATGAAACAAATACCCTTAATTTCAACCTCAGCAGGAGGAGAGCATCCAAAGAGTTTCTTCTTTTATTCCTCATTTGACTTCTGCACTCTATATTATTTGTTTTCTTGTTTTTTAAAAAATGATAATGGATTTTAAGGGATATGTTAAAAAATTCTTCTCATATTTTCACATTTTCTTGGCACCTGAAAATGAAGTAGTGAGCTAGGTATTGTCAGAGTGCTTCTAGCTCTTTTAAAATGTGAAGGTAAATTTCACCTCTTTCCGGGATATTGGCTTAGGAGACTTGGTGGGTGTACATGTTACCTAACAGTTTTTAAGTTATCTGCATAATCTTTTGATAACAATCAATTAAGTTTCAGATTCTGTCAATATTTCCTTTACAACCCAAGAACCAGTGATCTTATGGAGTGATTGTAGAACTTAAAAAATATCTCCTCCTCTTTGCTTTTTTTTTTTTTTTGTCTCTTCTGTTGAAACAGGCTATGAATACATTGATACTGCTTTCTCTACGTTGACTGTGTGGAAAATTATTATCCTTCCATTTTCCCAAGAATTGAAAATGTATTTCCCTGAAAGAAGAGAGCTGAAAGTAGTGGTGGGCTGAATTAAGCACAGAAAGTCAAAGTATGTAGGAAAATCTTAAGAAATGAGAGAGTCAGCTTCAGGATGGCGTATTTTTTACCCATTTTCCTTCTTGCTGTCTCTGTAAAGGCCTCCAAGATTCAAGTGTAGTGGTTCTCACAGCAACTGATAGTTCAGAGATAAAGCCCATCAGGAGACAAGAGTATGAAGTTTCTTTGAAAAGTATGAAGAACTAGTCACATGTATCATACTAGGTTTCCAACCAAGTCTTGTAGAGCCAGGAAACTAACTTTTATTCCTAGAGAGGCTGTTTCTGAGATGTGCTTACAGATCAGCTACACTTAATTCAAGAAAAGAGTTAATACCTATTTTATCAAAGCATATTATGAGGTATTTATTCTGGTTAGTCAGACCTCATTTATTTTACTTCATGAAATGTATACATTTCTCTTTCCTGATAATAAGAAATATAACTTAAAAACCTATAATGAAAAGTAAAGTTAAATATGTGAAGAGGTACATAGTTTTTCGAAAATCTTTTCTAGGGATCGTGAGCTGAAAAGTTTGAAACCATGATGCAAGAATATGCTGTAGTAGGATGACTGGGGCTGACCATTGTTTCACAATATCATGGGCTTCAGAATATTTTATAACCTAAGTTTTCAAAAGATGATTTTCTCAGATATAGTCCATAGAACATATTTCACTGAAATTTGAACACAATTCTTCAAATTTGCAATATCTTCAAATATACTATTACTATTTGGTGTTTACTGCTTACTTGAATGTATGAATATATGAAATATTCTGCTAGCACTTCCACATATAATCCTATGTAATAGCACCATGATCTCCCTTCCATTTTTACTGAGGTATAACTGGAAAAAATTGTGTATGTTTAATATGTATAACTTATTTTGATATACATATGCATTGTGAAATAATTGCCACAATCAAGCTAATGAACATATTTGTCACCTCATATAGTTACCATTTCCTCCCTCCCTCCCTTTTTTTTTTTTTATAAAGATTTTATTTTGGGGCGCCTGGGTGGCTCAGTCGGTTAAGCATCTGACTTCGGCTCAGGTCATCGCCGTCTGTGGGTTTGAGCCCCGCATCGGGCTCTGTGATGACAGTTCAGAGCCTGGAGCCTGTTTCAGATTCTGAGTCTCCCTCTTTCTCTGACCCTCCCCTGTTCATGCTCTCTTTCTCTCTGTCTCAAAAATAAATAAATGTTAAAAAAAAATAAAAAAAAAGATTTTATTTTTAAGTAATCTCTACACCCAACTTGGGGCTTGAACTCACAACCCTGGGATCAAGAGTTATATGCTGTACTGACTGAGCCAGCCAGGCACCCCCTATCTTTTTTTCTTCCTTGTGGTGAGAATACTTAAGATTTACCCTGTTAGCAAGTTTCAAGTATACAGTACAGTATTGTTAACTATATTGACATTGCTGTACATTGGATCTTCAGAACTTGTTCATCTTTTGTAACTGAAATGTTGTACCTTTGGACCAACATCTTCCCATTTCCCCCTCCCCTGAGTCCTTAGAAACCATCACTATATTCTCTAATTTTTGTGACTATTTTGGATTCCATATATATCTGAGATTATGAAGTATTTGTCTTTCTGTGTCTTATTTCACTTAGCATAATGTCCTCTAGGTTCATCTATGTTGTTATAAGTGTAATGATTTCCTTCTTTTTCAAGTTGAACAAGTATTCCACTGAATATACATACACATCCCTTTTGCTTTATTCATTCATCAATGGAAATTTAGGTTGTTTCTATATCTTGGCTATTGTGAATAATGCTGTAAAAAACGGGAGAATAGATATGTCTGAGATAGTGATTTCGTTTCCGTTGGAGATACACACCTGGAAGTGGGATTGCTAGATGATGAGGCAGTTCTATTTTTCATTTTTTGAGGAACATCCTTACTGTTTTTCATAACAGCTGTATCAATTTACATTCTCACCAGAGTACAAGAGTTCCCTTTTCTCCACATTCTCACCAACATTTGTTACCTCCTGTCTGTTTGATAACAGCCATTCTAGCAGGTATAAAAATTCTCACCTGTTTTCATTATAAACAAACAAACAAACAAACAAACATTGTGGTTTTGATTTGCGTTTCCTTGATGATTAGTGATATTGAGAAGTTTTTCATATACCTCTGGGCCATTTGTATGTTTTCTTGAGAAATGTCTATTAAGTTCCTCTGCCCATTTTTAAATCTTTTTGATTTCCTTATATATTTTGGATTTTAATCCCTAATCAGATATGTGGTTTGTAAATATTTTCTCCCATTCCATAGATTGCATTTCATTTCATTCATGGTTTCCTTCACTGTGCAGAAGCTTTTCAGTTTGATGCATCCCATGTGTCCTTTGTTTTTGTTGCCTGTGCTTTTTGTGTCATTTCTAAAATATTGCCTAGAACAATGTCCAGAAGCTTTTCCGCTATATTTTTTTCTAGCAGTTTTAAAGTTTAAGGTCCTATGTTTAATTCTAACGATGTATTTAAGTTGATTTTTGTAGATAGAGTGAGATAAGGGTCCATTTTCATTCTGCATGTGGATATCAAGTTTTCCCAACATGACTTACTGAGAGATTATCCTTCCTCCACTGTGTTTCTTGACACCTTGGTTGAAGATCTGTTGACCATAGATAAGTGGATTTAATTCTGAGCTTTCTATTCTGTCCACTGATGTGCATATCTGTTTTCATGTCTGTACCATACTATTTTGTTTACTGTGACTTTGTGATATATTTGGAAATCAGGAAGTGTGATGCCTTGAGCCTGTTCTTCTGGCTCAGGGTGGCTTTAACCATGCAGGGTCTTTTGTAGTTCCACACGAATTTCTGATTTTTTTTCTACTTCTATACAGAATACCATTGTTTTTTGATAGGGATTGTATTGAATCTGTAGACCACTTTGGATAGTATGGACATATTAACAATTAACGTATTAACATATAAACAATATTATTTCTAATCCATATGCACTAAATGTCTTTCCATTTGTCTGTGTCTTTTTAAATTTCTTCACCAATGTTTTATAATTTTGAATGTATAAGACTTTTGTCCCTTTGGTTAAGTTTACTCCTAAGTAGGTATTTTGTTCTTTTTGTTGCTATGTGAATGGGATTGCTTTCTCAATTTCCTTTTTGGATTGTTGTCTGTATAGAGAAATGTGACGATTTTTGTCTGTTGATTTTGTACCCTCTAGCTTTACTGAATTGTTTATTAGTTCTAACCATTTTTTGTTGAGCTTTTAAAAGCTTTTAACTTATATGATCATGTCATCTGCAAATAGAGATACGTTTACTTTTTCCTTTCTGATTTGGATGCCTTATTTCTTTTCCTTGTCTAATTGCTCTGGCTAGGACTTCAGTACTATGCTGAAAACAAATTGTGAGAGTGGGCATCCTTGCTGGTACCAGATCTTTGAGGAAAAGCTTTCAATATTTTCCTAGCAATTATGATGTTAGCTGTGGGCTTTTCATAGATGGCCTTCAGTGTGTTTAGGTAAGTTCCTTTTACAACTATTTTGTTAAGAGTTTTAATCATGAATTGGTGTTGAAATTTGTCCAGTGCTTTTTCTAGGTCTATTGAGATGATCATGTGTGTGAGTGTGTTTTTTTCTTTCATTTGGTTAATGTGGTGTATCACATTGATTGATTTGCATATGTCGAGCCATCCTTGTTTTCCAGGATTAAATCCCACTTAGTCATGATTTATGACTCTTTTAATGTGCTGTTGCATTAGTTTGCTAGTATTTTATTGAGGATTTTTCCATCTATGTTCATCAGGGATATTGGCCTTAGTTTTCTTGTGGTATTGTTGTCTGGTTTTGGTATTAGGGTGATGCTCACAAAATGAGTCTGGACGTGTTTCCCCTTCTCACATTGTTTTGGGAAGAATTTAAGAGGAATTAGTAATAATTCTTTTTTCAATGGTAGAATTTGCCTATGAAATCATCTTGTCCTGGGATTTTAATTGTTGGAAGAATTTTGATTAGTGATCCAGTCTTCTTATTTGTAATTGGTCTGTTTAAGAGTTCTATTTCAAAAAAAAAAAAAAAAAAGAGTTCTATTTCTTCTTAATTCAGTTTTGATAGGTTGCATGTGTGTAGGAATTTAATCATTTCTTGTGGGGTATCTCCTTTGTTGGAGTATAATTGTTCATAAGAGTCTTTTATGATCCTTTTAATTTCTGAGGTATCCGTTGTAATGTCTCCTCTTTTATTTTCTGATTTTATTCGAGTCTTCTGTTTTTAGCTTTTTTTGAGGTATAATTGATAAAATTTTAAGGTATTTAGAGTGTACATCATGATGATTTGATAGACGTATACATTGGAAAGGATTCCTCCCATATAACTAATGAACACTTGTATTAAGAACACTTGTACATTTCAAGGAGCAGTCATCTATTCTAGACCTTGTGTACTAGCTTTGGTGGGTAAAGACCATCACCTGTGCATGCTGTCTGGGTGAGGTGCTGTGGCTGGAGATGGGAGGTGCAGCGGTATGGACTCTGGGCAGCTCTGTTAGCCAAGGTCAGTGTCAGCAAAGACTGTGGAAGTCCTTAGTGGTATAAACTGTGTATCCCTGGGAGCAGTGAGGGTCCTCAGTGGCTAGAGCTTCTGGGGTTCTCCTGTTCTCCTTACTCCCATGGTGGAATTTGGGGTCCTCTTTTTGCCCAAGCGTGCCAGGCTGGGGGATAGGATGATATAGGTAAAATGCTTTGTCTGCTTTTCTATGCAGATATAGTCGGTTTTTGTGCTCCACAGGGTTGTTGCAACTTTTTCATTATACTCTGGAGCTCTCCCAGAGCTTTGTTTGTTTGTGGGCAGTTTTAAAATTGCTGTTTTTTTGGGGGGATGAGTGCTAGGTTCTTCCAAGCCTTCCATCTTGCTGACGTCACCCTTGATAACACCAAAGTCTTAATGAGGCTGGAATTATTGCTAATTACATATGAGAAAACTAAAGCCCAGAAAAGTTAATAACTTATCCTAAGAATACATATAGCAGAGGGGAAGGGAAAAAACAAAAGGGGTTAGAGTGGAAGAGAGCCAAAGCATAAGAGACTCTTAAAAACTGAGAACAAACTGATGGTTGATGGGGGTGGGAGGGAGGGGAGGGTGGGTGATGGGTATTGAGGAGGGCACCTTTTGGGATGAGCATTGGGTGTTGTATGGAAACCAATTTGACAACAAACTTCATATATTGAAAAAAAAATACATATAGCAGAAAAGCAGTATTATGAGAATTTTTTTTCCAGTTTGACTTAAGGGCTCCCATTCTCAACTACTTTTTATACCTCCATGATATTATTCCTGCCTAGCTTCCAACTGATATTTCCATTTGTATAATATTCTTCTGAATATAGGATTATTATTTTTAGTATCTTGGGTCTTAGGCAGTTTTTTTTTTTTTTTTTTTTTTTTTTTTTTTTACTTTTGTTAAGTAGCCTTCATGCCTGGTGTGGAGCCCAGTGAGGAGCTTGACCCTGAGATCAAGACCTGAGCTGAGATCAAGAGTCAGACACTTAATTGAATAAGCCACCTAGGTGCCCCTAGGCTAAGGGTTCTTATGGTAGGCCATTCTGACTTTCAGAATAATGGTTATTAGACTAATTTGAGCCTATTCAAGCACATTTGAGAGCCTAATATAGGAGAGGCCTGTTGATTTCTTATCCTTGTATCCAAACTCATTTACTCATGTAAAATATTTTGTGTAAGTAATAATTCCATACCATACCCAAACAGTAGCTTTTTTTTTTTTTTTGAGGGCACATACTTTTTTTTTTTTCAAAAAATGAAATTTATTGTCAAATTGGTTTCCATACAACACCCAGTGCTCATCCCAAAAGGTGCCCTCCTCAATACCCATCCCCCACCCTCCCCTCCCTCCCACCCCCCATCAACCCTCAGTTTGTTCTCAGTTTTTTTTTTTTTTTTTAAATTTTTTTTTCAACGTTTATTTATTTTTGGGACAGAGAGAGACAGAGCATGAACGGGGGAGGGGCAGAGAGAGAGGGAGACACAGAATCGGAAACAGGCTCCAGGCTCCGAGCCATCAGCCCAGAGCCCGACGCGGGGCTGGAACTCACGGACCGCGAGATCGTGACCTGGCTGAAGTCGGACGCTTAACCGACTGCGCCACCCAGGCGCCCCTGTTCTCAGTTTTTAAGAGTCTCTTATGCTTTGGCTCTCTCCCACTCTAACCTCTTTTTTTTTTTTTTTCCTTCCCCTCCCCCATGGGTTTCTGTCAAGTTTCTCAGGATCCACATACGAGTGAAACCATATGGTATCTGTCTTTCTCTGTATGGCTTACTTCACTTAGCATCACACTCTCCAGTTCCATCCACGTTGCCACAGAGGGCCATATTTTGTTCTTTCTCATTGCCATGTAGTACTCCATTGTGTATATAAACCACAATTTCTTTATCCATTCATCAGTTGATGGACATTTAGGCTCTTTCCATAATTTGGCTATTGTTGAGAGTGCTGCTATAAACATTGGGGTACAAGTGGCCCTATGCATCAGTACTCCTGTATCCCTTGGATAAATTCCTAGCAGTGCTATTGCTGGGTCATAGGGTAGATCTATTTTTAATTTTCTGAGGAACCTCCACAATGCTTTCCAGAGTGGCTGCACCAGTTTGCATTCCCACCAACAGTGCAAGAGGGTTCCCGTTTCTCCACATCCTCTCCAGCATCTATAGTCTCCTGATTTGTTCATTTTGGCCACTCTGACTGGCGTGAGGTGATACCTGAGTGTGGTTTTGATTTGTATTTCCCTGATAAGGAGGGATGTTGAGCATCTTTTCATGTGCCTGTTGGCCATCTGGTTGTCTTCTTTAGAAAGTGTCTATTCATGTTTTCTGCCCATTTCTTCACTGGGTTATTTGTTTTTCGGGTGTGGAGTTTGGTGAGCTATTTATAGATTTTGGATACTAGCCCTTTGTCCGATACATCATTTGCAAATATCTTTTCCCATTCTATTGGTTGCCTTTTAGTTTTGTTGGTTGTTTCCTTTGCTGTGCAGAAGCTTTTTATCTTCATAAGGTCCCAGTAGTTCATTTTTGCTTTTAATTCCCTTGCCTTTGGGGATGTGTCGAGTAAGAGATTGCTACGGCTGAGGTCAGAGAGGTCTTTTCCTGCTTTCTCCTCTAGGGTTTGATGGTTTCCTGTCTCACATTCAGGTCCTTTATCCATTTTGAGTTTATTTTTGTGAATGGTGTGAGAAAGTGGTCTAGTTTCAACCTTCTGCATGTTGCTGTCCAGTTTTCCCAGCACCATTTGTTAAAGAGACTGTCTTTTTTCCATTGGATGTTCTTTCCTGCTTTGCCAAAGATTAGATGGCCATACATTTGTGGGTCTAGTTCTGGGGTTTCTATTCTATTCCATTGGTCTATGTGTCTGTTTTTGTGCCAACAGTAGCTTTTTTTTGAGTGGGGAGTGAGCATTTGTACTTAAGAGTGGTGATAAACTGATAAATATTAATGGGTCATTTATAATATTAAATTTTCATACTACCATTAAAAGGAATTGACTGTATTCCAGGCATAGTTAGGACCTGTATTCTTAACTATAATACTGTTTCACCTTATTCCAGTACTAGCAATAATGTCATAAAACTTAGCAGAGTAGTTGTTTCTATCAGTCTCTTTTGGGAAAGCAATGGATCCAGAAATTATTTTCTTAATTTCATGTAAGTAAATCACCATGTAGGGTGATACTTGCATTATCACTACATGTTTGGCAGAAGAAATAATAGAAATTATATTTTAGATACCTCATTTTCTCAATAATCTCTTAATATAAAAAATATCCTATGACTTAGTAACTTGACTTTCTTGATTAAATATAAGTGCTGGTTTATTTGTATATGTAATCACTTCATTGGCCATATATGTGGATTACTTTGTAGAATAGCTTTGTAGAGGATACTGTGGTTCACCACCCAGATTTCCCACCTCAAGACGGAGGAGCTCATTCCCTCAGTTCCCTGAAGTTTTGGCTGCTGACAGCTTTCACCAAAGTCCCTCTCTGAAAATTGTCCTCAGCCTAAAGGTGCTTCCTTTCCCAAGCCTATCCTTAGTTTGGAAGCAGCCTGTGTCCAATGACTAGGTGATATGCAAAATGTCCCGGGCTCCCTCACCTCAATTTGGAACAACTCTGAAGGGTTATTCTGTCCCCTGAACTCCCAGTGGCATTTGGCAAAATCTCTGTTGTTTCTGTGTCACAGTTCAGTCCCTCCTTCTGTGCAATCCTTCATTCTTTACCCCCTTACGGATGTTCAGTCTGCAATTGGGCAGAGGTGGGGGGAAGAATAAATACAATCTGGATGCAAATCTCCACTACAGTCCTTTCCTTAGGGAACATGACTTCATACAGCTAAGATAGAGTTTTAATTCTAAAGTGATTTCTTCTTCACACCAGTCAGAATGGCTAAAATTAACAACTCAGACAAAGACAGATGTTGGCAAGGATATGGAGAAAGAGGAACCCTTTTGCACTGCTGGTGGGAATGCAAACTGGTGCAGCCACTCTGGAAAACAGTATAGAGGTTCCTCAAAATATTAAAAATAGAACTACCCTGTGGCTCAGCAATCGCACTACTAGGTATTTACCCAAGGGATACAGGTGTGCTGTTTCGAAGGGGCATATGCACCCCAGTGTTTATAGCAGCACTATCAACATTAGCCAAAGTATGGAAAGAGCCCAAATGTCCATCGATGGATGAATGGATAAAGAAGATGTGGTATATATATATATATATATATATATATATATATATATATATATATATATAATGAAGTATTATTTGGCAATCAAAAAGAATGAATTCTTGCCATTTGCAACTAAGTGGATGGAACTAGAGTGTATTACGCTAAGTGAAATTAGTCAGAGAAAGACAAATATCATATGACTTCACTCATATGTGTAATTTAAGATACAAAACAGGTGAACATAAGGGGAAGCAAAAAATAATATAAAAACAAGGGAAGCAAAATAATATAAAAACAAGCAGGGGGACAAAACATAAGAGACTCTTAAATATAGAGAGCAAACAGAGGGTTGCTGGAGGGGTTGTGGGGGGGGGATGGGCTAAATGGGCAAGGGGCATTAGGGAAGACATTTGTTGGGATGAGCACTGGGTGTTATGTAGTGGATGAATCACTGGATTCTACTCCTGAAATCATTATTGCATTATATGCTAACTAACTTGGATGTAAATTAAATATATATATATTTATATATATAAATGATCAGAAAATAATTTAGGAAATAAAGCAGATGGTAAAACCAATTTCTGGTAAAAAAAAAGTTATTTCTTCTTGTCACCCACATTCAGCATTCTTTGCGTATATTTCCCTCCTCCTGACAGTTGTATATTCTAGAAAATAAAGTCTTTTGATAATTAGCATAAGTCTGTTATAAATAGGAAGGCAAGGGCACGAAAAGTAAAATTTAAGAGAAATTTGGATTCTTGCCAAATCTTCCTGTGCATTAGAATGGTTAGAGATCTTTCCACATAATGGTACGTGACAGGAAAATTGAAATTAATTAATATTTGGGGTGCCTACTATACATAAGGCATTGTAAAAAAAAGACATAACTCCTGTCTGCAGGAAAAGAAACGATAAAACAGAGTAAGAAAAGGACAACCTTAGTGTTTCTAATAAAGTGCTATGAGTTCTGATTAGGAAGGAATTAACCAGTTTTAGCTGGAGTAATCAGAGCAGTTATCTGTCTGAAAAATGTGGTATTTAGAGGGTGTTGGAGAAGGTCTTAGTGTAACCAAGGACAAGACATTAGTCAACTCAGCATTTTAAATGAGCTAACTGACTTTTAAAAAACTCCTGACTCCTTGATATTTTGTTAAGTGTTGTTGGTACAGTATGAGTCAGTTTGAGGTTAATTGATTTTGCTAATGAACTAAGGTCAGTTAACATTTATGTGGCTCCACATTGCCATTTCATGTCTTTCATAATCTGCCAGTTCAAGTGAGTTTCTCAGTAACTTAAAATTTCCAAAGTTTCCAAAAGTGTTTTTACTGGTTCCTTGTAACTCTGTGTGGGATAAATCATGAGAAAATTTAATAAGGACTTAAATGTGCCCGCTTATGTTGATCAACCATCCACTTCTCGACCTGGACTCCCCACTTCTTCCTGCCTTGTTGATTCTAATTGTTTTTACTTTTCTAATTAGTGGTTTTGTCTGAGTTTATGCTGGAAGCAAAGATTTGGTAAAGGGGGAACAAGTCATGAATAAATAAAATATCTATTGAAGTGAGAATCCAAATAGGTGAATATAGACCTATAACATATATTCCTTTAAATTTGAACTTAAACTTTCAAGATAGTGATTCAGTAATCTCAGTTGGAATCAGTTCTGCATTAATGCTATCTTGAGAGATGTTGTACCAGTCCTGAACAGAGCAGGAGGATTTGACAGCAACCTATCAACCACATAGTAATCTTTGAGATTTTTCCCAAAGTTTGCTTCTGGGTTTCTTGCATATTCCTTAGGGTATATCTGTATGCAAAGTAGTCTTAATGAGCCTGACCAAATTGGTGGATTTGCCATTTATTTTGCTTTGTGGCCACAAATCAAACCCTGACTCTATTGGCGGATGCAAGTCAGTTGTGATTTGCCACCTGAAAGAACACATCAAGAATGAACAACCAACTTACCTAATTCACATGTTATTTTAGTTCTTTCTTTTATTTCACCTAAGCTCTTATTGAGATTGTAGTTTTGGAAACCACGGCAGGAGTAGGGGCAGGGGTAAGGGTTGCAGAGCAGAGAGAAGAGAGGAGAAACTTCTGATTGAAAATAAAGCTTCCCTTCACTGCTGGATCCTTGGCATCCTTGTGGCATTGGCTCCCATTCCTTATGATTTTATTCCAGACAATAGAACCAGTCAGGCCTGCAGTGCTTTATCTCAGACATCACATCCTACTTGGGCAAACATGTCAGCAGATAATAGCCATGTGGCTTCTCTATTCTTTCCTGAAGCAATCTGTCTTTATTATTTGGAGCTTGGAAATGAAAAAAAAAAAAAAAAAAAAACAACAAAAAAACGTTCCAAAGAATTAAGGGATGGAATTTGTATGTTTTAAAACATACTTTTATTTTGTTCTACTTGGTAGGGAGAATGTTCTAAGGATTTCTGGATGATCAGCTCTATGGAAAATCCTTTAGACTTTAAACTTCTTTAAAGTTTCTATGAAAGAAATTTACATCAAGTATTTAGACTTTATACTAAATAAATCCAGCCATGAAAGGCAAAACTGCAGTATGTTGTTTGTGTTTAGAAGATTCAGTCCCCTCTGGTAAGCAAGCTTTAGGGAAGGAAATATTTCTGAAATGTTTTTAAGTGTCTGGGGCTATTTTTTAAAAGAGAAAGTTGAGCACATATGATAATAATAAAGGTTAATTTTTATTCAGCTCGTATTACATACTGGATGTAATTACAAGCATTAACTCATCTAATCCTCATTAAACACATTAGTTTGATATTGTCCTTATCTCCTAGCTTAGGAAACTAAGGCACAGAGAAAGTAAGGAGGTTGCCTGAGGACCCACAGCTAGCAGGTTGGAAAGTTAGTACTTATTTCTGGGCAAGCTGCTTCTAGACCCATGCTACACTGCCTCTAGCAAGCTGCCATTTTATAGATCATGAAATTGAGTTCCAAAGAGATGAAATTACTTGCCAAGATCATGTCCTACTAAGCCATAGCGTTGAGGGTTTGATCTCAAGTTCTTGGGTCTCTTTCTAATGCTTTTGTTTTTAAGTTGGCCCATAGGTAAAACCTGAAGAAAATGGAATCATTCAGTCTGAAGAACACTGAGAGGCAGTTTTTTTTTTTTTTTTAATTATTCTAGACAAAAAGATGAAACCTGCAAAATACGGGCATTTACTTCCATGTTGCCAAATATACAATATACAATCGTATGCACAGGGCCAGTTTTTTTCCCAGCCAAGCTTTTTGATTTGGGTATCTGTCATGGACTGAATATTTGTCTTCCCCTACCCCCAAATTCATATGCTGCAGTCCTAACTCCCAATATGATGGTATTTGGAGGTGGGGCCATTGGGAGATAATTAGGTTTAGATAAAGTCCGAAAGGTGGGAGCCTTTAGGCTGGCATTAGTGTCTTTTAAGAAGAGGAGGAAAGTGGGGTGCCTGGGTGGCGCAGTCGGTTAAGCGTCCGACTTCAGCCAGGTCACGATCTCGCGGCCTGTGAGTTCGAGCCCCGCGTCAGGCTCTGGGCTGATGGCTCAGAGCCTGGAGCCTGTTTCTGATTCTGTGTCTCCCTCTCTCTCTGCCCGTCCCCTGTTCGTGCTCTGTCTCTCTCTGTCCCCAAAATAAAAAAATGTTGAAAAAAATTTAAAAAAAAAAAAAAAAGAAGAGGAGGAAAGGGGTGCCTTGGTGGCTCAGTTGGTTAAGTGTCTGACTTTGGCTCAGGTAATGAACTCATGGTTTGTGGGTTCGAGCCCTGCATTGGGCTCTGTGCTGACAGCTCAGAGCCTGGAGTCTGCTTCAGACTCTCTCTCTTTTTCTCTCTCTTTGTCCCTTCCCCACTTGCACTCTCTCTTTCTCTCAAAAATAAACATTAACAAAATTTTTTTTAATTAAAAAAATTAAAAATTCTCTTTCTCTACCATGTGAGGACACATGGAGAAAGTAGACATCTACAAATGAAGAAGGAGGCTCTCACAAGACACTGAGTCTGGTGGCACTTTGATTTTGGGGTTTTTAGCCTCCAGAACCATAAGAAATGAATGTCTGTTGTTTAAGCCACCTCATCTATGGTATTTTGTTAATAGCAGCCCAAGCTAAGACAGTCTCTGATTCATATATCTTTTTATTTTTGTAAGTATTCTTAACATCCAACATGGGGCTTGAACTCATTACCCCTATATCAAGAGTTGCCTGCTCTACCAACTGAGCCAGCCAGGCACCCAACCTATACATCTTTCATAAGTCTTCATTATCACCTCATACCTCCACCATCTGCAAAGATGGCCAGGCCTGACACCTTGACTGCAAAAGTGAACAATTAAATGCACTTAGGGTTCTACTGATGGAGAGCCTCCCTAATTGCTCAGCTGCGTAGTGTTAGTGGAGCAATTCTGAAGATAGTCCGGAGAAGTTCACTGTTGTTGAACTATCTCATGGAACCTCAAGTTGAATCCTGTGGCTGTGGTTGGCAGTGGGTCTATGCTTGAACTACAGAAGTCATCTGGAGGAAAACTGACCCACATCCCCTCAAAATCACATCACACATGGGCTTTCTCAGAATTATGAAGATGGCGCAATACTGACAGTAAGTGATCAAAGCAGGACATCCAACTGGAGTCCTGATTATGATGGGAAGTTCTTTTTGAATTTTATGAGTCTTTAAGGGCTGAGTGAATTAGAGCATATTAAACCTTTAGCAATGTTTGGGACATAGTAAGTGCTAAGTACATGTTTCTCTGCTTTGTTGTCCCTTCCCTTCCCTGTGCATTTAAAAATAATCATGTAAATTGAAAAATATACCAGTTGATTAATTATTAGACAAATACATATATAGGTACCTATTATGTATCTGGCCTTACTGGGCTTCATGCAAGTCACCAGAGATGTTGCACAGTGGCCAGGTCCTTAAGAAATATATGCTTTTATTGCGATTTTTATTGTGGTAAATTGTCCATAATATAAAAATGACCAATTTAAACTACCATAATGTAAAAATATTTAACCATTTTAAAGTGTACAATTCAGTTGCATAGTGTTGTGCAACCATCACAACCATCCATCTCCAGGCCTTCTTTTTCATTTTCTCAAATTGCATCTCTGTATCCATAACTCCCCATTATTCCCTCTCACAGCTCCTGGCAACCACCGTTCTACTTTCTGTCTCTATGAATTTGACTATTCTAGGTACATCACATAAGTGGAATCATGCAGTAGTCATCCTTTTGTGACTGATTTATTTCACTTAGCATAACATCCTCAAGGTTTATCCATGTGGTAGCACATATCAGAATTTCCTTCCTTTTTACGACTGAACAATATTCTGCTGTGTGTATATATCTCATTTTGTTTATCCTTTCTTCTGTTGATGGATTTATTTGTGTTGTTTTCACCTTCTGACTATTGTGAATTCTGATGTTATGAACATAGGTGTACAAACATCTGAGTTTCTGCTTTCAATTCTTTTGGGTATATACATCGAATGGAATTGTTGGACCATATGGTAATTCTATTTTTAACTTTTTGAGGAACGTCAAACTCTTTTCTACAGTGGCTGCACCATGTCACATTCCCACCAGAAATGCCCAAGAGCCCTAGTTGCTACATATCCTTGCCAACACTTGTTAGTTTGCATTAAAAAAAAAAAAATAGCCATCCTCATGGGTGTGAAGTGGTGTCTCAGTGTGGTTGTGATTTGTATTTCTCTAATGACTAGTGATGGTGACATCTTTTCATGTGCTTAGTGGCCATTTGTATATCTTTGGAGCAATGTCTGTACAAGTCTTTTGCTCATTTTAAAATTGGGTTGTTTGGGTTTTCATTGTTGAGTTGAAGGAGTTCTTTAAATGTTCTGGATATTGATCTCTAATCAGATAAATGACCTGCAAATGTTTTCTTCCATTTTGTGGAATATCTTTTCACTCTCTTGACAGTGTTCTTTGACGCACAAAACTTTTAATTTTTATGAAGTTCATATTATATGTGTTTTCTTTTGTTGTCTATGCTTTTGGTGTCATATACAAGAAATCATTGCAAATCCAATGTCGCGAAGATTTTCTCTTATGAAGAAACGTACTTTTTTTTTTTTTTTTTTGGTACAGAAAAGTCTTAAGGGAAATAGAGAATAATTGAGGTCAATGTATAATTATTTCTAATTGAAGAGATTGTGCAAGAGGTATAAAGTTGTTCAGAGAAGAGAGAGAACAATTCAAGTCCCTGAATAAAATCGCAACTTCACATCAATTTACTTTCAGCAAAGAGAGAAACTAGAAACACAAAAAGACACAGTGTTGCCCAAGCAAAGAGGAGCTCCAGGAGTAAGCTAAATACTTGAACTATTTAAGTGACTATTGGGTAATCATTTCAAATAAATAATTTGGATTTACGTAGTACTTTGTATATATTTATTTATTGCATATATTTTTATCTCCCAAATCCAATTAAACTTTCAGCAAAAGAAGGAAGTTTGCTGTGAGGTGGTATATTGATGGTGGATGGGGGTGAGAGTTTAAGCAGTTTTTGCAAGCAAGGAGATCTGATTCTGCTATCTGGGATATGCTTCACTTTTCACTGAAAATATCTGTTTGTATAGTCGTGTTTCACTGATGAAAAGAAAATATTTGCTATGTCATCCCTGTGTGCTGACGTTTCCAGGGCACTTGCAACTTCAGTTCATTTTGTCCTGTTGTTAAGACTAGAGAGGGGCACCTGGGTGGCTCAGTCAGTTACGTGGCCAACTCTTGGTTTCCACTCAGGTCACAAACTCAGGGTTTGTGAGTTTGAACCCCGCATCAGGCTTTGTGCTGACTGTGCAGAGCCTGCTTGGTATTGTCTCTCCCTGCCCCTCCTGCGCCTGTCTCTCTCTCTAATTAAATAAACTTAGAAAAAAGAAGACTAGAGATGCTGATTTTTGGTTTATAAAGGAAGGATTTACAACATATCTAGATAATATTTTTACAATGTTATGCTAATCATCTTATCACGTAATTTCAAGTCAGAATATGAATTTGTGATTAAATCCTGAGTAGTTCCTTGGAATGGTCTGGGTCTCTTAAGAACTCCAAACCAAATTTTATTGCTACCTTAATATCTGAAGCCTGACTCTAGCTTTCTGTTTGTTATATATATTTTTGTTGGACTAGTATTCTAACACAATCCCTTTATCTATATCTTTTATTTCTTGGAAGCTTAGTTTTCTTCCTATAGCCTATGGATCCTCAGATTTGGGAGAGGCCAGATCATGAAGGGTCTTGTCAAGATGTGTGGATTTTATCTGGCGTCGACTGGAAAGCTGTTGAGAAGACAGCATGGTTTTGGTTTGTTAGAAGGCTCACCCTGGCAGCATTATATACAAAGGGGACTGGAAGCAGGTGGGATGGGGCTGATGGTTTTACTCTCCCTTTCTCCCTTTCTCCCTCTCATATTCCAACCTCACTGGTGAAAGGAGCCTTATGTTGGTTATCATAATCCCATGAAGAAATAGGGAGATGGGTTTGCCAAACAAACACACCAACACCCAAACACAAACAAGTTCCTCTGAAGTTCTACTGTTAAAACCTTGGGATTTCTTTTGTAGTAGTTAGGAAGCAGTCAGCCCCTCAAACATTAAACATGCAAGCTCACCATCACTAACGCTTCACTCTTTATTTCTAGAAGTCAGGTTTCTTCACTTTCAGTTTGCTTCTCTTCCCTATAGGGCAGCTGATCAGATGCCAAGCCTGGGGATTGGGACAGGCACTTTGTATTCTGAAATGGAGGCTATGTATTTCTTATTTCCCCTTGGAAAATTTCTAATATGTGCAACAATAGAGATAAAAGCATTATGAACCCCACACACATTCCTGTTGCCTATATTCAATAACTACGACTATTATGCTATCTTCATTTTATTACTGTCCTTTTGCTGAAGAATCTTAAAGCTAATTCCAGACCTTATGGCCTTTCACCCCTACATAATTCATTAGGCACCTTGTAAAAATATAAACATTTTCTTATGTAGCTCCATTCCATTTTCACATTTAACAATACTGACAAGAATTCCTTGGAATCTATTAATATCCAGTTTATATTCAAATGTCCAAGATTGTCTTAAAAATGTCATTTTACAGTTGGATTATTGTGCTGAGATCCAAATAAAATCAAAGATATTTTATAAACATTTCATTATACTCCAGGCATTAGGCTTTTTCTGACAACGTCCTTATCTCCACCTTTTTCAGTTTGCATTTCAGTGCTTTCATGTAGGTCACAATCTTGGAAGTCATTTACATCCATGTCATTAAATTAGTCACCATGTGTGGTAGGCTCAATAATGGTCCCCAGTGGTAATCAGATCTTAATCTTTGGGACCTGTGAATGTTACCTTCTGTGGCAAAACATACTTTCCAGGGGCGCCTGGGTGGCTCAGTCGGTTAAGCATCCGACTTCGGCTCAGGTCATGATCTCACGATCCGTGAGTTTGAGCCCCGCGTCGGGCTCTGTGCTGGCAGCTCGGAGCCTGGAGCCTGCTTCGGATTCTGTGTCTCCCTCTCTCTCTGACCCTCCCCCATTCATGCTCTGTCTCTCTCTGTCTCAAAAATAAATAAACATTAAAAAAAAAACATACTTTCCAGATGTAATTACGTTAGGGATCTCTCAATGAGGCGAGTATCCTGGATTATCAGGATTCAATCTGAAGTGTCCTTGTGAGAAGACAGAAGGAAATTTGACACAGATGAGAAAGCCATGTGATGAAAGCAGAAGGAAACAGAATCACAGAGAGAAGATGCTACGCCCTTGGCTTTGAAGATGGAGGAAGAGACGACAAGCCAAGGAATGCAGGTGTCCACTAGAAAGCAGAAAAGGTAAGAGAAAGGATTCTCCTCTAGATTCTTTAGAAGGAGCGTGGCTCTATTGACACCTTGATTCTGTCCTAGTGAAATTGATTTCAGGCTTCTGGCCTCCAGAACTGTAACAGAATAAATTTGCATTGTTTTAAGGCATCAACTTGATAGTCATTTGTCACAGCAGCAATAGAAATCTAATACACTGTGGTTCAAAGACATTAAGAAAGAATCCAATTCTCTGTAGAAGATGAAATAATTGAGAAGCCAGAGTACTGGAGAGGCAGTATGTTCTGCAGGCAAGAGTAATGACGTAGGAACTGGATTCTAGCTCCATCCTGACTTTGGGCCAGGGCACTTGGCTTTTCTAAGATTCAGTTCCTACACACATAAAAACTTAAAGTGTGGATGGGATTAATTGTACTTGAGTGTCCTTTAATCTTCCTACCCTGTTCCATCAAAGGAAATCAAATAAGAGACATGGCAATAGAACAGTTAAGGCAGAAGAAAACAACAGGGGACATTCAATTCTTATAATAGGCTTTGAAGCTGAAAGAGATGTGGGGAAGGTAGAGAGGAGAGAAGCATTACGAGGCAACCAAATCCACCTTATTGCTTCATGTTGGTGTTTGCACTGGTGTGTGGTGTGTTTAAGTGCTGTGGAAGGGGCTGCCTTGGGATTTACTGAGAGCAGGGTACCGGCCATTCTGCCTTTTCTTTCCTTGAGTCATAGCAATGCCACAGAAGCTTGGTCTCCAAATCGAAGACTTAAGGGGCTCTGAATCTGGACACTGAAGGCAATTTCTGAGTTTCCTTATCTGAGAGAAGTCTCTGAATGCAGAACTTGGGGGCCTCTGGACTTCTTATGCGATAGTTTTCTTAATAAACCTGGGAGGGGCCACTGACTGGAAGTAACAACAGTACTTATTAAGTGTTTACTGGGCTCTTTATTGGGTTAAAAGCTTTGTATATAAAAATCATGCAATCTTCACAAAAATCTCTGTGAAGTAATTATCAACATCTCTGTTATGGTGGCAAGGAAATTAAGATTTAGAGAGGATATGAGTTTACCTAAGGTGACACACCCGGAAAGTGGCCAAGTCTGAAATTGGACCCAGACCATCTGGAACCAAAGACCATATACCTGAAATGTTTTGCTCCTTGAAAAGTAACTTAAAATCATGTGAATGGGCACGTAAGACTAGTGAGAGGCATCCAGTTGTGTCTCAGACCCCGAGGCTGTTTTCTTTCAACTGTTGCATTTCCAAGTTGCCTTCTTAGATTAGAGAACAGTGGGAAACCTTTGTGCCTGGGTTTAGAAAACTTCCATAAAAGGGATCTAGCCACTTCTCTCTTGTCACTTTATAAGGGCCTTGGAATTTGAAAAAATCTGAATTGGTACTGCACTAATAGTTTATAACCTACCCTTAGTATTTACCTAAATACATGATTTTTTCTCTTGGATATTGTTCTTAATTCTTACTTGGATAATCTGTGCTTTCAGTCCAAGAATTATTTCATTGCTTTTTTCCCCTAAAGACTCCTACTTTCCTAGAGCATTGCTGAGCATAAAGTAAGTAAATACCCTTTATATTTAAAACTTCAGTGGATCATAGAAAGAAGCATGAAAGAAAACAAATTTTCCCCTTACCTTGAAGTAGAGATAATTGATGCTTACCTTAATGTAGTAATTCTGAGTTAGTATATTTAAAGTCCCGAGCATAGGCATTTTTATTGTTATTGAAATAAAGGGACTTCTTAAATGGATCAGTGTTACTTGGAGTTTAGTGGTTTTTTTTTTAAAAAAAATTTATGTTTTTATTTTATTTTTGAGAGAGAGAGAGAGAGAGAGCGAGAGCGAGCATGAGCAGGGGAGGGGCAGAGAGAGAGAGGGAAACACAGAACCCAAAGCAGGCTCCAGGCTCTGAGCTGTCAGCACACAGCCTGATGCGGACTTGAACTCATGAACTGTGGGATCATGACCTGAGTCCAAGTTGGTTGCCTAACCCGCTGAACCACCCAGGCACCCCAAGTTTAGTTTAGTGTTTCTTAAATGCAGTCCATGGGTGTATTCTGGCAAAAAATTTTATTTTGATGAAAAATTATTTCACTAATTATAAAGGCTTTAGTTTCTTAAGTCAGTAGTGTCTGAAATTGTAGTCTGTGGACATACCTTCTGTGGTTCATGAGAATTTTAACTTTAAAAGGGGCCAGTATATTCCCTGAGGTTGAAGCTGATTTAATTTTTACTATTGTTTCCAGGATAACTTAGCCCATACTATAATTGATCAAGGTGGATCTGGGCATACACACACACACACACACGTACATATATACTTGTTATTCTTTTTCTGAACCAATTGAGAATTGCACATATAATGTCTCTTCACCACTAAATGCTTCAGTGTATATTTCCTAAAACAAGAACATTATCTCATGTAAACCCTGTAGAATTATTAAAATCAATGGCTTTTATATATAATCAATACAGTATTATTATAAAAGTAACAGATCTTATTCAAATTTCTCAAATTGTCTTACTAACATCATTTATAGTAAAAGAAGAAAAGATTGTTATTTTCTGGTCTGGGAACCAATTCAGAATAATATGCTGCATTTAGTTATTAAGTCTTTTTTGTTTCCTTTAATTTGGAATTGCTTGTCAGATTAGGAAAACTGGTCTTTCATGACCAAGTTGGGTGGCTCAGCGGTTAAGCACCCTACTCTTGATTTGGGCTCAGGTCATGATCCCGTGGTTTGTGGGATTGGCCCCGCGTTGGGATCTATGCTACCAGTCTCTCTGTCTGCCCACCCCTCTTCCCTGCTCATGTTCTCTCTCAAAATAAATAAATAAACTTAAAAAATGAATAAAAAGAATATCCTTTCCTAACTTCTCCGCAGGGCATATTGGTCACAAATCGTGTTCATTAATGGCCGGGTCTGCTTCTAGACTTGGTATTCGATTCCATTGTTCCATTTGTCCATCCTTGTGCCAGTATAACATGGTCTCAATAATTACATACTCAATTCTTTTTTTCTCTGAATTTTTTTTAAAGTTTATTTATATTTGTGTGAGAGAGAGAGAGAGAGAGAGAGAGAGAGAGAGAGAGAGAAAAGACCGTGAGCGGGGGAGGGGCAGAGATGGACACAGGGAATCTGAAGAAGGCTCCAGGCTCTGAGTTGTCAGCACAGAGCCCAACAAGGGGCTCAAACTCACAGTGAGATCGTGACCAGAGCTGAAGTCAGACGCTCAACGGACTGAGCCACCCAGGTGCCCTGCCTATTCAGTTCTTTTAATAATTATAGTACTCTTCAGGGGCGCCTGGGTGGCTCAGTCGGTTAAGCGTCCGACTTCAGCTCAGGTCGCGTCGGGCTCTGGGCTGATGGCTCAGAGCCTGGAGCCTGCTTCCGATTCTGTGTCTCCCTCTCTCTCTGCCCCTCCCCCGTTCATGTTCTGTCTCTCTCTGTCTCAAAAATAAATAAACGTTAAAAAAATTTTTTAATAATTATAGTACTCTTCAGATTTTTTAGTTCTTATCAGTTTTGGTGTTCCTAGGAATTTGTATATTTCATATAAATTTAAAAATTTATGAAGTAGTTTATAATGTTGTCTAATGATGTTTTTAGTAGCAATGATCTTCAGTGATGCACTTTTTTCCTTTCCTATTATTATTATTTTTTAGATTCTTTGATGTTTTTGGCTTTCTTTCTTTCTTTCTTTCTTTCTTTCTTTCTTTCTTTCTTTCTTTCTTTCTTTCTTTCTTTCTTTCTTTATATTTCAGGAGTAGAATTCAGTGATTCATCACTTACATATAACACCCAGTACTCATCCCAAAAAGTCCCCTCCTTAATGCTCATCACCCATGTAGTCCATCCCCCCTACCCAACACCCCTACAGCAACCCTCAGTTTGATCTCTTTATTTAAAAGTCTCTTATGGTTTGCCTCCCTCTCTGTTTTTATCTTAGTTTTCTTTCCTTTCCCCTATGCTTATCTGTTTTGTTTCTTAAATTCCACATATGAGTGAAATCATATGATATTTATCTTTCTCTGACTTATTTTGCTTAGCATAATACACTGTAGTTCCATTCATGCTGTTGCAAATGGCCAGATTTCATTCTTTTTGATCACTGAGTATTATTCCATTTATATATATCCATATGTATATGTCCATATATATACATGTCCATATATATATACGTGTGTGTATATGTATATATATATATACACACATATGTGTCACATATATATATGGAATGGAATATATATATATATATATATATATATATATATATATATCACATCTTCTTTATCCATTCTTCAGTCAGTGGACATCTGGGCTATTTCTGTAATTTGGCTATTGTTGATAGTGCTGCTATAAACATTGTGGTTCACGTGCCCCTTTGAATCAGCAATTTTGTATCCTTTGGATAAATACCTAGTGGTGCAATTGCTGGGTCCTAGGGTAGTTCTATTTTTAATTTTTTGAGGAAACTCCATACTATTTTCCAGTGGCAGCATCAGTTTGCATTCTCACCTGCAGTGCCAAAGTGTTCCCCTTTCTCTGTATCCTCACCAACGTGTGTCATTTCCTGAGTTGTTAGTTTTAACCATTTTGACAGGTGTGAGGTAGTATCTCATTATGGTTTTGATTTGTATTTCCCTGATAATGAATGACGTTGAGCATCTTTTCATGTGTCTGTTAGCCATCTACCTTTTCTAATTTTGATTATGGGTTGTCTCTTTATTTCTTGAAAAGTCTTATTAATCACTTTATATCACAAATCTTTTTAATTAAAATTTTTTTTATTTTACAATTTCTTTGCTCTTATCCTTATTGTTTTTATTATTATTTCCTTTTATTTTCCTTGGCTTTATTTTTCTTCTTTTTACTTTCTCAGGATAGTCACTGATTTTCACGTTTTCTTTTTTTCCAGTACACATTTAAGGTGATACATTTTCCTTTAAGTATAGTTTTAAATATATCTGATGTGTCATATTTTCATTATCATCACTTTAAAGTATTTTCTAATTTCTATTATAACTTTTTTCATTGATATATATTTATCTAGAACTGTACTTTTAATTTCCAAATGTGTGGGGCTTCCAATTATCTGTTAGGTATTAACTCTAGCTTACTAGAACTGTGGTTGGAGAACATTTTTTTCTCTATAAAGTTAAACTTTGAAATGTGTTAAAATTTCTTGGTCACTTCTTACAAATGCCTGTTTATACTTGAAAAGAAGGCATTCTGATGTTGTTCAACTTCCTCGGTGTTAAATTCTTTGTGATGTTTAGATCTTCAATATCTTTATTAATATTCTTATATGTATTTTTTTTGTTACTGAGAAAAGTAGGTTAAAACCTGTCAAGATTGTGGATTTGCCTACTTTTCCTTTTAATTTTAGGTCAATTTTTCACCTTAAACTGTATTTTGATGCTGTGTTATTAGTGGTATATGACTTTGTTACATTTCCTGTGAATTGAAATTTTTATCTTTATAGGGTATTCTTCTTTGCCTGTAGTAGTGCTTTTTGCTTTAAAGTTTATTTTAACTGTGTATCATATCCTGTTAATATCCTGCTTATATTTCCTTGGCTGTCGTCATTTCTGTGCACACCGATCATTTCCTGTTGCAGTCACCCGTGACTCTCCACCTGAGGGCTTTCTCTGGTGAGCTTGGTGCATGTATGTAGTGACAAATGCAAACTGGAGGATAAATATCTCAGCTTCATTACCTAGAGAGCTGAACAACTCTGAGGGACTTTGTACAATTCTCAGAGGTACTCCGTGGGACTGAGTCCCGGGTGTTCACAATAGTAACCTGATAATGCACCCGGTATTTGTTTCCTTCTTATTTTTCATTACTCTTCATCCTTCCCGATTCTCCTATTGGAGTTTCCTGGGATCACTTCCCAAATAAACTATGTGTTCTCAAATATTTGTCCTAGGTCAGTTTCAGAGGGAACCCAACCAAAGACAGTTTTATGTATTTTAGTGTTTGCATGACATTTTTCTGTTCTTTTTACTTCCAGAGTTTCTGTACCCTTTTATTTTAGGTTTGCCTCTAGTAAGCAGGATATAGTGTTGTTTTTTCTTTATTTAATAATGTAATCACTTGTTTTTAATTGGTTTATTTAGTTCACTCCCATTTAATTATTGGTATATTTGGGTTTAAATGTTAATCTTGCTTTCTATTTCCTCTTTTGTTTCATGCTCAATTTTCCTCTTCTTTCTTCACTTTTTGTTTTAGGTTGGTTTAATGTTTTTCATTATTCCATTTCCCTCTCTATTAGCTTGACTTTGCATACTTTCTTATTATTTTGGTGATTAGAGATTACCATGTCAATCTTCAACTTATCACAAATCAACTTTACTAGTTGAAGCTGTGACTCATTGTTCATAGCTGGCATTCACAGTGGTGTGTTTCATTCCTATCAGCAACTCCTATCAATTCATTCTTAGCTTTCATTACTCTTTTCTTTTTACTTGGACACAACTGACCAATGATCTAATAAGGACCTTAGAAGCAGGAGGGAGTAATGGTGAGAATGGTGAGGTTGGAGATTAAGGCAGGTATCATCATGGAGCCGAAGAAACTGTTTTTGGTTTCTGGGGTTTTGGTGACATCACCTCCTCCTTTGCTCCAGTTATATTTCTTTTAGAATTTCTCAGCTTCTGGTTCTTTGCCATTGACCTTCCTATAACCTTCCTAGAACCTGCACCCTTTTCTGCTCTGTCTCCTGCTGTGTCTTTCTCTAACTGTACTAGTTTACTGGGTCTCTTGTTATGAAGTGTACCACAAACTTGATGGTTTAAAATAAATTTGTTGTCTCACAGTTGAAGCCAGAAGTCTAAAGTCAGGGTGTCTGCAAGGCCATGCTTCCTCAAATGCTGTAGGGAAGAATATGTCCTTGCCTCTTCCTGGTGCCTGGTGGGTACCTGCAATCCTTAGCTTGTAGATGTATCACTTCCACCTCTGCCTCCGTGTTTATATGATCCCCCCCTGTGTGTCTTTATGTCTTTATATGACATACTCCTCTCATGTGTCTATGCTCAAACTTCCCTCTTCTTTTGAGGACACCAGTTACTGATTAGGGCCTACCATAATCCAGTATGATCTCATCTTAATTTGATTACATTTGCAAAGATCTATTACCAAATAAGGTCACATTCTCAAGTTCCAGGTGGACATGAGTTTTTGGGGAATACTATCCAAACTCAGTAAAAACACGTCCTGAATAACACAGTAAAGGTAGTACTGGTCCAGAAGTTAGAAGTCACAAATGTTTATTCTACTACAGATTTTATGTGTATAGACTCTGGAGTTCACAAACAAGGGTTCCAATCTCAGCTCTGTCACTTAACCTCACTAAACCTTAGTATCTTCATGTATAAACTGATAATAATTATACCATCTTTTGGTTTGGGATAAATAAGATAATGCATTTGAAATGGTTGACATAGTGCTTAGTACACTGTGACTGTTTAGCAAATATTGGTGTTCTCCTAACCATTCCCTCTTAGTTTCGCTACACGAAAATTAAGTGGGTTTATTTTCAGGATCCTTTAAGCTTTAAAGTTCTGACAGCTTCTTTAAGCTATTTCTTCTTCTTCCTCTGACTTACCCAATTCTCTAATTTCTTTCCTCTTTAACGATTTAGCCTCTTCCTTCTAGTGTTTTTTTTTTCCTCACCCATTCTCCTCCCAATGTTTTTCTTCCCATTTTTATTCTTTGTGGATAGGATGACATTCAACCTGTTTGCCTAGGAACATCTCAGTTTATGCCTGTTGTACCAATGTAATTATTATTAATGCCCCTTCTTACTCTCAAAGCATCCTGGTTTGGGTGATGAGTTATATGGTTGCCCTACTTAGAGTGCTCATAGCATTTAAACCCAGCTCTATCATTGCCTGATTCACAATGATGTGGTTTTATTGTTTTGTAGGTCTGTCTCTTTGGCAGAACTGAGGGCGGTAATTGGGAATGATTTTCCCCAAAGCCTTACACATACCTGGCACAAGGGAGGTGCTCAGAAATGTTTGTTGGACATAAGAATGTTCTTGAAATTTTGCTTCTTTCATTCTGTGCATAACAGGCACTCAATATATAATATTCATTTTTTTTTTCCAACGTCTATTTATTTTTGGGACAGAGAGAGACAGAGCATGAACGGGGGAGGGGCAGAGAGAGGGAGACACAGAATCGGAAACAGGCTCCAGGCTCTGAGCCATCAGCCCAGAGCCTGATGCGGGGCTCGAACTCACGGACCGCGAGATCGTGACCTGGCTGAAGTCGGACGCTTAACCGACTGCGCCACCCAGGCACCCCAAATAATATTCATTATTTTTAAATGTATTAATGGAAAACTTATTAGGTTTTTATTTTAATTTCAGTTAACATACCATGTTATATTAGTTTCAGGTGTATAATGTAGTGATTCATCAACATATAATCTTTATTTTCTTATTTTTTAAACAAATATTCTTTTAAAAAATATTTATTTTTGAGAGAGACAGAGTGTGAGTGGGGGGGGCAGAAAGAGAGGTAGACAGAATCTGAAACAGGCTCCTTTAAAAAAATATATTTATTTTTTGGGGGGGGGGAGTGGGGGTGGGGCAGAGAGAGAGGGAGACACAGAATCTGAAGCAGGCTCCAGGCTCTGAGCTGTCAGCACAGAGCCCAGAGCCCGATGCAGGGCTCAAACCCATGAAGTGTGAGATCATGACCTCAGCCCAAGCCAATGCTTAACTGACTCAGCCACGCAGGTGCCCCAATATATAATCTTTAAATGGAAGTAGATTTCTGCCCTTTTATGAAAGTGAGAAATGAACCCAAAAGAACACTGCTCCTCTCTCTGCCTTCCTTTATTTGTGATCATTAGCTCAGAGATCTCATTTTACCTATAGATTTGTGACTCATTTTTTCCTCTTGCCTCACCCCGTCTATTTTAATTCTTTGAAAACTGGAGTTATCCTTTTCAAGACTCCTGTGCGTGCAGTGGTGACCTGCTTTCCAGTTGCTGGGTGCTTTAAGCAAGTGTACCCTCCATGATTAAAATCTCCTCACCGCCCTGAGCTCCTGAGGCTTTCTCTGCTTTGTTGTCTGTTTCAGAAGCACTTTATCTGCCATCTTGTTTCTACCTTGGAGGCCACACCCTCTGCAGATTGCTCCATCCTGTGGGTGTGTCTATACAAGTGAAATTAAGTGGCTAATCAAATCAATGATAGGTTTAATTCAGGTCTCAGAGTCACTTTTGCCTGATTCTTCCTGTTGCTGTCAGTTCACTGCACCCCACCCCGGTTTTTATTTGTGTGTTGGCATCTTCACACAGGAGTATTTTCTAGGTCTTGTCATTTAGTTCAAATGGTGAAAAACATTTCCCTTCTTGAGGAATTACGAAATTGAATCCACCTGCATTGAGTAAATGGGTTATTCTTCCTGCTGGTGGCTGAAAACCATCGCTTATTCAGCTTACCAAACAGTTATCGAGAACTTACTAAATGTAAGTAATGATACCATTGGTTATCACCTTCAGGAGTTCTATAGAGGTTGTGGGGTGTGCTGCTCAAACTGACTTTCATGAGAACCTGCTGTAAGGGGTAGAGTTGGTGCCGTCTCCAGCTTCAGCACCCGTGGATCAGCCCCTGCTTTCATTCTGCCAAGCCTCACTCTCCCTGGCCTTCTCTGACTAGACAGTAGGGGTATTAGAGACAGGCTGTTCTGCCCAACACGGGATTCCTCTAATGCATTATCTTTGCGTAGGGACTCCCAGCCAGCCTGGCTTAGACTTTTTTTTTTCAAAGCAGCACTGCAGTCTGACCCTCCTATTACCCAGTGCTCTTTCCTTTGTCCTTTTCTTTCCCAAGGGTCAGATCTGCATCATGGTCTTGAGACTCTCCCCACTTAGGCTGGTTGCTTCTTCTTTTAAGTTTTTCATGGGCATTTCTCCTAAGAAATATCCAGCATGACTAATTTTGTCTTGCGTCTGTTTTTTGGAAGAGTCGAGTTGATACAAGTTCCTGGTCTAGTAGTGTGGATGAAACACGCACAAATAACACAGAATACTCTTCATTCCACGCATCTCCAACCCTAAGTGGTAGGATTAAAGTACAATAGGGATGTGCAATCTTTTATTTTTTAAAATTTTCATTCCAGTGTCGTTAAGGTACAGAGTTCTATTAGTTTCAGTACAATACAGTGATTCAACGATTCTAAATATTACTCAGTGCTCAGCATGGTAAGTGTGCTCTTAATCCCCATCATCCATCCCCCCTCTCCCCTCTGGTAACCATCAGTTTGCTCTCTATATTTAAGAGTCTGGTTTTTGGTTTGTTTCTTTTTCCCTTTGTTCATTTGTTTCTTATATTCTACCTATGAGTGAAATCATATGGTGTCTGTCTTTAACTATTTTATTTAGCATTATCCCCTCTAGATCTATCTGTGTTGTTGTAAATGGCAAGATTTCATTCTTTTTTATGGCTAAATAATAGTCCATTGTATGTGTAATGTAATCTTAGATTTGTGTATCATTTCCTTGAGGGCAGAGACCAATATAATTTTTTGTTGACCAATATAATTTTTTGTTGAGTTTTAAAAACACCTTTGTCATGGGTGATAAAGAAAAGTACTCATGGGGCGCCTGGGTGGCTCAGTCGGTTGAGTGTCTGACTTCGGCCCAGGTCATGATCTCACGTCTGTGAGTTCAAGCCCCGCGTCGGGCTCTGTGCTGACAGCTCGGAGCCTGGAGCCTGTTTCAGATTCTGTGTCTCCCTCTCTCTCTGACCCTTCCGCATTCATGCTCTGTCTCTCTCTGTCTCAAAAATAAATAAACGTTAAAAAAAAATTAAAAAAAAAAAAAAAGAAAAGTACTCATGAGGAGACAATAGTAGTAGAAGAAGTAGTAATAATAATTTGAAGGCCTCCAGATGCCAAGCATTAGGTACTTTCTAGATATGTTTTTCCCATTCTCATAACAGCCTCATAAAGAAGATAATGTTGGTATGCTCATTTTCCAGATGAGGAAAATGAAAGCAGAGAGGTTAAGTAAATTACTCAAGGTCACCCTAGATCTAATGAGTGACTGTGCCAGGGTTTGGATTCAGGGACCTCTGAAGCGCTGGAATTTCCCTTGCTCTCACGGTCAGTCTTAGGGGAGATCTTTAAATTTAGGCCAGTCTGAATCAACCTGGGAAGTTTGAGCATTGTTACTTACTATGGGCTAGAGACAGGCTAGATCAGATTCCTGTCCATGGGTTAGATGTTAAAAGCATTTTATATGGTATCTTTAGGGATTTTGCGGAAAGAAAGATGATGTCTTTAAGATGAGTTTCTCCTTTCTTATTAGATATTGGGGTCTAAAGTTGCAGAGTGAGAAAGTATCAAAGAAGCTAGACACAAAAGGCCTCATTTGTATAGGCCTTATTTGTATGGAATGTCCAGAATAGGCAAATCCCTAGAGAGAAAATAGATTAATGGTTGTCAAGGGCTGAAGGGAGGGGGTTGGAGGTAACTGCTAGTGGGTGTGGGGTTTCTTTCTTGGGTGATAAAAATGTTCTAAAATTAGATAGTAGTAATAGTTGCAAAACCTTTGAAATTACTTAAAAAAACATTGAATTGTGTGTATTCTTTATTCTTTAAAAAAATTTTTTTTTACATTTATTTATTTTTGAGAGACAGAGACAGAGCACAAGTGGGGTACGGGCACAGAGAGAGGGAGACACAGAATTCAAAGCAGGCTCCAGGCTCTAAGCCATCAGCACAGAGCCCGGCGTGGGGCTCGAGCCCACGAACTGTGAAATCATGACCTGAACTGAAGTCGGTTGCCTAACCAACTGAGCCACCCAGGTGCCCCAGAATTGTGTGTATACTTTAAAAGGGCAAATTTTTATGATATGTGAATTATATCAATAATAATTATATGTATATGTAGCACAGAAATGCTTCCAGACTCTTCAAAACTCAAACTATTAAGGTGAAATCTCTCATATTACAATTATTTAATGTTAAACTAAATTATGATTCATATTTCTTACCTTGTCTTCTGAGAAGCTGAATAGATTTCTTAGTCTAAAATGTGTGCGTACAATTCACCCTTTCAGACTATTCTTTTTCAAGGTTTCAAAGTTATCTATTAGGATGTGGGTCTCTGAAGCAAATGCCCAAATTCTCAACTCTGGACTTGGTCCTGAATCTAGTTGTCAGACTCAGATGATACCCTAATGATGATAGCACTGGATGACCTAGACAAGACTCCTGTTTTCATAGGTAGAGTTTGAGCAATTTCTGTCCCCAGGTGCCTGGCAGGGACACTAATTAAGACATCCCTGAATATCTATTTGGAACCCAGGAGCTGTGGTTGTGCTGACTGCCAACACTACACAATCAGTTGGTTCCCATAGGTGAGGGAACATCCTGTTCTTGGCAAAAGACAGAGAAGATTTGACTCTCCCTGTAATTCCCTTGTGCTACTAGGTGTGAGGTGCCTCTGCAGGGCTGGGCTCCAGACAGTCTTTCCATCCATGTTCCACCCTTAACTGTGTCAGCCAGTTGCTGTAAGATTCTGGAATGTATTGGTTGTAGTATTTGTCTCAAATTTTTTAACTGTAGGATGAGGTTAATGACAGTGGATCTGGATGTGCCTGTGTGGGAAGAGAGTTTGAAAGGATCTTATGAATCATTATGTCCAGCAGATTTAGAGACAGGAAGTGACATAGGCAATTCATGGGAGAGTTGGGACTAACTCCAGGTCTCTAAATTCCTGGCCTAGTGTTCTTTCCATTTTACTTTGACCTCTCATAAATAGCTATGTGGTCAGAGAAGTGGAAACCAAAAGAAATAGAACACGGATTGGTTTATGAACTCAGAAAATTCTGCTAGGCTGTAACATATATGCAGCAACTTCCTAATCTTGCCACTATATTTCTTTTTTTCTAGCTTTCTCTCTAGGCTATTTTCTACATGTTTTGAGGATAAGTTTCCAAACACTTCTGAAGTAGAACCTCATAATTCAATTCATTTTATCTCTAGTCTATTCCACGCTTTATGAGAGTGTTTTAAGCATTGTGGTGATATTTGGGGGGTAAAAGATAAGGAAGACTACAGCGCAACCTTGAGGCACTTGCACTCTAGAAGAGGAAACAAATATAAATATACACAGAATAGTTGCACAGTTGATAAACAGAAATATATGTAAGAAATTGAGCAGAAGAGATGGAGTGACTAACTTCAGAGCATGAAGCATCAAGGCAAGGAGATGAGGGTAGGCTTTATAGAGGGGGTAGCATCTAAGTTGGGATTTGAAGGAGAACAGCAATTGGAATAAAGAAAAATTACGTGCTTTATTTCATGCTTCTACTCAGGTACTAATTAATAAATTTAGCATAAAAAATTGTATTGCAAATGCTTCTGGAAGAAATAGATAGGTACAAGTTGGAACTTAGGCTTTATATGAAACAGCTCACCAGGAATGTTTAGGACTTGGCTCAGAGACTGTTTGAATAACACACCTTTATTGAGAAGGTTAATGGCAAGCACTGTTGTCCCTATAGCCAGATAAAAGATGGGTATGCATATAAAAGTCCAAGGGCAGTAACAATATTATTAATATTTTTCAGTTTTTATAATATACTGCACTTTGAATATATTATAAGCATTATATGATTTAATTCTCACAATAACCATGTAAAGCAGGTGCCAGTATTTTTATAGATGAAGAAACAGAAGCTCAAACAGGTTAAGTAATAACTTGCCTAAGTTCAGAGAGCTGGCAAGTCGTGAGCCAGGATTTGAACCCAGGAGTGTCTAACTCCAGAGACTGAACTCTTGATGCCTACCCTGTGTCATGGTGAGAACAGAGTTGGAATATAAACCAGATGTCACCTAAATCCTTTAGATCTGCCCCATAGGAAAGTCCTAGCCATGAGAACATGTGAGGTTCATGGGATTGGAGTGATTATTGAGTTACTTGCTGAATTCCTGCAAAGTGCTTAATACTGTGTGAGCCCTGTTTAAGGAATGCAGAGAAACCTGAGCTGAAACCCTGGAGGATAAAAACCGGAGAATAAAAACTAAGGGCCTGAGAGAATGAGTGCCTTGGCCAAAGTCACATGGCTAGCAAGTAAGACCCAAAACTTGAATGCAGAACTTTTTTTTAAAAGATTTTATCTTTGGGGCACCTGGGTGGCTCAGTCGGTTAAAGCGTCCGACTTCGGCTCAGGTCATGATCTCACGGTTTGTGAGTTCGAGCCCCACATCAGGCTGTGCGCTGATAGCTTAGAGCCTGGAGCCTGCTTCAGATTCTGTGTCTCCCTCTCTTTCTGCCCCTACCCTGCTCATGCTCTGTCTCTCTCTGTCTCTTAAAAATAAATAAATGTTAAAAAAATTTTTTTAAAAGATATTATCTTTAACTAATTCCTACACCCAGTGTAGGGCTTGAACCCACGACTCTGAGATCAAAGGCTGCATGCTCTACCAAGGAAGCTGGCCAGGCACTACATTGACTGCAGTACTTTTAACATTGGTATCAGTGCTCTTTCTTCTACAATCCTTCCAGACAGATCTTGGCATTCATGCATAGAAAAGTTAGCTCCTGTAGGACTAGAACCTAAATAAACATCTTACACAACTTTTAGGGTCAAGGTTTTGTATTTCTTTGTGACTTGGGATATCTTATTCCTAAAGTCTACTGATGGTGATGCCAGAAAAAAGCTGTTTTGAGACTGTGAGCCAGAAGGATTTCTAAGTCCCTTTTGATGTGACTTCTTACCTTCTTTTCTACTCTTTTTCAAATCTGACCCATGAACTACTTGATATTTTTTTGATCTGCTCAGCTTACTTTTTGAATCATGCAGGTCCACATTCTTTCCATATTTGAGTAACCATACACCTACAGAATGAGCTAAGCTAGTTTTCGTATAAGACAGAGTTTAAAAATCCATAGTCGAAAGATTTAAATTGTATGTATCTCCTGTAAGAAAAATTGATTATAGCTTTGGTCAACAACAACAAAAATAAAAATTGAGTTGAAAGCTAGAGGAGGAAGCCAGGAATGGAGACTGGTCTTGTGTGGTATTCTGGAATGCTGGTAGTCTATTCGATTCATATGTTCAGAGCTGTGAAGGTTTTGTGCCTCATACACAGCAGTATCTTGAGGTGTAGCTGAGACCAGCTCTATGACCAACAAGTGACTGGAGGGGCTTCAGAAAGGGCTTCTGAAGAAAACTTTTCTCTACACCTGAAATCTCATCATTACAGTTTCATTCTTTTGAGTCTAAGACACTTTTCAAGAGTTGTATCTTCAAACATAGTTACCCTATGTAGCATGTCATAGTCAAAGTAGTAGCATGTCATACTCTTGCTTACAAATCTCTCAATGATTGGCTAAATAATTCATTTACCATTTTTTTGGATTATGAGTTCTTAGATTGCTAAGCAGGAATGATCTTAGGTATTGCAGAGTCTCACCCTGTCACTTTATAGATGAGGGAATTGAGGTCCTCAGAGGTTTAAATGAATTGACTAAGATTAATTAGGAGAACAGGAATGAGAAATCAGAATCTCTTTTTCCCATCCACTCTTCTGAAAGATGATTTTTAAAAATTCCTTGTATAGGAATACATGAATATATACGTATGTGTAGGTATACGTATGTGTGTCTGTTTTCTCCATAAAAATTTATATAGTATCAGAGAATTATGAAAGATTAGAGAAAGATTAAAGTCCTCTTTCGTTTTTCTGCGTGAATATTGTTGGACCCTTTTCTGTGTACACATGTACATGAATATATACATTAAGGAAAAATGAAATCTAGTTTCTTAAATATTAATAGAGCTTACATTTCATGTGTTATGCAGCTTGCTTCATTTTATTTTAAAAATTTGTATTTTTTTTGTATAAATAATATATACATATTAAAAAAATTCAAAGGATTAAAAAAAAAGTGAAAAATGTCTCACCTACCTCTGTGTCTCCATCATGCAGTTTTTCTTGGAGGCAACCAGCATTACTAAATATAGTGGGGTGCCTGGGTGGCTCAGTTGGTGAAGTGTCTGACCTCAGCTCAGGTCATGATCTCACAGTTCACTTCATGAGTTTGAGCCCAGCATTAGGCTCTGTACTGTCAGTGCGGAGTTGGCTTGGGATCTTCTCTCTCCGTCTCTCTCTCTGTCCCTCCTTTGCTCTTGCATACTCTCTCTCTCAAAAATAAATAACATTAAAACCCCCCAAATTATAGTATATTATGCATATTTATTTTTACCTTAATTTAATTTAAAAAGTTTTGAGTAGACTCCACAACCAGCATGGAGCCCAACATGGGCCTTGAAACTCACAATCCTGAGATCATGACCTGAGCTGAGATCAAGAGTTGGAAGCTTAACTGACTGAGTCACCCAGGCAGGCCCCGTACATGAGTTTTTAAAAAACTTAATATTTTTTGGAGATTGTTCCAGATTAGCAGATAAAACCCACCTTTATTTTTAAAATTATTTATTTATGACTTATTTTTGGTGCAAAAAAGTGATTTTATTAAAGCACTGGGACAGGACCTGTGGGCAGAAAGAGCTGGGCTGGGGTTGTGAAGAGGGATCCATTGTATCCTGTGGAGTTGGGGGAGGTAAAGACAAAAGGGAGGCCTCCAAAAGGACTTTGATATGCTAAAGAGGACTCCTAAGAACCCTGAGGCCTTACTGTTGTCAAGCTAAGATTTTATTTTAGAGAAAGAGCGTGCAAATGTGGGAGAGCAAGGGAGGGTTGATGGGGAGGGGAGGGGGGAGAAAGAGAGAGGGAGAGAGGGACAGGGAGAGAAAGAAAGAAAATATCTTATGCAGGCTTCATGCTCAGCTCAGAATCCACTTGAGGCTTGATCCTCACGACCCTGAGCTGAGCTCATGACCTGAGTTGAGATCAAGAGTTGGTTGCTTAACTGACTAAGCCACCCCTTAATTGCTTTTCTGTTAATGGTTGGAGCAGTACAGTATGGGATATAGTTCTATAATACTACATTTTGTGGATAGTATTGCATTATATATTATTTCTCATAATGTATGAGAAATACATTATGTTACCTACTGATTTAGTTTGTTTTCAGTATTTCCCTATTTGAAAATTGTGGTAATACATAAGTTTGTATATAGAGTATTTCACATTTTTTAAGAGAACCTTATAGAATAAGTTCCTGGGAGTGGCATTTCTGGGTCAGATGTGTGCCTTTGTAATCTAGACCGATATTATCAAATTGCCCTGCATGGATGTTGTGACAATTGTCCCCCCCTTTAGCAATATATGAGACAAACTTGCCTTCCCATGACTGCACATAGAAATTTATTACATTCTTCATCATGCCTTTTTGACATTGCACAGAGTGGCTGCCCCATAATTTAAGTAATCCCTTATCAATGGACATTTAATTTATTTAAAATGTTTAGCATTATAAACAACAAATTTATTTATTTATTTATTTATTTATTTATTTACTTACTTACTTACTTACTTACTTACTTACTTACTTATGAGAGAGAGAGAGTCATCAAGGAGCAGAGAGAGAGAGAATCCTATGAGGTGCAGAGAGAGAGAGAGAGGAGAGAGAGTGCATACCCGAAGCGGGGCTTGAACCCTGAGACCACGACTTAAGCAGAAGTCAGATGCTTAACCGACTGAAGCACCCAATTGCCCCTACACTGAACGTTCTTGTACCAGTTTATGAGCGTCTCTCCAGGAAATTCCAAAAAGTGGAAACTGTGCTTTGAAAGATCTTCACATATTGTATTTTGACAGATGATGCCAAGTTGCTCCATGAATAGGATGCAGCAATCATGCCCTGCTGAAGTATAACAGGGAGTCAGTTTTACACATTCCCACCAAAATTAGGTATTATCAATTCATTTAATTTTTGTCACTTTGCTAGCTGAAAATTAAAGCAGGGATTAAATTTTTATTTTTCTGATGGTACTAAGGTTGAACATATTTCAATATACTCATTGCCTAAAAAGGGAAGTCGTTAAGAGCAAAGTCTGGAGTAAGATTGTCTCACTGCTCTCACTTGACAGTTTGTAAATAACAAACCAAGGGTGGGTTACTTCATCTTTCTGTGCCTCAGGGGGATGTTATGAGAATTTTGTGAGAAAATACCTGCAAAGTGCTTATATTAACCGCTTACTGAATATTAGTTCTAATTATTATTCTTTTTTTTTTTTATTTTTTTTCAACGTTTATTTATTTTTGGGACAGAGAGAGACAGAGCATGAACGGGGGAGGGGCAGAGAGAGAGAGGGAGACACAGAATCGGAAATAGGCTGCAGGCTCTGAGCCATCAGCTCAGAGCCTGACGCGGGGCTCGAACTCACGGACCGCGAGATCGTGACCTGGCTGAAGTCGGACGCTTAACCGACTGCGCCAACCCAGGCACCCCTAATTATTATTCTTAATATAATTATTTGTATCTTTTGCCAATTAATTTTTTTTTAACATTCATTTTTAAGAGAGACAGAGCATGACTGGGGGAGGGGCAGAGAGACAGGGAGACACAGAATCTAAAGCAGGCTCCAGCATAGAGCTGAGCTGTCATAAAGCTGAGCTGTCAGCATAGAGCCCGACATGGGGCTTGAACCCACAAACCATGAGATCATGACCTGAACTGAAGTCTGACGCTTAACCAACTGAGCCATCCAGGCACCCCTATCCTTTGCCAATTTAAAGAAAATGGTTTGTCACTTGATTCACATATACTCGTATATTCTGGTTAAGCATTTTTTCTTTTGATATCCATATTGCCAATACTTTTTCCTTTTTTGTTGCTTGTCTTGTTTTTATGATTTTTAAAAAAATAACGCACAAGGTTTACATTTTTGTATAGTTGTATTATCGATCTAGTCTGTGGATTTTGGGTTTTGTGAAAGCCTTTACTACTTCAATATTATAACTGTATCCTTCCACAATTCCTTCTAAGTCTTTAAATTCCTTTTAACTGTTTAACTCCATTGTGTAGCTAGCTACACAATAACTTATTTTATTTTTCCATTTCATTTAATTTCACCAGAGAAAATGTGTATCTATGTACTATGTGTCCTCTTGTCCAGTTATATGGTGATTTTTCTCATCTTTTCAGTTTCTTTTTTAAATGCTTTTCATTTTTCTTCACTTAGGTCTTATGCATTTCTTTGACTTTACTTCTAGACCTTTTATAGTTTCATTACTACTGTGAGGAGAATCATTCTTTGGATATTTTTCAAGTGGTTATGGTTCATATGGCAGAAATGAATGGGTTTTTCTGTATAGCTAGCTTATCTGGTAATTTTTACTGAATTTTTAAAGTCTAATTGCTTATTAATTGATTCTATTAAATTTTCTAGGCAATAACATCTGATACAGAGATAATAACAGTGTTTTAGTTTCTTTTCAATCCCCTTCTTCTTCTTCTTCTTTTTTTTTTTCCAGTGTACTGAACGTTTAGTTGAATGGTGAATAAAAACAGTGATCATGGTAATTTTGTTTGCCCCCTTCTCTCTCTGCCTCCCTCTTTTCTTCTTTCTTCCTTTGCCTAATGCTTTCCTTGGATTCTTCAGAGGTGGTGAGATGAAGAAACTTCTTTCTTATTGCTTGTGGGAAAGCAGAAGTTTTAGTGGAAGCTCATAATTTGTGACCCAAGGCTTTCCCCTCATAGCATCTATGCTACTCTGCCAAGTTGTTTCCATTCCTTAGAAGACGTTTGTCCTCAAAACCTTATAGGAGACGATTATAGGGATTTATGGCAACTCCAGATCATAGAACAATGTAGATGCTTTGTGCCCTTAGGGCACTGGTTCTCAAACCTGGTGCATCACCGTAATCAATTATGAAGGATTATAAAGTTAAAGAACATCTGGACTCTACTCAATTAGATTCTCTGGTGATAGTGTTTGGGAATTTTATAAATTGTCTCAGATAGTTATGTTTGAGAATTATTATCTATCCTTCCAGCAGATATGCTTAACATTTAAACAAACATATTTAAATAAATGTTTAATCTATATTCAATCTAGAATTCATCAGTATCTTAACCTCCTCTAGAAGAAAACAAATCATCAGTTTTGCTTATCTCTTCCCACATCACCCCACTGTGCTGTAGTTATCTAAATTCTTTCCAGTTAGACAAATGTCATGGATTCTTTGACAGGGGGTCACATTTGAGAAAATGCAAAAGATAGACATGCTTTAATATTTTTCCAAACTATGATCCCCATTATATTACTCATATGCTTTAAAGGCATTAAATCTATTTTGAGGTAAACAGAGGTCAAGAAGAAAAATATGCTTTGTTCCAGGAGATCCGAATAGCCTAACACATGTCCTTAAAATAGTTCTTATTGCTCTGCCTCACTTCCGCTGACAAGGCGATACATTTGTGGGACTTTTGAAAACCAACTTCCCACCAGCATAACAGTAGTTTCAGAGTTTCAAAGTTAAGAAACAGCATCAATAGCATGATGAGGGCCTTGTTATCTTGTAGAAGCTGTAGTGTTTCAATAAGACAGTTTGGGGATTTCCTACATAGCACAGTTTAGAATTATAGACATTCCATCTTACCTGAGAGCTGTGCTCCTGTGGCTATATTGATCTCAAGCCTTTCTTGGGACTCTAAGGACAAAGTGTCCGTGCTTTATTACTACCATGCATCTGTTTCACTGGCTCATGTTGATTGTGCATGCCTATATCCTTTTGAAGGTTTTAAGAGTAAAATCCACAAAGGATACCTGAGACATCTGCTCTTACAGATATTATATGTTCCTATTGGTTGAAAGACCATCTTGAACTACCTATTCACTATGATCAAATTTTATGATTAATTATATAAAATAGAGATGCTTTCTGTTTTCCTTCTAGCTTTCTCAGGTTGGGGGCCTTTTACTTGCTCCTATCTATCCCTGCTCAAGTCTGATTCACAAGCAGTTTTTAATTTTTGTACATTCACAACATGGTTTCAGAATGGCCGTGATAATAGCTCCAAACATCATCCCTGGCAGTAAGGAAAATGTATGTTACCAACAAGCTCTTGTTGAACATGTGGCTCTTTTATCAGAAAGCAAAACCTTTTTCAAAAGCTTGAGGAAGAATTCCCCTTATGTCCTATTGGCCTGAATAGATCATATGACCCCTTTTGTAGTGAGGGAGACTGGGAAAGTATCTACATGGAAGAAGGAATGGGATCACCACAACTGGCTAAGTGTATTATCACTCCAAACAAGAATCAGAGTTCTGTGGAAAAGAACTTGGCTTGTTAGTTTGTTAGTTTTCATTTACATAACTGTATCGCTTTATATACACACATACATACATATACACATGAGATACGTGGTTTTGATGTACATGAGAATCACAGCCTTTCTCTGGAGGGCACCCTCTCATAATTCTCTGATGTGGCAAATGTCATATTGGGGGAGGGAAAATTCCCTTCCTTTTCTAGTCCACTCTACAAATTCCCACACAATGAAATATTGAAATTCATCACTGAGGGGAAGATACAGAATCTGATGGAGTTCAAGTCCCCAAAAAAGCCTTGGTGGGTGCTTGAGATAAAATGCCTCTGTGTGAAATAAGTCTGTCAGAGAAAGAAAAATATCACATGATTTCAGTCATATGTGGAATTTAAGAAACACAACAGATGAACATAGGGGAAGGGAGGGAAAAATAAGACAAAAACAGAGAGGAGGCAAACCATAAAAGACTCTTAAATCCAGAGAACAAACTGAGGGTTGCTGGAGGGGAAGTTAGTGGGGGGATGGGCTAAATGGGTGATGGGCAGAAGAAGGGCACTTTTTGGGATGCACACTGGGTGTTACAAATGTAAATGAAGAATCACCAAATTCTACTCCTGAAATCATTATTACACTATATGTTAACTAACTTGGATTTAAATAAATGAATGAAAAAAAATGCCTTTGTATGAAACTTTGGGCCCATGACTTTTTACTGGGGCTGGTGGGTCCCATGGCAACAAGTATTAAGTCAACCCAAACAGAACTGAATGAATGATCCCTTTTTATAAAAGTGGAACATTGAAACATCCTCATATTACATTTATAATTTTATGTTTGGGTCTTTAAAAAGTTAACTGGGTAGAGGCTGTATGGGAGAGGCAAACAGGAAGAGGAACTACAGAGAGTAGTAATGGGGCTAGGATGTGACTCTAAGTTTAACCCCTTCTTTGGAAGAGAAAGCTCTGGGTTTTTGGGTTAGGTGTAACAAAAAGTTAGTTGCTCCAAAAGCTGGGATGTGTTTGGTTTGGTATTGTATCTTCTCTCTAGAGCAATCTTGAACCTAGGAAGTAGAACAGGTAGTAAGGACCCAGTTAGGTGTCTGAGGGACAGAGAGAATAAAGAGCAGAGGTAATAGGGCAAATAGGACAGGCAAGATGAGTCCTGAATGATAAACCACGCCTGCTGAGGTGGCAGAAGAATGAGGAAATAAAAAAACAGCACGTAGGATGGGACCCGCATAGTTTTCTATCAACTAAATAAATGTTTTCCTTGGAGTGTAGGCTAGATGTGATCTAGTTAGTCACCTTTTAACTTCAAACTGGACTTTCTCACTCTTCCTCCTCCTACTTTTCCTCCTTCTTTATTTACTAAAAACTTCACTTTTATACCTCATCAGCAATGTGATAATTACTACTATAGTCTCTGACCTCAAAGAGTTTATAGTCACATAGTCAACCAACCAAACCAGATCATTTATATACAAATTGAATGCTGTGGTATTGTAGGGGAGGGAATTGTAATAATGCTTAGACTCAGAGCTATCAAGAAAGGTATGAAAGGAGAAAGTTGGAATAGTTGGTTCCTAAAATTCCTTCTATCTCTTAGCAGTATACAATTTTGCTTGTTTCTATCTTTCCTTTCCAAGCCCCATAACCACAGAAACACAAATATAGCTTGCCATGTCTCAGGCACTGTCTTTCCAGCATTATAGATGCCTATTCTTTTAATGTTCATAACAACCCTTTGGGATAGGTGCTATTATTATCTTCATTTTATCTATGAGGAACTATAGTGCAGAGAAGTTAACTAAATCTCCCAAAGTCTTAGAGCTAGTAAGCAGCAGAGCTAAGGTTTGAACAAAGAACTCTGGCTCCAGAGCCCATGGTCTTAACCATGTTAGCATGTTGCATGGTTTTGAAATTCAGTATTTGTTCACAAAAAAGAAAAATATTTGAGTGATGAGTACAAGATCTCATTTTGAGTTAATTCCTATTGGATGGGTAAAGAGTTCATTTTCCCTTTTTTTAATAAGATCCAATTGCTTCTAAAGAGTTTTGAAGCTATATAATTTTAATCTTTCACTGTGCAGGAAATGACGTGCAAGCACAGGGGGCAATGAGGAAATGATTTAGGTGTCCATTAACATTACTTCCAAACTTTATGTTGGTGAAGCCAGAAGAAAAGAGGCCATTCACGTGGGCTGAAATGACCTCCAGAGCTGCTGTTCTCTTGGCTGTTCTGCTCTTTCACTCATTAAATAGGTTCTGATGGGATACCATTTATGCCCCCACATTATGCCGGCTGAGATGGGGACACATGAAAATACAAGCTTGGTACCTGCAATTAGTGAACTTAAAACTAATCAAGGAGACTAAACACACACACACACACACACACACATACCACTTCTAAATAACTTTCATAACCTAACAATATGTAATCACGTACCTAAACAAGGAATTCAGGGAGTCTATGATCACTTAGGTAGACTTTATGGAAGGGTGGGCTTTGGCTAGAGGAAAAGACAGCATATTGAACTTATACACCTTTGCAAATTTTCTTGGTCTCATGTGTTCCTAGGATCTTCAGTTCTTCCACCCACGTGTTCAGCTTCAGCTATTGCTGCCACACTTGACAGAATCGGTGGCCCATGAAGTTCTGTCCTCTGAGACTGGCCAGTTCCATGCCTGGAGTCTCCGGATCCTCCCATCTCTTTGAGACTTGTATGAAATATCATATTATGTTAAACATAGGCTCTGGCTTCCTAAGCTGCTCCCATACATTCCAGAAGTGTGGGAGAGTTGACTTTGGTCAAAGGGAAAACCAGAGCTGGAAAGAATTTGGGCAGAAAAGTACTCATTCTGTTTCTTCCTCTAAAAGACTCATCTGAAACATAGTGTCTCTGACTTGCATTGCTTGCCACCTTTTCCTGTCTCACTTTTCTTTTCTTCCACTCTTGCCCTGGGATCATACTTCCTTAAATAATCTTTGCCTCAATTTCTCTTTCTAGAAGTCTTGGAATAAGACAGAAGAAAATCTTTGTAGAGTATATAATATGCAAAGGAATGATCTGGGTTGAGAACATTTATGTTGAAAATAGCCAGAGTCAAATATTAGAGGTCTATGCTGAGAGGCATTTGGATTCTTCGAAAGCTTTTGAGCAGAGGAATGCCATGATGGAAATTGGGATTTAGGAAGGTAGATCAGGTTGGAATAGAAAATTGGAGTAGATGAGATGGAGAGAGCTAGAGGCAGGAAGACTATTTATGATTTAAATGTGAGGATGATGGAGCACCTGGGTGGCTCAGTCAGTTAAGCATCTGACTTTGGTTCAGGTCATGATCTCACCGTTCATGAGTGCAAGCCCTGCTTGAACTCTCTGAGCTATCAGCACAGAGCCTGGAGCCTGCTTTGAATTCTGTGTTTCTCTCTCTCTCTCTCTCTCTCTCTCTCTCTCTCTCTCTCTCTGCCCCTCTCCCACTCATACTCTGTATCTGTCTCTCTCTCAAAAGTAAATAAACATTAAAAAATAATTAAATGTGAGGATGAATGTAGAACCAAGCTGTAGAAATTAAATAGTAGATGAGAAATCTTAAGATGGCTTGTTAAAATAAGAAACAAGGCAATTCATTAAAAGTAAGTAAAAGGAAGGTACAATTGGAGGGTTGAGGGGAGGAGAATGTCTGTTACCTTCCTGCACATCCATTCTTCGAAGGGGTCATGTTGCTTTATGCTGGGCCTGGTTGTGTGGCTCTTGGTCCTTCTGCTCTCTGTCAATAAGCTTGTAGGACACCCACAGATTTTCTCCTGTCATGATTTGTTTGTGTGTTATAGAAACAGATTGTCGAAAAGACTGATCAGATATTTACATGGTCTACTTAATTTGCCTTTTGTTAGTTCAACTTTAATTTTATAAATTGGTTACTTTTATAAATTAGTTAAAATTTGATAACTAAAGTACTATAGAAACTGTTATTTACAGCAAATTTTACTGAATAATCAGATGAGCCCTGTGGTTGTAAAGCCAGTGTAACCACAGAACACTCATGCAGTCATGACTTTTGTCTAGATTTTGCTGTTCATGAGAAGGCAGAAGTGAGCTGAGCAAGCCACACTTTTTGTTCTGGATCTGAAATGTAAAAGTGTGTGCTCAGTTTTATTATTTTTTAATAAATAATACAGCTACATTTTAGTTGTAGCTCCTCAGCTACATTTAAAAATACTTTTGAGTATTTTTTGAAATACTGTATACATTGGTCAGTTATTGAACACTTGGGTCTGCGTTGAAGTTCCCTGTGTCCGAGATTGTTTACTTGCCTAAAGGAGAGAATAATGTTCCAGAACATTACTTGAGTATATTCATATCCTTAGACAGGCAGAGGAGAGAATGCATCTACCCAGGCTGTGAGTTGAGAAAATTCAGATTCCTTAAGTGAATAGGAAAACCAACCAACCAGAAACATGAAATGGGTCCCCTAAAGAAAACGATGATTTATTGTGCATGATGTTGTGGTTTCCAGCAACTTAGAGTGTTGTTTGACTAGTGACCTAGCTAGGAGTCTGCTTTTGACCCAGATAGTTAGCCTTGCTCTTTTGGCACAGGTACCAAATGGGTCCTTTCTCAAGGGGTGGTATTCTTTTTTTATTTATTAAAAAAATTTTTTTTAATGTTTTATATATTCTTGAGAGAGAGAGAAAGAGAGAGAGAAACGGAGCACGAGCAAGGGAGGAGCAGGGTGAGAGAGGGACACAGAATCTGAAGCAGACTCCAGGCTCAGAGCTGTCAGCACAGAGCCTGATGTACGGCTCAAACTCACAATCCGTGAGATCGTGACCTGAGCCAAAGTCAGACGTTCAACTGACTGAGACACCCAGGTGCCCCCAGGGAGTGGTATTCTAATAGAGGTGTCCCATTTGTCTTTAGTATTGAAGTGGTGATCCTGATGCTTATGATGGGATATCATTTCCATGCAACTGCTCTTGTGGAGATCATGACTGGCCCAGACATGAGTGTCTCAGCTGCTTTTTGGTGGTATTTATTGATTGTCAGCTGCTTGTCATTGGTAACTACTTGGTTTCAGTTTCATCACAGGAAGATGTGAACCGAGAACAGTATTTAGAAATCAACCAAAGGCTGGGGGAAGCTGACCACTGTCATGGGGGGAAAGCTGAACAGTACTGGGAGCGTTTCAAAAATGGGTGGAGGGAACTTCAAAAGTGGGGGGAGTACCACATTTTGAAGTAATTGAGAATGGGCAAATAAAGAGAGCCATCTCAGTAAGGAAGTATAAAGTACAAGGAACATATGGAGGGAAATTGAGTAAGAAAGGCTTTTTTTTTTTTTTTCTCTTTAAACTTTTGCACACAGGAGAAAGTATATGCTATGAGTTGGGTCCTTTAAGCATACCAAGATGTCTATGCCAGTAGCTTTGAGCACTGCTTGAAAAGTCACCACAAGGTCTCTATGCTTATCTTTCTTCAAATCACTTCACATCTTTCCATACATCAATACACGTCATTCCCTGGACCTGTTTGGCTTTCTCAACTTGCCTAGGCCCACTGGGATTAAGCTTTGCATGGTACTTTGATGGCAGCCTCATACAATGCTGCCTGTAATAACTGTCTCCTAGCATCATAAATCTCATTCATGGGTTAGAAGTTTCCTGTATCTAAGCTGCCCATGTCCCAGGACACAGATGTCCAGTATTTATTGTTCTACTGGGTCTTTTGAGAAAGCTTTCTATGAAACAAACAAACAAACATAAAAACAAAATAAAAGAAATGAACCAACCACTCAACCAGTCCATCCACCCACATCCCCAAAGATCCACCAGTGACTGCAGTGACCTTAAGGCAGGCCACCTGGATTCCCAAGGCAACTATCCACTAAAGGAGTTTCCAGGTTGTAACCACTGGTCTCTGTTTAGCTATGGGTGCAAAAGCACAGGTGAGCTGGGAGGCTGCGTCACAAATGCTCAGCTGGCCTCTGAGCCTTGCTAGGGCCACCTTTTTAAGTAATCTGATTATGCCTCTAAATTAGTAGACATTTGGAAGGTGCCTGAGGGTTGCCTTGTGAAGTACTGGTACTTGGTTTGGTTTCAGGGATTTGCTGTCTATGTCTATTTTTAATATAGAGAAGACAGAAATGGGCTCCCATCACCACCCCTTGACAGATAATCAGTGGCCATTTTGCCAAATCCAATTATGTGTGTTTAATTCTCCTCTAAACCTCTCTGTGGGAATCTGCACCCCATATGCCATCTTTTGTCTCTTACCTAGTAGTGTTTCCTAAAACCAGGCCCCAGATACTCTTTTAATATTTTTCCATAAACTCTTTCCTGGAGAATATGTATGTTTGTTTATTTTTAGGAAGTAGGAACCCATAAATTTTATTTATTTGTTTGTTGGTTTTTATTTTAATTCCAGTTAGTGAACGTACAGTATTATATTAGTTTCAAGTGTACAATATAGTGATTCAATAATTCATTTGTCACCTGGTACTCATCAGGACAAGTGTGCTCCTTAATTTCCATCACCTATTTCACCCATTCTATTCCCCACCCGGACCTCTGGTAACCCTTAAGAAAATGTTTATTTTGATTCCAACTTTCTGCAGATAACACTTGGCTTCATTTGTTCAGCCCCAGATTTTCACCTGAGTTCTGAGACTTACTTATAACAGCTTACTTAGTTGCTTTCATCACTATGAAATCACTCAGAAATCATTACATCCCAGGCCAAACTTGTCTTCCTTTAAAACTTACCAAATTTACTCCCAGTTTTTTATTTCTAATCCCAGAATAGTTTCCGTATCTGTCAGTACCTATACACATTCATTACCTGATCTTAATCTATTTTCTTTTAAATAGTTTACTCACTTTGTTTTCTTTTCCTTTCATAGTCACTGCTGCTTTTCAAAACTCCTGTTCTTAAATAATTGCCTCTTCTCTTCCTACTGCTAGGTGTATCCCTTCAAACATCCTTTCAACTAAGAAAACTTTGGTTGCTCTCCACAGACTACAAGGCAGAGCAAAACCTCATAGCCCCATCTACTCTAGTATAACCTACATACCCAACCTTATCTTTCTTAGCAGGTTGGGGAGAACCCGGATCCTTAGTGGCTCATAGAAAGGCAGGCTTGATGTTATAAAGTTAGGTATGTTATAAAGTCAGGTATCACCTCACCAATGTCAGTTTCTCAAATTTCATATTGAGCTGGGTCATTGTTCCACCAAAACTGGGTGTCAGAATTGAACTAGAGATCTCAGTTAGGTATCTGGGTGCAAATCTCAGACATATACTTGGTCTCTGTTGTGCTGGTGCCAAACAAAATGGGAGAGTGGAAGATAGAAATGGGGTTATGCTATACAGTAAGCTAGATTTGAGTTAGACAAAGGAGAGAAAGTTGAGGAAATGAAGGGCCATGGAACCAGGTAGAGGTTATTTTTCCCATTCGTTAACCAGCACTGAGGCCTTTCCTGACAGATTATCCATCTTCCTTTCCTGATTTATTTATCCCTGTTTGAAACATTCTGTAATTACTTAATTATTATATGTCTCCACCAACTCCATAAGGGCAGGGAATTTTGCTTGTTTGGTTTACTGCAGTCTCCAAAGTTCTTAGAACCATAACTGGCATAAGGAATGTGTTCAATCTTTATATATATATTTGTATATATTTATTTGTTGAAGAAATGGATAGACTTTCTAGTATAAAGCTTCATTTATTTATTGGTCAGTCTGAGCATTTCCACCCTTAAAACATGTTAAATTATTTCTCTTCAAAATAATACTTTATGCTAATCACTTGCCTAGAACTTTGTACGTTCTCTTCAACTATCTAAATTCCACCCCCATTTTGAGTTTTGGTCAGTTGCATCACTATAGGGAATCTTTCTCTAGAGTCCCAGGCCATGTAATTACCTGTCTCTTAGTTTTCCTGAAGCGCTTACTATTTGTACCATTCATCTTTGGAATCATCACAAACTCAGATGCCTGTGTGTCTTGCTGTTCATTGCCTCCCCTGGATTCTGGTTTCTCCCCCTCTGAGCTTCATCTTCTCTTACTATCTATATTATGCTCCTTAGCCCTTAACAGGTGTTGGCTTCAGGTGTGTACAATTTACTCATTCATGCATTACTGAATCATTCAACATATACTCATCTAACACCTGTTGGGTGTTACACACTAGGGAATAAACTAGGCCCAATACAAGATTTTAAAGAAGTCATGGTCTAGTAGATGTAAACTAGTTAGATTTTCACTTCTCGAAGATAAGACATTAAGCATTTTTTTTTGTATGTGTCCCCATCATACCTCAAATAATGTTAAATACTACGTGAACTCAATAAACCAAATTGTGGAAGTGTAGAACTTCAGCACTGACAGGAATTTAGATTATTCTAATCTAATCATCTCATTTTATGGGTGAGGACACAAAAAAAGGTGGTTCAGTAATTTGCCTGTTATATAGTTAACTAGGTGTGGATCTAGGCTGAGAGAAGCCAAGGTCCTTGACTCCCAGGTCAAACTGGATTGCCATATCATTGTCAAGAAGGTGGCACAGAAAACAAAGTTGATTTACATAAAAATAATTGTGTTAAAAAGTACTGATTGAAATTCTGGAGGGCTGATACCAATAAAGTGAATTATCTAATATGAAAGTATTTAGTATTTAATGATTTATCTGGTTAGAGGATATAAAGGATTCTCTGGGAATAAATGCATCACACTAAATGGAAAATTCTTTATGATCACCAGTGTGTGACACTGCAGCCTCTGATAATAGCCCAGAATCACTGCCAGGAGCATTGTTTGAGGTATCTAGAAACACTGGCGATCCTACTTTGGCTATTCCTGGCTGGTCCTTCCTGGCCCCCATATGCTGCTTCATCCTCTTTGATTCTATTTAGTTAATAGCTGGTTTTAGGAAGCGATAAACTGGAGCCTCAGGAAATCCAGCTTTCTGCCTCCTTTTGGGTCGCCATGACATTACCATAGTAACACCCACAAGAATCTTGGTAGTTTTGATTTGCCTTCTGACTCTCTCTTCTGGATATGGGAATTTCACTCTCAGCAAGGCTAATCTCTCCCTTCATATATCTTTTAAATTCCAAGTAGTGTGTCAGTAGGTACATGAGAAGAGGTAGGATTTGGTGACAGGGCTTCTTCCAAAGTAGAATTTAAGAAAAGGGTTTGGAAGTAAATATCCCCATTGTAAAACACTAATTTGAGTGCTGGGTGAGTTATGGTATATCTCTGAATGCATTTAATTCTAATAGAACTTCTCTGATGGGGTTCTTGTGTGAAGGAAACCACTGGAGGACTAATATATGTACAAATATAAATTTATAATATAAAGTATTGCTGGGAGCTGAATGTCTTTACACTAAAGAGTGGGAGTAAAAAATTATTAGCTGACCACAGAGGCCACACTGAGTAATGTGTGAAAGACAGTTTTGGGGAGAAACTTACAAACTAGAGGAATGTGGTATGATTTTTACTTCTTTTCTACGGCCATCACATAATGTGTGACAAATAAGGACTGACTTGCACAAGAGACAGAGCATTTCCCAAAAACTATTAGGGGGATTAATCTCACATTGATCTAGGATAGGTTGATGTTCTTCCCCTCTTTATTTAATTATTACAAGATGGCTTATGATTTTTTGTCTTTGAGACATTTGGTTGCTTTCCACGAGCAATAACACACTAGGCCAGATTTGTTCTAATGATCTGAGAGGCTCCAGTTGTGGCCGAGACAGAAAAATCCGCCACCCATGGTCACATGTGGCTGCACCAAATTTGAAGGATAGAAGTCAGAGGACATGTATATATTGGGACAAAGTGCTGGGTTGGAAATATAGTTATATGTGGGTGTTCCTTAGCGTGGCATGAGGATAAGCCTCCTGGGGCAAACTCCATCCTTCTGGCATTGAAATATAGTATGTGCCAGGCTCTGTGGGTAGCTTTCTTTCCAGATGAAGAGAAACTGGCAGAACTTGGGCTGGTGACTTGCTCATGGCCAAAGAGGCCAACCCACAATCCTGGGAACTCTAGTACTCTAGTATTGATGGTGAGGTGAAGAGGAGAAGCAGGTGAGAATACTCACTCTACGTTGAGTGTCTCACTTTCCAGAAGTCCTTGAGCCTTGTTCCCCTTCAAATTAAATCCTGGCAATTTCACTTTGATCACAGGCCAGTTACTTTCTCTTCTAAGGGTAGAACCAGATTTTGTGAAACCATAATGAACAATCTGTGAATTGTGTCTTTTCAGACCCAGTTGGTCTTTGCTGGTACTCAAAGACTGTAGAAGCATTCAAGTTTGTGGTTCTTGGATGAGCTAGAACTGATGGTGGCTCTATAGCTAAACTGAAACAAACTGGAATTTTATAGAGTAAGTGGTTGAATTGGGGGGCAAGATGGGGCTATAATCAAAGCAATGCATACTTATTGACTGAGGAAGAAGCAAGCTGGTGTCAAATTGTCCTGTCATGTTCTTATCCTTAAGGTGAAGAGTGAAGCAATAAATACTGTGGGATCAATGTTATAAAAATGAGTGCTCCATAACATATACCAAGGGTCTGATATGAATCTGGGTCTAACCTGGACCCAGGGGAGTCATCTAATGCTATATTGTCATTTAAAAATTTTTAAAAAAATTTTTATTTTTTATTTTTTTAATTTTTTTTTTTTTTGCTATATTGTCATTTACTCCTACCACCCTTCTCACAAACAGAGGGATTAAATTTTTTTTTTTTTTTAAGAAAGGGAGAGTGCAAGTATGTGCAGAGGGAGAGAGGGGCAGAGGGAGAGAGAGAGAATGTCAAGCAGGCTCCATGCTCAACACAGAGCCTGATGTGGGGCTTGATCCCCTGGGATCATGACCTGAGCCCAAATCAAGAGTCAGATGCTTAACTGACTGAGCCATGAGGCACCCCCACAGAGCGGTTTTGAGTCCAAAAGTAGAACTCACTTGTTTGGATCTGGGATTCTGGGTCAAACTGTACCTGCTATATTTTCCAAAAAGCAAGTTCAAGTCCCTGGACAGCTGTGCTGAACAGATTCCTTTTCTTTTCTTTTCTAACCAGGAATGGGAATGCTCGAATTGACCAAATTTGGAATTGCCTCTCTAGATCAGGGCCAGTCTTTGAGTTAAGCTACAGAATCTCAAGTCTGTGAATCCCAGTTTTACTCTGCATCTTTTCTGAAGTTGAAAGAATTCATAAAATTGAAAAAAAGACTGTGTTACCCCAGAATAAATGAGGTTGTACTTGTCTTACTTCTTGGGATGCCATTCATCATAAGGTTATCCTTTTTCCCTAAGGCAGGAAAAATTTTCTGAAGGCAGGTTGGAGAGAGATGCTACTTGCTAAAGAGTTCTGTAAGGTTATGGAGCACCTAGGTGGCTCAGTCAGTTAAGTGTCAGACTCTTGGTTTCAGCTCAGGTTGCCATCTCATGGTTTGTGAGTTCAAGCCTGCATCAGACTCTGTGCTGACAGCATGGAGCCTGCTTGAGATTCTCTCTCTCCCTGCCCTTCCCCTGCTCACTCTTTCTGTCTCTCTTGAAATGAGTAAGTAAAACTTAAAAAAAAGTAAAAAAAAAAAAGAGAAGAATTCTCAGAGGTTAAAGGAGGATTGGCTGTGAGCTGTCTTCAAGAGGAATAAATACACTTGTGTTAGCTTCCCTTGCTGTTTGTTTGTCCTTGCAGATACCTTGACTATGAACAATAGTTTCAATAAGGAAGACAGAATGAGTTCTGACAGGAAGGTTGGGAGCTATGACAGGCAGGAGAAGAATGAAGCCAAACAGCATGAAGATGTGTCATCACTACTGGGTTTTACCTTGATCTACATTCAGTCACCTATTTTTTTTTCAAAGTGCTAGGCACTTATTCTAGAAACAGCATATATGTTCTGACTTTGAAGTAACAGATGAAGTTCCAGCTGCAATATGTGGAAGTAAGTCTCATTACTCTCTTCCCACACCACGAGTTCATCAATATATCCATCCATTCAAGAGTCATTTATTGAGAGCTCACTGTATGCAGCACAGTACTGCTGGTTACCAACCACTTGTTTCCTAGAAATTTTATAGTATAGAACAATTTGCACCCCCCCTTTTTTTTTTTTTTTAGCAATTTGCTCCTTTCCTTTAAAATATTTTTGCTTTTATGACTCATGCTAAAGGCTACAAGACAGGAATCCCTGAATGAATAGAAAAGGTGGCGATGTTTATGATAAGTTTTATAGTTTTTTAGAGTTGTGTTTCAGTCAACATATAAAGATATTGCCTTATTCACTATTTGAAATAATTGTTTTGTTATTGCGCGCCAATTATGTGTAAGAGGATACAGGTTGACTCTGGAGATGACCTACTTGCTGCTCAGAAGTAAAGGTAATAGCCTCTGTGTGCTTATCCTTTTGTGGAACTAGCAGCACTTACAGCAACTGACCCTTTGTATTTCTTAGTATGGACTTCGTGACTTATTATTTATTGTGTAGTGCTATAGTAACACTTGCATAAACTCAGAGACATGAATAGAGGAAATGTGATAGAAAAAGGAGACTGTGGATCAAAGAAGAAGACTTAAGATAAGATGGAAAGTCATTGACAGAAACATAGAAGAACACATTACTGGGTGAGATGTTGGGAGAGGAGAAACAAAACTGTGATCTTTAGTGAAAGGAATCATGCGTGTTACCTTTCTGATGGTTACAGTGAAAGAAATGTAGGTAATGAGGGCCTCCAGTGGAGAGGAAGAATGCCAAGCAAAAGTTGACCTGTGCCCTTCCAGTACCTGGGGAGGAAAAAGACAGAAACCTGAGCAATCAAGGCCAGCGTCGGTATTAGTAGAAAGGAAAGATGTTGGTGTAGCTGTGGGGCTTGGAGAGTTTTCCTGCCCACCTCCAAGACATGGTGGAAAGAGTGTGTCAGCTACCTGGAGAAGATGTGGCTAACACAGATGTGTGAGAGGACTGAAGACATAATTTGCACTAGTGTCCCAGGAATGCTGGGAGGCTGAACACAGGAGTACCCAGGTCTTGTGTGTCTGCCAAGGAAAGGAAGAATGAATCTCTAGTTTAACTAAGGATAATAGATTTATTCACTAAGGTGAGCTAGGAAGTTTCAGCATCTACATGCAGACTATCACTTAATGTCCAATTTCTGTGATAATTTGGAATTCTAATTAAACAACTCAATAAAACTTCCCTAACAAAACTTCCTGGTAGGAGGATTTATCTCATATTTCTAATGTTTCCCAACTGCTGAGAAGTGGAAATTTCCAACTGGCAGCATTTCATAATTCTGATTACCTGGGGGAATTAGTACAGCAATTGTAGTGACTTAGGTTAATCTCAAATCACACATCCCCCTTCCCCCTGGAAATGTCACTTTAATTGTTCATGGCCACTGAAGGATCAGTTTCACAGAAGGCTGAGCTGAAGCATAGCCTGTAGATGAACAATGTATTTTGGAGAAATCTAATGGGAGCTCTTTCAGTCCTCCTACGTTAAAATCCTCAGAGAGTCAAAAAATCACCTCTTAGTTTGTAATAAACAATCAAATCTCAAGTGAAGCATGTATCCATTTGAAAAAAACATTCTGCTGTTGTTTCTTTAGAGGTTTGTACTAATAAACATCTTGGGCCCTGTCTTGACTGCTGGTGTCATGGTGTTGGAATGGTAATAATAACTCAGTCAATTAGTGCTTGTCTGAACACAATTTAATGAGAGCAGGTGCTGTGAAATGCAGAAGCCAAAGAAGACACAAGAAGACCAGGTTGTGAGGGAAGATGAATTCACTCTCAGGAATGTTTGGATTGGGGGAATTACTATCTAATAACTATGGAAGACAGAAAAGAAAGGGTATTAGCCCGTTCTGAATGGCAGGAGAAGAGAAAAGCAAAGTGCGAAAGTGAGAAAAATAACCACCACCAAATTGAAAAGAAAACCCTGATGCTAACAAAAACTGATTGCTGAATGACCTTTAGTGTGGAAAGATACCATTCTGATGAAACACGAACTGAAAGGATTTCTTCTGAGGGCTAATTTACATTTTTTCCTTTTCAGTCTTCAATGTATTTCCATAGATGCATGGTTCTGCATGGCTGGCATCTTTGTCTCTCTGAAAAATGAAAACGGGTCAGCCTGACACACCTGGTTGGAAGCAGTCAGTCAGGTGACTTTTGTGAGAGACATGACTAAAGCCAGGTCAAGCCTTGTTAGGACAGGGGGCATTTGGGGGCTTGCCCTGAGGTGGTATTCTATGATTTAGTTAATGGAGGGATTTCCCTCCCAAGCTGAGCATGGCTGATACTGAATTTGCTGCAGGGGAGCAGAATGTTCTGAGAAGTGATGAGGACATTTGTCTGAGAGAGCTCAATGGTACTTGACTGGAGGACATTTGTGATGGGCAAAATAACAGCTTCTTAAAGATGTCCATCTTGTAATCTGGGAACTGGGAATTATATTAGTTTACATATGAAAAAGGGGTTTGCAGGTGTGATTAAGGTAAGGAACTTGATGTGAGGAGCTTATCCTGGGTTATCCAGGTGAGTCCAGGTTTTTATTATCATTTTTAAAATTTTTATTAAAACTTTTTTTTAACATTTATTTTTGAGAGACAAAGGGAGACAGAGGACGAGTGAGGAAGGGGCAGAGAGAGAGGGATACACAGAATCTGAAGCAGGCTCCAAGCTGTCAGCACAGAGCCCGACACAGGGCTCAAACTCACGTGGCGAGATCATGACCTGAGCCAAAGTTGGACACTTAACTGACTGAGCCACCCAGGTGCTCCGGGAGGGGGGGGGGAAGGGTGTGGGTGTGGGGGTGCCCAGGTTTTTAAAAGCTGAGGTTTATTAATCTAATCACAGGTTTCTAAAAGCTGAGAAACTCATAGCTGGGTCAGAGAAATGTGATAGACTGAGGGTCAGATAGGTGCACTGTGAAAAGGACTCATTTCACTGTTCCTGGCTTTGAAGATAGAGGAAGGAGGTTATTTGCTGGAAAATGTGGGTGGCCTCTAGAAGAAAAGGCAAGGAAATGGATTCTCTCCTAGAGCCTTCAGAAAGGAACACAGTCCTATTGACACCTTCATTTTTTCTTTTTTCTTAAATTTTTTTTTTTGTTATTGAAGTATAGTTGACATACTGTATCATATAAGTTTCAGGGGTACAATATGGTGATTTGACAATTTTATATATTACTCAGTTTTAACCCAGTGTGATGCAGTTTGAACTTCTGACTTCCAGAACTATAAGATAATAAGTTCATTTTGTTTTAAGCCACTAAGCTTTTGGTAATTTATTTTAGCAGCAAAAGAAAACTAATACAATATTTTACTATGCTGACACTAGCTCTTTGTTGTCTGTTGCTTGTTTGCTGTATGAATTCTGTCTAAATAATAAAGCTTTAATGTTAGGCCAACTCCTCAAGAAAAATCTTGAACATAGAACATAACCTTAAAGGCTGAATTAAGCGAATAGGTTTATCAGTAGATACATTGACACATTACTTAGTGTATTTACTCTTTTTATTCACAAATACTTTTTGAGCCCCTATGATCAGCCAAACATTTTACTGGGTTCTAGGATTAAAACCTGAAAGACAGAGTCCATCCTGCCCTCAGGGAGAAGCTTATAACCTTGTTGGGGAAGAATGACTAAAACCAACATTTTCAATGTTGGCGTGAACAAGCTTGCTTCTCTTTGTTGTCCTCACTATAGGTATTTAGGGTTCACTGTCCTCTACTAAACTTAGCCAGTCACCACTCTTTCATCTAGTTTCTATCTTCCATAAATCTGATTAAATCTATGGTCTATTGCTACTTCTCTTTTCTTTTTCTTTGTTCTTAAGGGATTATGTGGCTTATCTCCTGTGTATTATTGACCTTGGTTTTCTCTTAGGAACCTGGTACAGCATGACCCTGCATTATACCTCTGGAAAAATAAATCATAAAACAGTCTTTCCCTGGGCCCTGTACTAAAGAAGGAGGAAGGAAATAAACAAGTCAAATTTCTGAGTTATAGCTTTGATTCTAGGAGGTAAGCTAGGTGCATATAGAATTTGCAAAATAATTTGGCCTTTCTTTCAGCTGGGAGAGTTCAGAAGGAGTTGGAACAAATGATGAACAGGTATAATATAGAAAATAAAATAATTTAAGTCATAATTTTTCTTAATTGCTACCCATTATTTTCTAGAATTATAAATTCTAAGGGTGTAGACAGATTAGATTCTCTTGGTGAAGGCAAATCTTCCCTCATCAGTGATCAGTTTCCTAATTATGAGGGATACATCTGCCCATCTAGAATAACTAGACTGGCCTCTGCTACCCCTTTATTTTTTGACTATGCTAATAAAGGGATGCTATCGGTCAAAGGGAAAAACAGAACAATTACTAAGCAAAAAATGTTTGGGAGACCTGTACATTTCTCTGTCTGTAAACCTCTAGTCAAATATTTGTCTTTGATCCCCTTCCTGTGTTTTAATTAAGGTGGTGCCCTTTTTCAAAACGTGGCCCGGATTTATAAAGATTAAACAGTGGTTGAATTGGCCAGAAAAAGAATGTGAGAAACAAATGTACTGGAGTGTGTTTCTGTTTGTCCTTCCTTGTGATTTTTGACATGGTAGGGCTCTGTGGTGAGTCTAGTATCTTTGGCTGCCTTCTGCCAGAGCGTGCAGTAACTATTGGAGGGTAGCACACGGAGGTGGCAGATGAATGACTGAGAAAGTGTGTTGAGGTGATTCCGGGAGGTGATTTGTGGCCATGTGATAAAATGTACATATGTTAATTGTTCTTCCTCTTCTCACGCATGATTGCCTTGCTGTCCTACCCAGCCTGTGTGTGCCTGCAGAGAGCACATGACAGACATTACAAATAGGAGGTACAGAGAGGGTGTAGTGTGAGAACAAAGGCACCGAAAGTGCGAGAGTGACAGATCAGGGGAAGAGCAGCCAGCAAGCCTGGGCAGAGAAAAGAAGCAATATTTAGGCTAGAAGCACAGGCAACCAGAACCTGAGACTCTCACAAAGCCCCAAAGGCAAGGCCATGAATTGATACGGGATTTCCCTGTCTTCCATCGTGCACATGAAGAAATCATCTCACCCATTCTGAAGATTGTAGTGTCTAACCTGGAATTCATTTGGGAGGGCAAAAGCTGGAATTATTCCTCCTCTAACTGATTTGTTCATAACAATTTTTATACTGAAGCAACATGTCAGGTTTGGCACAGATTACATGGGTCAGCTAGAGTGACAGAACTCCTAGGATTCAGCCCTGGCACACTCAAACTTTAGATATCCAGAGAGGATGAGGAGCCTGCAAAGAATACCTAAGACGAAAAACACCATGGACTGGGATTCGAGAAAAGTCAGGAAAGAGTGGTTTCATAAAAGCCAAGAGAGGAGAGTTTTTTATGGATTGAACTATGGGCTAATAGGGAAAATAGAATAACATCTGTGGAGAGAAGTACCTACTGGATTTGGAAACCTGGAGCAGATTTATTAGCATGATATGGAAGGAAGCCAGATTAGAGTGGGGTTTTCATTAACTAATTCTTGGTGTCCACACAATTTTTTTTAAACGTTTATTTATTTTTGCGAGAACATGAACTGGGGAGGGGTGGCGGGGGACAGAGGATCCAAAACAAGCTCTGTGCTGACAGCAGTGAGCTTGATGTGGGGCTCGAACTTGTGAACTGTCAGATCATGACCTGAGCTACAGTTGGACACTCAACCAGCTGAGCCACCCAGGTGCCTCCACACAAATTATTTTGGAGTACTTCGTATGAACTGGACATTATTCTGGGTGTTGGGATTCATTGGTGAAAAAACAGAAGTGATCGTCGCTTTCATGATGGCTTTAGGGGAGGCACAAACAGAAAATAATAATTTACATACAAAGGCAGAAATGACTTTGGAAAGTTGGAGGGAGAGAAAAGAAGTCATTTCATCGGAGGCATAGTGACTGAACAAAATGGAAAAAATTAAGAGAAGATATGGGATGATGAGGGACCAGATCACATAGGGCCTTATGGACTACATGGGAAAGGATTAAAATTTCCATCTGCAATGGGAAGACTTTAGAGAGGTTTTTGCATGTGTTGTAATGTTATTTGGTTTTTAAAAAGTATATGAGAGATGAGGAGGAGACTACAAATGTAGTCAACTTCTTCAAGATAATATGCTGGATAGAGTGGTAGCTAACATTTAGTGCTTTCCAGGAGCCTGACAGTATTTTAAGTATTTTTGCACAACACTAATTTATTACTTATAATAACCTAATGATGTAGGAGCTATTATTAGCCTTACTTTTCTTACAGATGAGAAAACGGAGGCACAGAGGGAGGACCCAGAATAAAACTGAAGTTTTGGTTTGTTTTTACTTGTTTTTTTTTTTTTTTTCATTGATACTACAGAAGTAGAACTTCTATTTTATTTTTATATTTTTATTTTTTTATTTTAAAGAGAGAATACAAGCAGAAGAGAGAGGGAGAGGGAGAGAGGGACACAGAGAGAGAGAGAGAGAGAGAGAGAGAGAGAGAGGGAGGATCCTACAACCCTGGGATCATAACCTGAGCTAAAATCAAGAGTTGGATGCTCAACTCTCTGAGCCACCCAGGTGCCCCTATTTTATTTTTTTAATAAAAAATATTTATATTTAATTGATGCATTTATTGAGATATATGTCCCTGAACATAAATTATTTTTAAAAAGGCTAGGAAAGTTTAATTATACAATATTATCATTTATTTTTTATTGAAGTATAGTTAATATACAGTGTTATATTAGTTTCAAGGGTACAACAAAGTGTTTTGACAATTCTATACATTAAGCTATGCTGTATAGTTACCATCTGTCACCATACTATGTTATTACAATATTATTGACTATAGTTCCCATGCTGTACTTTTCATCCCTGTGTCTTATTCATTTAATAATTCCGAGTTTGTACCTCTTAAACACCTTCATCTATGTTACCCATTACCCAAACCTCCTCCTCTCTGGCAACTTTGTTCTCTGTATTTATGGTTCTCTTTCTGTTTTGTTTGTTTGTTTGTTTGTCTGTCTTATTTTTTAGATTCCTCATATGAGTGAGACCATGTAGTATTTGCCTTTATATTATTTCAGTTGGCACAGTACCCTCTAGATTTATCCATGTTGTCACAAATGCAAGATACTCTTTTTTTATGGGTGAGTAATGTTCCATTGTATAGACATACCACATTTTCTTTATCCATTCACCTATTGATGGATTCTTGGATTGCTTCCATATCTTTGCTACTATAAATAATGCTCCAATAAACATAGGGGTGCATATATCTTTTTGAATTTGTGTTTTCATTTTCTTTGTGGAAATACCCAATTGTAGAATTACTGGATCATATGGTATTTCTATTTTTAATATTTTGGGGAATGTTCATACTGTTTTCCACAGTGGTTGCATCAATTTACATTCCCGCCATCAGGGCACAAGGGTTTCCTTTACTCCACATCCTTGTCAACACTTATTATTTCTTGTCTTTTTGAGAGCCATTCTGACAGGTATGAGGTAATACCTCATTGTGGTTTTGATTTGCATTTTCCTGGTCATTAGTGATGTTGAGCATTTCTTCATGTGCCTGTTGGCCATTTTTATGTCTTCTTTATGATCCTCTGCTCATTTTTAAAAATTGGAATATTCATATTTTTTTTGGTTTTCAGTTGTATGAATTCTTTATATATATTTTAGATATCAACCCCTTATGGATATATCATTTGCACATATCTTCTCTCATTCAGTAGGTTTCCTTTTTGTTTTGTTGATGGTTTCTTTCACTGTGAAAAAGCATTTTATTTTGGTGTAGCCCCAATCATTTATTTTTGCTTTTGTTTCCCTCACCTAAGGAAACATACTTAAAAATATGTTGCTAAGGCTGATGTTCAAGTGGTTAATCCCTATGTTTTTTAAGGAGTTTTATGGTTTCAGGTCTCACATTTAGGTCTTGAATCCATTTTCAGTTTATTTTTGTGTATGGTGTAAGAAAGTGGTCCAGTTTCATTCTTTTGCATGCAGATGTTCAGTTTCCCAGCACCATTTAATTACGGAGACTTTTTTCCATTGTATATTCTTGCCTCCTTTGCCATAGATTAATTGACCATATAACTTTGGGTTTATTTCTGGGCTCTCAATTTTTTTAAAATTTTTTTTTTCAACGTTTATTTATTTTTGGGACAGAGAGAGACAGAGCATGAACGGGGGAGGGGCAGAGAGAGAGGGAGACACAGAATCGGAAACAGGCTCCAGGCTCTGAGCCATCAGCCCAGAGCCTGATGCGGGGCTTGAACTCACGGACTGCGAGATCGTGACCTGGCTGAAGTCGGACGCTTAACCGACTGCGCCACCCAGGCGCCCCTCTGGGCTCTCAATTTTGTTTTATTGATCTATGTGTCTATTTTTGTGCCAGTACCATACTGTTTTGATTACTGTGGCTTTGTAGTATATCTTGAATCTGGGATTATGTTACTTCCAGCTTTGTTCTTCTTTCTCAAGATTGCTTTGACTGTTTGGAGTGTTTCATGATTCCTTACAAAAATTGGAATTATTTGTTTTAGTTCTCTGAAAAATACTTTGGTATTTTGATAGGGATTGCATACAATCTGTAGATTGCTTAGTTGTGGACATTTTGATGATATTAATTCTTCTAATCCATGAGTATGGTGTATCTTTCCATTTCTTTGTATCATCTTCAATTTCTTTCATCAAGGTTTATAGTTTTCAGAGTACAAGTCTTTTATTCTCTGGTTAAATTTATTCCTAGGTATTTTATCCTTTTTTGGTATAGTTGTAAATGGGATTGTTTTCTTAGTTTTTCTTCTGGTAGTTCATTATTAATGTAAAGAAATGCAACAGATTTCTGTATATCTTGCATCCTGTGACCTTACTGAATTCATTTATCTGTTTTAGTCATTTTATGGTGGTATCTTTCAGGTTTTCTATATATAGTATCATCTCATCTGCAAATGGTGAAAGTTTTACCTCTTCCTTACCAATTTGGATGCCTTTTATTATTTTTTATTTAAAAATTTTTTAAATGTTTATTTGTGAGAGAGAGAGACAAAGCGTGAGTTTGGGAGGGGCAGAGAGAGAGGGAGACACAGAATCTGAAGCAGGCTCCAGGCTCTGAGCTGTCAGCACAGAGCCCGACGTGGGGCTCAAACTCATGAACTGTGAGATCACAACCTGAGCTGAAGTCAGACGCTCAACTGACTGAGCCACTCAGGCACTCCTGAACACCTTTTATTATTATTTTTTCTTGTCTGATTGCTGGGGCTAGGACTTCCAGTGCTATTTTGAATAAAAGTGATGAAAATGGAATACATGTCTTGTTCCTGACCTTTGAGAGCTTTTCCCCATTGAATGTGATGTTTGCTCTTGACTTTTCACATAGGCCTTTGTTATGTTGAAGTATGTTCCTCTTAAACCCATTTTGTTGAGAATTTTTATCATGAATGGAGGTTGAATTTTACTAAATGCTTTTTCTCTATTTGTTTTTTATCCTATTTTATTATATTCTGTTAATAGAGCTTCTATTTTAATAACAGGGAAATAGGCATATAAGCATTAAGTTCAGGTACGTTTATTGTTTGACAGAAGATGTGAGTTTTCCCCATTGCTGGTATCCGTTTTCTCAGTGTTTCTCAGATGAGGAAGGAGCAGGGATGGGGAAGGGTGAAAAGTGATTGAGTGAGAGAGTGGGATACTTGTGTACTGGTAAATGTTTAACAACTTGTTTTCCTGAAAAAGCTTATCCTTTACAATTGGATCTACAATCTTTCTGTAGTTATTTTTTTACTATAATGTGAGCTAGGGATCAAAATGTTTTATTTTTCAAATGGAAATCCATTTAACTCAGCACCATTTATTAAAATGATTAAATGTCCTCTACTAAACTACACTGTTGCCTTTGTCAATCATCAGTTGGTTGTATATCTGGGCCTATTTCTGGACCCTGTAATGTGTCTAATTGTTTAGTTGAAAATCTTTGTTTGTAATTAAGGTTTTCAACTCTGCAATGAAGACCTCTTGGGCTTGCTTACTTTAACAACTACCAGGAATTTTACGGAGGTCCAATACAGATGTCTGTACAGGAAATACAAAGCCCCTCCCTCCCCCCTTCTCTAAATATAGTATGAAGTAGATAGAAACTACTATGATGTACTGCCCAAATTTTCTGGCAAGACCGGAAGTTTTCTTCTTTAGCTGTTGGGAATACTGTCAACATACAGCCCTTAGCTGCCAGCAGTCTTCGGGACTGCTGAGGAGCGGGAACTCAGTCTAAGTCACATCCCCTTCCTGGGGCAGCACACATCAAATGACTCCTTTTATTGTCTTCTGGTATCTTGTAATGGAAGCTGAAGGGCTCAGAGAGCAGAGGTACTGTGTAGATTAATGGGACTTTTCCTGTGTCTACTGGTGGATGTGTTCCCCCTTTGGGCAGTGAGACCTCCAGACCTGCAGAGCCCTGAATTGCAATAATGAGAAGTTCCAACAGCTTGGTAAAACTCCCCAAGTAGGTCATCTGGAGTGATGGCAAGTGGAGCTTCAACTTCTTAGTTTCTGGACCCATGTATTCTATCAGGGACCTATTAGGAACCATATAAAGAACAACAATTTAAAGTGCCATATCCTAATGGATGGCACTCCTATCCTTGCAAGGTACTGCCTCTGATCTGGCATTTTAGTTGATTTTGCTTGAGACAGTAGGTGATATGACAAGTCCTGTACTAGCTCCTGCACCTCCTGTTGTTGTACCCTTGACGTAAGGTGGGATGCTGGGACAGTGAGTCAAATTATCTTAAAGCCTGCAAGGCTAAACCCTACCTGGAATATTGCATATTGCTAACAAAACGAACTGTTGCCTATTCCAAGGTTGAATGGATTTAGTGCAGCCAATTTACTACCAACTGCTTGGTTGGTCTTTGTTGTTGTGTAATTAACCTCCCCATAACTTAAATAACAGTTCTTAATAAATACAATAAATAAAAAGTAAGTGACCTAAAATTATAGTTCTATTTTGCTAATAATTTCTTAGTTTAGAAATTCAGGAAGGACTCAGTTGGCTAGTTTGTTTCTACCTACATGGTATCAACTAGGATGTCTGAAGCTAGAGGATTCACTTCTAAGGTGGTTTCTTCAGCATATGTCTGCTGTCTCAGTGTATGTTGGCTTCTCTCTCTCTGCGCATGAAGTCACTCTTCGGGGCCTCTCTAGATGACTTGCTTTTCTCACAACATGATGGTCTCAAGGTAGAAGTCTCATTTCTTATTTGGCAGCTGGCTTCTCTCAAACAAGAGTTCCAAGAGCATTGCAAAAGGCCCCGGTGGCAGTTGCAAGATTTCTTATAAGCTAGCTTTGGAAGTCCCAGAATTTCTGTATTTCTATTGGTCAGTTAAGTCGTTAAGGCTGAGCCTAGATTCAAGGAAAGGAGGAATAGATTCTGTCTGTTGGTAGGGGAATGACATATGCACACGGGAAGGAAGGAGTCAATGACCACGCTGAAGACAAGCTACCACAGACAGTCTCACTGAGAGTTCTAGAACAGGTATTTGGGGTTGATTTCTGTTGTTGGATGGTAGGAGACTTGGCAGTAGCAGTAGCTGCATAAGCTTTGGTAAGTGGGAGTCCATGCTTTTCAGCTCATGCACAGTCTCCATTTCTGCTACCATGGCTATTTTGTTTATGTGCCCATTGCAAGGGGTGGCCGGAGCAGAAGCTGACCAATGTCATCTGGTCAAATAATTGTCTACCTGTGTGCCTTTTATGTTATAAATTCTATTTGGGGATCATATGTAATATAATACGTTCAGACTTTGAATCCACTTTCCTAGGCCTGTATGCATACTCTGCTATAGATTTCCTTGACCTCCATGTTTTAATCTTTCTCCTTCCAGTATCTTGATGAGCTGTGCTAAGCCATTTTCCATTGGCCACTCCTTTTCCCGCCTCTAGCAGATGATTCTATGTACCACTCAAAGCTCTGCCTAACGTGACAATTTTTTTTTCACCACTTTCTTTCAGGGCCCCTTTCAACAGGGATGTAATTCAGCCACTGTCTACTTTGGCCTACACCCACATACTGAGCCAAGCCATCCATCGACCAAGCTTAGGCATTTTTCCCCTTCGTGAGTGTATTAGTGTTCTTTAGAGAGACACTAAAGGTATAAAGAGATTTATTATAAGAAATTTGATCATGTTATTATGGAGGCTGGAAACTCCCAACATCTGCAGAACCAAGGTTTCATTTTGAATTCAAAGGCTAGAAGTTGCCTTAGAAATAGGAAGAAAGGATGTCCCAGTTTGAAGGTCAACTGGCAGGAAGAGCTGATGTTTGCGTTTGAAAACTGTCAGGCAGGAGAATTCTGTTATCCAGGGGAGGGTCAGCCTTTTGTTCTATTCAGGCTTTCAACTCATTGGAAAAAGCCCACCTACATTATGTCAGACATTCTCAGTCTACCAATTTAAATGCTAATCTCATCCAAAAACACCCTCTCAGAAACACCCAGAATAATGTTTACCCAGTCAAGTTGGTACATATAATTAACCATCACAATGAGCTAGTCCTAAAGTAATTGCTATGTGGTTATATATATAAAATGGTGCAATGGTGGTAGTTGACAGTGACATGCAGATCTAGGCTACCTACTCATGCAGCTTGCTGGAAAGTTCTGCCCTGTTTATGCTCAATCTCAGATGTACTACTTGCATTTTTATGATGGCCTGCTCCTGCATCCACTGACCTTATGATTTTGTGGGTCTGACAACTTATGATCAGCAGTTCTGGCTAGTTGTTCACTTGATGTCTTATGAACAAGCTCTCCATCTTTACTGTGGTTCAGTAGAACAGTAGGTTTGTTTGTAAGATACAGAATTCTCTGTTGCAGGGGTATGGCCTTATTCTCTCACTGGTACTATTATAAACTTCACACAGTATCTTTTGCCCCTGCTTGCACCTCTAGTAAGATAGTGACTGCTCTGCTGGCCATAAGATTCAATAGGCAGGGCCATTTATACCATAACCTGGGTCTACTCTCTTTCCCTTTCCTGCTTTGGGCACCACAGTAAATGGGTAGAAGCAGTATCCCAGGCATGGAATATACTTTCTGCAGAACTTGAAGGAAGCCAGTTATGTGTTGTACTTCTTGGTGGGAAGTATAAAGTACAATAATCTATGCTTTACTTTGGGAGGAATGTATAACATCCTCCAGGTCACTAAGCCCCTAAAAATTTAGTTGATATAACAGGCCTCTGAATATTTATGGGATTGCTCTCTCACCCTATTATGTTCCAAGAGATGCCCAGGTGTTTCACACAAATGTATATAGTTAATATCTACTGTTATCCATCCTAAGTGAATGTGAACTCGTTTTGATTCCTTTTTGTGATAGGATTGAAAAATAATGCATTTGCTAGATTAATTGTCCAAACAATATTTATGGAATATTTCTTAATTTTGCTACTTATTAAAAATTCTACTTCATACGTACAAGAGTCTGATGAGAATCTCTGGTTTACAGATCTATTTGCCTGTATTAGGGTCATCCTTTGTTTATATAATATTATTTTATGCCTTGATACCTAGTAAGGTATGTTTTCTTACACTATTCATATGTATATAGTTAAATTTTTGCATATTTACCCTTCCAAAAACACTTGGAGGTTAGTTTGTGACATTCCACAGAAGAAAGCCATAGTGGAACTTTTATTGGGATTCAACTAAATTTATAGATATTGCTGTTGAACATGTGAGTCTGAGAGAATATGAATGCGTAAATGTGAAAAAGGTCAGAGGAAGTTTGAGTCATTGATGCACTGGTAATTTTTAATAGAAACAAACAGGCAAAACCTCATGGTTAAATAAATACTCTAAAACTCAGAAGCCAGATTTTTTTCTTCTGATGGGAAGTTTTTCATGAGCTACAGAGTAAATTTCCAGAATTTCTATTTAGGGTATTTCTTAATGCAGTGTTTCTGAGTATTTATATTTTCATTTTATAATTGATTTTAATGGCTCATGTAAGAGATCCAGGAACAAAGTGCGTAGTGGGCATTGCGATGAGTTGCTTGAACCCCCTTCAGAAGTGAATTCATATTAGCTTCTGGAAGTACTGTCAGAAAACAGACCTCAGCTGTCAGCCCACTCTGTGGTAAATGTCTCAGTTGACGGGACATTTTTCCTTCCTTCCCAGGGAAACCCAGACTCAAGTGTGAAGGCCTGGGAATGTAAATATCCACTCACCCCAGTGTGGAACAATCCTGGCTTAAGAATTGCTCAAGGTTGGCAGAGGCCTTCATAGAGACATTACTGTAGAATGAAATAGACACAGAAGAGCACACAAAACAGAGTACATAGATAAATGGGTTGTCACAAAGTCAATACACCTGGTAGCTTTAACAGTCGTTGTAAACCCATGTCACGTCCCTTCTCCAGCAATAGTCATTTCTTCCTCCTGAAAGTTAACCACTGCTCTGATTTCCAACATCAAAGATAAATTTGAAGTGTGATTGCCATATCATTAAACACAGATATTAAATGTACAGTTTCATAAAATTTGACAAATGCATAGACCTGTGTAACCCACAACCCTATCAAAATAGAGAATATTTTTGTCACCCCAGAAGGATGACCATGTCCCTTTCCAGTCCATCCTTATTCCCAGAAGCAACTACTTTTCTGGTTTCTATCACCAAATTACTCTTGCATGTTCTAGTAGTTTATATAATTAAAAGCATATAGCATGTGTGTATGTCTGGCTTCCTCTCGTGCAGCATGATGCTTTTGACATTTATTCTTGCTGTTGTGTGTATCAGTAGCTTATTTCCTTTTGTGGCTGAGGAGCATGTCCTTATATGATTATACCATAGTTTGTTTATATATTTTCCAGGTGATGGACACCTGTCCTGTTTTTAGTTTTTGGTTACAATAAATAAAGCTGTTGTGAATCTTGTACAAGGGTTTTTATAAACATAAGTTTTCATGTCTCTTGGATAAATACCTAGGAATAGAACTGCTGAGTAACAGGGTAAATGTATAACTTTTAAAGAAGTTGTCGGTTTCCATTTTACACAGGCACCTCTATATATGAGCATTCTGATTACTGTTTGTCCTTCCTGATATTTAGATTTGTCAGTCTTATTTATTTGATCCATTCTAGTGGGAATGTAGTAGTAATCGTTGTGGTTTTCTTTTTGCATTTTTAACAATTATAGTTGACATACAATATTATATTAGTTTTAGGTGTACAACATAGTGATTCAGAAATTCTGTACAGTATGAAATGGTTGCCGTGGTTAAGTGTAGTTACCCTCTGTTACCATAAAATGTTATTAAAATATTATTGATTATATTTTCTATGCTGTACTTTTCATTCCTGTGATTTATTTCTTTTATAGCTGGAAGTTTGTATCTCTTAATCAACTTTACCTATTTCACCCATTACCTTACCTCCCTCCCTCTGGCAACCATGTTTGTTCTTGTATTTATGTCTGTTTGGGTTTTTTTTTTGTTCATTTGTTTTATTTTTTAGATTTCACATCTAAATCATGTAATAGTTGTCTTTATCTGTTTGACTTATTTCACTTAGCATAGTACCTTCCAGGTCCATCTATCTTGTCACAAATGGCAAGATAGCATTGTTTTTTATGGCTGAGTAATATTCTATTATATATATATCATTTATATAAATATTATATATATAAATCACATCTTCCTTATCCATTTATCTATTGATGGACACTTGAGTTGCTTTCATATCTTGGCTGCTGTAAATAATGCTGCAGTAAATACAGGGGTGCATATATCTTTTTGAATTAGTGTTTTTGTTTTCTTTGGATAAATACCCAGAAGTGGAATTATTGGATTATATGGTATTTCTATTTTTAATTTTTGAGGAATCGTCATACTGTTTCCTATAATGACTGCACCAATTTACATTCCCAACAACAGGGCACAAAAGTTCCTGTTTCTCTACATTCTTGCCAACACTTGTTATTTCTTGACTTTTAGGTACTAGTCATTATGACAGATGTGAGGCAATATCTCATTGTGCTTTTGATTTGCATTTCTCTGATGATTAGTGATGTTGAGCATCATTTCATGTGTCTATTGGCCATCTGTATGTCTTTGGAAAAATGTTTATTCAGGTCCTCTGCCCATTTTATAACTGGATTATTTATGTTTTTGGTTTTAAGTTTTATGAGTTTTTTTATGTTTTGGATAATAACCTTTTATCAGATACATAATTTGCAAATATCTTTTCCTATTCAGTAGGTTCCCTATTCATTTCATTGATCATTACCTTTGCTCTACAAAAGCTTTTTAGTTTAATATAGTCCTACTAGAGTATTTTTGCTTTTGTTTCCCTTGCCTGGGGAGACAGGTTCAGAAAAATATTTCCAAGACCAATGTCCAAGTCTATGATTTCCTTAAGGTGTTTTATGATTTTAAGTCTCACATTTATTTCTGGGCTGTCTATCCTGTTTTATGATCTATATGTCTATTTTTGTGCCAGTACTGTAGTGCTTTGATTGCTATATCTTTGTAGTATAGTTTGAAAACTGGTATTGACTGTTTTTTTGTGTGGTTTATTACAAGTTTTAGAATCTTTGGTTTTAATTCTGTGAAAAATACTATCGGTATTTTGATAGGGATTGCATTGAATCTGTTTGGGTAGTATGGACAAATTATGGTAGTATGGAAATTTTTTTTTTAACATTTATTTATTTTTGAGACAGAGAGAGACAAAGCATGAACAAGGGAGGGTCAGAGAGAGAGGGAGACACAGAATCTGAAACAGGCTCCAGGCTCTGAGCTGTCAGCACAGAGCCCGATGCGGGGCTCGAACTCACAGACCGCGAGATCATGACCTAAGCTGAAGTCGGCTGCTTTACCGGCTGAGCCACCCAGGTGCCCCGGTAGTATGGAAATTTTAACAATATCAATTCTTCAAATCCATGAGCGAGATGTATTTTTCCATTTATTTGTGTTATTTTCAATTTCTTTTATCAGTGTCCTATAGTTTTCAGAGTACAAGTCTTTCACCTCTTTGGTTGTGTTTATTCCCAGGTATTTTATTCTTTTTTGGTGCAATTGTAAATGGGATTGTTTTAATTTATTTTTCTCCTGGTTCATTATTAGTGGATAAAAACACAGCAAGTTTCTGTATATTGATTTTGTATCCTGCTACTTTACAGAATTTATTGATTCTAATGGTTTTTTGGTAGAGTCTTTCTTTAGTATTTTTACGTATAGTATACCATCTGCAAATAATGACAGTTTTACTTCTTCCTTACTAATTTTGATGCCTTTTAGTTCTATTTTCTTGTCTGATTGCTGTGGCTAGGGTTTCCAGTACTATATTGAATAAAAGTAGTGAGATTGGACATTCTTGTCATGTTCCTCATCTTAGAGCAAAAGCTTTCAGCTTTTCCCCATTGATTATTATGTTATCTGTGTTTTTTCATATTTGGCCTTTGTTATGTTTAGGTACTTCCCTCTAGACTCATTTTGTTGAAAGTTTTTATTATGAATGGATGTTGAATTTTGTTAAATGGTTTTTTCTGAATCTATGGAGATGATCATATGATTATAATCCTTTATTTTGTTGATGTGGTGTATCACATTGATTGAGTTGTATGTATCGAACTATCCTTGTATCCCCGGAATAAGTCCCACTTGATCATTGTGAAAGACGTTAAATATATTTTTTTGGATTCAATTTGCTAGTATTTGTTGAGGATTTTTGCATCTGTGTTCATGACAGCTATGGTCTGTATTTTTTTTTTATTTTGGTTTATTTTTATTTATTTATATTTATATCAGATTTTCTATTTGTTTCTGATTCAGTTTTGGAAGATTGTATGTTTTTAGGAATTTAGCTATTTCTCTTAGGCTGTCCAATTTGTTGGCATATAATTTTTCACAGTAGTCTCTTAAAACCCTTTGTATTTCTGTGGTGTTGATTGTAACTTCTCTTTCATATCTGATTTTCTTTTTTTTTTTTTTTTTTTATTTTAAAAAAAAATTTTTTTTTTCAACGTTTATTTATTTTTGGAACGGGGGAGGGTCAGAGAGAGAGGGAGACACAGAATCGGAAACAGGCTCCAGGCTCTGAGCCATCAGCCCAGAGCCCGACATGGGGCTCGAACCCACGGACCGCGAGATCGTGACCTGGCTGAAGTCGGACGCTTAACCGACTGCGCCACCCAGGCGCCCCTCTGATTTTCTTTTAGTACTTTCTCTTTCTTTCTTGATGAGTCTTGCTAAAGGTTTATCAACTTGTTTAACTTTTCAAAGAACAAGCTCTTAGTTTCATTGATTTTTTCTTTTTTTTTTTTTTGAGTTTCTATTTTATTTATTTCTACTCAGGTCTTTATTATTTCTTTCCTTCTACTAATTTTGGACTTTGTTCTTCTTTTTTTACATTCCTTTAAGCATAAAGTTAGATTTTTATTTCAGATTTTTCTTATTTTTTGAGGTAGGCCTGTATCCCCATAAACTCCCCTTAGACTGTTTTTGCTATGTTCCAAAGATTTTGATCTGTTGTGTTTCCATTTTTATTTGTCTGTGTGTAATTTTCGATTTCCTCTTTGATTTCTTCATTGACACATTGGTGGTATAGTAGCATGTTGTTTAGCCTCCATGTGTTTGTATGATTCCAGTTTTTTTTTCTTGTAATTGATTTCTTATTTCATACTGGTATAGTTGGAAAATATTTCAATCTTAATTTTTTTAGACTTGCTTTGTGGCCTACTGTGTGATCTATTCTGGAGAATATTGTAGATTCACTTGAAAAGAATGTGTCTGGTTTTTTTGGATGGAATGTTCTGTATATATTTGTTACGTCCTTCTGGTCTAATGTGTCTTTAAAGTTGTTGTTTTCATATTGATTTTCTGCCTGGATGATCTACCCATTTATGTGAGTGGGAAGTTAAAGTCTCCACTATTATCATATTACTATGAATTTCTCCTTTATGTTTGTTTATATTTGCTTTATATATTTAGGTGCTTCTATGTTGGGCACATAGATATTTACAATTATTATGTCCTCTTATTGGATTGATCCCTTTATCATTATGTAATGACCGTTATGTAATGGCTTCTTCTTATAGTCTTTGTTTTAAGTCTTTTTTTGTCTGATATAAGTATTATTAGTCTGACTCCCCTCCTCCCCACTTCTATTTACATGGAATATCTTTGTTCATCCCTTAACTTTCAGTATGTATGTGTTTTTAGTTCTGAAATGAGTCTCTTGTAGGAAGCATATACCTGGGTCACTTTTTAAAAATCCATTCATTCACTCTGTGTCTTTTGATTTGAGCATATAGTTTATTTACATTTAAAGCAATTGTTGAAAGGTATGTACTTATTGCCACTTTATTAATTGTTTCTGGTTGTTTTTGTAGTCATTCTCTGTTCTTTTTCTTTTGCTTTTTTTGTGATTTGATGATTTTCTTTAGTGTTATGCTTGGATTCCTTTCTGTTTATTTTTTGTGTATTTATTATAGGTTTTTGGTGTGTGGTTACCATGAGGTTCATATATAACATTTTATGTACAGGGTATTTCATTTTATTTTATTTTTTTAAATTTTGTTTTCAATGTTTATTTTTGGGACAGAGAGAGACAGAGGATGAACGGGGGAGGGGCAGAGAGAGAGGGAGACACAGAATTGGAAGCAGGCTCCAGGCTCTGAGCCATCAGCCCAGAGCCTGACGCGGGGCTCGAACTCACGGACCGCGAGATCGTGACCGGGCTGAAGTCGGACGCTTAACCGACTGCGCCACCCAGGCGCCCCATGGGGGTATTTCATTTTAAATTGGTAGTTGCTTAAGTTCAAACACATTCTTAAAAACACTACATTACTCCCCTCTGCACATCTCACATATATTATATCATATTTTACATATTTGTATTTTATATATCCTTTAATTTTTGAGATATAATTGTTTTATTATTTTTGTCTTTTAACCTTTATATTAGTTTTATAAGTGATCTATGACCTTTATGTTTGCTTTTACCAGTGAAATTTTTTCTTTTAATAGTTTTCTTTTAGTTATACTTTTTCTTCTCTACTTAAAGAAGTCCCTTTAATATTTCTTGTAAGGGTAGTTTAGCAGTGATGAACTCTTTTAACTTTTATTTATCTGGGAAACTCTTTATCTCTCCTTCAATTCTGAATAATAGCCTTGCTGGTATAGAGTATTCTTGGTTGTAGGGTTTTCCTTTTGGCACTTTGAGTATATCATGCCACTCCCTTCTGGCTTGCAAAGTTTTTGCTGAAAAATCAGGGGGTAGACTTATGGGGTTTCTCTTGTACCTAAATATTTGCTTCTTTCCTTTATATTTAATTTTTGTTATTTTTATTATTATATATCTTGGTGTGTACCTCTTTGGGTTCATCTTGATTGGGGCTCTCTTTACTTCCTGGATCTGGATGTCTGTTTCCTTTCTCAGGTTGGAGAGTTTTCAGCTATTATTTCTTCAAATAAATTTTCTTCTCCTTTTTCTCTCTCTTCTCTTTGTGGAGCTCCTATAATGCAAATGTTATCATGCTTGATGATGTTGCAGGAGTCCCTTAACCTACCTTCGTTTTTAAAAAACGCTTTTTCTTTTTGTGATTCAGTTTGGTGGCTTTCCACTACCCTGTTTTCCAGATCACTGATCTTTTCCTCTGCTTCTTATACTGTACTGATGATTCCCTTTAGTGTATTTTTCATTTCAATCATTGTATTATTCAGATCTGACACTTTTTTTTATAATTTCTATCCTTGTTGAAGTTATCACTGAGTTTAACCACTCTTTGCTTAAGTTCAGTGAGTATCTTTATGGCCCTTATTTTACACTCTTTATCAGGTAGATTGCTTGTCTCCATTTCATTTAGCATTTTTTTTCTCTTGTTTTGTCTTGTTATTTCACTTGGAACATATTTCTTTATCTTCTTATTTGGTCTGACTCTCTGTGTTTGTTTCTATGTATTAGGGAAGTCAGCTTTGTCTCATGGTTGTGAAAGTAGTGACCATATACAGAAGGCACCTAGTGGTACCAATAGCACAATCCCCCCAGTCACCAGAATGAGGTGGTCCAGGGTTGTCCCTTATGTGGGTTCCTTACACCCTTCTTTTGTGGCAGGGACGTGACTATGGGCATGCTGGTGGGCAGGACTAGCCCTCAGCCTTGCTGCAATGACTAGCTGTGACTGCTGCAGGTACACTTGTGGGCAGAGTTTATAGCAGAGTTTACATGGCTGGCTGTGAGGCCTTGCTGTAGCTACTATGGGCATGGTGGTGGGTGGGGCTAGCTTTGTACTTCCCTGGGGCAGGAGTCTCTTTGGAAGAGCACCAGTCCTGGCCAGGGCCACTCACTGGATGTGGGCTAGGTGGTAGTTGCTTTGGTGGTGGCCACTGGCCTCTGCTGGAGCTGCTCTCTGGGTGTGGTGGATTGGAAGCTGCTTTGGAGGGGTGCCTGAGGGGTGGGTTGGTTAGGTGTGGGGAATCTACAGGGGAATGCTGAGGTGGGGCAGGTGGTGTTAGCAAGGTATATATAGGGTGTCAGAACTGGTTCCTAAATTGTCTGGAGAGTAAGTCTGAAGGAGGGCAAGAAAACTGGTGTCTGATAGTACTTTCATCCTAGAGAAAGCTCCTGCAGATCCCCACTCTTGTGGCACATGTCCTAAAATTAACCAATAAATCTTTTTTTTTTTAAGAATTTTTTTAAACTTTTATTTATTTTTGAGAGACCGAGAGAGGCAGAGCATGAGCAGGGGAGGGGGAGGGGGAGGGAGGGAGGGAGGGAGGGAGGGAGGGAGAGAGAGAGAGAGAGAGAGAGAGAGAGATGGATGGATGCAGAATCTGAAGCAGGCTCCAGGCTCTGAGCTGTTTGTTAGCACAGAGCCCGACGTGGGGCTCAAACTCACAAACTCCAAGACCATGACCTGAGCCAAAGTCAGACACTCAACCGACTGAGCCACCCAGGCACCCCAATCAATAAATCTTCTTCACATATAACCTAAGTGGTTTCTAAACTGCTGCTTCTGTGTTGGGTCTTGGGCTCAGTTATATAGTGCACTGGCCCTTGAAGCATGGAGACTGAGTTTCCTATAGCTCTCAAGCACTCCTGGAGTTAAGTGCTGCTAATTTTCAAAGCCAGATGTTAGAAGAGGCTTGTTGTCCTAGTGTACACCCCCAGAGTCAGGAGGCCTGTTATGGGGCTTAATCTTCTTGCTCCTCCACCCATGTGATACCCCTCCTGCTTGTGGGGTTGCCTCACTGAGGGTTTTGTTCTCTACTGTGTTTCTCTCCATTTTAACCTCTTGATGTGGTCTTCTCTTTGTCTTTGGCTGTGAAATATCTGTTCTGACAGTCTTCACGTTGTCTTTACAGTGAGTTGCATTACATGCAGTTGTGCTCTGCTGTATCTGTGGGGGGAGGTGAGGTCAGGATCCTCCTACTCTGCCATCTTCTCTTAACTTTCTCTGTTATTTCTGTTTTTAGCAATCAATAGCTTTTAAAGAAATTTAAAAATGTGTGTATGAATAATTTTTAAAAATATTTTATATATTTCCAATATATTTACCCTTTATTCTGTTTCTTTTTTTTTAAAGAAGTATAGTTAATGCACAATGTTATGTTAGTTTCAGGTATACAGCATAGTGATTTAACAAGTCTTTACATTATGCTATGCTTGCCGCAAGTATAGCTCCCATCTGTCACCATACAATGCTATTATAATACCTTCCTATGACTTTGGTCTCTGTGACTTATTCATTTCACAACTGGAAGCCTGTATCCCCTACTCCCCTACTCCTATTTTGCCCTTTCCCAATCCCCCTACCTTCTGGCAGTCACTAGTTTGTTCTCTGTGTTTATGGGTCTATTTCTGCTTTTTATTTATTTTTCTTTTGTTTTGTTTTTTAGATTCCATATATAAGTGAAATCATATGGTGTTAGTCTCTCTTTGTCTTATTTCACTTGCATTAATACCCTCTAGGTTCATCTATGATGTTGTAAATGGCAAGATCTCATTCCTTTTTTATGGCTGAAAAAATATATATACACACATATACATACATGTATGTATGTATGTATCTATCCATATATATATCAGAAAGATATACACATATCTTTTTGAATTAGTGTTTTTATTTTCTTTGGGTAAATACCCTGTAGTGGAATTACTGGGTCATATAGTATTTCTACTTTTAATTTTCTCAGGAAACTCTATACTGTTTTTCATGTAGCTCCACCAATTTACATTCCCACCAACAGTGCAAGGGTTCCCCTTTCTCCACATCCTCACATACACTTGCCATTTCTTGTCTTTTTGATAGTAATTCTAACAGATATGAGGTGATATCTCATTATTATTTTGATTTGTATTTCCCAATGATTAGTATTCCAGTCTGCTTTCTGACTCTATTTCCCAAAGAATTACTTTGTGCCACCTCAACAATCTAATGGGATCCAGAACCTGGACCTCTATATAAAGTTCCTCCATTAAATCTCTCTCTCTCAGCAGTCATTGAAACCAATGAGATTTCTGTTGAGAAATTATTTATTTGTTCTTTTAGGAAGAAAGAAGATATTGAATATGAAACTTCCAGTGCTACATTGCTGCTACATTTGATTTTCCAGCTCTTTGGGCAGGCTTATCTACTGGCTTTTAAAAATATAACTATTATATGAAAGAAAGTATTGACACTAATAGGAAACTACTTCTAAAGAGGAAATGATAAAAGGAAAGAGGAAGCTGATGGCACTAAAAGAGTACTGTCAGCAGTTTCAAGTGAGACTAGTATAATTAATGTCTTAAGCTTTGAGGTCACAAAGAATCCAAGAGAGAAAATCCCTTATCCATTCTTGTTCCTCTTCCCCAGCAGGACAAAAAATAATTTGGGAGCATTACTTCATAGTTTAGCATTACTTCATAGTGGGTTAGGTTAGAAGTTGCGAACAGGGATCTCAGTTATCATTTACTGTAAGTGTGTTAAGAAAAAAAATTCCAAACAGCATTGTTGCCTCCAAAACTGGGAGAAATTCTAGGTTAAGTAAACTCTATTTCAGGGCATTATTCGAGCCACAGATTGAAGAATAAAACTATAAGTAAAAAAATTCCAGTATTTTCCTTTATGGAGAGGATGGTAAGTAATTACCTGAATCACAAAGATCTTTCTATGAGGAAAAGCCTTTTTTGATGTACTCTTGTTAAAGTAAAAATAAAAATGACTAGTATCCTTCTCTTTTATAAAATAATATATATTAACTGACAAGACCAATAAGCAACCAAAGCAAAACAAAACAGATGAATCACAAAACACATTTAGATTGGACCCAAAATAAGACTTCATGTCATCTGCATAACAGTTTAGCTAGCTAAAAACTTAACACTGACATTTTGCTGAAATGCAAAGCTCCTGGGGTTAGAAGCATGGCTATTCATCTTGGAATCCTTAGGGTATTACACAATGTTTAGAATATAATATGTTTTTAAATGCATGTTTGAATAAACAAATAGATGAATAAACTGGACACAAAATCTAGAACTGACTATTATAAGATAGTATGATGCCATAGGAACTGTGAAGCGGGAAAACTCTGATAGTCATCATGGCCAAGTGAGTGCCTGATAATTTTGATGCTGGCAAGGCCCAGTGTTCATTGTTCTCTGGCAGTTGCTACCAACCCCAGTCACCAGTGGGACAAAGATTATATGATCTAGCCCTAACTTGCACTTCCAGCTCTATCTGTTAGGATCCCCCACATGAACTCTCTCATTTGGATAAACTGTTCTAGTCATTTTTCTCTGAACTTCTCAAACTGTCTTGCTTCTCTATGCCTCTGTTCACACTGAACAAGAAATGTATTCCTTTGCATACATGCTTACAAAATCCTACCTATTCTTCAAGAGGACCCCGCCCCCACCCCCCATCGTCCTCATTCTAAGACTGCCTTAGACCACCAATTATCTCTTTGACCACATAACACTGATTATACACTCCTTTGCATTGTAGTTATTTTAGAGAGCAAAGAGTCCATCTTATACATCATCTTTTTCCCTTTATGAAACATTGAAGTTTGGCGAATTGGCTGATGATTAATTCAGCATTATGTACTAATCTATTAATTTTATTATTTACCATGCAGGCATCATGAAGAGTGCAATGGTAATTTAAATGTTAACAAGTTTACAGTTTATAAGGGAGACAGGATTTATAAAATATCTGCAAAACAATGTAAAATGTAAAAAAATACATAATTATGGGATTGATAATGTTGATAACATATTTCCATGTTAGGTGATAATAGTAAAAATTAAGGTGAATTTTACCGGGTTTTGAAGAAAGGATAGAATTAAGGCAGGGAACAGGGCATTTCAGAGAAAAGATAAATTATAAAATAAGTGGGGGCCTGGGATAGGGAAGCACGGATTTTTTGGGGGGAACAGAGAGTATTTCAATTGGGTTTAGGTCTTGGTATTTTTGGAAATAAAGGTAGAAACAAATTAAGACTTTTTGGTAGTCAAGGGCATTTGAAAGAAGAGTTACTTGATCAGAGAGCTGTACTTCCAGATTAGACTAGCATAAATGGGACTGTGCTTTGGAAAAAAGGTGAGACTGAAGGATGAGTAGATTGCCTTAGTCTATGTAGAAGTAATGAGATCAGGGTAGTGGCAGTGGGAATGAAAAGGAGAGGACAGTTTTAAATATAAGACTTAGATCTGATCAGCTGAATGGGGTCTGATTGTGAAGTTGTAAGGGTGACATCAGAATCAAATAGAGTAAAGAGGCTTTGATCCTGGGTGGCTGGGTAGTTGAGTATGTTATAAAATAAACTGTGGAATACAGAAGGGAATAAATTTGGAAATAAAGGTCTTAAATTTAGTCATTGACATAGTTAGCGTGAGGTGTTTTATAGGGAAATTTAGGTGGAGATGTCTCCCGTAACAGTTGGAAATGCTGACTCTAAATATAGCAGAGCCAGAGCGCTGGAGATAGCCGGGAGCCATATTTCCAGAAGTCATAGTTGTAGCCATGATATTGATTGAGAATGTTACAGGAGTATAAGCAAGAATAGGCAAGAACTCCAAAGGTTTATCCTTGGGGTAAGCCTACATTTAGGAGACAGGGGTAGTAAAAGGAGCCTGATTAGGTGGGCAGAGAAGATTGGGTTGTAGATACAGAAGGCATACAGAAAGAGTGTTGTGTCCTAAATGCCAACAGAGGATGAGACTCTTCAAGAAAGGACGATCTGTTGTGTTAAATGTTGCAGAGTTGTAGAGGTGAAAGAGGATTTTGTTACTATATGATGAGATAGTGACCTGTAACAGCCTGGTTTCCCACTGGACTATAGTGTAGTAAGGTAATAGAGGGCAAAACTAGATTACCAGGAGTTAGAAGTGAGTAGGAAATGAGGAAAGTGGAGGTTGTAAGTATTTGAAAGAGTTTGATGCTGAGGGGAAGGAAAGGCATACAAACAACATCTCAGGAAAAAAGGAAGATTTCCTCTACCTTTGTTGTTGTGGTGGTGGTGGTTTCTTTTGAGAATAAAGAGACTATTGACAGGCTTAATTGAAGGTGAAGATGCAAGAGAGAAGAGTCAGTTGAACAGAATTCTTTTCAAGAGGTTGCCTCATAGAGAATATGTCTATGGCTATCCATCGCCAAAACAATACAAACAACTATGATAGCAAGTCTTTCAGTATTAAATAGAACATATAATAGTAGTATCTGAACATCTTATTTGTAAAAAGGCAAATTGGAAGCTGAAATTACTCATCTTGTAAGATTACAAAAAGGATTGCTGGATTGTTTTAGGTGTTAATTTCTCAAGTGTTTTTTTATGGGTAACTAAATTCTCAACAATGTAAACAACTAAAGACTATAACATTCCAAATTACTTCTGATTATCACCAGAAATTAAGATAAAACAAATCTTTATTAAAGAAAAAAAAGGATATTTACATTTCTGGTTTAGTATTATTTACTCTACCAAAAAGGAAGCTAAATCACTCTTCTGATCTGTTCAATATAAGATTCTTGGGGCTCTGAATATGGCTAGATAGTTGTTTTGTGCCTGATGGGACAGCCCCATTAGAAAAGTCATGTGACCCACCTGAGTGGACTGGAATGTGGTAAGGAGATGACTTGTCACTCTAAGAAGTTCTGACTGCATATCATCCTAAAGAAAATTAATGATGCACCTGAAGGCTGAATTTTACTGCAGAAGGTCTTGTATGAGATAAAAATCCTCAAGTTCCACAACAGTTTTTAGAATACCACCTACTTAGAATACCCTGTGATCTTGGGGCATCTGGGTGGCTCAGTTGGTTAAACATCTGACTTCGGCTCAGGTGATGATCTCACAGTTCAAGCCCCATATTGCGCTCTGTGCTGACAGCTTGGAGCCTGGAGCCTGCCTCAGATTCTCTCTCTCTCTCTCTCTCTCTCTCTCTCTCTCTCTCTCTGCCCTTCCCCCACTCATGCTGTCTCTCAAAAATAAACACAAAAAAATTACAAAAAGAAAAGACACTCTGTGATCTTAGTATACTTACTACTGAAAGTAGTGAGGGGATTAACAACACTATAAGGCAGAGGTATTTGACAGGACTAAGAAAACTCTTGGGTTCCTTAGCATGAAAGTAGGAGGTATTTTCAGATATTTGAATCCTGCAGAGCTGCAGAGGGACTTTCTCTAGTATTGATCTGAGTTCTGACCAGCACTTGCATTTGAGGAATTATTTAGGATTGGAAAATAATCATTTAAAAGTAGATGGAAAAGTGCTCAGTTTTCACACAGGGCCAGGAATAGTCTGTTCCCACTAGCTAGACTTGAAAATGTCATGAATCACAGGAGAATACCCAAAGATTCTTGCTTCCATAGTGAGAAATAATTAGCCCTACAATAATGTGTAAATTTGTCCTGTTTTACAAATTTTATTTTAAAAAAAAATTTTTTTTTCAACGTTTATTTATTTTTTGGGACAGAGAGAGACAGAGCATGAACGGGGGAGGGGCAGAGAGAGAGGGAGACACAGAATCAGAAACAGGCTCCAGGCTCTGAGCCATCAGCCCAGAGCCTGACGCGGGGCTTGAACTCCTGGACCGCGAGATCGTGACCTGGCTGAAGTCGGACACTTAACCGACTGCGCCACCCAGGCGCCCCATGTTTTACAAATTTTAAAAGCAAGACCTAAAATGATCAAACTGTTCCTAAATAATTTAACTGTGTCCTAGAAGAAAGGTTAAGAGTATTTAAAAAATACCAAAATATTCAGCATACAGTGAAATAAAATTCATGTCTGGCAATACATCAAATATTACCAAGCATGAGAATAATTGGGAATATGACTCATAATGAGAAGGAAAATAAAATGAATTCACCACTGGAACAGTTCAAGTTAGTAGATAGTTATTTAAATAGTTATTGTAACTGTATTGTATATGTTCAATAAAAAGTGAGAACACAAAAGTCATAAAAAAAAAGTCCCAGATCAACTTTTAGAGATGAAAATTACAATGTCTGAGATAACAAATATACTGGATGGGATTAATGGCAGATTAGACATTGAAGAAAAAATAATGAACTTGAAGACATAGCAATAGAAACTATTCAAAATGAAACTCATAGTCAAAAGGAATAAAAAAATAAATGGAGCATCAATGAGCTGTAAGACAATTTCAAGCAGTGTAATATAGATGTAATAGGAGTTCCTGAAAAAATGAAATACAGATAAGTATTTGAAGAAGGAATGGTTGAGAGTTTTCCAAATTTAGTGAAAATTATAAACACACAGATCCAAGAAGCACGATGAGACTCAAACGCAAGCAATTTGAAGACAACTACACCAAGGCACATCATTATCAAATTGCTAAATAAAATTGATGAAGAGAAAATGTTATACACAATAAAAGAAGGGTAGACGTGTTATGTATGGAAGAAAAAAGGTAATGATCGTAGCAGATCTTCATCAGAAACAATGGAATTGAGACACTGACTCAAAATTTTAAAGATGACAAAATGAAAATTGTCATCTAGAAGTATGTGCCTAGTAAACATACCTTTGAGAAACAAAGGTGAAATAAAGATTTTTAGACATGCAAAAGCCTAAAGAATTCATCTTTAGCAGAGCTACCTAACAAGAAATGTTAAAAGAACTTGTTCATACAGAAGGAGAAAGATAGAAAATGGAAATATCAATCTATACTAACAAATGAAGAACATTGGACTTGATAACTACATAGGTAAAATGTAAGATATTTTTCTTAAATATTTTAAAAGAAAATTAAATATTAAAATGATAACGATGATGTAGTGTGTGAAGTTTATAACATATTGTGGTAACCAGAATGATAAGAATGGCCCCCAAGATTCCAATTCTAATCTCCAGCATCATTGAATATGATAATATTGTTGTCTTCTACATGTTATGCTACATTATGTTTTATAGCACAGTTGACCTTGAGATAGAAAGATTATCCAGCTGGATCTAATTAATCCTACAAGTCATTTAAAGAACAGAGACTTTTCTCTATCTGGTAGCAGAAGGGGAGGGCAGAGAGAAAAAAGCAAAGGAGAATTTGATATATTGGTCCTGGCTTTGTAAATGGAAGGGTCCATGTACAAAGATTGGAGAGTGGCCACACATAGCTGAGAGTGACCCCTTGTCAACAATCGACAGGGAAATGGGGACCTCAAAGTTAACACCACAAGGAATTAAATTTTGTTAGTAATAGGAAAGAGTTTAGAAGAAGACCCCATGTTCCAGATGAGAAGAGAGTGGGCTGAGATCTGGATTTCAGCCTGTGAGACCCCAAGCAGAAAACCCAGCCAGGTCATTCCAGACTTCTGACTTACAGAATTGTGAGATAATAAATGGCCTTGTGTTAAGCTTCTAAATTTATTGTAATTTGTTATGCAGAAAACCAATTAGAAAACTAATATACATTTTTAGAACAAAATGTATGACAAAAATAACAGAGACTAGAAGGGATAAATGAAAGTACATTGTTGAAACAAATGTTATAACTAATATTTTCAGTGAAGGAGATAAGATATCATAAAAATATTCACTTAATTCAGAAAAAGGCAGAAAATAAAAAAGGAACCAAGATTATATGGGACAAATAGAAAAACACCAGCAAGATGATAGGTCTAGATCTAACCATATCAATAGTTACATTAATTGTAAATGGACTAAACACCTCAATTAAATGGTAGAAATTCTCATATTGGATAAAAAGGAAGATCCAACTGTATGCTAGCTACAAGAAATGCATTTTTATTTTATTTGAGTGACAGAGAGAGAGAGAGAGAGAGAGAGAGAGAGAGCGAGCGAGCATGAGTGAGGTGGGGAGAGAGGCAGAGGGGAAGGGAGAGAGAATCCCAAGCAAGCTCCATGCTCAGCATGGAGCCCAGCACAGCGCTCAGTCCCATGTCCCTAGGATCATGACCTGAGCCAAAATCAAGAGTTGGATGCTCAACCAAATAAGCCACCCAGGTGCACCAAGAAATTCATTTTAAATATAAGGACATGAGAAGATTAAAAGTTTGGACCAAGATACATTATGTTAGCATTAGTCAAAAGAAAGATGGAGTGGCTATATTAATAACAGACAAAATAGATTTCAGAGCAAAGCTTATTACTTGGGATTAAGAAGTTTATCTCATAATAATGAATGTGTCATTTTATCAGGAGGAAATAACATTCCTAAATGTTCATGTTCTGAATAACAGAGCTCCTAACTACATGAAACAAAAACTGATAAAACTGTGAGAAGAAATAGACAAATCCACAATTTATGGTAAGATATTTCAATATAATTCTTTCAATAGTTGATAGAACAAGTAAACAGCAAACCAGGTAAGATACATGACTTGAATAAAACAATCAGCCTGACCTAAAATAATTCACTTAACAATAGCAGCTTATTTTCAAATGCAGACATTTATTTTCAAGTGTGTATAGAACATCAACAGACATCATATTCTGGGCCATAAAATAAGTCTAAATAATTTTAAAAGGATAGAAGTCATACAAAGTATGTTCTCTGGCTACAGTGGAATTAAATCAATAACAGAAGGATCTCTGGAAAGACACCAAATATTTGGAAACCAAACAGCATATTTCTAAATTACTCATGGGTCAAAGAAGAAATTAAAAGGGAAATCAGAAACTACTGTGAACTAAATGAAAATGAAAGTACTGTGAACATATTAAAATCTGTGGAATGCTACAAAATCAGGAATTATAAGGAAATTTATAGCACTAACCAAAGGAAAAAAAGCATTCAGTTTGGAAAAAAAAAAACCCCACAAAAACTGTCTTTATTCATTGACAGCATGTTCTTTCATGCAGCGAATCCAATGGAATCTAAAGATATTACTAGATCTAATAAATGAGTTATCAGGGTTGCTGGATACAGCATCAACATACACATATCAATTGTATTAGTATATACTAGCAATGAACAGTCAGAAATTGAAAAAGATAACACTTAAAATAGCATCAAAAATATGAAAACATTTGGAGTTATATTTGACAAAAGAAGAACAAGTCCCATATACTAAAATCTACAGAACATTGTTGAAAAAATTCAATAATAGAGAGATACACACTGTTCATAGGTCAGGAGAATCAATGCTGCTGTGATGCCAGTTCTAAACAAAATGAAGATTTAACACAATCGCAATAAAAATTCCCATAGGATTTAGTAAATTGTAAGATGATTTTAAAATTCAAAATAAAAAGTCAAAAGACCTAAAATAACCATAACAATTTAAAAAAGATAAAAGTTGGAGGACTAACACGATTTGATTCAAGTCTTATAAAATACAATAATCAAGAAAGTGTGTTAATGGTATAAAGATGGACAAATGGGTGAATGCAATAGACCAGAGAATCCAAAAATAGACCCACACACATGGAGAACTAAAGGTACAAAGGCAATTCAGTGGAGAAAGTGGGCTTTTCAACCAAGGGTGATGAAACAACTCGATATTTATATGCAATATAAAGAACTTGCGTATATGCCATATACAAAGCTAAATTCAAAATGGACCACAAACCTAAAAGAGTTAAAACTATAAAATATCTAGAAGAAAACACAAGAGAAAAACTTTTTGACCTTAGATTAGGCAAAGGCTTTATAGATATAGCACCAAAAGTCCAATCTGTAAAAGAAAACAATTCATAAATTGGACTTAATCAAAATTAAAAACTACTTTTTGAGAGACATGTTAAGAGAATAGACCAGCCACAAACTGGCATAAAATATTTGCAAATCATATCTGATAACGGTTTTGTATTTAGAATATATAGGGCGCCTGCGTGGCTCAGTCGGTTAAGTGTCTGACCTCAGCTTGGTTCATGATCTCATGGTTTGTGAGTTTGAACCCCACACTGAGCTCTGTGCTGACAGCTTGGAGCCTGGAGCCTGCTTCACATTCTGTGTCTCCCTGTCTCTCTGCCCCTCCCCCACTTGTGCTCTTTCTCTCAAAAATAAATAAACATTAAAAATATATATATATATATAAAGAACTCTCAAAATCCAACAATAAAAAACCCCATAAATTCCAATAAAAATGGGAAAACGATTTCAACAGACATTTTACCTAAGATTTACAGATCGCAAATAAATACATGAAAAGATGTTCAACATCTTTGTTATTTGTTATATTTGCTATTTAACAAGTACAAATTAAAATGATAAGGAGATTCCAAAATAAACCTATTAGAATGGCTAATGTTAAAATGGCTGACCATAACCAGAGTTGGTAAGGATGTGGAGGAACTAGAACTCTTATATTGCTGATGAGAATGTAAAATGATATAACTTCTTTGGAAGACATTGATAGGTTGAATAATGGTGCCTCAAAGATGTTCATATCTTGGGGCACCTGGGTGGCTCAGTTGGTTAAGTGACCAACTCTTGACTTTGGCTCAGGTCATGACCTTGTTGTTTGTGAGTTTAAGCCCCATATTGGGCTCTGTGCTGATGGGCAGAGCCTGCTTGGGATTCATTCTCCCTCTCTCTCTCTCTCTCTCTCTCTCTCTCAAAATAAATAAATAAACTTAAAAAAAAGGATGTTCTTATCTTTGTCCCTGGAACCTGTGAATGTGTTTGTTTTTATGGTAAAGGGACTTCGTAGATGTGATTGAGTGAAAGCCCTTGGAGATCCAGATTATCCTGGATTATGCGGATGGGTACAATGTAATCATAAAGGTCCTTTTAAGAGGTAGGTAGGAGGTAGAGAGTCAGTAGTAGGAGACATAATCACAGAAGCAGGAAGTTAAAGGATGTTTTGAGAAAGAGGCCTTGAGCTATGGAATGCAGGCAGACTAGTGGCTAGAAAAGGAAAGCAAATGGATTTTCCCCTGATGTTTCCAGAAGAAACACAGTCTGGCCAACACCTTGACTTTAGACTTACTTTTGACCTCTAGACTGTAAGAGATAAATTTGTGCTGTTTTAAGCCAGTCAGGTTTTGGTAATTTGTTACAGCAGCAATAGGAATGGCAGATTCTTAAAATGTTAAACATATATCTGCAGTATAGCCTGGTCCTTCCACCCCTAGATATTTATGCAACAGAAATGAAAGCATATGCTCACCCAAAAACTTGTATATGGATGTAGCAGCTTTATGTGTAATGGCTAAAACCTGGGAACAAGTCGAGTGTAACAGGTGAATGGATAAACAAATCATGGTATATCCAGACAATGGAACATGAACAAAGGAATAAAAAAGAATAAACGTTTAATAATTACACCAACATGGATGAATCCCAGAATAATTATGCTGAATAGAGAAGCCAGAAAAAGAGAGAATGTACTGTAGGATTCCATTTTTGAAAATTCTACAAAATGCAAATTCGTCTACACTGACAGATCAGTATTTGTTTGGAATGGTAAGGAGAGAGAGAACAGGGAGGAGTGAAAAGGAAGGATTATAAAAGGTCATGAAGAAACTTTTGGGGGTGATGGATATGTTTGTTATGTTGATTGTGGTGATGGTTTCATTACATCTTTTATTCATTTACATCATCAAACCTTATCAAATTGTATACTGTAAACATGTGCTGTTTGTTATATGGGAATTATACCTCAAGCAACAACAGGAGCAGCAAAAAGAGTGTTGTGAAGATTCAGTGAGATGCTATGCATGTAATGCTGTAACTCCTGGTACGTAGTAAGAACTCCAAAAATTCTAATTTTTTAATGTTTATTTTAAGAGAAAGACAGAGTGCAAGCAGGGGAAGGGCAGAGAGAGGGAGACACAGAATCTGAAGCAGGCTCCAGGCTCTGAGCTGTCAGCACAAAGCCTGAGGTGGGGCTCGAACTCACGAACTGTGAGATCATAACCTGAACTGAAGTTGGACGCTTAACCAACTGAGTCACCCAGGTGCCCCCCAAATTTTAGCTATTATTATTATTTAGTTTAGAGGAGGGAGTGTTAGAACAATAATTGTGAATTACTAAGGATCTTCTGAAAGAAATGCTGTTACATTTTTTCACAGTAGACACTGGATAAGAAAATAAGGAACAGATTTATTAAATATAGCACTTAAATATAGTGCATAAAGGTATGATGCAATCAGGGTGTAGCTTGATAGTGTCTTTCTATTTTAGAATAAGAGGTATGAAAGTCTTTTTTGTTCTTGGTATGTCAAGTTTGCTTCCTGAGTGGCCAGGATTCTATCATATTGTTTTTGGACATAGTAGCTGCTTAACAAATATTTGTCAGATTGAACTGAATTAATAATAATTTCATTTCCCTAATTCAGGGATCTGAAATTCATGGTCAAGTATACTTTTAAGCTAATTAACCTCAACTCAACTTCGGAGATTCCTTGCCTCAAGACACTTAGTCTTTCTTCTCTGATGCAAAAGACTTAGGTAATGATAGACAGGAAGCAGTGACTTATGAGAACATGCCTGGGGAACTCCAGAAAGTATAGGGGGAAGTGTCTAGGAGAGGTGAGATTGGGTTGGGCTGGGGTTGGCAGGGTGCTTCTATTTCCCACGGTTTTCACACATTATTTTATGAGTGTAGTAGACTCTTCATTAAACAATCTACACTTGTGTTTTCTTTTTAGTTCTTATTCTTACTGGATTAGGAGCTAAGTACTAAGAAAGAAAATTCTTTCTTCCACACTGTGCCTACCCCTGAAGTTAGTCTTTCTTTAAACATGGCACTGAGTAACTTCATGCTGGTTGCATGGAAAGGTTTAAAAGCCACAGATGATTCCTTACACAGCTAGTTTTACAGAACATTATTGCCTTGAGAGTAAGCAAATTCCAAAGTATAATTGTTTGAAACTGGTCAAGTCCATCGTCTAAGTGAGGATAGGACTGTACGTCTTTAGTGTTCTTTCTTATACTGACAACAGCTGCCTGTGGTGTAGATTTTAATTACTAAAGAAATTTTCCTATTATAAAGGCAGGATAAGAATAGGAGACATTTCATATATAGCTAACATATGAAATATGCTAATTCCCATTAATAATCAGGGAAATGAAAGTCAAAATCAGGATGAGATACAATGATGTTGGCCAATTTTAATCTGATAATTTCAAATGAGTGAGGGTACAGGGCAACAAGAACTTTCGTACCCTCTGGGTGGGAGTGTATGTAAAGTAATGCAACCACTTTGAAGACACTGTGGTATTGCCAAGTAAAATTGAGTTTGTATGTACTCTATGACTTGACAATTTTACTTCTAGTTTTACAACCTAAGGAAACTCTTCCTGCATGTGTGTAACCAGACCTAACAACAAGTAACAAAACTCCCACAACAACCCAGATATTCATTGCAAGTAAAACAGAGAAATAAATTGAAGTGTATTCATATAATGGAGTACTATAGAGCAGTGAAAGTGAATGAACTATAGCCACATGCATCTCTAGGAGTAGATCTAGAATTGAGTGAAAGACGATAGTCATAGAAGAATAGAATACATAAGTACAGGCTGAATTCCTTTTTAGACGTGTTAGTGTGAAGTGTTTACTGAACACCCTTGTGGAAATACACACTTATGGGCAGAAATGAGAATTTGAAACTCAGGATTCAGGCAACACTTGGGTGACATTTGGTGGAGTGAAAGCTGAAGCCATTGGTGAGAATAACAAAGAGATGTGAAGTGGGTGATGGTAATCACTGTGATGAACTGGATTTAGTGAGTGGAGTGATGAAATAGAAAAGAAGGTTAGAAATGTAGAAAAAAGAGAATATAGGATCAGAAGGTAAGGGAAGAGTCAGGACTAGACACATTATTTTCAGGGCTCTGTGTAAAATAAAAATACGAGACCCCTGTTAACAAATTATTAAGAATTTCAAAATGAAGATGGAAAAACCCTAAACTGAGCTGGGTCTTTCTAAGTGTATGACCTCATGTGACTGCAGATACTGCACACCTATTGGGTGACTCTGGAAAGAGTTTTGGGGACGAGCCATCAATAGGGTCAAATACCTCAGGGAGACCGAGAAAGAGAAATGAGAAAAAAATGTAAGTCCTTTTTGCCCTTTTGATTGTGAAAGGACTACTCATTAAAGAGTATTTGGAAAAGCATAAAAATGTATAAAAAATGTCCTTAATTTGATTTCCTTACAAGTAATATTTTAGTGTTTTCTTTTCCCTACTCACTTTCTAAGCGGACACATGCATTATATGACTAGTTGGTCACTGATGACCCTGAAGGGCTGACCATGTTTGTCAGATACACGTAAGTGAGGAGTAAATGAAGTTGAAGTGGAAGCATAAAGCATAAACACTTTTCCAAGAAGCTTGGTGGTTGTAAAACAATACAGAAAGGTGATACCTCATGAAGGTAGGAAGTTTGGAAAAGCCTTGTATGAGTGTGGGAGACCTGAGGAAGACTGCCAGAGAAGAAGATATGGGCATGATGATGGATAAGAGGACCCTCTTGGAGGAGTTGGGGAAGAAATGGACGTGTAGTTAGCAGGAATGTCCATCTTTGAAAAAGGAGTAAAGGGGGGAATGGATTACACATGCTGAAAATTGAAGAACAGAGAAGGAAAACTGATTAAATTCACATCATGTAGAACACTATTAAGAAAAGAGAAGATAAAGAGGAGAGTAGATTTTGAGGTTAGTGATAACAGTTTGATAAGGCAAAAGTGATAAAGTCTCATTCAGTACTGAACTCTAAAATTGTGAACATCAGTGAAGGCCCCATTGAGGCCAGATGGTATGATTTTGGAATGAAAACAAGTGACCCGAGTCAAGATTTTCTTCAAGTAGTATTCAGTAGCCTGATACATGAGCATTGAGAGTGAATGACAGAATTTGAGGAAGGATGACACAAGGGGTTCTGGTTGTGTTCATGGGAATAATACTAAAGTTTTTCATTATGAGAACCTGGAGTGGTAAGGAGGTGAGTAAAGGAGGAAATAGAAGAATGAACATGCTGAAAGCAGGATGAGGTGACTGAACAGCCATTTCAGTAGATGTGAAAGGGGAGGAAGGATAGGTTGTGGGCAAAGAAAGGAAACTGAGATTTAAAAATCTTTCAAGGGAGCAATTCTGCAGAATAACAGATCCAGGGTAAGTGTGAGTGCTTCAGTAGAGGTGCAGAGATGGTATCAGAATGTTGAGGCTGGAGTGTGGCGAGGGCCATCCCATATGGATACTGAGGTTAACAAGACATTGCCATGAATGAGTCGGGAGAAGATGTAAGCCAAAGGCTGAGCTATCAAGAACAATACTGAGGGGTTCACAGGTTGCTAGAAAACAGCAACACAAAGGGAGCTGGGAGCCAGGGAAAAGTGTTTCAAAAAGCCAGGCGTTGCAGAGAGCCATGGTAGATTGATGGTACGGGAGTGGCTGAGAGGAAGTAAGAGTATGTTGCTTCCTAAATTGTGATGATTCTGAGGAATGGTAGGAGTAGATACTGCTGGAGAGTTTTGACCTGGTGTCAGGTCAAAGTCAGGGGAGAAACAATCCAAGAGACGGCTTAAGATGTATGTGAGCTAGTTCACAATCAATTAGATTCCACAGGGCACAATGTTGAGTGTTGATTTATAAATCTGGCTGTCTCTGGGAGTCCATTTCCATCTTCAATCTCTGTCTTTACAGCACCTCAATACAGCACCATTATTTAATTTATTTAATATTCTTCAGTCTTCAGTCTCCCAAATTTTCATTGCCTACCTGTGAGCTTGATGAGTCAAGAACAATTCTAGCAGAATCTGCCATAGAGATTGAATGGGTTGGCCAGAAAAACAAAGAAAGTCAGTGTTGAATCTGGGGAAGGAAAAAACAATAACAAGGGACAATGGCAATGATGATAAGGAGCTCAAATCTCAAATTGCGATGAGCATAGAGGAGTCTAGAACCCTCACACTTTGTTTCTCCCTTTAAAGTATTGGCAACAAACTGAAAATAAGGTTTTTGTAAGCATTTTATAGCATCTGTCTGCTGTCTTTGATGTTCATGGGAAACAAGTCCTTTTAATTATAGCAATTGAAAACCAGAAATAACAAAGTAAGGAGAATGAGTTTTTGAACAGTTGTTAATTTTTACCTTGGGTTTATCTTTAAGCACGTATATTATCCATCAGTGTTTGAATTACAGGCTACATCCCTCTTTATATTTGCCTTTATTATTTTACACCAGGATGTTTTTGAGCATGGCTTCATAAAAATTTTCCAGCAATGCTATGCATCCTAGGAACAAGAACTGAGAAATTAGATGCAAGACTTTAACAAGGGTTGGGAATTAGTAACGTTTTCTATTTAAAAGAAGTTTAGATTGCTGGTTTGAATGAACTATAAAATATGAGCATTTTGAATTTATTAGGTTATAAAGTCTATGTCACCAAATACAATGTCTTGAAATGTGGAGCCACTAAAAGAATATGTAAGTTGAAGCAAATTGTGGAAGTCACAGGTAGATATGGTTTGGCATAGGTGCTGGAACAAGATAAGGTTACTTGATAGCTTTCCCAGTAAAAGAGTAAACCATGGAACCTCTCCCTCTATATGCCAAATAAAAGTTAAACTTGTCAGTGCATTTCATATATATTTTTTACAGTGCTGCCAAATAAGATTTGTATAACTCTGTCAACAAAAGCAGATTTTTAATTGGTCAGTCAGCTATCAGCTTTCAAGTGATTCTTGTTGGATTATTATGGGATAGACATTGAGCTGGAAAAAGGTCTATTTCCATTCCTGGAGGAATTTATAATCTAAGAGGACAAAGCACACAGACACACACAAATCAAAAATTGAGGAAGTTGCACTCATTAGGGACCTCTAACACATTGGTTTATTTACTCAGTGGGTTCCGAGAAACAGAGTCTTTCAGAGATTTCTGTTACATTTTGATTGTCTATATTGGAGGTCTAGTTTTACTGATTTACTTTCCCATATTATTATTATTTTTTGTTAACTTTGAACTGACCATTTTTATCTTTAAGAAATCATGAAGTCATGGATTCTCAGAGCTTCCATAGATTCTGGAGACCATGTTCTAGAGAGGATGGCACTGAATTCCACAGGTGACATGACTGGCCTGGGACCTCATAGTCCTACCGGTCAGCACCAGAGGCAACACTCCCATAGCAATCCTCAGTAGCACTTAGTATGTCACTTGGCTGTGCCTAGTGCAAGGGATAGGAGGTGGTGTGCTTCTGAGGCTGTAGAAGCAAGAGAGGGAGAAAGTGAAATTAAATCCTATTCATCACTTAACTAGAAGAGGGAAACCAGATGCTGATGGAGGAAGCACCATAAAAAAGATACTGAGAGGACTGGTAGCCCTACATCCTTGATATGATTACAGTTTTAAGGAAGGAGGTTAAATTAATGGAAATTGGGAGAGTTATCAAGATTTGGTATTGGAATAAACACCATCAGTTACATATTAATAAAAAGCTACCAAAGTGTTGCCCTTTGGTATTTATTTTCTTTTTAGATTGTTGGCTTTAAAATGTGTGTTTGATATATTAATTACTCATATAGTTAAAAATAGAGCTCAGTTTTATGGTACTAAATAAGAAAAACAGGCTTCTTTCCATTTCAGGTAAATTATACCTGAAGTATGGTTGGTGAAATGAAAACCAAGAGGCCTGACAGAGACACTGGGAAAAAACCATCTCTTGTTTGGTAAAACAGAAAAAGGAGACAACGTGATTTTTACTACTCAGGCCATAAAGACATCAACTTCATCTTGTGACTTTTTTTTCTTTTAATTTGAGAGAGGGAGAGAGGAACAGCATATGCATGCACAAATTGCTGTGTGTGTGTGTGTGGGGGGGGTAGGGGCAGAGGGAGAAAGAGAGAGAATCCCAAGCAGGCTCCACTCTCAGCACAGAGCCCAGTGCAGGGCTTGAACTCACAGTTCTGGGATCATGACCTGAGCTGAAATTAAGAGTCAGACGCTCAACTAACTGAGCCATTCAGGCACCCCTCATCTTGTGGCTTCTTACCTTAATTGCAGGCATAGTACATTTACATTAGGATGCAAATCATCTCTTGAGTAATAATAGAAATATTAAAATTAGTAGCTATAATTTATTAAACCCCTGCTATGCAGTAGATTTTTGTATCGTTTGCTCTGTATGCATTATCTTGTATCTTCACACCAACTACCCTGTGAGGTAGATCTTGGCACCTTTTTTTACACACTAGTCGCTTAGACTCAGGGGCCTTCAATGTTTGGTTCAAGATCAAGTAGCTAGTGGTCGAGCTCCATGGGCCGCAAAGCCAGCTTACTTCTGCGTCTCTGTTAAATCCTAAAATGTGACGTGGTAATGGCAAGAACTACTTTCAAAGAGTTAATTATTTCAAATTCTTAACATCTGGTTCTGTAGGTAGTAAAAGAATGTGCCATCAAATATATCAGAGTCACTCTTTATGAGTTTATACAGGGAGAGGATAATGTATCTTTTTTTTCAAAGCATTCTTTTCTACCAAAAATGTTTGGAGACTAAGAAAAACCCTCAAAAGATTAAATAAAAATACTTGATTATATACATGTGTAAGGTATATAAATGTAGGGTATAGGTATTTAAAAATGGATAAGAAAACAAAACAACTCTTCCAGGGTTGATTCTCTTTAAAATGTAAATATGACCTTCAAATTCTGGAGGTGGCTCTGGGTTTGCCATGCAAGGAGATGGGAACCTTCGGGCTGAAGATTACCTGCTGATACTAGAGGAGAAGTTGTGGAGAGGAAGGGTTAATTTTTAGTGAGATTCATTAATTAACCCAACAAATATTTACTAACAGCTTACTAGATGCCAGGCACTATTCCAGATGCTCAAGGTATAGTAGTGAGCATAGCAGACCAAAACCCCCACCTTTATGGAGCTTATATTTAGATCAGCTAGTTAATGAATTTGCAGAGGGGGAAAAAAAAAAGCAGTGCAGGGTGAGTTAATCTATTAGGGCTAGGGGAATGGCTGTCTAGAAGAGCCCAAATATTGTGGCCAGGTAGAGACAGATAAGAAATGGAATGTGGGAGCTAGGGGCTTGGGGGGCAGGAAATGCTGATGAAGATGAGGAGGACACTGCTTCAGGGCCTTGAATCAGGAAGTAGGTGCTGGACCCTAGGGGAAGGGCCAAGGAGAAGTTTTGGAGATAGGGTGTTGGAAAGCATGGATCAGACAGGGAGAGCCGGCACTTCCAAATATCTAAGGATGGGGAAAAGGACACCTCAGCTCTGAGGGAGGAAATAGGGAGAATGGCGATCTTCCTAGGGAATGGCCATTGCCAAAATGCCTGAGCAACTTCTGGCTGTGTCATTTACCTGTATGGCATCTCTGCTCCTTAACTATTTGACAGGGATTGTCTTAGCGTGTCTTCACCCAGGACATTATCTGCAGGTGGGTTTTCCTCACTGCCCAGCAGTCCACAGGGTGGGGCTAGAGAGACCCTCACATGGTCATGAGGAGGGAGTTAATGACTCACTTTCCCTCAACTGAAACCACATTGAGCCTCAGTGAAGGCTCATGTGGTTTTTTTTTACTGGGGAGTTTAGATAGTTTTCTCAAAGTTCTGTGGGTAAGGGGAGGAAATTGGGTGCCTTGCCCATGATATATCTCCAGAATTCCCTTGTTCTCTTCCTTCCACAAAGGCTCTCTGCTTAGGTTTTGGGGACAAAGAGGACTGTCCTACAGGGACAACCCTTTCTTAATGCTTCTCCCTTCTTTTATTTCCAGCATTTCTTTTCCTTTAACCCCTTTCTTGGTATTTTTGACCCACCCACACTTTTTCTGAGGACCCTTACTATTAATAACCAAATTCTAGTCTCTCAGTCCTTTCTTGTAAATTGCAAATTCTGCAGCCTCAGGCATTACTGATTGTCAGTGCTTAACTTTATATTCTTTATATTCCTTTGAATTGAGTACTCTAGTTAATATTGCTAACACAGTGTTCATGGATTCTATGGCCCTAAGTTATACTACAATGTGATCTCACACTGGCTGATGATAAATGATGTCTGCTTCAAATTGCTTCCCTCTAATTCTTAGATTCACCCCAACCCATAGGAGCAGGGAGAAGATGAGAGCTGGTTCAGATGACTCTACTACAGTAGCTTTGTAATCTGAATATACTCTGAACATCCACTGCTCCTTCTCTGGGGAGGTTCTGTTATGTACTTGAATCCATCATCTGCTAGGCATCAGGAGAAAGGATGGCTGGAAAGGAATCAATGAAAAAGATTATGTGGAGGGAAGGTCTTGGATCAGTAATTGTTCTCTTAAATCTTGTGGGTAGTTTCCATGGAAGCTAACTTTAGGCAAAGATGAAAAGAGAAGGTGACTGGGTAACCTGTAAGGCCACCTTCCCTAATAAAAGTTCCAGTCACGTGTTGAAGGACATGGAGTGTGGCTGCTCTGTTCACATGCCACTGGGCTCTCTCTGGAAGGAGGCAGTTAGGAATGGTATAGGGAGCCATCTTTTCTTGAATACCTACTGTGTGTTCAGCATTGTCAAATGCCATCTGTTTATTATTTTATCTAATTCTTACAAGAGTCCAGTGATAGGGGCATTATATGAGCTCATTTTATGGCGAGGAAATAGATGTTTAGAACCACACCCAGGTTACACAGCCAGGATGTGACAGAACCAGGATTTAAATGAGCCCTGAGCAACTTTGATGACAGTGGTACACCATGAGTACTCCGGGGTGTATCCTAAAGATGGAATAACACCCTGTTAGGGCTCACAATTCCTTCTAGCTCCTGGACATCTCTCCAGTCATGTGGTGATAGCTGTTACTCTAACAGTTTCCTGCTTGCTTTAAAAGTAAGGTTTTTATGCTCAAGGACAGTTAGGGGAAGTGTAGAAAAAACATTGTTTCCTTTGCTGTTTTGTTTTTCTTTTTGGTGGTTTTCTACTTTTATTTGACAATCAGTGGTTAGTCCTCATCGACATTAACTGTCTTCAGATTTTTGAAAGTAGTGACACACACATAACTAACCAACAAATAGAGCTTTTTGGTGAATCTTTATCCTCATTACATTTTCTGGGCAGCCGCACACAGATATGTGTGGAATATTCCTTATTCCTTCAGCCCAGACAGCTTTGTGAAGCCTGGTCTCAGTGTGCACATCTGAAGTTCCCATCTCCTCCATGGCAAATTCCCAGATCTCTTTGAGTGTCCATGGGCCACACTTCTTGAAACCCACTCCATGGATTAATTTGTGAATGTCAATGGTGTGCTCTCTGGTCACTGCCTTGTTGATGGCAGAATGACCTTCCTTATTCTCATTACTCTTTGTGGGAGCCATTCTGCCGGGCCCTTGTTGGAAACAATCTTAACACAGAGGCTAGAATTTGGTAGAATTGTATAGTAAACTTTCTCTCCTGCTACTCACCTCAGACCAGCCCTCTTTCTCCTGTTATGAAGGATTTTAAACCTTTAAAATACTTTTAGCAAGATAATTAACAAAAAGACCCTAGAAAAAACAAGAGCATAATAGATAATAAAGAAAGCATGACAAAGGGGAGGGGATAGGTCAATAAATCATTGAGAGACTTGGTTATTTAAAACAAAATGCATTTGAAATCTAACCTCACAGTGTACACAAAAAAAATAATAAGAAATACCTTGAAAAATTAAATGCGAAAATTTTAAACTATAAAAAGATAGTAAAAGTGTCAGTAAATTTCTACTTGCATTTTAGCTGAGAAAAGTCTTTCTAAATACAAAAGCACTGAAAAAATTGCAGAGGAAAATTATTTAGACTTCACTGTATACTTAAGTTTAAGATATAAACAATCAGAAAGGCAATTAAAGGGTAAATAACACATTAGGAAAATATAAGAGACAAATATGATAGAGGAAGAGTTAAAAAGTTAAAGATACCACAGCTTTTATGATAGAAATACTAAAGCAAGGCTTTATTTCTCCTGGTATAAATATGTTTTAAGATATGGCTCATTATTTCGTATTGCTGAGATTTTTTGGGGGGGCTAATTATAAACAAGCCTTCTAATTTCAAGATGTACAAATCTGATATCCATGATATCTAGGTCCCCATGGAAGTTGTTGAGTAATAAGTTAAGCAGTACAGATCTGAGAATGGGCCCTGTGTCAAGTTGCTTGAAAACTAACCAGGTAGGCATGGATCCCGAACCTGGGGGCATTAGACAGCCAGCTCTAAGTCACTCAGCTATACTGGCAGCCAGCCTATGCTTCTTCATCAGTATTCACGGAGATTATGAGAGACAGAATGCCTTATGAAATCTAGATACACAATATTTGTGGAGTTCCTTGCTCTTTCACTAGTTGAATTTTCAAAAATGGAAACGAACAGTCTCAACGACTTTGTGAGTCTGTGATGCCTTCTGATGAGCCATTGGTTTCCCTTTTTAAGTTCACAAACTATATGTTTATTAATGTCTTTGATAATATTGTCTGTTTTTAAGATTATTTATTTTGAAAGAGAGAGAGAGAGAGAGAGGATAAGGGACAGAGAGAGAGGGAGAGAGAATCCCAAGCAGGCTCTGTGCTGACAGCACAGAGTCCATCACGGGACTCATTCTCACCACCATGAGATCATGACCTGAGCTGAAACCAAGTCGGACCCTTAACTGACTGAGCCACCAAGGCACCCTGATAATTTCATTATTTATATAGAGTTTGTGGCTTTTAACTTCATTCTTTTTTTGAAAATGAGAACTGTAATTTGCTTTTCTTCAGTTGTCTGGCACAGCTCCCTCCCTGAATTTCCTTAAAAATTCTTGAGGTTCTTTCTCTTCCCATTTTTTCAAAATTAGAAAAAAAAAAAAAAAAGGGAAGCATAGGTGAATTACCAGTAAGTTCAAAGAACATTTTTTTAAGCTTGCATGTTTCTGATTGAATTACTATTTCCAGTGCTTGCTTCGACAGCACATGTACTGAATTACTATTTCCAAAGGAGTGAGTGAGTATGTATGTATGTTAGTGTGTGGGGAAGAGTTTTGGGGAGGAAGGAAGGGAAGAGAGAGAGACCAATGGCTTTCCTCTTGTCTCCTTTGGGCATCTGGGGTCCAGGAGAATGTTAGGGGAACAAAGCCCCATGAAAGGATCATTTGGAATTAGAATGTTACTGTGTTGAGTTTACTCGTCACTGTTTCTTTCTCTGATTTTTATTGGGTTGAGTATAGATTTTTAATTTGGGAATCTTAAAGGAGGGAAAAGAATCTGCTGACTTCATCGAATTCTTTTCTATACTGCAAATCCTAGAGCATGTTGACTTCAAAACAAATTCAAACAGAAACAAGTTAAGCTAAATAAACAGACAAACCAAAAGTCCCCCAAAAAACAAATGGCTATTTTAGGCCACAAGGAGGATAAATAAAAGCTTGAATGCCTAAAACCTTCATTTTGACAAAAATCATTACAACCGAGGATGCCGCTGCCAAAATTTCAGAATGCCATAGGGCCCAGGAACTAACAATTTGGCTTTTTCCCAAGTTAAAAATTTCCTCTTTAAGTAAGATACAAATGAAAAAGACCACATCGTTTATATTTTTTGAAAATGCCACCACATTCTTTTTTTTTTTTTTAAATTGCAGCTAAATGCTATTTCATAAGCTTGACGTTATAAGGATTCTTCCTAAATTAAGCCCTGGGGTTTGCTATTTCAGGCTTCCTGCTCAGTGAGCCCCATGGCTTGTGACATTACTTCTGCTCTGTTTACCAATAGTGTGAGTCAGGGTTTGTGGTTGTGACAGAGTCAGCTCCACAGCGGTTTTATCTTCTCCAACTTTAGGGAAGATAGCAATAGACTGGAAGGAAACTTGGAAGATCCAGTGGCCCTGAAACATCATCTCTGCATGGTAACCTCTGTTCTAATGGAGCTTAGAAACTATAGGCTGGATGGTTGTGAAATATTTCTTTTATAAAATGGCACACAGTCATTACTTCACAGCTGAACTTTGGTATTGCCTGTTAACTCCTTTGCCTACAGTCTTCAACCCATTCAGCATATTGTCATCAGATGCATCTTTCCAAATCATGGTTCTGATTATCCAGATGGAGACATCCCTCAACTCTTAACCCAATTATATTTGCTTCCTGTATGGAAAAGTGATGAAAAAAATCACATGTCCACTTAATAATCATTGAAAATTTCTTGATTGGGACAAGTTGATAAATATTATTTGCTGGTAAATAAAGCAGTTGCCTTCACAATAAGTCTTGGAGTGAGGGATATCCAAACAAGTAACCAACTCACAAAGTAATTTCAAATTTCATTGAGTTGACATTTGCTGAATTATTTCAATTTATGTCCTGAATTTTGACAGAGAAAGCATTTTCAGTATAATCCACAATATGTGGACTCATAAGCAAAGCAAGAATATATGTACCACTAATGCTAAGTAAACTTGTATATTTTTTATTTAATTTAATTGATTTATTTTGAAAGATAGAGTACGTGGGATGGGAGGGGCTGAGAGAGAGGAAGAGAGGGGGAATCCCAAGGAGGTTCTGCACTGGAGCTGGATGGCGGGGCTCAAACTCACAAACCATGAGATCATGACCCGAGCTGAAATCAAGAGTCAGATGCTTAACCGACTGAGTCATCAGATGCCCCTAAACTTGTATTGTCTTAAACATTCCATAATGTTATCCTGAAAGGGAGAACTATTTCTTTAAGAAATTCTTATAAAATCTATTCAGTTGTGATGTAGAGAGCTAGTGCTCACCATATGTTATGTTTCCTTTCCTAGTCTCCTTTGCCATTGAGTTGGGGACATGTGACTAATTCTGGCCAGTGGACAATAGTTAGAAGAGACATGTTTCTCTTGGGTGAAAGCACACTGGGAGGCCACACAGTCTAGATGGTACAGGCACAGGATGGTAGAACCTCTCTCAGCCTCCTGGGTGCAGGAGAGCATTCCGCAGACCAGTGCTGGGCAGGGAACTTGGGCAAGAAATAAACTTTGCATGATTGAAGGATTAACTAGTTACCCCATATAACCGAGCCTCTCCTAACTAATACAGAGGTGAAACAGTAAGTACCGAGTGTTAGGTACTCCTGCAACTGTATTGAAACAAATAAAATATGAATTCCTTTCTCCTTCTCCAGTGGTTTTCTGTGCCCTGGAGAATACCTGGCTTTTTGTTGATAGCCAGTTGAGATGTCCTGCTATTTCATCTGGAAGTCCTGGTCCTGAGTGTCTTCTGAACTGAGACTGAAGATGACCAAGCCCTTCAACACTGTGCCTTTCCTGATTGGCAGAGCCTGGCTGATGCTGGTCTAAAGAGCAGAACTGGTACTAGGCTCCTGCTCCTCCCCTGTCTGCCCTATCTTGTTATGAAAAAGCTGCCAGCTCTGAGCACTCGGTCATGTGCACCAATAATCACAACCCTCTCTTGATTAAAATTCACCTGCCCCTTCTGAGTGCATTCTCAAATCAGAGTCTCAAATTTTAGCCTGAATTTGTAATCTTATCCCAACTTCCCTTTCAAATCTTAGGTCTTACCCCAACTCTTCCAAACTGATTTACTTGGACTTCCTGGACATGTCTCCTTCCTCTGGATCTTTTATTCGTATCAGATGAGGTCAGGAACCTTCAGGGTGGTATGGCTGTAGACTCTCTTAGTGATATCTTTGCTTCTGTCTAAATGTCTGCCTTCCATTTCAACTCCTACCTAGTCTTCAGGGAGCAACTCCAGTTTCACTTTGTTTCAAAACAATTCTTTGAACCATATTAAACTATCTATAGATTCAAAATCCTTATCTTTAATTCTAAAACCCAAGGAGCTCTGAAAACTGAAAGCTTTTAAATACCTCTTTTGGCAGCTAAACCCAGATTGATCTGAAGAAATTTGGAGACAAAACTTGAGCTGACTTGTCTTTATTTACCTGTAATTGTGATCTCACATAGTATACAAATTCATATTCTGTTTGATTTTGATGTGCTATCCTAGACCCTTCTGGGGCTATTATATAATATATAGTGATATCTGTCTACAATCTGAAACATTCTGAGTTCAGAAAATCATTTGCCTCCATGGGTTTTAGTAAAGAGATTGTAACTCTGTTATTATCTTTATGGAGAAAACACTATATCTCTGTTTTCAAATTTCATGATCTGTCTGAATGCTTTAATAAAACTAACTTCTAGGGGTACCCAGGTGGCTCAGTCGTTTAAGCATCTGACTTTGGCTCAGGTCATAATCTCATGGTTCATGAGTTCCAGCCCCACATTGGGCTTTGTGCTGACAGCTCAGAGCCTGGAGACTGCTTCAGAATCTGTGACTCCCTCTCTCTCTGCCCCTCCCCTGTTCACACTCTGTCTCTGTCTCTCAAAAAAAAATAAACATTAAAAAAACTAAAAAAAAACCCTAACTTCTAGCATAGACTGAAATTTTTGATAATAAACAATATTCTTTTTTAGTTTTTTGGGTATAAATTTCTAAAAGTGATGAATTCAGTTGCACAAAAATGTGCTGTCTTTATTTTCTGTAAACTTGGTTTTTACCTCAAGCTCCTTCACCTGCAGAAAACATCAGGTAAATTCAATCAAATTAGTGATTAGTCAGTCATTTAAGGTTTTGAATTGGTCAGTTCCGGGAAGTAAGCCTGAAATTCGTGCTCCAGCCAAAGGGCCCACATTTAGCCACTTTCCTTGCCCCTTTTGAAGGCCCAGGAAGCTTTCAGACATTTCCCTGTGGCCCCTTGGGACCCAGATCTTGCAGTCCCTCTCTACCAGCACTGTTTTAACGCTTCCGTTGCCATAACATATGGATGCGCGGTAAGTGTACTGAAATCTGCATGAATTCTGTTGTTTCCTTGGTTTATGCGTGGGAAATGAGGCCCCAGACTTACTGGAGCTTTGATTATTCTTCCTTCTCCACTCTTAAGGGGTAGGAATGGAGGCAAGCAGTTGAAATGCCCATGTCTTCTCTGATTCCAGAAAGATTATTAATTAAAATTTCCTCTTCAGGTGACAAGGCAAGAATTCTTCTAAACTTACCAGTTTTTGATATTTAAGAAGCCACATATCACAAAGCTACTGTATGTGACATGGATTTATAAATGTATACTTTGTGGCTCGAACTGTGTATAATTAGAACATATGTGACTAAAATTCTTTGCTGCTTGGCTGTGATTGTTTTGGCTCTGACTCTTAGGAATTAAATATTATCTGATTAAGGCTAGAAGACCAAAAATATGTGGGAGGTGGAGTGGGTGGTGAGTGCGTGGTTAACACGTTCGAAGTTCATTGTACTGTATGTGTATTCCCATTTAGCATTATTCATATTCCAAACTGAACAAGCTGTCTCCTGTGCAAATGGAGGAGTTTTATGTATCCCTGGATAAGTGATTTTCAGACTGGTTTCAGGAAGCAGCTGAGGAACCTGTTGAGAAAGAATTTCTCCTAGCCCACTTCCCCCATGCTGGTCCTAAGCACATCACACACATTCATATTTGGTTCAGTCTTTTATGTCTTTTATATGCTGTGGATCTGTGTATGGTTTAAGTAAAGAGTGATGCTAGTCAAAAGATTTTGAAAACCCTTGCATCTAAATGGGATTATACAGAAGATTTTTCAGACACCTGGTTGCATTTAGTAATCCGTTTCACTTGTAATCAATCACTGCTTAACCAGAACCACCTTCCACTTTCAGCTGTGAGTGAACAATTCGATGGGAATCTCCTGGGTACTAATGCCCATGCCTGTATGTCTCAGGCTCTGGGAAGTTTAGTTGAAAAGACCTGCAGTCTGCTTCTTTTTAGTTGTTGCTCCCCCCACCCTCCCCTCCCATAGCCCCACCAAACCTTGGCTGCTTGTTTATGGGGCCGAGGGATAGAAAAGCTTTATCATTTTTACTGCTCTTTTCCTCTTGGGAGACACAGAATTAAACAAAAGAAGCCTTTCCCATGCTCACTTGAGTATTCCCATTTCTGCTGAGAACAGACATGATCAGTTTGGATATTTCGGCCTGTTGCGTTGTAACTACTCATTCCTTGGCTCACACACCCCTCATTTGTCACCTGGAACCTTGTGCTAGCCTCCGAAGTGGCCCTCTTTTATTTCTCCTTGATCTTGCCCACTTCTAAAATGTCACTCAAGTGTTCTTTTTCTAAAATGTACAGCTAGCCATGTTACTCTTAAAAATTTAAAGATTTAAAAAGATTCTGTATTGACTTTGCATTTTTATGGGATATTAAAATTCTTTGCCTCGATCACCAGATATTTAATGATTACCAGCATGATACTGGTAATTAATGATTACTATGCATCCCGTGTGCAGTCAGTATGGTAAGACATTTCACTTACCATCATTTGCCCTTCACAACCACTCTTTGAGGTTAGTGGTTTTATCTCCATTTTCTAAAATGAAAAAGCTGAGCCGAGAGAGATGACTTTTCCCAAAAATAATGAATAGCAGGATTCCTCCCTTCAGTGATCTTTCCTGTGACCCTGTGTATCTCAGACAGGGCAGTCTTCACTGAGAGCAGCACTGAAGCCTTCACCATAACCTGTCAGGCCTCCTTTCCCTCCTCATGCTGGGTCCCCTGCCTGCAATACGAAGAAATCTTATTCATTGGTTGTCTTGAATTAAGTCTCAAGATCCAGATCGCTGGTTCCTTTCTCTGTTTTACCGTTTTGTCCCTCAAGACACAGATACACCTTTCCTTGTGGACAAGTCACGTTGCCACATGGTGAATCCTAGGTATGAGACATGTCTTCTACCTCATTCCTCATTCAGGGGCTATTAATTCCATCAGAAGATGATCATTTTAGGAAACTGAGGAAGAGTAGAATATAGAACTTTAGATTACTGTGGAGGTCCAACTGTAGATCATCTAATACCTGCTGATACTGTCCTTTATTTTTTTGATTTAATTTTAATTCTTTAAAAAGAAAGTTTAAAAAAATTTTCCTTGTTTACAAAAAAAGGGTTTTGCTATATTGAGATCAATGTAGTTGTACAAGGAGTTGCTTCTTATGTATTCAAACTTCCAACAGAGATTTCTCTTGTTTTCTAGCTGTGTTTTTTTTTAATGAAAAAATTTTAATTGTAAAATACAAATAACATCAGATTTACCATTTTTATTTAAAAAAATTTTTTTAATGTTTACTTATTGTTGAGAGAAAGAGAGAGACAGAGTGTGAGCAGGGGAGGGGCAGAGAGAGAAGGGGAGGACAGAGAATCTGAAACAGGCTCCAGGTTCTGAGCTGTCAGCACAGAGCCCGATGTGGGGCTTGAACCCATGAACTATGAGATCATGACTAAACTGAAGTCAGATGCCTAACCAACTGAGCCATCCATGCATCCCTACCATCTTCATTTTTAAGTATACAGTAGTGTTAAGTATATTCACATTGTGCAATCAATCTTCGGAACTATTAGAGCTTGTAAAACTGAAACTCTCTATATACTGAATAACTCCCCATTCCTTGTCCACCCCACACCCAGCTGGGCCTGAAAAACTACCACTCTACCTTTAGTTTCTATGAGTTTGACTATCCTAGGTACTTCATGTAAGTGGAATCATACAGTATTTTTCTGTGACTGGCATATTTCACTTAGCATTGTGTCCTCAAGTTTCATTCCTGTTATAGTGTATGTCAGAATTCCCTTCCCTTTCAAGGCTGAATAATATTCCACTGTGTGTGTATGCCACATTTAGTCTGTCTACTCACCTGTCGAAGACACTTGAATTGCTTCTACCTTTTGGCTACTGTAAACAATACTGCTATGAACATGGGAGTGCAAATGTCTCTTTGAGATCCTACTTTCAGTTCTTTTGAACTCCACATCCTCCAACAGTTGTTACTTTCTGTTTTTGTTTGTTTGTTTTTTAAAAAGTCTTCCTAATGGGTGTGCTAGATGAGGCTTTGAATCAAGAGAAACTCCCTTTAAAAAGATTAGATACTTTGTACTACAGGCCTCCTTGACTCAAGGGTTACATATAATACATGATTGACAGTTATTATCCTCTTCTGTTTTAAGAAATAAAATCAATGTTTATTAAAAAAGCACAACTGAATAAACAACAACAACAACAAAAAGCTAAAATATTTTTCCAAGCTAGTGACACTTGTGTGAAACCAGGCAGTTCAGCCACAAAACCACAGCCCATAAACTCCCCTCCTTCTGAAAGCATCTTCCCCTAGGAGCAGTCTGGGTGTCTAGGAGGAACTAAGCACTTTCTAGGGTGATGGCCTTAGGAATCTGACTGATAAGGTATTAGTGATTGTCAAACTCCCCAGCTAAGCCAAGAGTTTCTGGGGGACAGGGGTTGTTCATGTAAATTTTTGTATCCTCTTGTGCTTGACATTGTGCAAGTCCTGCACTAATTCATAAAAAAATTACATGCTTGGTGTCTGCTGTGCAGCAGTTGGCCATTCTGAGAGATATGGGGGACATGGCAGTGAACAAAATAGACAAAATCTTTGCCCTCATGGACCATATAGTGGTAACTATAAGCACATAGGTGTACACACATATATGAGTGCTATGGAAAAGCAAAGTGGGAAAGGAGAATAGTAACGGGCAAGAGGGAACAGTTACAGTTTGGAACTGGGTTCAAGGAAGGCTCACTGAGATGTGGCATTTGGCCAAACACTCAAAGGGAGTGAGGTATGCTGATTGCTTTCTAGGGGAAATGTATTCTAGGTAGAGAGGATAAGGGCAGAAAGCCTGAAGTGGGGATGTGCTTGATGTGCTGGAGAAGAGCAAAAAGACCAGTGTGTCTAGAGCAGAGTGAGTGGGAGGTAGGAGAAGTGATCAGATCCATAACAGGGAGCCAGACTGCACAGGGCCTTGCAGCCATTGAAAGAAATTTCGTTTGGGAAGCTTTTGGGAGGAGAAAGGTTGGGTTCTGAACAGGAGAAAGACAAGATCTGACTTACCTTTACATGGATCAATCTGGCTACTGTGTTGAGATTAGAATAAGAGCCAAGGGTGGAAGTAGACCCTCAAAAGATATTTATCGGTTGATGGAAATGGCGTTTGTGGTGTTTGGACTTGGGTGTTCTATGAAGATGATGGCAACGTTGGCAGCTTCACAAAACGGACCACACAAACTCGACAGATGCCAGGCCTCAGCAGCCTGTTCACAGATAACCCAGGGGAAGAGGGCATGCTCCAGAGAGTGCAATCTGCTGTCTGTGACAATGGGCTAGGCACCTGCAGGAAGTGCCTGCTGTCTGCTTTGGGGTTGAGGCCGTCAGTCTAATGGAGGCCCTGTGATCTGAGCAACATGTTGAGGTTAGCAAAAGGGACAGTTGCCCACAGAGGAGCTCTTTGTTTCTGAGTGAATGGATCAGACCCACCTTTGAGAAATTTCTGCAGACCCTAGGTCTGAGAAAATTTGAGCAAAATGTCATTGGGTTTTCAGCAGGGGCCATGGTGGTGGACCGCAGCTAGGTGGTTCCCAGCAGAGAAATTCTTTATTCTTTCATTAGTGCTAATGAAACTCACCCTGGTGAAAGGAAATCACATGATGAGACCACAGGTATTTCACCGAAAGTGCTGCTCACTTGAGCTGTAAAGCTGCTTGTAACCTTTAATCTTGGGCTTATGCCTCAAGGAAATGAACCCAAAAGAAACAAACAGAAAGGTATTTGCACAGAGATCTTTTGAATTTAAGAGGGCGTTTAACTGAGGGCATTCCAAATGTTTGAGAATAAAATACTAGTCAAATAGTCAGAAGTGTTATTGTAAGGAGGTAGAATGCTACAAAGAAGTAAAAGCTCTGGGGGTTTCTTTGGTATCCTGAAAAGTACATTTTATATATATATATATATATATATATATATATATATATATATATATATATTTTTTTTTTTTTTTTTTTTTTTTTTTTGTTTAGGTAAATAATGTTCAACACAAAATAGAATATTTGTACAGTTGTACCTATACCAAATATATGTACTCACTAACAAATGGATTTAGAAAAATGGAAATAGGGTTTACAAATGAATTTAGAGAAATGAAAATTGAGTTGAAGCTCATTGGGTTTTTTTATGTAAAGTGAGTAGATTATAAGTATAAAAAATAAAGTCTCCAGAGGCAACTGGGAGTAGGCATTAAAGGTGAAAAATGGCCTTTTATCCTCTTACACTATTTGGACCTTTATTACCATTCTGTCTCATTCAGTCCCATTTTCCCTCCTAAATATGGCCCATGCACTCTGTGCTGAGGACACTGACCAAGAAGCAGATAAAGGTGAGAATCACTGATTGTTAGTCTTGAAAGCCCACCAAAGCAAGGTGGGAAATTCCTAGATCGCTTGTGTATTTGGTCAGTAATGAGTCTCCTATGGTCCGAAGGCCATGTACAGCTTGGCCAACTTTAAGAACAACCCTGCCACTTGATTTCAGGACAAAAGATGAGGAAACTGCCTCTGGGTGACTACTTGGTAAACAAGCTGAGATATTTACATTGTGGCAGTTAAAAGTAGTACCAAATTTTACCAGCAAAGTTCCTCTTTTGAGAAGATAGTTATATATATAAATTCACACTTTTTTTCTCCAAGGCACTCAATAAACTTGTTAAGAAAATTTCTGTGGGTCACCTAGGTGGCTCAATCAGTTAAGTGCCTGATTCTTGGTTTCAGCTCAGGTCATGATCTCATAGTTCCTGAATTCAAGCCCCACTTCAGGCTCTGTGCTGACAGTGTGGAGCCTGCTTGGGCTCTTTCTCTCCCTCTGCCTCGCTCCCCTTCTCATGCTTTCTCTCTCTCTCTCTCTCTCTCTCTGTCTCAAATAAATAAATAAACTTAAAAAAAACAAAACAAAAATGTTTTCTGTACTATTTAAAATATAGACCATCACAGATAGCAGGATTTGTAGTTAATTTTACTTTCTTCTTTAAATATTCCTGTATTATTTAAATTATTGAAAGCAAGGGATTATATAAAATTATATAAAAGCAATTATATAAAAGCAATTATATAAAAGCAAATTTTATAGCACGAGGTAAATTTGTTCTGTTTGAAAGAAAAAATACTTAGTCAATATTTTTATTTTTCTTAAACTGGCCCTTATAAAGATTAATACATCAAACCACATAACATTAAAACTCACTCTGTGACAATACTTCTCAACCCCCATCGTAAGCATTTTTTAAAGAAAGGTGACAAAGTGTTAGGGACTACCGGTTAGTATCTCTAATGTACAAAGATATTTCATAAATCACCAAGAAATGATGAGAAAAGTTCAGGAGCTATATATAGACAATTTACCATAGAAATGGCAATAACATGAATAAAGGGTTAAACTTCTTTGTGGTTAAATACAAATTAGGAGACCAACTATTGGTTTACATTTATTAGAGTGGGAAAGGTTAATTGCTAATATTCATTATTCGATACAGAGACTATAGGCATTTTCATACACACTGTTGAGAATTAAAATTGGTACAAATTGAGAACAATACTGTTAAGGCTTTTTTTTTTTTTTTTTTTTCAACGTTTATTTATTTTTTGGGACAGAGAGAGACAGAGCATGAACGGGGGAGGGGCAGAGAGAGAGGGAGACACAGAATCGGAAACAGGCTCCAGGCTCTGAGCCATCAACCCAGAGCCTGACGCGGGGCTCGAACTCCCGGACCGCGCTCGAACTCCCGGACCGCGAGATCGTGACCTGGCTGAAGTCGGACGCCTAACCGACTGCGCCACTCAGGCGCCCCTGTTAAGGCTTTTTTTTTAGGGGTGCCTGCGTGGCTCAGTGGGTTAAGCATCTGACTTCGGCTCAGGTCATGATCTCGCAGTTTGTGAGTTCGAGTCCCACGTCAGGCTCCGTGCTGACAGCTCAGAGCCTGGAACCTGCTTTGGATTCTGTGTCTTCTCCTGTCTCTGCCCCTTCCATGCTCATGCTCTGTCTCTCTCTCTGTCTCTCAATAATAAATAAATAATAATAATAATTAATAATAATAAATTAAAAAATTTAAAAATCCCAATCATGTTACTATTACCCATTTTGAGAAAGACCATTGCCAAAAAATGTGTGTTCTCCTGCAATCACATTTGACTCCTTTCGCCTCAGAGATAATCACTGCTTTAATTTTTTTTAAAATTTCTGTTTTACTTTATATTTTTAGCACGTATTTCTAGAAATATTATATTGCTTTTTTTGCTTTTGCCTGAGAAGCTCTGAACTCAGTCCATTCCTGCCTCAACCCTGTGGAAAGCAAGCCCTGCCCTCTGGAGGTCCCAGGAAGGCACAGGGGGTGTGCCCTTGAGAGAGGATGCCCAGATGCTGGTCCTGCCACCTGAGGGTGGGTAGTCACCCAGGTTGTCCTCGTCCATTTCTGCCCTAAAACTTCTACTATGAAAACGGAGGTGAAAGCTTTAACTTAACTGTTGTTTTTTTTTCCCCACCTGCCACTTGGACTCTGATTTTCCTTAGGTAAAATGTTTATTTTTGAAAAATCACCCCCTTCTGCTTAGCACTCTTCTCATCCATTTCGGTCTTGATTCTTTGGCACATTCGTATCTGAGGAATATTTTCTCACCTTGCCTGCCTCCCTACCCATGATGACCTGGACAGGAGGCCCAGTTTGGAGTATGCATTGGCCTGGCATTGAAGAAGATGCTCAGATCCTCCCTTCTGGGCAGCTTCTGGACAACTTGGGTGGAAATGGTAGCTGTTCTTGACACACAGAAGGAGCTTCATAAGTGACTGCTGAGTGGGTGGAGGGATGCTCATTGTCTGGGCTTATCAGTAAATGTGAAGTTCTGCCAACTTGCCCTAACTGGTACATTAAACTGTGTTCATAGAGGTGTAGAAATAATAATGTTCATAGTACTACTCAGTGCAAGTGAGCATGTACTCTGTACCAGTTGGTACTCTGTGCCAATCTCTTTTAACACTCATGACAACCTTATAAGGTGAGAGAATTTTACAGATGAGAGAATAGAGCCACAGAGAGGTAAAGCAATTGTACAAGGTCACAGAGCTAGTTGGTTGAAGAGCTGGGATGCAAACTCTGTTCCTTTTGACTCCCCAGCCTGAACTTGTAACCACTATGGGATGCAATCTTCTCTCAGATCATTTGAATTCCTTTGGAATTAAAGGGTCTCATTACAGGAACTGTGGAGTAGCTTCCTTGGCTTCTCCAGTCAGGGACTCTCTTTCCTCTGAAACTCCTGCCTGGAGCGCTCACTTGCCCCAAATCTCTTTTTGGTACTTCTCATGGACACGTCTTGTTTCTCCTCTGCATTTTTGGAATTGTGAAGCAGAGGCCAAGGCTTCAACTCTGGGAGCACCAGTTATGCCCCACGCATGCTTCCACTATAATCCTGTTACAGGTGGTTTCCTCCTTCCCCCACACTGTGCCCCCTATTTTCAGTCCCAGCTCCCATACCACACTTGATGTATTACTAATTTATTGTCATGAAATAAACTGCCCCCATATTTAGTGTTTTATAATCACAGCCATTATATTAGCTCATGATTCTGTGGTCAGCAATTTGGGTGGGATCCTCTGCTGGTATCCCCTGAAGTTACTTTGTTTCTGCAGGTATCTGGAATCTGAGCCAGGGCTGGATGCTGTAAGATGGACTTGCTCACAGTTGGAGCAGTCTCTCAGCTGGGTAGGCTCAGGGGACTCAGCAGGAACAGCTCTTTTCCACTGGCCTCTCCTCTGCCAGTAGGCTAGACTGGACTTCTTCAATTGGCAGTCTCAGGGCTGTGTTCCAAGGGATCCAGGCAGAAAGCATTTAATCCTTCCACATTCTGTTGGATATGGCAAGTAAAAAACCAGTCCAGATTCAATGAGTGGGGAAACTGAGTCTGCCTCTTTTGTTTTTAAAGACCTTTTTACCCCTTCACCTGTTTCTCATACCTCTCACTCCCTGCTTCTGGCAACTACCAATCTGTTCTCTGTAACTATGAGCTTTTTTTTTTTTAAATCCACAAATAAGAGAGATTATACAGTATTTATTTTTCTATGTCTAATTTACTTAGCATGATGTCCTTGAGGTTCACCCATATTGTTACAAATAGCAAGATTTCATCCTTTATTTATAGCTGAATAATATTCCACTGTGTACGCATGTATGTATATGTATGTATGTATGTGTATATTTATATCAAATTTTGTTTATTCACTCATTGATGGACACTTAGGATATTTCCTTATCTTAGCTATTGTAAATAATGCTGTAATGAACATGGAGGTGCATAAATATTTTCTAGTTTGGCGACACCAGTTTACATTCTCACCAATGGAGCCCTTTTGTCCATATCCTCTCCAACAATTATTTCTTGTCTTTTTGATACTAGCTGTTCTAACAGGTGTGCAGTGATATCTCATTGTAGCTTTGATTTGCATTTCCCTGATGATTAGTGATATTGAGCATGTTGTCATCTACATAGTGGCCACATGTAAGTCTTCTTTTGAAAAACGTCTATTCAGATATGCCCATTTTTAAATTGGATTGTTTTTTGCTTTTGAGTTGTATGATATTAGCATCTCATCAGATATATGATTTAAAAAATATTTTATCCCATTCAGTAGGTTGCCTTTTCATTTTACTGGTGGTTTCTTTTGCTTATAGAAGCTTTTTAATTTGATACAGTCCACTTGTTTATTTTTGCTTTTGTTGCTTTAGCTTTGGTGACAGATGAAAAACTCATTGCCAAGACCAATGTTAAGGAGTTTACCATCTATGTTTTCTTCTAGGAGTTTTATGGTTTCAGGTCTTACATTCAAGTCTTTAATCCACTTTGGGTTAATTTTTGTGTGTGGTGTTAGATAACGGTTAAGTTTCATTCTCTTGTGTGTGGCTGTCCAGTTTTCCCAACACCATTTATTGAAAAGACTATCTTTTTCCTATTGCATATTCTTGGCTCCTTTGTTATAAGTTAATTGACCATACATATGTAAGCTTATTCCTGGGATGTCTGTTCTATTTCACTGACCTATGCATCTATTTTTTTGTCAACACCATGCTGTTGTAATTACATAGCTTTGTAATATCGTTTGAAATCAGGGTGATTTCAAATCAGGATGCCTCCAGCTTCGTTTTTCTTTCTTAAGATTGCTTTGGCTATTCAGGTTATTTTATGATTCCATACAACTTTATGATTATTTATTCTATTTCTGTGAAAAATGCCATTGGGATTTTGATAGGAATTGCACTGAATTTGTAGATTTCTTTGAGTAGTATGAACATTTTAACAATATTGATTCTTCCAATCCATGAGCACAGACTATCTTTCCGTTTATTTGGGTCTTCTTTAATTTCTTTTATTAATGTGTTATAGTTTTCAATAAACATTTTTATAGTCTGTGGTGTCACAGTCTTCTAAAAAGGTTATGTGAGTGTGTGTATTTTAAAGTAATCACTACTTGGGGCGCCTGGGTGGCTGAGTTGGTTAAGCCTCTGACTTCAACTCAGGTCATGATTTTGCAGTTTGTGGGTTTGAGTCCCGTGTCAGGCTCTGTGCTGACAGCTTGGAGCCTGGAGCCTGTTTGTTTTCTGTGTCTCCTCCTCTCTCTGCCCCTGCCATGCTCATGCTCGGTCTCTTTCTGTCTCTCAATAATAAGTAAATATTAAAATTTTTTTTAAAGTTATCACTACTCTATTGTATCTTAATGTGAATCATTGAGGAAGGTTAGAGATACTGCTAGGAATTGGTCCTTATGGGGGAAGCCTGATAGAGAAATTCTTATAGGGCTTATAGCATAAACTTAGGAGTAGTTGGGTAGTTAAGTCAACTCTAGGGCAGCCTAAGAGGGAAAAGCTAAAGAGGGAGCTGATTGTGATACTTTGAATTCACCTGGATCCAGATTTAGAATATTAGATTATTCTTAAACCCAAACTGTGTCTCCCACATTTATTACCTCTAACTCTTGAATGATAAATCTTTTTTGGTCTCTTTGTGTAAGTACTCTGCTCTATAAGCATTTACACAAAAATCTGCCTGCCTTAGGCAATTTTATACCTCTATTGTTGAAAAATTACTAATAGTCAAGTAAAATGTTTGTTTTGTTTGGCAATGCTGTAGACTAACCATAGCTGAGAAACATGGTACTGAGATTAGTAACAGATCTTCAAAAATCAAGGGCAATGCAAATTGAATTATAAAATTCTAAATGTAATAGTTGAAAATATTTTTTTTTTGCTTATTTGGCAAAATCTATTTCCAGAGAACAAATAGCTACTGACATAAATGCTTAAAAGGTTGTTGTTTGTGAGGCAAGTCATCCTTAAAAGTCATGTTTTATTAAGCATTCAGATTAGTAACACCAAGTTGATCAAGGTTTCTCATTGGATTGGTAATAGAATATATCATCAGGGTTTTATGTTGTCATTATTATCCTTGCAGGAGACAAGTATGTTGAAGTTACCCTTTCATGTGCCAACAAAACTACTCTGTTGAAGGCAATTTCAATTACAAAAGAGTTTGGACTTTTCATTCTTAGATACCTTTTATCATGAGGCATTAAAACAGTTTTGGTAGTGATGAATCTAAATGCAATATCACAGTAATGTGGGCTGCAAAATCTTGTTTTGTGTTACAGATTGAATTGTGTCTCCCCCAAATTCTTATGTTGAGGTCCTACTCTGCAGTATCTCAGAATGTGACCTTACTGGTTGAAGTAAGGTTGTTGCACATATAATTAGGTAAGGTGAGGTCATATTGGAATAGAGTATGCCTCTAATCTAGTGTGACTGGTGTCTTTAGAGAATGATTCCCATGTAAAGAGACAGGGACATGTGTAGAGGAAACCTGATGTGAAGGCACAGGGAGAATACCATCTATAAGCCAAGGAACACTAGAGACAAGCAGAAGCTGGAGAGAGGCATGGGACAGATTCTCACTCAAAGCCCTCAGAGGAAACACGGCTGACACCTGATATTAGGCTTCCAGCCTCTAACACTGTGAGACAATTGTCCTCTGTTGTTTAACTTACCTAGTTTGTGGTATTTTGTTACGGCAGTCCTAGTGAACAAATATAGTTGAGAAGCCCAGTGGAAAAGAAATAAATGGCTTTAAACACTGGGAGCAGGCAAGAGAGAGTGTTGTGGCAAAATGATGCCAGATAGACCTCAAAATCTTAAAATAAAAAAGATGAATTTTCAGGGCACCAGGGTGGCTCAGCTGGTTAAGCATCTGGCTCTTGATTTCGGCTCAGGTCATGATCTCACGATTTTCTGAGTTTGAACCAGGCCTGCATGGGCTCTGTGCTGACAGCACAGAGCCTGCTTGAGATTTTCCCTCTTTCTCTGCCCCTCCCCTGCTCTCATGCTCTCTGTCTGTCTCAGAGAGAGAGATGAATTTTCATTAAGGGTATAGTCAGAGACCTGTTTGAATCTCCAGGTCTTTCCCCCCTTCATTTCTTCCTAGCGTTCTTCCTAACCTCCTCCCTCCCTCTTTTTCTTGGAGCCACACTATGCTGCATTCGGTAAAACACACTGAGTTTCTGCCATGCCAGGCCCAGAGCTGGGCAGTGAGGTGGGTGCGGCCCAGACCTCATGGAGGGTGCACTGCAGAGGGGGTAGCAGTCATGTGACCTAGCTCTCAAGCACAGTGTGCTAAGTGCTGTGGTGGAGTAACTACCTAGGAAACTTAGGCTGCTCTCAGGAAAGACACCTAATCTGAGTTTTGTTAATCATGGAGAGCTTCCTGGAGAAATTGATTCCTAGGGTTGTTGATACCTAAAGGATGAAGGCAGAAATGGGTGGGGAAAAGTGTTCCAAATAGAGGGAACAGCATGTAAAGAAGTCTGGAGGTGAAGTTCAGTGAAGTTCATGGCTGCATCTGAGTGTATGTCAGGAAACATTGAGAGATGTGTCTGAAGAGGTTGGGAGAAGTTGGCCTGCAAAAATTTTGAAACCGTAATAAGTATTTTGATTTATCCAAAAAAATGTATGGAAGAGGACTTAGGTTGAAGAGAGAAGTTATATTTGTGCTTTGACTCATGTCTCCCATCTGCTTGGAGATGGCAATGTGAAAACAGGCAGAAACACTCCCTTCTACTCTGAACATAAATGATACGAACATGTTAAATGCATTTTCACATTTGTAAGCGAGAAAAAAGGGGGAATCTCTGTAAAACAGAAAATCAGAAGTTTGTCAAAAAATTAGGGAAGAGGCAATAGACAGAAACTCACAGTAAGAGAAGGGGCTGAAGCCCTCAGGCTTTTAGGGGACCAGGACTGTGGGTCCTGAGCCTCCCAGTGTCTAGGAGCAGGGTCGATTTAGCCCATCTGCCCATGGCTGGGGTGGAGAGAGGCCACCTGCTTTCATAGGGTCCTGGAATTCCTCTGCTGCCTGGGAAAGGGTCTGGAAATGTGATCCTTTGTGCACTGGGTCCAGGCTGTCCCTGATGCAGGGCTGGGGATGAAGCCACTGCATGACCATCCTTCAGGAGACTGTCACAACTTAGGAGAAACCTGTGAAAGAAAAGTTTACAGACCATACCTGCAAAGTACCTGAGGAAGAGCCAAACCACGAAAGAGACAAAAAGCAGAATAATTGGGATAACTGATACTTGAGCTAGAGATAACACAGGAACAAAGAAAGGACTTCAAAATAAATATTTATATTATTATCCAAGAGCCAAACTAAGAGATACCAAGTATAAAATAGGCTGAAGTACAAATTAGTAAACAAAGACTAACCTAAAGAAATCTCTTTAGAAGAATGTACCATGAAAAATATACAGAAAAGAAACATCAAAGTAAAGACAATAGATTCAGAAGCTCCGATATACATTAATGAAAGTACATAGGACAGAATTTTGAATAGTAGTATATGAACAAGAAGTTTCCAGGGAAAAAGGCAGATATGAATCCTTGGGTTGGGAAAAAAATGTCAAGAAGTATTAAGACTAAAAACATCTGTATGTAGATGCTATGTTTAAAACTTGGGAAGATTAGGTATAATGAGAATACTTTAAAATCTGCCAGAGATGTAATACAAGCTAAAAAATGAACATTGTAACAATATTAGATTTCTGATCAATATTAGATGACATAAATCTAAAAAAACTCTGATAAAAAACTTTTTAGAACAGTACTATTTCTTATTCCAAAGTATGCATCAAGAATTTGGGTTAAAGGGGGCGCCTGGGTGGCGCAGTCGGTTAAGCGTCCGACTTCAGCCAGGTCACGATCTAGCGGTCCGTGAGTTCGAGCCCCGCGTCAGGCTCTGGGCTGATGGCTCGGAGCCTGGAGCCTGTTTCCGATTCTGTGTCTCCCTCTCTCTCTGCCCCTCCCCCGTTCATGCTCTGTCTCTCTCTGTCCCAAAAATGGATAAACGTTGAAAAAAAAAATTAAAAAAAAAAAAAGAATTTAGGTTAAAGATATTTTCAGACTACAGAGACGTTGGAATTTGTCTTTTACTGAGAGAACTAAAACGCATATACTTCGGCAAGAAGGAATGGTTTCAAATGGAGAGCAAAGAAGCTGGTAAACACACTGGTGAATTAAAATGTGTACTGACTTTAAAAACATGAGGGAAAATACGAGTTATGTAACAAGCTGGGACTAAGATTCCATCGAACTATTACATGGCCAGTATGAAAAGGAAATACTGAGAGGGTCAGAAACATGCTAGTTTTCTTCTCTTGTTCAGGAAGAAGATGGAGACAGTGAATACACGTAAACTTTATTAGAAAAGTGTATTTTAGAACATTTAAAAATGAAGGGTGATTAGTAAATGATAGAAATTGAATATATAACTGTCCTAAGACATTCAAGGAAAGTAATATAACAAAATAAAATAGATTAATATAACAGAATGCAGGAAAGGAGAAAGAACAGCAAAAAAGTGAAGGCATAGTAAGGAGAAAATACAAAATAATTTGTTGGAAACGTGCACATGTGATTACATGTGCAGTAATCACAATAATGTGGACACGTTAACTGGCCCTGGGAATGTAGGATCCTTGTCTTTCCTGTTTATCCCTAAACCCTTGCCATCAAGTCTTGCATGTGCCGGCATTTGTTTTATGAATAGAAGACAGGATGTCACAGATTGGATTTTTATTAAAAAAAATTTTTTTTTCAACGTTTATTTATTTTTGGGACAGAGAGAGACAGAGCACGAACGGGGGAACGGGGGAGGGGCAGAGAGAGAGGGAGACACAGAATCGGAAACAGGCTCCAGGCTCTGAGCCATCAGCCCAGAGCCTGACGCGGGGCTCGAACTCCCGGACCGCGAGATCGTGACCTGGCTGAAGTCGGACGCTTAACCGACTGCACCACCCAGGCGCCCCACAGATTGGATTTTTAAAAATCAAGCTGTATGCTGGTAAAAAGAGACCCATTTAAAAAAAATTCCTGAAAGTTTGAAAATCCAGGGATGCAAAAACATAGGCCTTTTGTTCAATTTGGCTGTGAACCTAAAAGTGCTCTAAAAATAAAATTTATTAAAATTATATTTTAAAAGAAGGTAGGTCGCATGTTAAGTATTTCCTCCCCCTCCCCCTCCCCAACCAAATCCCATGAAGGGTCAAGAGGAAACTATTGATGGTGATAGATATGGTGGTCATTTCATGTGTGTGTATATCTATCCAAACTCATCAAATTGTATACATTAAATATATGCTGTTGCATATGTCATTTAAACCTCAGTGATGCTGTTAAAAGAATATACCAGGCAATTAGTATCAGCAATAGTAAAAATCTAGTAAAAATCTAGTACAGGAATGTTAGAATTACAGATAATAAAATTCAGGGCAAAACATTTTCAAGAAGACAAGTTGGCATTTCACACTGCTAAAAGGAATAAGCTACTAAAAAGATGGGGCAGTCTTTAACTGTTATGTACCTTAAACATGGCCTTAAAGTATAAATAAATGGAATCTGATAGAATTTAAAATTACAGTGGGAGATAAAAATGAGGTTATACTTCAACAACAAACAAGTGGCTCAATTAGAAAAATGGGTCTTGAATAGACATTTCTCCAAAAAAAAAAAAAAAAAAAAGATACACAAAGTTCCAATAAGCACATGAAAAGATGCTTGACATCACTAATCATTAGAGTAATGCAAATCAAAACCTCGGTGAGATCCCAACCTTTAGGATGGCTACTATCAAAAACCCCCAAAATTACAAGTGTTGGTGAGACCACGGAGAAATTGGAAAACTTGTGCACTGTTAGTGGGAATATAAAATAGGGAAGTAGCTATGGAAACAGTATGACAAAGCCTCAAAAAATGAAATTTGATTACCATGTGATCTAGCAGTTACACTTTGGGTACATATCAAAAAGAATTGAAAGCAGGGACTTGAAGAGAGAGATGTACACTTGTATTATTCACATCGCCAAATGGTGGAAGCAACCCAAATGTCTATCTACAGATGAATGGATAAATAAAGTGTAATGTATACACACAGTGGAGCATTATTTGGGCCTAAAAAAGAAAATAAATTCTGAACATACTGCAACATGGATAAAACTTGAGTGCATTACGTGAAATAAGCCAGTCACTAAAAGACAAATACTGGATGATTGACTATTATAGGTACCCCAAATAAGTGCAAACCCTTAGAAACAGGAGATGCAATGATGGCTGCCTGGTGCTAGGGGGAGGAGGGAATGGGGAGTTATTGTTTGATAGGTAAGGAATTTCAGTTCTGCAAGAAGAAAAGAATTCTGTGGGTAATTGGTGGTAATAATGAAGAACAATGTGAACATATTTAATGACTGAACACTTAAAAATGGTTTTAAAGTGATATATATTTTTGGGGGTATTTGACCACAATTAAAATTTAAAAAATATGAGACTACCTTTGATGTCCTTGGAGAATGGTTTAATGGGTCCAAACATAGGATGAAGAAAGACCAGTTGAAAAATTTTTCTGCAAATCAGGGAAGAGATAATGGTGACTTTAATTCAGGTAGTATAAGTGAGGTTGAAGTCAGAAGGAAGGTTTGAGAAAGAATTAGAAGATAAGAACTAAAGATTCCATGACTGAGTAGATGTGAGTAGAAAGGCAGAGACAAACCATTTTTGATCACTGGTTTTTAGGGTTGGACAAATGGGTTGATGTGGGAGACATTTACTGAGCTCAAACACGCAGGAAGAAGGACAAGACGAGGGGGCAAGGTGGTGAGATTAATTTTGACTAAGATGAGTTTGAGATATCTGTGAGACACCTCAGGGACCAACTTCACACTCTGTTTACTTCTACCATTGACACACATACTTGTCTTTCTTTCTATGTACACTTAACACAAAGAAACACAATTCTGTTCCCTTCAGGAGTGCTGCCCTATCACTGCAGCAGAGACTTTAGAGGTAGATCCTGGGATTACTCAAATATGTGCTTGTATCAAATAGGATCTGTTTCCCCTAAGGTCAAAGAATGAATTGTGTTTCTCAGGATCCACGTAAGAGTGAAACCATATGGTATCTGTCTTTCTCTGTATGACTTATATCACTTAGCATAACACTCTCCAGTTCCATCCATGTTGCTACAAAAGGCCATGTTTCATTCTTTCTCATTGCCACCTAGTATTCCATTGTGTATATAAACCACAATTTCTTTATCCATTTGTCAGTGGATGGACATTTAGGCTCTTTCCATAATTTGGCTATTGTTGAAAGTACTGCTATAAACATTGGGGTACAAGTGCCCCTATGCATCAGCACTCCTGTATCCCTTGGGTAAATTCCTAGCAGTGCTATTGCTGGGTCATAGGGTAGATCTATTTTTAATTTTTTGAGGAACCTCCACACTGTTTTCCAGAGTGGCTGCACCAGCCGCATTCCCACCAACAGTGCAAGAGGGTTCCTGTTTCTCCACATCCTCTCCAGCATCTATAGTCTCCTAATTTGTTCATTTTGGCCACTCTGACTGGCATGAGGTGATATCTGAGTGTGGTTTTGATTTGTATTTCCCTGATGAGGAGCAACGTTGAGCATCTTTTCATGTGTTGTTGGACATCTGGATGTCTTCTTTCGAGAAGTGTCTATTCATGTTTTCTGTCCATTTTTTCATTGGACTATTTCACTCTTTTGTGGATCCTGAGGAACTTAACAGAAGTCCATGGGGGAGGGGAAGTAAAAAAAAAGAGGCTAGAGAGGGAGAGAGCCAAAGCATAAGAGACTCTTAAAAACTGAGAACAAACTGAGGGTTGACAGGGGGTGGGTGGGTGATGGGTATTGAGGAGGGCACCTTTTGGGATGAGCATTGGGTGTTGTATGGAAACCAGTTTGACAATAAATTTCATATTAAAAAAAATGCATTGTGTTTCCAATGGACACTGCATCTCAGAGGCAGCACACTCACCCGAAGTTTGCATGGGCAAAAGGCCCATTCATTTCATTCTCATTCACCGTAACGCAAACCTAGAATTTCACTGATGGTATAGATAAGAGAATTCACAGTTGTCTAGGACCTGCCAACTGTTCTCTTTTGCTCTGTGTTCCTTCCTGCACAGAAAATGTTTTTGCAAAAGTAACATAATGGTTCTCTAAATTTGGCCTGTTTATATTTAGTGATGAATTATGATACTAACAGAGCCTTTTCAGGACACAATACTTAAAGTAGAATGCTAGCGAATCAATCATATTTTGATGTTATCCATTTGGTATCAGGTAGCTGTGGAAGATGTTTTTCTTACACAAATACATATATAATGGTAAAAGCAAGGGCCCTGTGTTCAGGTGAACTAGGTGCAATCCTGGCCAGTTATGTGATTCTGGATGGGCAGTTTAATAGCCTATGAACCTCAATTTCTTAACCTTTAATTAAAAGTTGTATAAAAACACCTGATTTGTTGAGTTGTTGTAAAGAATCAACAAGCTATATACAAATGTACTTATCATAGCACCTAACATATAGTAGGCATTTAACAAATACTGGTGAATTGTTTTATGATTAAATACCACATTTCCCTAGGCCATCCCAGCCTGAAGGTAAAAAGAGAAGACCACAGCCATAGCATAAATGTTCTCACTATCTTAGGTGTAGCCTTACGAACTCCCTTCAAAAAAATCTTTGTAAATTTGTAGGGTTCCTGGGATTATCTCAACATGCTAATGAGCAGAGTTCTCAGCTCACGCCCAGTTTGCTGTGTTCTTCTCTGCTTTGGTTGTACATGATCCTTTGCTCCTGGGACTGCTGATTCTTATGAAGTAAATGCAAAAGGTGCCAAGAACCTTCTGGTGACTTTGGGAAGATGTTGGGAAAACCCCTCCTATCACTGCCAGCTTCCACCTCCTGCCATTGAGGCTACACAGTGTAGAGTGCCAATGCCACTCACAGGGCCCACATTACCGTGATTGCTTCCTCAGTTCACCAAAATCCCTTATTTTCTTCCCTGATGTGGTAAGAATCTCTTTTCTGTCTTTATATTGAGCTTAATTCTTTTTGTTTGTGTGTTTAACCCCTTTTTCCTTGGAGACTCCATCATGAGTCCATGGGGCTGTGCCAGAGGAAAATTTGACTGAAATCATACCGAAAAACCACCCTCTTGTCTAATACTGCAGCTGTATTAGCAGGCCAAGCTTTTACATGAGGACTTCTCTGAGGATGTTATTTTATAAGAATTATTCTTAATCTTTCATGCAAGTCAACCACTATTCTCCCATATCCCTTAGGACCACCTCAGCAGTCTTTCAGATATTTTAAAGTAAGAATGTTCTAGTTGAGAATCTTGCTATGGTATTACATGCAGGTAGGAGGATTTGCAGAGAGTCCTGAGGAGAAGGAGGGAGACTAGAAGGAAGAAGAAAGAACATTATGAAATGGCAGTGTTAAGTTAGGATTTGATGGGAGATGCTGAATTTGGGTGGTGGTCATGGAAAGGAAGGGGCAGGTGGAAGAGGCTTGATGAAAGACAGATACAACTAATGGCTGGACTGGAGAAAGAGGCCTTGATGGATAATTCTGTGTTTTCTGGAAATTTCTGGGAAATCTGATTTGCTTGCACAGCAAAAATTAAAATTCTAGATCCTCAATGGAAGTTTTCATAATCCTGTACTCCCAGACCCTTACCCTGCCCTAAAACCACGGACTCCCTTAAATTCCTCAGTGTCTACATTGGAGCCCTCCTTCTTTGCTGTTTTCTAAGCACCACGCTAGTGAGTCAGTTGCTGTAACTTGTCTGCTCGCCCCATGTGTGATGATGACATGGCTGTGGTAGTCCTCATGAACCCACTGGTGAGTTGGACTCCCAGGGCAATCTGTCTGTCAGTGTTGGCAGTATTGTCTGTTCCCAGAAAAATTGGGAAGGAAGATCCCTGGGATTCCTGGGGACTGAAGATAGATGTTGGTCTCAGCATTCAAATTTGCTTTGAATAAGCATTCTTCACACCCTTCCATCAGGAACGATTTAAGGGGCATTGGGAACCAAAAAGTTGATTAGATTTTCCCCCAGTCTGTTACTAGGCTCCAGGCTATTAAAAATGTTTTAAGGGGAGTATTTGGCACATTTTTGAAATAATAATCTGAACTTTTAAGCAAATGAACAAGAGCAGGGATAGCTTTGAGCAGTTTTCTGAGTGGGTCTTCAAGCTCCCCTGTAGTTGGTGGCGGCTGCAGCTTCTGCTGCTGCTGCTGCTGCTTCTTCATCTTCTTCTTCCATTTTAATATTTATTTTTTGGGAGAGTACAATCAGGGGAGGGGCAGAGAGAGGGGGACAGAGGATCTGAAGCGGGCTCTGTGTTGGTAGGCTGACAGCAGTGCGCCTGATGTGGGGATCAGACTCCTAAACTGCGAGATCATGACCTGAGCCAAAGTCAGATGCTCAACTGACTGAGCCACTCAGGTGCCCTCTCTTCTTCTTCATCAGTGTTGTCATATTGGCCTCTGACTGCCTGGAGCTCTTTACAGGGGATTTCACTGGACTCCAAAACCGGTGTGGCTGAGCTTAACTTCCTTAGATCCAGTATCAGACTGTCATGTTCCTAGAGGTCTGAAGATAATGGGTGGCTTACTAAGTAATAATGATAGATAGTTATGGTTTATTAAGTGCCTGGCATTGTGCTTTTCACATGTTATCTCATTTAATTCTTATACCAATCTTAGGAGATCAATGTTATTGTCCCTCTTTACAAACAAGGAGAGACTCATAATATATGTGCAAAATAACAATGCTTTCAATCTCTTAATTCCCAGGAGTGATTTCTCATGGGGATTTTGGGAATCAAGGCAAGCTCTCAAAAGTTCTATCCCTGCTAAGGGCTTTATTCCAGTGGGGCTCTATTCTCTTAAATTTGCTTTTTAATGAAGTAAGCTCTTTGCAAAGGTCTCTTTAGCAGAGAAAAACCACATGTCCTAGTTAAAATTGTTCTTTGAAATCTCATAATCTGTATTTTTTTTTTTTCAGAATATGGGGGCAGGTGAGCTGTTTATCTTAAAAAAATTCAAAACTTTTTTTTTTTAAACCCAAGTCCTTACCACCTCTCAGTAAGTTATTTAATCACATGGGTTAAAAAGAACGAAGCAGAAGTGTGGTCTGTGAAAATATTTGCCATCTTTGTCTTTTTGGTTTCCTGATTCTGAGTAACTCCGAGTGGTTGTTTGTGAGACTTCTCTGTACCTGCACATGTACAAAGCCCCTCTTACTGCCTGGGCCCCAGCAAAATGGGGTGGTTGAAGTTTGAAAACAAGCACATTTACACTGCTGCCTGCTGCTTTTTATTCTGTGTTTTCTCTGCCTTTTAAAAATAGTACAATAAAATGCAAATAAGATGAACTTTCCCTTTTCCCTCAGTCTAGAAGGGATCTTCAGACACATTTTTGTATGATTTAAAGTAAATGTGATTTTTTAATCTCACTATATTGGCATTTTCTGTTATATCTTTACATAGAACAAAGGCTTTTTTTTGGAGGGGGGTGGTCTCTGGTGAATGCAATTTCAAGTTAAGGAGCCTTGAGGGTGAAGTGATAGGAGCACAGAAGGAAGAAATTTGGATAGGGTGAGCACAGTATTCCTCCTCTTCTCCCCAAAGCAGATAGGCTTTATGAGAAAAGACTTGAAGGTGGCCATTTCTTTACTTGTTTTCCTTTGGTGGATTTTGGCAGCTCTGCTCTGTCAGATAATACTAAGCACCCCCCCCCCCCCCCCCCACCGCCACTCTGTGTGAAAGGCATAGAATGAGGTTTAAAGGAAACAGAGCTGTCCTCTGCTCCTGGCTTGTTGATCTGGGCAAGGTCCTTACCACTTAGTGCCCTTAAGGGATGGAGAGACTAGTTCCTGCTACAGTTCTGGGGTTTAGAGAATGAATCAAAGTTTACAAAGTATATTAATTGAATAGTCAAGTGGGAAAGACAAAACATTATTAAACCTCAGTGCAAAAAATAAGATAAAAAGAGAGAGGGAGGCAAACTATAACAGATTCTTAAATATAGAGAACAAACTGAGGGTTGCTAGAGGGTGTTGGGCAGGGGGATGGGCTAGATGGGTGATGGGCATTAAGGGGGGCACTTGTTGGGATGAGCACTGCGTGTTAAATGTAAGGGATGAATCACTAAATTCTACTCCTGAAATCATTATTACACTATATGTTAACTAACTTGGATTTAAATAAAATTTAAATTAAAAAAACAACAACTCAGTGCAGGTTATGTGGACTAGCCTAGATTTGAAAAGTCTCTTAAAAATTGAGTTTTTTCCCGTGATTATAAAAACACTTAGGTGCAGTTCAGAACAAGCTCTTCTCTTCATCTCACCCTACCTCCATTGCACAAAGGTAGCAAAGACCAGTACCAAAATGGCAGTGATAAGCATGATGGCTTGTTTGGGGTAACACAGGAAGCTTGCAGCATTATTCTGTCCACCTTATGACTATTCCATCAGGAAGCTCATTTTTATGTTCTTTCCCAGTCAGGCCTCCCTATCTCCTGTCTTCTGGCTGGACTATGAATTTTATGCTAATTTGAAGCTTTGCATTTCTTTGGACTAGGTAAAAAGCAATCCCATGTAATTGTCACTGAGTCTTTCTTCATGTTCATTAAATTTTTGAGACCTGAGGGCTCCCCCATACAGGGGACTATCACGAGAAAATCTATTATGATCTCACCCTTGTGTTTCATGGTCACAGCTCACTGCTCATCACTCATTTCCTAATGTGCACCTTTCCCTTTACCCTACACAAAAGACTGGCTTACCACCTGACCATTCTACAGCAAAGTCAACTGTCAAGCCTTTCATATTTCCAAAGTTTCTCATCAGCTTTTCAGTGTCTTAAATAAATCCCTCTTAAATGTGAATGGACAGTCAGAGATCCTCAGATATTTGAGGAAAAACTAACAGGAATTAAGTCTGAGGAAGCAAGGACAATGTAGGAAATAAAGAAGAAAGAAAAGATCAGATTCTTAGAGAGGTAAGCGAAGATAATAAATCCATGAACAAGAGCAAGGTACAATAAAAGTGATTTTAGGAAAATAAAAAAGAGCTCTAGATACAAAAATTATGACAGCAAAAATTAAAAAGTAAACCAAAGGTTTGATAGAAAAGTTGAGTAAACGTCACAAACTGAACTGTGTCCTCCCACCAAATTTATATGTTAAGCCCTAATGTGTAGTACCTCAGAATATGACTGCATTTGGAAATATGGCTTCAAAGAGGTAATCAAGTTAAATGAAGCGCTTAGGATGTACTCTAATTCAATACGACTGGTGTGCATATGACACAAGAAGATTAGAACACATAGACACCAGGGGTGTGTGTGTGTGTGTGTGTGTGTGTGTGTGTGTGTGTGTAGTGACAGCCATGTGAAGAGGCAGCAAGAGGGATGCTATCTGCATGCCAAGGATAGAGGCCTCAGAGGAAACCCCACCAGCAACTAGACGTTGGACTTCGAGCCTCCAGAACTTAGAGGAAATAAGTTTCCATTGTTTAAACCACCCATTATGTGGCATTTTGTTATGGCAGCCCTAGCACACTAATGTAGTAAATTTCCCGGAAAATAGAATAACAACAAGAAAACCCAAATGAACAAAAAACAACAGGAAGATGGAAAGCATGGGACAACAGAATAAATAGACAAATAGTCCAAGTGGTTCAAGATCTCAAAACGAGTAACAAACACATGGAAGAAAAGTGTGGAAGAAATAATATAAGAAAATAAGATTAAAAAGTTTTGCCAAGGGGTATCTGGGTGGCTCAGTCACTTGAGCATCGGACTCTTGATTTTGGCTCAGGTCATGATCCCAGGATCATGGGATTGAGCCCTACATTGGGATCCTTGCTGAGCATGGAACCTGCTTAAGATTCTCTCTCTCCCTCTGCCTCCACCCCCACTCATGCTCTCTCTTCTTTAAAAAAAGAAAAAAGAAGAAAAAAACCAGGGGTGCCTGGGTGGCTCAGTTGGTTAAACGTCCGACTTTGGCTCAGGTCATGATCTCATAGTTTGTGATTTTGAGCCCTACATTGGGCTCTGTGCTGACAACTCAGAGCCTGGAGTCTGCCTCGGATTCTGTCTCTCTCTCTCTCTCTCTCTCTCTCTCTCTCTCTCTCTCTCTGCCCCTTCCCCACTTACACTCTGTCTCTCTTTCTCTCTCTCAAAAATAAAGAAACATTACAACAAAAAACAAAAAACAAGTTTTGCCAAGTGCCTCAAATAACAGTGAAAACAAACTGCATACCAAATCATGTCATTGTGAAATTTCAGAACCCTGGGAATAAAGAGCAGATCTTAAAATCTTCCAGAGAATATGAGAAAGAAAAGAAAGGTCAAAAGTTAATGACACATACAGTGAAACAGAAACCAGAATGATGTTGGATTTCTCAAGAAGAGAATGTGTACGTGAATAATTGCAGGTATCTTAGGAAATTTCTTTTTTTTTTTTTTTTTCAACGTTTATTTATTTTTGGGACAGAGAGAGACAGAGCATGAACGGGGGAGGGGCAGAGAGAGAGGGAGACACAGAATCGGAAACAGGCTCCAGGCTCTGAGCCATCAGCCCAGAGCCCGACGCGGGGCTCGAACTCACGGACCGCGAGATCGTGACCTGGCTGAAGTCGGACGCTTAACCGACTGCGCCACCCAGGCGCCCCAATTTCAAGGAACTTTTCTATAAATGTAAGAACACCTTATTTTGTTTCTCACTCAAATTATCAACACCATTATACTTTAAGTTGTGGTGCGTTCTGTGTCAATGCTGAATAAAAGTTTAAGGATGGGGCGCCTGGGTGGCGCAGTCGTTAAGCGTCCGACTTCAGCCAGGTCACGATCTCGCGGTCCGTGGGTTCGAGCCCAGCGTCAGGCTCTGGGCTGATGGCTTAGAGCCTGGAGCCTGTTTCCGATTCTGTGTCTCCCTCTCTGCCCCTCCCCCGTTCATGCTCTGTCTCTCTCTGTCCCAAAAATAAATAAACGTTAAAAAAAAAAAAAAGTTTAAGGAAAATAAGAGGATGGACAAAATGTGCCGTGTGTCAGCAGGCTTTTCTGCCACCAAAGAATTATATCATTGTGTTGGTAAGAAGATACATGGATAACAGGATTGTGTTCCTTTTTTTTTAATTGAAGTGTAATTAACATACATATACATAACATAATGTATAATCAACACCACAAAAACACAGGGCTAGAGGCCAATATTTCTGATGAACATAGCAGCAAAAGTCCTCAAGAAAATATTAGCAAACAGAGTCCAACAATGCATTAGTTATTCACCATGACTAAGTGGGATTTATTCTAAGGATGCAAACATGAATTAATTTCTACAAATCAACGTGATACATCATATCAATAGGGAAAGAATAAAAACCATATGATAATTTCAACAGATGCAGAAAAAACTCTTTGACAAAGTACAACATCTATTCTTGGTAAAAATCCTCAACAAAGTAGGTTTGGAGGGAACACACTTCCACATAACAAAGGCCATGTATGAAAAACCCACAGCTAACAAACATCCTACTCAATGGTGAAAACCTGAGAGTTTTCCCCTTAAGATCAAGAACAAGACAAGGATGTCCACTCTTACCCCTTTTATTCAAAATGATACTGGCAGGGGCGCCTGGGTGGCTCAGCCGGTTAAGCGGCCGACTTCGGCTCAGGTCATGACCTCTCGGTCCGTGAGTTCGAGCCCCGCGTCAGGCTCTGTGCTGACAGCTCAGAACCTGGAGCCTGTTTCAGATTCTGTGTCTGCCTCTCTCTGACCCTCCCCCGTTCATGCTCTGTCTCTCTCTGTCTCAAAAATAAATAAACGTTAAAAAAAAAAATCAAAATGATACTGGCAGTCCTAGCCAAAGCAGTCAAAGAAAAGCATCCAATTTGGCAAGGAGCAAGTAAAACTTGGACTATTTGCGGATGCCATGATCCTGTATCTAGAAAACCACAAAGACTCCACCAAAAACTACTAGAACTGATAAATGAATTCAGTAAGGCCACAGGATACAAAATCAATGTACAGAAATCTGTTACTTTTCTATACACTAACAGTGAAGTAGCAGAAAGAGAAATTAATAAAGCAATCTCATGTGGGGTGCCTGGGTGGCTCAGTCAGTTAAGCATCTGACTTCGGCTTAGGTCTGTGACTTTGAATCCTGTTTGGAGCTCTGTGCTGACAGCTCAGAGCCTGGAGCCTGCTTTGATATCTGTGTCTCCCTTTCTCTTTGCCCCTCCCCTGCTTGCACTCTCTCTCAAAAATCAATAAACATTAAAACAAATTTAAAAAATAAAGCAGTCCCATTTATAATTGCACCAAAAATAAGATACCTAGGAATAAACTTAAAAAGGTGTAAAGACCTGTACTCTGAAAACTTTAAGACTGGTGAAAGAATTTAAAGATGACAGAAAGAAATGGAAAGATATTCCATGCTCATGGATTGAGAGAACAAATATTGTTAAAATGTGCAAACTACCCAAAGCAACCTACAGATTTAATGCAATCTTTATCAAAATACCAACAGCATTTTTCACAGAACAGAAACAAATAATCCTAAAATACGCGTGGAACCAAATAGCCAAAGCCATCTTGAAAAAGAACAAAACTGGTATCACAATTTCAAATTTCAAATTCTACCAAAAAGCTGTAGCAGTTAAAACCATATGGTACAAAAATAGACATATCAATAGAACAGAATAGAAAGACCAGAATTACACCCACAATTATATAGTCAATTAATCTTTGACAAAAGAGGCAAGAATATTTGCCAGGAAAAAGATACTCTCTTCAACAAATGGTCTTGGGAAAACTGGTCAACTATATACTGAAATGAAACTGGGCCACTTTCTTACACCATACACAAAAATAAACTTGAAATGGATTAAAGACCTAAATGGGAGACCTGAATCCATAAAAATCCTAGAAGAGAGCACAGGTAGTAATTTCTGTGACATTGGCCATGGCAACAATTTTTTAGGTATGTCTCCTGAGGCAAGGGAAATAAAAGAAAAAAACAAAAACACTAATTCAAAAGGATACATGAACCCCTATGTTTACAAAGATTTGAGCAACATATCAATTTGAATATTTGTATACCAAGGGAATTGAACAACAAGTTTCATGAGGAAAAGACCACAGATTAAATTGTGAAAAATCCAATATATTCTTTTTTTTAGCCTCTCTGAATCTTAGTTTTTTATTTTATTTTTTTAAATATATGAAATTTATTGTCAAATTGGTTTCCATACAACACCCAGTGCTCATCCCAAAAGATGCCCTCTTCAATACCCATCACCCACCCTCCCCTCCCTCCCACCCCCCATCAGCCCTCAGTTTGTTCTCCATTTTTAAGAGTCTCTTATGCTTTGGCTCTCTCCCACTCTAACTTCTCTCTCTCTCTTTTTTTTTTTTCCTTCCCCTCCCCCATGGGTTCCTGTTAAGTTTCTCAGGATCCACATAAGAGTGAAAACATATGGTATCTGAAATAAGCCATACAGAGAAAGACAATATATTCTTTTTTTATTGTGGTAAAAAAAACATACAATGTGAGATATGCCCTCATAACAAATTTCTAAGTGTAAGTGCAGTATTGTTAACTGTAAGCACAGTGTTGTTATAGCAGATGTTAAGAACTTTTCATCTTGTATAACTGAAACTTCATATCTATTGAACAACCACCCTCCTAAATCCCTTGCTCCTATCCCCTGGCATGTATCATTCTACTTTCTGTTGCTATGAGTTTAACTACTTTAGATATCTCATATAAATGGAATTATGCAGTATTTATCCTTTTGTGACTGGTATATTTCATGTATCATAATGTCCTTAAGGTGAATCCATGTTGACTCATGTGACAGGATTTCCTTTTCGAATGGCTGAATAATATTCCATTGTATATACATAACACATTTTCTTTATCCGTTCATCAATGGACATTTAGGTTTCTTCCATATCATGGTTATTGTGAATAATTCTGCAGTGAACATGGGATTGTGCAGAACTCTCTTTGAGATCCTTATTTCATTTCTTTTTTCAATTCTGGATATATACACAAAAGAGGGAGCTGGATTATACAGTAGTTCCATTTTTAATTTTTTGAGGAACCTCCATACCATTTTTCATAGTAGCTGTGCCACTTTATGTTCCTATAATAGTGAACAGAGTTTCAGTCATTCCACATCCTTGTAACCCTTGTTTATGCTTTGTTTTTTTGAGAATAGCTATCCTAGCAGGTGTGAGGTGATATCTAATTGTGGTGGTTTTCTTTTTTTTTTTTTAATTGCGGTTTTTGATTTCCATTTCCTGATGGTTAGTAATGCTGAGCATCTTTTCTTTTTTTTTAATATTTAAATTTTGTTTAAATCCAAGTGAGTTAACATATAGTGTAATAATGATTTTAGGAGAAGAATTTAGTGATTCATCACTTACATATAACACCCAGTGCTCATCCCAACAAATGCCCTCCTTAATGCCCATCACCCATTTAGCCCATACCCCCCACACCTCCCCTCCAGCAACCCTCAGTTTGTTCTCTGTATTTAAGAGTTTCTTATGGTTTGCCTCCTTTTCTGTTTTTATATTATTTTCCTTCCCTTCCCCTATGTTCATCTGTTATGTGTCTTAAATTCCACATATGAGTGAAATCATGATATTTACCTTTCTCTGACCGACTTATTTCACTTCATATAACACACTGTAGTTCAATCCACATTGTTGCAAATGGCAAGATTTCATTCTTTTTGATCATCAAGTAATACTCCATTGCATATTTATGCCGCATCTTCCCTTTAGTGTTTATTTATTTTTGAGAGAAGAGGCAGAGTGCAAGCAGGGAAGGGGCAGAGAGAGGAAGAGGAAGCCATGGAAAACTGAAGCAGGCTCCAGGCTTTGAACTGTTAGCCACAGAGTCTGACACAGGGGCGTAAACTCACGAGCTGTGAGATCATGACCTGAGCTGAAGTCAGATGCTTAACTGAGCCACCTAGGTGCCCCTATACCACATCTTCTTTATTCATTTGTCAGTCGATGGACATTTGGGAGCTTTCCATAATTTGGCTATTGTTTATAGTGCTGCTATAAACATTGGGGTGCATGTGCCCCTTTGAAACAGCATTTTTGTATCCTTTGGATAAATACCTAGTAGTGCAATTGCTGGGTCATAGGGCAGTTCTAGTTTTAATTTTTTGAGGAACCTCCATACCATTTTCCAGAGTAGCTGCACCAGTTTGAATTCCCACCAGCAGTGCACAAGTATTCCTCTTCTTCCACATCTTTGACAACATGTGTTGTTTCCTGAGTTGTTTATTTTAGTCATTCTGATAGGTGTGAGGTAGGATCTCATTGTGATTTTGATTTGTATTTCCCTGATGATGAGTGATGTTGAGCATCTTTTTATGTGTGTTAGCCATCTGGATGTCTTCTTTTGAAAAGCGTCTGTTCATATCTTTTGCCTATTTCTTCACTACATTATTTTTTGGGTGTTGAGTTTCATAAGTTCTTTATAGATTTGGGTGTTGAGTTTCATAAGTTCTTTATAGATTTTGGATACGAAGCCTTTATCTGATATATCATTTGCAAATATCTTCTCCCATTCCTTAAGTTGCCTTTTAATTTTGTTGATTGTTGCCTTCACCGTGCAGAAGATTTTTATCTAGATAAGGTCCCAATAGTTCATTTTTGCTTTTGTTTTCCCTTGCCTCCAGAGACATGTATAGTAAGAAGTTGCTGCAGCCCAGGTCAAAGAAGTTGTTGCCTGTTTCTCCTCTAGGATTTTAATGTTTTCCTCTAGTTTGAGTTTATTTTTGTGTATGGTTTAAGGAAGTGGTCCAGTTTCATTCTTTTGCATGTCACTGTCCAGTTTTCCCAGAAAAATTGCTGAAGAAACTGTCTTTTTTTCCATTGGATATTATTTCCTGCTTTGTGAAAGATTGCTTGGCCGCACATTTGTGGGTCCATTTCTGGGTTCTCTATTCCATTTTGATCTATGTTTCTGTTTTTGAACCATACTGTCTTAGTGATTATAATTCTATAATAGAGCTTAAAGTCCAGAATTGTGATGCCTCCAGCTTTGGGGTTTTTTTTCAATGTAACTATTAGGGGGTCTTTTCTGGTTCCATACAAATTTTAGGATTGTTTGTTCTAGCTCTGTGAAGAATTCTGGTATTATTTTCGTAGGGATTGCATTGAATATGTAGATTGCCTTGGGTAATATCGACATTTTAACAATACTTGTTCTTCTAATCCATGAGAATGGAATGTTTTTCCATTTCTTTGTGTCCTCTTAAATTTCTTTCATCAGCTTTCTATAGTTTTTAGTGTATAGATTTTTTACGTCTTTGGTTAAGTTTATTCCTAGGTATTTTATGGTGTTTTGTCCAATTGTAAATGGGATTGATTCCTTGATTTCTCTTTCTGTTGCTTCATTGTTGGTGTATAGAAATGTCACAGATTTTTGTATATTGATTTTATATCCTGTGACTTTGCTGTATTCATGTTATCAGTTCTAGCAGTTCTTTGGTGGAGTATTTTTGGTTTTCCACAGAGTATCATGTTGTCTGCAAAGAATGAAAGTGTAGCTTCTTCCTTGACAATTTGAATGCCTTTTATTTATTTTTTTGTTGTCTGATTGCTGCAGTTAGGACTTCCAACCCTATATTGAACAACAGTGGTGAGAGTGAACATCCCTGTCATGTTCCTGACCTTGGGGGGAAACCTCTGAGCTTTTCCCCATTGAGAAAGATATTAGCTGTGGGTCTTTTATATATGGCATTTATGATCTTGAGGCATGTTTCTTCTATCCCTGCTATCTTGAGGGTTTTTATCAAGAAAAGATGCTGTATTTTGTCAAATGCTTTTTCTGCATCTATTGAGAGGACAATGTCATTCTTATCCTTTCTTTTATTAATGTGGTGTATCACGTTGATTGATTTGTGAATATTGAACCAGCCCTGCAGCCCAGGAATAAACCTCACTTGATCATGGTGAATAATTCTTTTAATGTGTTGTTGGATTTGGTTTGCTAGTATCTTGTTGAGAACTTTTGCATCCATGTTCATCAGGGAAATTGCTCTATAGTTCTCCTTTTTTTTTAGTGGGGTCTTTGTCTGGTTTTGGAATCAAGGTAGTGCTGGCTACTGAGAATCTTTTCATATACCTGTTGACTACTTGAACATCTTTTAAAAAATGTCTATTCAAGTCCTTTGCCTGAGCAGTAGGATCCCGTATGTATTTTGGATATTAATCCTTTTTCAGATATGTGGATTGCAGATATTTTCTCCCACTTAGTAGGTTGCCCTTACACTTTGTTGATTGTTGTGCAGAAACCTTTTGGTTTGATGCCATCCCACTCAACTATTTTTGCTTTTGTTTCCTGTGCTTTTGGTGATGTCTCCAAGAAATCATTGCCAAGACCAAAGTTATGAAGTTTTTCTCTTATCTAACTTAGATTTTTTAAAATTATCAATTAGTGTGGACAACAGATATTGTGACACTATTATTCTTACTCCTATTACTCCCTATTCGTGGATCTTATTTCTTCCTCAACCTCTACCCATTGCTGACATCCACCAGTTTGAATCAGGGCTGCCTGTGTACATGGTGCCCCCTAGGCTGAGCACTGCATCACCTGTATTGCTTTCAAAGATGGCCTCAAATGGAAAAAGGGTAAAGTTATTTGGTATTTTTCAACTTCAGGAAATCTGTTAATTTCTGGTATTGTTAATTGTTTGACTGATTAAAAGCCCATTAAAAGGGGGATGCCTGCATGGCTCAGTTGGTTGGGAGTCCAGCTCTTGATTTCAGCTCAGGTCATAAACTCACAGTTTATGAGATTGAACCATGCCTCAGGCTCTGCACTGACAGTGAGAAGCCTGTTTGGGATTCTCTCTCTCTCTCTCTCTCTCTCTCTCTCTCTCTCTCTGACCCTTCCCTGCTTGTGTGAGCACGCATCTCTCTCTCCCTCAAAGTAAATAAATAAACATTAAAAAAAACCATTGAAAGGGAAAAAAGAGGGACATGAAGTGATTGTAGTGATGGAGTAAGGCTCAGGAATTGTATCTCTCTTTATAAAATGTATATTTAAGTCTTTTTATTTTAAAATTTCTCTGGTTTACCAAACCTACTATCTTTGTATCCCTGCTAACAAAGGAATTTAAGTTTACAACCTCTACCTAATCACCACTTACTCCCTTATTAACCTCATATAGTCTGACTTGATCCTACACATCTTGAAGAATATATTGCTTTCAAGAACACTAATGACTTCTTAATCACCAAATCCTTTGTAGTACTTCCTTCTGATGACAGCTCTTTTCTGCAAAGCACGTCCTCCTAGGTTCCAAAGCCTTATTCAACTCAGCAACATTATGTCTTTATTGAATGTTTCTCATGTCATTTACTTCTTGGAGTATGGAAACCAAGATAATAGCTGAGAGATGATTGTAGAATCTTCAGGTATGACTCTAATAAGCAAAGATTGAATCATTGACTTGAAGAAAAAGTAATGTTCTTCTAGGGCAGCACTGTCCATTGGTGGTACAAACCACATACACAATTTTAAACTTTCTAGTATTCACATTCAAAAAGCAAGGGGAAATTAATTTTAATGTTTATTTATTTTTGAGGGAGGGAAGGAGAGAGAGAGAATGAATGAATGAATGAGCGAGCTGGGGAGGAGCAGAGAGAGAAGGAGATGCAGAATCTGAAGCAGGCTCCAGGCTCTGAGCTGTCAGCACAGAACCCAAAGTGGGGCTTGAATTCATGAACTGGATCATGACCTGAACCAAAATTGGTGTTTAACTGACTGAGCCACCCAGGTGCCCCGAATTTTAATATATTTTATTTAACTCAGCATATCCAAAATATTTTTTTAAATGTTTGTTTATTTTGAAAGAGAGTGAGCACAGGGGGAGGGGCAGAGAGAGGAGAGAGATTATCTCAAGCAGGTTCTGAACTTTCAGCATGGAGTCTGATGCAGGGCTTGATCCCAGGAACTTTGAGATCATGACCTGAGCTGAAGTCAAGAGTTGGATGCTTAACTGACTGAGCCACCCAGGTGCCACTCAGCATATCTAAAATATTATTTCAACATATAATCAATAAAAGTTTATTAGTGAGATATCTACATTTTTTTTGTACTAAGTCTTTGAAACCTGGTGTATATTTTACACTGAAAATCCATTTCTTTTTGGACTAGCCCATTTCAAATACTTAATAGTACATGTGCTGGTGGCTGCTATATTGAACAGTGCCAATCTATGGAGTAGAAATAGAACAAATAAAAGAAAGTAGAGGTAGAATGGCTTAAAACTGGAGTGACTTTTACTAACAGATAAGAATTATGACTGTTCAGCAAAACAACAGACTTCCTTCCAGAGAAAGCTGGAAGGAATAAAGTGGCAATAAAGCTCAAATTAGGAATGTATTAGTTGGATTTTAGTGTCTCTTTATTAATTTTTTGTAAAACATAAGTCATGTATTTTTGGGCAACAATTTAGACAATGTAGTTTAAAGATATGCTTAATAATTTCCTCTCTTCCACTCCCAGTCTCTGAGTTAACAAATAACAGTTTGGTGTGTATTCTTCTAGACTTTATATCCATATAAGAATATACAATAAATTTGCATACACACACACACACACACACACACACACACACACACACACACACCTAATCTTAAAATTTTTTTAAATGTTTATTTTTTGAGAGGAGGGGAAGGGCAGAGAGAGAGAGAGGGAGACACAGAATTCAAAGCAGGCTCCAGGCTCTGAGCCCGGATGGGGGCTCAAACCCATGAACCATGAGATTATGACCTGAGTTGAAGTCGGACGCTTAACCGACCGAGTCACCCAGGTGCCCCACTCCTTTAATATTTTTAATTTTAAAGGTAAGATAATGAAAATACAAGTTGATCCACAGTTTACTTACTACTATATCAATGACATCTCTTTAGGTCAGTATATATGTATCACATTCATTTTTAAATGGCTATATCATCTTCCATATAATTTATATAGCATAACTTATTCAATAATTTACTTACTGATAGGTATTGTATCAAGAGTCTCATACCACGTCCCCTAAGGCCACCTCTGATTTCAGCCACACTTGAAGTGGACGATTCCATGCAAATGCAGAATCAGCTTAAACTGACAGTATGTTGCTTCAAGCATGTGTCTTGAATCTCTTTGCTTTTTTTTTTTTTCCTTCTAGAGCTTCTTTAATGGTCATGCTCCCATATCCAACCTCAGTGGACAATTTTGTAAGTTATTTACACGGCAAAATCAAGGGCTTATTGCTCTCAGAGATGATCAAATTCCACTCTTATTTTGGCTTTTCTATCTTTTCTCTCCCTCTTCCTTCATTTTTGTCTCTGGAATCACCTTCCATATAAACTGGGGACACACAAGTCCTTCTATCAGATGACAAACACACAGATGTTTTCACTGTTATGAAACAGTGCTCCTTGACTACTGGGTATTTATCCAAAGAATATAAAACCAGTAATTTGGAGGGATATATGCATTCCTATGTTTATTGCAGTATTATTTACAATAGCCAACTTATGGAAGCAGTGTAAGTATACTTTGATAGATGAATGGATAAAGAAGATGTGTACACACACACACACACACACATATATATATATATATACACACACACACACACATATATGTATATATATATGGTATATGTTATATATATACATATATATATTATATATTGTTTAGCCATAAAAGAGAATTAAATCTTTCCATTTGTAATAACACAGATGGATCTAGAAAGTATAATGCTAAGCAAAATAAGTCAGAGAAAGACAAATATCATATGATTTCATTCCTATGTGGAATTTTTTTTTTTAATTTTTTTTTCAACGTTTATTTATTTATTTTTGGGACAGAGAGAGACAGAGCATGAACGGGGGAGGGGCAGAGAGAGAGGGAGACACAGAATCGGAAACAGGCTCCAGGCTCCGAGCCATCAGCCCAGAGCCTGACGCGGGGCTCGAACTCCCGGACCGCGAGATCGTGACCTGGCTGAAGTCGGACGCTCAACCGACTGCGCCACCCAAGCGCCCCATGATTTCATTCCTATGTGGAATTTAAGAAACAAAACAAGTGAGCAAAGGAAAATAAAAAGAGACAAACCAAAAACCAGACTCTTAATTACAGAGAACGAACAGGGTTTACAGTGGAGAGGTGGGTAGGGGGATGGGTGAAATAGGTGAAGGGGATTAAAAGTACACTTATCTTGATGATAAATGTACATCACTAATACAACACTATGTTAACTATACTGGAATTAAAGTAAAAAAAATAGTAAACTTAAAAAAAATAAAAACTTTATAGATTTTGGATACTAGCCCTTTGTCCAATATGTCATTTGCGAATATCTTTTCCCATTCCGTTGGTTGCCTTTTAGTTTTGTTGGTTGTTTCCTTTGCTGTGCAGAAGCTTTTTATCTTCATAAGGTCCCAGTAATTCACTTTTGCTTTTAATTCCCTTGCCTTTGGGGATGTGTCGAGTAAGAGATTGCTACGGCTGAGGTCAGAGAGGTCTTTTCCTGCTTTCTCCTCTAAGGTTTTGATGGTTTCCTGTCTCACATTTAGGTCCTTTATCCATTTTGAGTTTATTTTTGTGAATGGTGTGAGAAAGTGGTCTAGTTTCAACCAAACTCCACACCCGAAAAACAAATAACCCAGTGAAGAAATGGGCAGAAAACATGAATAGACACTTCTCTAAAGAAGACATCCGGATGGCCAACAGGCACATGAAAAGATGTTCAACGTCGCTCCTTATCAGGGAAATACAAATCAAAACCACACTCAGGTATCACCTCACGCCAGTCAGAGTGGCCAAAATGAACAAATCAGGAGACTCTAGATGCTGGAGAGGATGTGGAGAAACGGGAACCCTCTTGCACTGTTGGTGGGAATGCAAATTGGTGCAGCCGCTCTGGAAAGCAGTGTGGAGGTTCCTCAGAACATTAAAAATAGACCTACCCTATGACCCAGCAATAGCACTGCTAGGAATTTATCCAAGGGATACAGGAGTACTGATGCATAGGGCCACTTGTACCCCAATGTTCATAGCAGCACTCTCAACAATAGCCAAATTATGGAAAGAGCCTAAATGTCCATCAACTGATGAATGGATAAAGAAATTGTGGTTTATATACACAATGGAATATTACGTGGCAATGAGAAAAAATGAAATATGGCCTTTTGTAGCAACGTGGATGGAACTGGAGAGTGTGATGCTAAGTGAAATAAGCCATACAGAGAAAGACAGATACCATATGGTTTCACTCTTATGTGGACCCTGAGAATTTAACAGGAACCCATGGGGGAGGGGAAGGAAAAAAAAAAACAGGTTAGAGTGGGAGAGAGCCAAAGTATAAGAGACTCTTAAAAACTGAGAACAAACTGAGGGTTGATGGGGGGTGGGAGGGAGGAGAGGGTGGGTGATGGGTATTGAGGAGGGCACCTTTTGGGATGAGCACTGGGTGTTGTATGGAAACTAATTTGTCAATAAATTTCATATTAAAAAAAAAATAAAATAAAATAAAATTAAAAAAAAAAAAAAAAAAAAAAAATAAAAACTTCAGTGCCTGGCTCTGAAAGCAAAACAAAGCAAAAACAAAACAAAACGAAAAACCAGTGTTGCTTGAAATTTTGCTTCCTTTAAAAATTTTATGTATCAGTGTTTTTTCAAATTTTGAAGTGTCAGATTCCCAAAACAAAACATGTTGTCAGATTATATTTCCAAAGGCTACAGCAGATCACAGGTCTATCAACCATACTTACAGATATGCTAACCAGCAGGGGTGGTATTATCCTATAATTACCCTATAATTTTTGCCACTGTCATTTGAACAAAATGGTATGTCACATTGCTATAATTTTCCTTTTGGTGACGTTAGGATGGTGAGCATCTTTTCATGTTCTTAGAGATTTTTTTTTTTACTTCAATCCATGCAACAAATTCCAGACAAATTAAAGCTATAAATGAAGAAACATGGTAAAAATATTAAAAAATAATTTAGGAGAAAGTAGTGTGTTTAACCATGTGTGAGGGAATGCATAAATAAAAATGGACAGATTTGACATTAAAATTGTGCTCTTAAATTTTGGTTGAGCAAATGATACTGAGAAAGTTTTAATAAAAAGCCCCCACAGTTGTTAAGACAAAATATGGATTGGCAAAAATATCCACAAAACATTTAACAGATACTATGGATTAATAGGAGAAAGTCAAAGTATCTTAGAGAAAAATAGTCAAAGAATAGAAACAGAGGGAGGGGTGCCTGAGTGGCTCAGTCAGTTAAGCTTCCAACTTCGCTTTAGGTCATGATCTTAAGGTCTGTGAATTCAAGCCTTGCACTGGGTTCTGTGCTGACAGCTTGGAGCCTGGAGCCTGCTTCCAATCTGTTTCTCACTCTCTCTGTTCCTCCCCTGCTCATGCTCTGTCTCTCTCTCTCAAAAATAAACATTAAATTTTTTTTAAAAGAGGGAAAAGCATGCTGTCTTTCCTGCTATTAGCAGTGTAATTTTCCAAGTTATTATTTTTTGTTGTTGTTTCAAGGTTTTATTTAAATTTCACTTAGTTAACATTAGCGTAATATTAGTTTTAGGAGCAGAATTTAGTAATTCATCACTTACATATAACACCCAGTGTTCAACACAAATGCCCTCCTTAATACCCATCACCCATTCAGCTTATCCCTGCCCACCTTTCTCCATTAACCCTCAGTTCTCTATCAAGAGTATCTTATGGTTTGCTTCCCTCTGTTTTTTTTCCCCTTCCCTTAAGTTCATCTGTTTGTTTCTTAAATTCTACATGAGTGAAATCATATGCTATTTGTCTTTCTCTGACTGACTTATTTCACTTAGCATAATACATTCTAGCTCCATCCACATCATTGCAAATGGCAAGATTTCATTATTTTTGATGGCTGAGTATATTCCATTTTCTTTATCCATTCATCAGTCAATGGACATTTGGGCTCTTTCCATAATTTGGCTATTGTAAGTAATGCTGCTATAAACATTGGGTGCATGTGTCCCTATGAATCAGTGTTTTTGTACCCTTTGGGTAAATACCTAGGAGTGCAATTTGATGGATTGTAGAATATTTCTATTTTTAACTTTTTGAGGAACCTCCATACTGTTCTCCAGAGTGGCTGCACCAGTTTGCATCCCCACCAACAGTGTAAGGGGGTTCCCCTTTCTCTGCATCCTTGCCAACATCTGTTGTTTCTTCTGTTGTTAATTTTAGCCATTCTGACAGATGTGAGGTAGTATCTCATCATGGTTTTGATTTCTGTTTCCCTGATGATGAATAATGATGAGCATCTTTTAATTTGTCTGTTAGCCATGTGGATGTCTTCTTTGGAAAAATGTCCATTTATGTTTTCAGCCCCTTTCTTGATTATTTTTTGTTTTTTTTTGGGGGGGGGTGTTGAGTTTGAAAAATTCTTTATATGTTTTGGATACTAACCCTTTATCAGATATGTCATTTGCACATATCTTCTTCCATTCTGTAGGTTGCCTGTTTTGTTGATTGTTTCCTTCACTCTGTGGAAGCTTTTTATCTTGATGAAGTCCCAATAGCTCATTTTTGCTTTTTACAGACAACAATATACTGTATGCAGAAAACCTGAAAGACTCCACCAAAAAATTGCAATAACTGATACATGAATTCAGTAAAGTTGCAACATAGAAAATAGATATATAGAAATCTGTTACATTTCTATGCACCAATAATGAAGTAGTAGAAAGAGAAATCAAGGAATTGATCCCATTTGCAATTGCACCAAAACCTTAAGATACCTAACCCTAAGATAAATTTTACCAAAGAGATAAAAGATCTGTACATTGAAAACTGTAGAACACTTATGAAAGAAATTGAAGAAGACACAAGGAAATGGAAAAACATTCCATGCTCATGGATTGGAAGAACAAATATTGCTAAAATGTCATACTACCCCAAACAATCTATACATTTAATGCAATCCCTATCAAGATATCACCAGCATTTTTCACATAGCTGGAGCAAACAATCCTAAAATTTGTGTGGAATCACAAAAGACCCTGAGTAGCCAAAGCAATCTTGAAAAAGAAAAGCAAAGGTAGAGGCATCACAATTCTGGATTGTATATTACAAAACTGTGGTGATAAAGGCAGTATGGTACTGGTACAAAAGCAGACATATAGATCAATATAGAACAGAATAGAAAACCCAGAAATGAACCCACAACTATATGGTCAACTAATTTTCAACAAAGCAGGAAAGAATATCCAGTGCGAAAAGATGGTCTCTTTAACAAATGGTGTTGGTAAAACTGGACCACTTTCTTACACCATAAACAAAAATAAATTCAAAATAGATGAAAGACCTTACATGTGAGACAGGAAACCTTCAAACTCTTAGAGGAGAACACAGGCAGCAACCTCTTTGACATCAGCTATAGCAACTTCTTACTAGATACATCTCTGGAGACAAGTGACCCAAGTTATTTTTGGGTGTGTACACACACACACACACACACACACACACACACACACACACACTGAGGTCTGTGAGCTCAGAACCATTCTTTTCAAAAGAATTTTCCCAGACAAAGCTTATTTTGAGTTGGGAAATACAAGTCAACTGCTCTGAAATTTGAAGTCCGTGCCTATGTAATACAATGGAAGTTAGAAATGATCTAACATTTTTCCTACCTACTCCTGAGAATAATTTCTTTGTATTAACTGGACTGTTATTCATACGCCTAAATTTACTCAGCCTATATCATTCAACTGATTGCTCCCAATATATTGGACTAGGCAATTCCTAGACCTTATAAATCCACTTTATTGTGTATATAATTCCCTCCTCCCATAATACCAGCCACCAGGTAGAACCCCCAAGATACTACCTGTCTACACAATTTATTTTGATTTCTTAAAAGCATTAAAAAATTTCATTTCACACAGAACATAAACTAGATATATTGCAGTACAGAGATGCCAGGTTGGCTAACATTTCTATTTCTTTTCTACTCAGTGTTCCATGGTGAAATAATAATATTTCTTTATCCTTGTTTGTACTGACTGAAATACCATGAATTATGGCTCTGCTCCAAAGTTGGTGAGTTATAGAGCCATAATTCTGCTCCCACACAAATGAAGCGTGTATCTGTATTTGGCCTTTGGACATGACTTCAGTGGAGGAAGATCTCGTGAGACCTTAGATCCATGAGCTGTAGCTGGTGTGCCAGAGATTCTGTCAACATGGGATTTCTAGACAGATTCTAAGTTTAAGATTTTAATAGGCCAGGTACATATAAAAGTTGGGGCTGTTTTTTTCTCTTCATTGATGATTACTTTTTGCTTGTAAGTGTATTTATTTTAAGTGTAACTAGAGAGAGGGAAAAAGTCCCCAAAGCATGAGCTACTGTGATTGCTGTTGAATTCCAGATGAAAAGATGATTAGCGACAATAGATGGTGACAAGTGACTTCAGATAATGCTTTTAGAGTCCATGGCAAACAGAAATCTGATATACTTAACTAGACATTCAAATAATTGAATTGATTTTTATTGAATTTTTACCAAATTTCATAAACTCTTTGGAGGATATTTTTTAGCAGTTTAGGTTTAAACTTAAATTACTTAAAAACAATTAATATTGAAAAAGAGAAATGAAAATGTTCTCTAGGTCTCTCTACATAATTTATTTTATGTTCAGAGAATGAGGTTTTATATATATCGTCTATGGCTGGTCCTATGAGTCATAGTTTGCAAGGATTTAGTGTATTGTTTAGTTAACGGGTGACTGCCTGTGAAGTCCAGAGGGATATTTTTATGGTCCAGACATGAAAAACCACAGCACAGGTTTATCTGTGAGGCAGTTAGGGAAAGGCTATAAAGTGATCTTAGTTGACTACTGTGCCTTCCACTGACGTCAAGAGCATTTTATAGCTTGGTGTTTTGTGTATTTTTAGATTCTAAAGGTACGGTTGGTGTATTTGGGCTCTTTCCATAATCTCTGACTCACACATTTATTGTTAATCCTTATCATTTGTTTTTAATAGAGAAGTAGCTATGGGATGGCAAAACTCTTCACTGTTCCAAGTGATCTTTTTACTTTGAAAAAGAGATCGTTAAATAGTTCACTCACATGCTATGAAATTAGGGGACTTTAGTAATTGATTTAGAAAGAAAATGTGACTGGGGACAAGAGCAGGGGATGTGGAGTCCTGTAGTACAAATGCAACTTACTGTATTTATATATGTTCTTCAATTCTTTGTGTATCTGTATATTCCCATCTATATAAAGTTAACATAGGTGTGTATATATAAACCATATGAGAGCTATCTTTCAAAGCTATCATCTTAAGAAGGTCTGTACTTACTCCAATGGTAGAGACTTTGCTTGACAAATATTTAGATTACAATTTTAAAATGTCAAATTTTCTTTTTTTTAAAGTTTATTTATTTTGAGAGAGAGCATATGCACGTGTGAGCACAGGGGAGGGGCAGAGAGAGAGGGAGAGAGCATTACAAGCAGGCTCTGAGCTAAGAGCTCAGAGCCTGACATGGGGCTTAATCTCAAGAGAACTGTGAGATCATGACCTGAGCCAAAATCAAGAGTTGGACACTTAACCAACTGAGCCACCCAGGTGCCCCCAAAATTTCAAAGTTTCTAATAATATCTGGCTTTAGTTATGTAAGGAAGTTTTTATGTTTCTGTATCCATATGTATTCTATATCTTTTTCAAACTGGGGTTTGAAAGATTGTTCAGTAATAGCATTCCCCCACTTCTGTCCCATTTCGTTACATGAAGAGCCAATTAACATACTTATTGGAGAGAGCCATGGGGTGGGAATCCAAAGGGGGTTCCTGTTTATGGCCTTACAATATGATTTGTATGATCTCAGGTAAGTCATTTAGCTCCTGAGCCAGATATGGTAGAAGGAAATAATGTTTGCCCCTGGGAAATGCTATGAACTTGATAGTCACAGAGGAAAGTTTCCATGTAATGATAGGTTACAATATTTGTCTTCTCAAGAATTTGTATGGCTAGTCTCTTATGAAATAAATAGGTAGATGGTTATCAGCTGAACATGATCTCCCTGCAGTATTTACACTTTGTTCATTTTGATGTTTCAAAGTCATTTCTAAGATACAAGATAATAAATGTATATATTTTTAGTTTTAATGTTTATTTATTTTTGGAGAGAGAAGAACAGAGTGTGAGCAGGGGAAGGGGCAGAGAGAGTAGGAGACACAGAATTCAAAGCAGGCTCCAGGCTCTGTGCTGTCAGCACAGAGCCTGACACAGGGCTCGAACCCACAAACCATGAGATCATGACTTGAGCCGAAGTTGGACACCCAACCGACTGAGCTATCCAGGCACCCCAATAAATACTTAGCACCATTACCATTGAGAAAAGCTCTAGGATTGAATGAGGAAGGAAGTCATATAATGGGGTGAGCACCTTATTTTGCAGGTGTAAGAACAAGAAAAGGTGCTTTGGTTTGTAATAACCTTTCTATTTACTTTAGGAGAGTATAGACCTTAGTGTGTCATATCAATTACTAGTACATATTAGTTAACCCCTGATTAACCCAGCAATGACTTCTGGTAACAAATAATGCTGACCACACAACATGGAAGGTTAGATAATTAGACTTATGTAATAACTCTTCCATAAAGTCTGTCAGATTGTATATCACTCAAAATTGACTGGTTTTATTTTAGTAAATGGCTATTGCAACATTATATACCCTAGGTTGCTCACCTAAGGTATCTCAACTTGAGTATTCCTATCAGAGAAATGGTTTATACAATATTTCTCATATCCCTCCTTCCCACATCTAATAGCTTTTAAAGAAATAAATAATAGATATGAGAAAGAAACAAAAATTTTATATGATAAAAATACTGTCACTATTATTTGTTGAGTGCTTATTGTGTGATAGTCTCTGTGTTAAACATTTTACTTGCATTATTTCATTTAAGCCACTCAGTAAATATATGAGGTATCATTGCTGTTATCATCCTGGTTTGCAGGTGAAGAAATCGAATTAGAGACGTTAATTAGCTTACACAAGATTACAAAGCTGGTAAGTGGCAGACCAAGGTTGAAACCCAGCATAAGTAGAAACAGTGTGGTTGTAGATCACTCCTTTATGAAGTAAGCATATACTAAGAACTATACTATACAAATTAGTGGCTTATAATTAATGTTTAAAGGATCAAGTCCACCATTTCATTCTTACTGAGACAGATTTCCTTAAGGCCTTAATTCCCAATGGCCAGTAAGCATGGCTGGCAGCCAAGGCCAGACCTGACAGTGCCCTGGCCCGAGGTGGGCTGAGCAAGCCGGCATTAGGTAGGCATCAGATCATAGCTGTCCCTTCTCACCGTTTGGCCAGAGAAGTGCAGAAGCAATTGGGTCTGACCTGTCATGCCCTGGAACTGTTAGGGGGTGTGTGACCAGGAGGATTGGATAGCTCTTGCCTGCTCAATTTGGTGGCTGCTGCTTCCCTGGAGATAAGGCCGCCCTTTGCTTTTTAGATGACTTCCTGGGAAAGTCTTCTGCCGTTAGCATTAGCTATGATGGCTGCAGACAGCTTAAAGGGCAAGTCAGATATTTATAATCCTAAACCTGGGTATTGAAGATGATAGGAAAGAGTGTGTGCTGTTTAGTATAAATGATTCTAAATTATGCTCCCTAGAGCTCCTGTGAGGGCAGACTCTGAACCTTTCATTCTTGTTTTAGTCCCTGCAACAAGTCTTCCTGCTACCTAATGTCTGCTTTGGGGTTATGTGTGAGATTTTTATATTCATAACCTATTTCCTGGTAAAAATACATTTGTAGTCACTAGTGTGGTGTTGAGGCAGATTTATTATTACATCAGGGAGAAGATACATTCTTATACCCAAGGAATTGCATTTATTATTGCATCCTTTCAAACATCCTTAAAAGATTCACATGAAGGATACAATTAATAATGTATTAAGATATGGCACTTTTGTACCTGATCTATTGGAATCAATATCCTTGTTAGTCTAAATCTAAGAAAGACTTGAAGACAAGAAATTTAGAATGATATTTTAAAAATTCCTTTAGAAGAAAGGAAACCCTTTCATAAGGTGGTGTAAATGGGAAAACTCTGGCTCTTATTCCAGAAAAAGAATCATGGATGGAAAACCCCCAATTAAAAGGTCACTTTTAACTGAAATGGAAAGAAACAAGTTCAGAGTCTAAAACCAGAAAAAGAGCTATAAGCTAATAATCTTTATGCTGAAAAGAAATGTGATACTTTTCCGAGTGTTACCTTTGGGAAAACTATGAAGTAATTTGTCATTTTTTTCTTGATCTAAATTATTTGATAATCCAGAAAACAAAACTAAATATTTCTTAAGAACTTTGAGAAGAATGTATCTAGCCTTACACAAAGGGGATCCTCTCTTCTTTTTGGTGTTCCTTTAAGGGAAACTTGTTTTTGAAGGAAATGTCCCATTAACATTTTACATAAAGTTCTCTTAAGAGTGGGTTTTAGTGGTGGTGGATTATGTAATGTTAATGTTGGCTGTGAGCATTTTTTTCTGTAATTTATCTGTAGGGATTACATCATCTTCTGGAGTTACTGAATGCCTGGGCAGATGATTTGTATGTAGTTGAAAGGCAGTTGTGTTCTTAGAGTTGTCTCAGTGACAAATGGTGTGTTCTGGGTTCTCTTCTGAGGAGAATGGAATTTGGAGGTTTGCTTACCTGATGGAGTAATCCTAGAATTCGAATGGTCTGCTGGCACTCGTACTCTTACGTCCCTTGTAAATCCTCCCCTATAATGCTGCAGACAGAAGCTTGAGAACTATGTTTCTTGGGCTATTTTGGTAGTAGGATTCCAGGATGGCAGGGCTCTGCCAATGAGATGCTTGCACATGGGATTGCCAATGTGGAAGAGGGATAGGCATTTTTCCCCTCTGTCTTCTGGCAGGGACAGCGAGCTGATGAGTATCACCAGATGTTCCGATGTGAGTGGTTGCCATTTCACCCACTTTGGAGCTGTGAGAAGCTGAGAAGTTACTTCCACCATTTGGATTTTGGGGCACAACAGCCTCCTCTTTCTTTGTGGCCACAAACCTGAAACTTAAGGCAGCTCCTCCTGTCTTTTTCTCCTCTAGTGTTTCCAGTAGTTTTATAAGCACCCAATTCCTTAATTGAATCCATGCCTGTTTAAAATATGTGACACAGCTTCCGATTTCTTTGCTGCATCCTAACACGAGGGAGTTTCTTAACATTTCTGTTTTTCCAGTGAGGAAAGCTTCATTTCTTGTTGCTGGAGGCCACTAAGCTTTGGAAGAGAAAGTTTTATAAAGGCCCCATCTTTAGCAAGTCCATAAGATTTGGTTTCATTTTATTTTTTAAAGTCAATTCAGGAGATAACACAATTTTTAATAAAAATGACCTATGGTTAATGAAATCTCTAGCTGAATTTATAATCCAGTTAGTGCATGTCAGTATTTTTAAAGAGTTAATTAGGCTATAAAAACTAATGCAGCTATAAAACATATAGTGAATAACCAAGAAACGGAGTTTGTTATGTCATCTGTGCAGCTCCCTTTGCAAAGTGTGTGGTTATTATAACAATAAATAGAAAAAAACCAAACATATCATCTGGGACCATCACCAGTTAGCAATCAATGCCTATCTAAACCTGACCCAATTATAAGATCATACATTCTTATTTACAGCCTGTGGTTTCAGGGTAGAGGGTACAAGGTTGGCAGAGATGAAAGAATCTTAGGGCTTTGGCATGGTTGGCATGGGGGCTTTGTTCAGAGGGGCCCTGGACTAGAGAAGTTTCTCTCGCCCATAGCTCCAGCCTCCACAGAGGATTCCAGGGAAGTATCCTCCAGTGAGTTGTTCATCTCAGCCTCTTGGGTTTGGCTCATGGAGGGTCTCTTTTAAACTGTTGGTAGTTTCTGTTATTGCAGGCAAAGAATGAGGGCCAGCCTGGACTTGTTGTAGTTTGGAAAAGAGAGTGCTTTTTTTCTTCCTCCCAGAGGAAGCAGAGTATAGAGAGGGTCGTAGAGTATGGTCTCTAGAGTGTAGTTGAGCAAATTTTAGCCACTGCATCGTAACTTCCAGGCAATTTCCCAGGTGGTAGGAGAGAGAGGTGGAAGTAAGGTAGCAGTGAGCATCTGTTATTAATGGGTATGTCATTTATATAAATTAGATCTCCCCAGAGGAACACTAGGTAGATGATCTTACATGTTTCTTTCGACCCTGAAAAACTATGAATCCATAAGGAATAGCTGGATGTGGAGGGAGGACCACTGTACTAAGAGATCAAAGACTTGAGTTCTGGTTCTCCCTTCATCTCAGAGGGACCCGAGGAAGTTTATGTGGTCCTTCTGGCTCTGGTGGCTCCACGCATGCAGTGCTTTGGCTGGCAAGGGACTAAACAGACGATCTCTGAGGTTTATCCTGGTTTAGGATCTATAGTTCTGTGATGTCTCAAATGTCTGTGATGCATACAGGGTCTTGTATTTCATTCTTAGTTTTGTTACCTTACACTACAAGTATTAATATGTATACAGTGCTTAAAAGAAGGCCTACACATAAGAAGTACCATGTAAATGTTTGCTAAACAAATCATCTCTTTGCTGATTTAGGCATGTCAAGTGATAAACTCTGCTTCATTTTCACATCATCCAATGATATTCTGTCAATGTTCATCAGCAATAGAGTAGATTCTAAGCTTCACTTTTAGAAAGGAATGCATTGTTATCTGTCATTGGTCAGGCATCAGTGGCCTTGGTTGCCATCATGTGCCAGGGAAACACTTGTCTTGGTCTTGATTTTAAACTCAGCAAATGTTGAGAGGGAGAGATGAAGAGGTTTCCTGTTAGATTAGCAGTTCTATCCCTACCAAGCCAACTGATTCCCTTTTTTTTCTTCAGTCAGCGCAGAGGATTTTGTCTATTGTCAGGAAATCAGAAAGGAAGCAATGAGATCCTGAGTAACTCAAATAGATGTTGCACAGCCCTCCCATTCAGTCTATATTTTTTCCTCTCTCTAGCTTTATTGATATATAATTGAGAAATAAAACTTGTATATATTCAAAGTGCATAATGTGATGTCTTGATATATCTATAGATGTATTGTGAAGTGATATGTATTGTGAAATCACATATATTGAGAAATACATATATCGTGAAATGATTACCGCAATCAAGCTAATCAACGTATCCATCACTTCTTATAGTAGTTACCTTTGTGTGTGTGTGTGTGTGTGTGTGTGTGTGTGTGTGTGTGGTGAAAACACTTAAGATTTAGTGTCTTAGAGCATTTCAAGTACAAAACATAGTTTATTAACTATAGTCACCATGCTGTACTTTAGAACTTATTCATGCTGCCTAACTGAAACTTTGTACCATTTGACCAACATCTCCCCATTTCCCCTATTTCGTCTCTCTCCTCCCCTCCAAGTCCCTGGTAACTACCATTCTACTCAACTTTCATGGGTTTAACTTTTTTAGATCCCACATAGAAGTGAGATCATTCAATATTTATTTTTTTGTGTCTGGCTTATTTCAGTTAGCATAATGTCCTCCAGGTTCATTGCTGTTGTTAAAAATGGCAGACTTTCCTTCATTTTTATGGCTGAATAATATTTCATGGTATGTGTGTATTCCATATATATATTCACATTTTACTCATTCTTTCATTTGTTGGTGGACACTTAGATTATTTCAATACCTTTGTTATAGTGAATAATGCTACAATAGACATGGGAGAGGAGATATTATTTTGAGATACTGATTTTATTTCCTTTAAGTATATCCCCAGTTTGGGATTGTAGGATCATACGATAGTTCTATTTTTAATTTTTGAGGAATCTCTTTACTGTTTTCCATAACGTATGTTCCAATTTACTTTCCCACCAACAGTGTACAGGGTTTCCTTTTCTCCACATTTCACCAACAGTTGTTATCTTTTATCTTTTTGATAATGCCATTCTAACAGGTGTGAAGTGGTATGTGATTGTGATTTTGATTTGCATTTCCCTCATGATTTGTAATTCTGAGGCCTTTTTTCATATACCTCTTGGCCATTTATGTCTTCTTTGGAGAAATTTCTACTTAGGTCCTTTGCCATTTTTTATTGGATTATTTATTTATTTGTTACTGAGTTGTAGGAGCTCCTTATATATCTTAGATATTAATCTATTATTAAATGCATGGTTTGAAAATATTTTCTTCCATATGTTGTCTCTTCACTCTGTTTATTGCTTCCTTTGCTACATAGAAGCTTTTTCATCTGTTGCAATCCCATTTGTATATTTTGGCTTTTGTTGCTTGTGTTTTGGGGTCATATCCAAAAAAATCATTGCCCAGACTAATGGCAAGAACATTTCCCCTTATATTTTCTTCTAGTAGTTTTAGAGTTTCAGGTCTTATGTTTAGCTATTTAATTCATTTTGGGTTGATTTTTGTATGATATAAGTACAGTATCATTTTTCTGATGTGGATATCTAATTTTCCAAACACCATTTACAGAAGAGACTGTCCTTTCTCCATTGTGTGCTCTTGGAATCCTTACTGAAGGACGCTACAAGAAAAGAAAGTTACAGACCAATATTCCTGAATAACATAAGTGCAAAAATCCTCAGCAAAATTCTAGGAAACTGAATTCAACAGACACATTGAAAGGATTATACACCATGATTAAGTGGGAATTATCCTGGGATGCAAGGATACACGAATCAATAAATGTGACACTTAAAATTAATACAATAAAAGATAAAAGTTATGATCACCTTCATAGGTGCAGACATAGTATTTGAGAAAATTCAACACCTTTTCATGATAAAAGCTCTCAACAAATTAGGTATGGAAGGAATGTACTTAAATATAATAAAGGGTATATATGAAAAAAACCCACAGATTATATGATACTCAGTGGTGAAAAGCTGAAATCTTTTAAGACCAGAAAAAAGATAAGGATGTCCACTCTTAGCACTTCTGCTCAATATAGTACTATAGGTCCTAGCCAGAGCAATTAAACAAGAAAAAGAAATCCAAATCAGAAAGAAAGAAGTAAAACTTTGTTTACAGATGACATGTTTTATGTACAGAAAATTCTAAAGATTCTACTAAACTGTTAGAACTAATGAACAAAATGAAGTTGCAATATACAAAATTAACACACAAAAATAGTTTGCATTTTTATACACTAACAGTAAACTATCTGTGAAATGAAGAAAACAATCCCATTTATAAGAGCAGCAAAACCATAAAATACTTGGAAATAAATTTAACCAAGGAAATGAAGGATCTCTATACTTAAAACTTTGAGACATTGATGAAAGAAATTAAAGAATACACAAATAAAAATAAGGCTATTTTGTATTCATGGATTGGAAGAATTAGTACAGTTTAAATGTCCATGCTACCCAGAATGATCTACAGATTCATTGTAATTCCTGTCCAAATTTCAGTGGCAATTTTTCTCATAGAGATAGAACATATGGAACCATCAAAGACCCTGAATATCCAAGAAATCTTAAGAGAGAAGAATAAAGCTGGAGGCATTATGCTTCCTCATTTCAAAATATATTACAAGCAGTATGGTACTGGCATAAAGATAGACACACAATGGAACAGAGAAGAGAGACCAGAAATAAATCCGTGTATTTATAGTTAACTCATATTCTACAAGGCCTATATTCTTTTCAAATGGGAGTTCCTAGTTAGTTTCTCAGCCCATTTATTCTTATTTTACTTACAGATTAAATAAATGAGTATTATTGCTTTTACAATCTTTAGTAGATTAAAAGTGGCAAATTGGAAAAGTATTGCTTTTCTTTTAAGCATTCTAAAAACAAGAGGAACAAATGGCCACAAGCCCATGGAAAAGATAAACTGAGCAAAGTAGATGAAATAACTTTAAAAATAACAGTATGGGGTTATTTAGTGTGAAGTACACTAATCTCATGCATTAAGTCACAAAGAACATCACTGTATCACAATAGGTGATGTTCACAGTGGGGATTCTAAATCATCAAAAAAAAAGTTTAAAAATTCTTCATATTGTTCTATGGAAGCAGTCAGAAGTATGTCATACATTTTTGAAAATTATCAATACAAAGAACTGTACAAATTAAAATTTGATGCATAAAAATACACTTTACATTTGATAAAACAAATGTACAAGTCAAAGATTTTATTTTTTAAGGATGCCAACAGGCTAGCTACTGCTATGGCTCACATTCTCAGAATGAATATTAGAATTTTAGATTTTTGGAGTTAAAAGGTATGTTAGGCAATGTTCTGTTAAGCTTTTTCTAACAGTGAACAGTTACAGCAAAGCAAGAGCATGTCATAATTTCAGTATCAAGTTCTTTAGAAGTGAAACAGAGGCCATGTGGGTAATTGTGAAGAGCTGAGGCTCTGAAGTCAGGTCTAGATGGGAAGCCATTTCTGCCAGGTATTAGGTGAGAAATCTTTTATTTTTATTTATTTTTATGTTTATTTATTTTTGAGAGAGAGACAGTGTGAGCGGGGGAGGAGCAGAGAGAGAGAGAGAAAGGGAGACACAGAATCCGAAGCAGGCTCCAGACTCTGAGCTGTCAACACAGAGCCCAATGTGGGGCTCATACTTATGAACTGTGAGATTATGACCTGAGCCAAAGTTGGACACTCAGCTGGACTGATCCACCCAGGCGCCCTAGGTGAGGAATCTTGAGGGCTTCCTTGGACTCCCCCAAAGCTCAGTTTCCTCAGTTATAAGTTGGGGTAATAAAACCTAAGATTTAAGTAGTTAATGTATATAAAAGAGCATAATGGTAGTCACTAATAAGTACCCATGTACAATCATCTATTTATCTCATAGATATTTATTATCATTATCATTATTATATTACAGCTGTTGAAAATTCATATGTTACTCTGTGTTGAAAACCCCATTTTTAAAATTAAGGTCAGTAAGATAATCATGATAGAAATAGGTGAGTGTTTTCTGTGTTTTAGTTTGTTTACCTGTGGACTGAGCATTCAGAACAAGGCATATTGGGCCATAAAAAATATAGGCTAAAAGTAATAAAGAAGAAACATGAGACAGGTTAAGAAAAGATTAAATTGTAGATAGTGAACAAAGGGAAATGGTTCAGTACGGTTCTGTAAGCACAGAAAAGTAAGTAGATCCAGTCCAGCAGAGACATCAGCAGAAATGCAGGTGGCAGTTGAGTATTGATGTCAGGTGAGCATCACCACTGAGGTTCCAGAAAATGTGACCATTCTTTAGCAGCTGAGAGTGAATGAACCTGCAAGAGCTAGGTGATGTATCATGTCTTAGCAATTGGAGAAGACAAAACTCTTGTCCTATTATCAAATGAATGCAATGGAATGCAAGGGAGTGAAGGTAGAAATCTAATCAAATGGGGGAAAAGAAATCCAATCATATGAGCTGAACCACCATTGCCAGAGTGGTGCAGGCCCAATGGCCTTGGAAGTACTTGGGATCTAAGGTAAAAACATTGGGTACCACATGTCCCAAGCTGCCCAGCCTGCTGTAACAAAAATGCCATAGACTGGGTGACTTAAATAACAGACATTTATTTCTCACAGTTCTGGAGCCTGGGAAGTTTTATCTTAGGGTGCTAGTATGGTCAGGTTTTGGTGAGGGCCTTTTCCCTGACTTGCAGAGGGCTGCCTTACCCCCTGTAACCTCACATGGCAGAGAGAGAGTTCTGGTGTCCTTCCTCTTCTTATAAGGGCAGTGATCCCATCACGGGCTCTACCCTCATGACTCCATCTAAACCTAGATATACCCCAAAAGCCCCACCTTCTAGTACATTACACTGGGAGTTAGGGCTTCAACATATGAATTTTGGGGGAACATAGACAGTCCATAACACCAGGTATAAGTCAGTAAGACTAATTCCAGGCCTTCTAAGTTGGGTGATTGGGTTGCTAAGTGATCTGTTCTTCTCAGGCATGTTTCAGGTATTGGGCAGTGCTGGACCCAAAAGTGGATGGTATCAGTGATTCTTAGGAAAAAAGGTTGAGGCAAGCAGGAGCTAGTAATAGAACACTCTTAAATTTCTAATCATTGAAAATTTGAATATTCTAGGAATCATGATATGTTGCAGAATTGTTCTTTTTTGTTTATTAATTACAGCATCATTATGTTTTGGCTCTTTGTAATGGCTATAGCTCAAGGAGAGTTGAGTATAATGGAAAACTGTATTTGATAAAAAATAGATCATAAATGTGACAGTAATTGCATGAGAAAGTTATGTTAGTTGTTTTTAACTGCAGTGTGAGAAGCACATCCCCACTGGACCCTGGGAGATGAAATCTATAATGTTTGTAATAATTGTGAGAGGCTCAAGGGAAAGACAATGGAAGTATAGAATGTCATGTAACTCATGTTAAAAGTTTTTTTTTTAAGCAGATTTTTTTTCTGGAGAGAGTTTTAGGGAGTTGATGCATTTTACATATTTCTAGAGTAGGTTAGAGTCTAAAAATTTACACACTTAAGGGCCTCAGTGAAATCACCACAAGGTTTCTAGACCATATTTCTAAATCTTGTACTCCAGCAACATTAAAATTTTGCTAGAAGACCTCTCCCGAATCCCTTTTCTCTCTATTTACAATTTCCCCTTATAAACATTTACATTTGGAAAGTAAAAAAAAAAAAAATTACTTTCACTTCCACTTTTTGGTGAGAAGCACCTTTTTTTTTTTTTTTTTTAAAGAAAGGATCAACTTTACTATGTAGTTTATTTTTGGTAATATTTTAAAATTTCTTGCACCCTTTTAATGCCATTGACTTTTTTTTTTTAAATAGAGAAGAAGATATTAACAAGAAAGTCTTTATTTCTAAGCTTGTTGGCCTAATTAAGCTCAGAATATATGGCCATCACAGTGCCATGAGAACTCAGCTTCCTTATGAATTACTTAAATTGAAAAGGGATCCATAGTAGAATCAAGACTGGGAGAAACAGTGTGGTTCGAGAAGAAATGGAATTCTGTTGAAAAGAAAGACTGTCAGGATCTTAGAGAATACAAAGAATTTAGACACTGTGGGGATGTAGCTCTGTAGTTGACGGTATTTGGGCTGCAGTAAGACTGAGAGACCATTTATGTAAATGTCAGTCAAGGGAGTCTAATGATCTGAGAACTATAATAGTCTTTGACTATCACGATAAATCAAGTCAAACTCCTCATGTTTATCATTAGGCTCTAGGTGAAGAACAGCCAGCCTGGTGAATTTTCCCTGGACATTATTCTTGTAAAGACACGAAGGAATGGATAAATATCAGAGTGCTTTCTTGTTCAAATACAGTAGTGAAGGAGGGAATTAGAAAAAAAAAATGAAAACAAGAAGAGTGGATTTCCTGATCCAGCTGGTAAGAAATGTAACTTCTGTTGTTAAATCAGGAGAGGTGCTAGACATGGCAAGCAGAATGTCAGTGGGGATTCCTGTCAGGTGGACTCACCAGGGGGGTTGGGGTGGAGAGACAACACATTTTTTATACTGATTACTGCCTGGCTCGTGAAGCCCAGTGGTATTGCTCTTATTATTTCAGCCAAGTGGCGTAGAACCTCTGGGGGAAGGAGGAATATTTGTGGCAAGCGGTTGGAATAAGCAATTTACAGGATCAGCAACATCATGTAATCTTCAGGGCCTGTGTGAGTGAAGTTCAGCAGCTGAAAGGCCAAATTCACCTCACCCTGATGTTATACTGGCTTAAAACAGAAACAGGAAAATAAAGTGATTAAATCATACAATTTCCCAGTGCTACTTGGAATTTTTCCAGAATTTCCATTCCAGCGTAGCAATAATCTCACACAGAGAATCGTGACATGGATGGAGGCTTTTCTTTCCACGAAGCAATTTTATTCATGCCAGCACATTTCAGTTGGGTTTGTACCCCCAAGAACTGAGCCCCGAATGCCATGTGGAGTAGTTTTTTTTTACACATTTTCTACTTCTTTGTCTCCCATATATGGTAACATACAAACGAAGTCTGATTAAATGGTCTCATGTTACAAGGTCCTGAGGGATGTTACCTACGGATATAACCAGGTTGCCTTGATTTTTTTTTTTTTTTCATTCCTTACAGAGGGGACTCTACCACATGAGTACCAACTTATATTAATTAAAATAGGATTAAGTAAACAAAGTACTGAAGATTTTGAAGTGGGAGAATGGCAAATTGCTTCATAGCATTTTATTTACAAGAATAGTAAAAATCATTTTCTGTAGGATCTCTCTCTCTTTTTTAACAAAAAAGAAAAGGAGTATATTGTAAATAACTACTTTTAAGTACTACAAATAAGTGTTTTTTTATACATTATAATCAGCTGTATTTCATATTAAATTCTTAAAAAAATCTATGCACACTGAAATACCAGTATTTTTCTGGAAGTTGCATATGGGATACTCTTTTGGACACTAGGAATTTTAATGACACTTTTCACTTTCTGGAGGAGCAAAGATTACCTAGAAGGCCTGGTATTTAGTCTCCTGTGTGTAGTCATAATTTTTGGTGTGATGTCCTTCACCTAGCTAACAAATATTTATTGAGCACTTAGTATATGCCATGGATTGTGTTAAATTTTGAGGCTGCCAAAATGATTAGATATGAAATCCTTTATGAAGTTGCCATATAATATCCAGACTTGAGATCAGCAGGCATGTGGGGTTGCTGAGAGCCATCACATTCAGAGTTATAAAAGCTAAAAAGAAATACAATTATTGAGTACATCTTCTACATCAGGCAGGAAGCCCTGAGAGTTTTAAGTTTCATTTATGTGTTTTATAATCATGATGATATTCTAGATTAAGTTTCTAGTATATTAATTTATCTGTGAATAAATAGCAATTATTATGTCTTTCTTTCATCTGTGGGTTCCTTTTCTACTGTGCATTATTGATCCATACGTACAATTTCACCTTTTGCTTGGTCCTCTCGATTTTCTTCCTTTAATACTGCAATATACTGATGATGACTGTTGCTGGGAAAATCTGTTTACAGCAGTCTAGTGGAAAGGTGATGTGGATGACATGTCTAATTAAAAATTTTTAGTAACTTTCTTAAAAGAGTACAAAGAAATAGGTGAAATTAATTTAAACAATGCATTTTCTTTAGCCTATCATATCCCAAATATTATTTCAACATGTAATCAGTAAAAAATGCATTCATGGGATATTTCACATTCCTATTTTTCTGATACCAAGTCTTTGAAATCTGGTGTGTATTTTACACTCATACGCCATCTCACTTTGGACCAGCCACATTTCAGGTGCTCAGTAGCCACGTGTGGTTAGTTAGCTTCCATATTGGATAGTGCAGATCGAAGGACATCTCTTTTACTCTTCTTATTCCTGGTGAAAAAAATGGTGATCAATTTTCAAGTATTAAAATTTCCCCATCAACAATCTCCAGTCACCCATTTGCCTCGTTGGTTTTCAGATCTTGTTTCTAGCAAAGTGAATTGGCTTGCTCTATCATGAAAATCTGCTTTCTCTTTTCTGCTTTACCCCTTTTCACACCCCCCCCCCCCCCACACACACTCCTCATCCACCAACCCATCAGCCTTACCTGGTTCAAGATTTCAACCCACTACCTCCACCAGGAAGCCTTTACCAGATCTTGCTCTCTGCCTTACTTTGTGCAAAGATTGACATGTTGATACCACTTGATACCTACATGTGGATTAGTACCTAGTTCATATCACTTCATGTGTGGACTTTGAACAAGAATCTTTTGATTCTTTCATAGCCTCTTTTCACAAGGGGTCAAAATGAGTGTTCATTAAGTGGCTGACCAAGATTTGGTATGCTAAATTTTATAGAAGCATAAATAAATTAAACTACTGAACCTTGTTTCTTATTCTGTGTAGTTTCACTGGTTCATTCATTTATCTACCAAATATAATTGAGCACTTGTTAAGAGTCAAAGATTGTGCTAGGCATTGACAATACAGTGTTCCCACTACATCATGTGCATCTTTCAGTGTCAACACATAGCCTCCCGTGAGTTTGAAATATATTTTATTACGTTATTCCCTGCTTTTTAGGATTTTAGATCTGGAAAGAACACTAGAGACCATCTTGTATTCACACTCTGACTTTGACAAATGGGGGAACTGAAGTTTATAGAGGTTAAGTGATTTGGCTGGTTTGTAGAGTTTATTAGTGGTGGATCTTGGACTAGAACTCAAGTCTTATGTTTCCTCCTTCTTCTGCATTATGATCACTGGAGCAAGCACACAAGTTTACAAATCCTGTGTAAACAAACCTTTATTATTTTATAGCAAATAATAAAGCTAATACTGTTGCATACTTGGACCAATTTTCCACTTGAAACATTTCTTTTGTTGTAAGCATTTTGCCTTCTCTTTACTTGGCAAATTTGCAAAAGTGCTGCAATTTTCATGAGCAAATCTTAACTTGTGGATTAGAGGAAGACAAGATGTTCCCAAAAGTTAATTACATATTTCATTTTTCCATAACTTTCTGCTTCCAGGATTCTGACTCATCAGCTGGTAAAACTGTAGGTGTGCCTGTCACCAACATGAAGGTCTGCAAGGAAATTTGATTAATACCACTTCCAAGGATACATATCAGTTTAGCATAGAGCTAGGACTCAGATGGTAAAAATCCAATTTCACAATATTGTCTTTTACTTTAACCAGTGACAGAGTAAACAGAGTTTGCAATGTTGACAGATGGAAGTAGTGTATATGAAATTCTTTAATATCTGAGTCTATATGTACAGAGACGGCATTGCTTAAACTGAAAATGTATATAACTTTTTTTCTGTTTTGAGTATTTTAAAGTGTTTTCCTTGATTACAGTGCTATTATAAAAACTATCATTGTGGTAGAATATTACCGCACAAAATATGTTTATTAAATTATTTAAAATGATATATTTTAAAGTATAGTGTTTTTTAAAAAAATTTTTAAATGTTTTTATTTATCTTAGAGAGAGAGAGTGAGCAAGCAGGAGAGGGGCAGAGGGAAAGGGAGACACAGAATCCAAAGCAGGCTCCAAGCTCCGAGCTGTCAGCACAGAGCCTGACTTGGGGCTTGGACCCATGAACTGTGAGATCATGACCTGAGCCGAAGTCAGATGCTTAACTGACTGAGCCACCCAGGCTCCCCATGTATTTGTGTTTTTAATAAATCTTCATATAATATTTATGTACATAAAATGTTGGAAACCTCTGATTTCAATGCAGAGGAGAGTATAAGTTTAAAAATATCCCTGTCTCTAAAGACAGTGACATTTTCCTTGCCAGCTGTTTTTTCATATTTTGTTACTAGAGTAAAATCAACTGCTATCCATTAAGTTAGTTGATATGACCAGGTATTTGGAAGATTCTAGCTGAATCATTTGTTCAATTAACTAGATGCATTTATTTAGTTTATTTGAATTTCAACCAGTTAAGTAATCAATATTTTTGGCATAGCTACTGGAGCAAGGCTTAGTAGAGTATAACCAAATGTATAACAGGAGGAAGCTTACTAATGCCTCCATCACACACACAGTGGTCCCATAGTGTTTACAATGTTGCTCTGTTGCTTTGTCTGTCCCTCTGCCTGGACGGAAGTGCTATGATAGGCACCAAATCATGCTCATTGTTGTGTCCCTGTATCCCAGGACCAAGCTTGGTATGTAACAGTCACATATTATATGTCTGTGGTGGAATTTTGAATGAACAGAGCAGCCACTGAGATATGTTCCAGGAAGTAGGATAGAATGATCAAGTAGTTGAAATTGAAAGCCAGGATGTGTTTAGAGACCACAGGTAACTCTAGGGAAATGTTCAAAGAGGTAGTATTGATGAGTTTCAATTTATGCTTATTATTTTAATTAAATGTAATGAAAATATACTCCATTAAATTTTATGTGATACTTTCCACATATTATTGTATGAATATTTCAAGCTATAAAAATTCTCTAAGCAGTATTAACTGATTGAGCCTATATATTTTGTACTAATCCCCTCAGGATTCGTCCTAATATTTTCTTTCATTTTTTGTTCTTATAAAGAATGCTGCTCTTTACACAAAGTTCTTTTCTCTTTTTTTTTGGCTAAATTAAAATTTATTTTATTTTATTTATTTTTTTAAATATATGAAATTTATTGTCAAATTGGTTTCCATACAACACCCAGTGCTCATCCCAAAAGAAGCCCTCTTCAATACCCATTACCTACCCTCCCCTCCCCTCCCGCCCACCACTCATCAGCCCAGAGTTCTCATTTTTTAAGAGTCTCTCATGCTTTGACTCTCTCCCACTCTAACCTCTCTCTCTCTCTTTTTTTTTTTCCTTCCCCTCCCCCATGGATTCCTGTTAAGTTTCTCAGGATCCACATAAGAGTGAAAACATATGGTATCTGTTTTTCTCTGTATGGCTTATGTCACTTAGCATCACATTCTCCAGTTCCATCCACGCTGCTAGAAAGGGCCATATTTCATTCTTTCTCATTGCCACATAGTACTCCATTGTGTATATAAACCACAATTTCTTTATTCATCAATTGATGGACATTTAGGCTCTTCCCGTGATTTGGCTATTGTTGAGAATGCTGCTATAAATATTGGGGTACAAGTGCCCCTATGCATCAGTACTCCTGTATCCATTGGGTAAATTCCTAGCAGTGCTACTTCTGGGTCATAAGGTAGATATATTTTTAATTTTTTGAGGAACCTCCACACTGTTTTCCAGAGTGGCTGTACCCGTTTGCATTCCCACCAACAGTGCAAGAGGGTTCCCGTTTCTCCACATCCTCTCCAGCATCTATAGTCTCCTGATTTATTCATTTTGGCCACTCTGACTGGCATGAGGTGATATGTGAGTGTGGTTTTGATTTGCATTTCCCTGATGAGGAGCGACGTTGAGCATCTTTTCATGTGCCTGTTGGCCATCGGAATGTCTTCTTTAGAGAAGTGTCTATTCATGTTTTCTGCCCATTTCTTCACTGGATTATTTGTTTTTCAGGTGTGGAGTTTGGTGAGCTCTTTATAGATTTTGGATACTAGCCCTTTGTCCAATATGTCATTTGCAAATATCTTTTCCCATTCTGTTGGTTGTCTTTTAGTTTTGTTGATTGTTTCCTTTGCTGTGCAGAAGCTTTTTATCTTCATGAGGTCCGAATAGTTCATTTTTGCTTTTAATTCCCTTGCCTTTGGGGATGTGTCAAGTAAGAAATTGCTGCGGCTGAGGTCAGAGAGGTCTTTTCCTGTTTTCTCCTCTAGTGTTTTGATGGTTTCCTGTCTCACATTCAGGTCCTTTATCCATTTTGAGTTTGTTTTTGTGAATGGTGTGAAAAAGTGGTCTAGTTTCAACCTTCTGCATGTTGCTGTCCAGTTCTCCCAGCACCATTTGTTAAAGAGACTGTCATTTTTCCATTGGATATTCTTTCCTGCTTTGTCAAAGATGAGTTGGCCATACTTTTGTGGGTCTAGTTCTGGGGTTTCTAATCTATTCCATTGGTCTATGTGTCTGTTTTTGTGCCAATACCATGCTGTCTTGATGATTACAGCTTTGTGGTAGAGGCTGAAGTCTGGGATTGTGATGCCTCCTGCTTTGGTCTTCTTCTTCAAAATTACTTTGGCTATTTGGGGCCTTTTGTGGTTCCATATGAATTTTAGGATTGCTTGTTGTACCTTCTAGAAGAATGCTGGTGCAATTTTGATTGGGATTGCATTGAATGTGTAGATAGCTTTGGGTAGTATTGACATTTTGACAATATTTATTCTCCCAATCCATGAGCACGGAATGTTTTTCCATTTCTTTATATCTTCTTCAATTTCCTTCATAAGCTTTCTATAGTTTTCAGCATACAGATCTTTTACATCTTTGGTTAGATTTATTCCTAGGTATTTTATGCTTCTCGGTGCAATTGTGAATGGGATCAGTTTCTTTATTTGTCTTTCTGTTGCTTCATTATTAGTGTATAAGAATGTAACTGATTTCTGTACATTGATTTTGTATCCTGCGACTTTGCTGAATTCATGTATCAGTTCTAGCAGACTTTTGGTGGAGTCTATTGGATTTTCCATGTATAATATCATGTCATCTGCAAAAAGTGAAAGCTTGACTTCATCTTTGCCAATTTTGATGCCTTTGATTTCCTTTAGTTGTCTGATTGCTGATGCTAGAACTTCCAACACTATGTTAACAGTGGTGAGAATGGACATCCCTGTCATGTTCCTGATCTCAGGGAAAAAGCTCTCAGTTTTTCCCATTGAGGATGATGTTAGCTGTGGGCTTTTCATAAAGTTGTTAAGTTCATAAAGTTGTTTACTTCATAAAGTTAAAGATGTTTAAGTATGTTCCTTCTAACCTGACTTTCTTGAGGGTTTTTATTAAGAAAGGATGCTGAATTTTGTCAAATGCTTTTTCTGCATCGATTGACAGGATCACATGGTTCTTATCTTTTCTTTTACTAATGTGATGTATCACGGTGATTGATTTCCAATGTTGAACCAGCCCTGCATCCCAGGAATGAATCCCACTTGATCATCGTGAGTAATTCTTTTTATATGCTGTTGAATTCGATTTGCTAGTGAGAATTTTTGCATCCATATTCATCAGGGATATTGGCCTATAGTTCTCTTTTTTCTCTGGGTCTCTGTCTGGTTTGGGAATCAAAGTAATACTGACTTCATAGAATGAGTCTGGAAGTTTTCCTTCCCTTTATATTTTGTGGGAAAGCTTGAGAAGGATAGGTATTATCTCTGCTTTAAATGTCTGGTAGAACTCCCCTGGGAAGCCATCTGGTCCTGGACTTTTATTTGTTGGGAGAGTTTTGATAACTGATTCAATTTCTTCGCTGGTTATGGGTTTGTTCAAGTTTTCTATTTCCTCCTGATTGAGTTTTGGAATGTATGGGTGTTTAGGAATTTATCAATTTCTTCCAGGTTGTCCAGTTTGTTGGCATATAGTTTTTCATAGTATTCCCTGATAGTTGCTTGTATTTCTGATGGATGGGTTGTAATAATTCCATTTTCATTCATGATTTTATCTATTTGGTCATCTCCCTGTTCTTTTTGAGAAGACTGGCTAGAGGTTTATCAATTTTGTTTATTTTTTCAAAAAACCAACTCTTGGTTTCATTGATCTGCTCTACAATTTTTTTAGATTCTATATTGTTTATTTCTTCTCTAATCTTTATTATTTCTCTTCTTTTGCTGGGTTTGGGGTGTCTTTGCTGTTCTGCTTCTATTTCCTTTAGTTGTGCTGTTAGATTTTATATTTGGGATTTTTCTTGTTTCTTGAGATAGGCCTGAATTGCAATATATTTTCCTCTCAGGACTGCCTTCACTGCATCCCAAAGCATTTGGATTGTTGTATTTTCATTTTCATTTGTTTCCGTATATTTTTTAATTTCTTCTCTAATTGCCTGGTGGACCCATTCATTCTTTAGTAAGGTGTTCTTTAACCTCCATGCTTTTGGAGGTTTTCCAGACTTTTTCCTGTGGTTGATTTCAAGCTTCATCGCATTGTGGTCTGAAAGTACGCATAGTATGATCTCAATTCTTGTATACTTACGAAGGGCTGTTTTGTGACCCAGTATGTGATCTATCTTGGAAAATGTTCCATGTGCAGTCAAGAAGAAAGTATTTGTGTTGCTTTGGGATGCAGAATTCTAAATATATCTGTCAAGTCCATCTGATCCAGTGTATCATTCAGGGCCCTTGTTTCTTTATTGACCGTGTGTCTAGATGATCTCTCCATTGTTGTGAGTGGGGTGTTAAAGTCCCCTGCAATTACCACATTCTTATCAGTAAGGTTGCTTATGTTTGTGAGTAATTGTTTTATATATTTGGGGCCTCCTGTATTCGGCACATAGACATTTATAATTGTTAGCTCTTCCTGATGAATAGACCCTATGATTATTATATAATGCCCTTCTTCATCTCTTGTTACAGCCTTTAATTTAAAGTCTAGTTTGTCTGGTATAAGTATGGTCACTCCAGCTCTCTTTTGACTTCCCGTAGCATGATAAATAGTTCTCCATCCCCTCACTTTCAATCTGAAGGTGTCCTCAGGTCTAAAATGAGTGTCTTGTAGACAGAAAATAGATGGGTCTTGTTTTCTTATCCATTCTGATACCCTATGTCTTTGGTTGGAGTATTTAGTCCATTTACATTCAGTGTTATTATAGAAAGATATAGGTTTAGAGTCATTGTGATGTCTGTAGATTTCATGCTTGTAGTGATGTCTCTAGTACTTTGTCTCACAGGATCCCCCTTAGGATCTCTTGTAGGGCTGGTTTAGTAGTGATGAATTCCTTCAGTTTTTCTTTGTTTGGGAAGACCTTTATCACTCCTACTGTTCTGAATGACAGACTTGATGGATAAAGGATTCTCGGCAGCATATTTTTTCTGTTTGTCACATTGAAGATTTCCTGCCATTCCTTTATGGCCTGCCAAGTTTCAGTAGATAGATCCGTCACTAGTCTTATCGGTCTCCCTTTATGTGTCAGAGCATGTTTATCCCTAGCTGCTTTCAGAATTTTCTCTTTATCCTCATAGTTTGCCAGTTTCACTATGATATGTCATGCAGAAGACTGATTCAAGTTACGTCTAAAGGGAGTTCTCTGTGCCTCTTGGATTTCAATGCCTTTTTCCTTCCCCAGATCAGGGAAGTTCTCAGCTATGATTTCTTCAAGTACACCTTCAGCACCTTTCCCTCTCTCTTCCTCCTCTGGAACCAATTATGCGTAGAATATTTCTCTTTAGTGCATCACCTAGTTCTCTAATTTTCCCCTCATACTCCTCGATTTTTTTATCTCTCTTTTTCTCAGCTTCCTCTTTTTCCATAATTTTATCTTGTAATTCACCTATTCTCTCCTCTGCCTCTTCAATCCGAGCTTTGGTTGTCTCTTTATTTTGCAGCTCATTTATAGCATTTGTTAGCTCCTCCTGGCTGTTCCTTAGTCCCTTGATCTCTGTAGCAATAGATTCTCTGCTGTCCTCTATACTGTTTTCAAGCCCAGTGATTAATTTTATGACCATTATTCTAAATTCACTTTCTGTTATATTGTTTAAATCCTCCTTGATCAGTTCGTTAGTGTCGTTATTTCCTGGAGATTCTTTTGAGGGGAATTCTTCCGTTTTGTCATTTTGGATAGTCCTCAGAGTGGTGCAGAACTGCAGGGCACTTCCCCTGTGCTGTTTGAATAACTTGTGTTGGTGGGCGGGCCACAGTCAAACCTGATGTCTGCCCCCAGCCCACCACTGCGGCCACAGTCAGACTGGTGTGTACCTTCTCTTCCCCTCTCCTAAGAGCGGGATTCACTGTGGGGTGGTGTGGCCCATCTGGGCTACTTGCACACTGCCAGGCTTGTGGTGCTGGTGATCTGGCATATTCGCTGGGGTGGAAGGTGCACAGGGGTGGGAGGGGTGGGCTCAGCTCGCTTTTCCTTCGGAGATCCGCTTCGGGAGGGGCCCTGCAGCACCAGGAGGGAGTCACCTCCCGAGTCACACCAGCTGGAGGGATGGATCCGCAGAAGCACTGCTTTGGGTGTTTGCGTGGTGCAAGCAAGTTCTCTGGCAGGAACCGGTTCCCTTTGTGATTTTGGCTGGGGGATGGGCGAGGGAGATAGTGCTGGCCAGCGCCTTTGTTCCCCGCCAAGCCGAGCTCTGTCATCCGGCGCTCAACAACTCTTCCTCCTGTTGTCCTCCAGCCCTCTCGCTCTCCGAGCAGAGCTGCTATCTTATAACCTCCAGATGTTAAGTCCCAGTTGCTGTCGGAACACACTCCATCCAGCCCCTCCACTTTTGCAAGCCAGACTCGGGGGCTCTGCATGGCTGGCGGGCTGCCCCTCCGCCCCAGCTCCCTCCCGCCAGTCCGTGTAGCACGCACCACCTCTCCGCCCTTCCTACCCTCTTCCGTGGGCCTCTCGTCTGCGCTTGGCTCCGGAGAATCCATTCTGCTAGTCTTCTGGCGATTTTCTGGTTTATTTAGGCAGGTGTGGGTGGAATCTAAGTGTTCAGCAGGACGCGGTGAGCCTAGAGTCCTCCTACGCTGCCATCTTCCCACAAAGTTCTTTTCTATCTTTTGAATTATATTGGGTCAAATAATGTTCAGATATTTTGGGGGCTATTTAAATATATCAAATTACTTAAAAATTTCCATATTTGAATCAATATGAATATGAATAAATGAATGTGGCATTTCTTAAAGATACTTCTTAAATGAATTGAATGACCTATAGCAATTTCTCATAGAAGTGACTTTCTAAACTGTAGTTCAGTTCCTAGGTTGCTTTCTGAATTTTGTTTTTTCTATAGAACTGGCTAAAATATCAGTTATAACCCTAAATCTTAACTTATTTTAAGACGCAAATATTGAAGCTTGAATTTGATTGCAGAATACAAGTCAAGTCTAGAGGCCTCACATTCTACAGCCTTTGAGACTTAAAACATCTCTAAACCTTTACTTTCTCTGAGCCTCAAGGCAGGAAAGGGAGAGAGGATGTGATTGGGGGGTGGAATCTCCCAAGGCTGGGTGGTCCTAGTCCCACAGCAGCTTTTGAGGAGGTCTTGGTAGTAGAGTGTGTGTGTGTAAGGATCTCTAGTGGCAGATGGGTAGAGTTGTGATATGTACAAAAGAGCCATTCACATTGGTAACTACACATCCCAAAAATTAAGGTAGGTTATATTGGACATTGATTATTGTACTGAGAAATCTGGATTTACCTTGTAGCAGTGGGTGCTGCTGAACGTGTTTTCTTTTTGTACTTATGTATGGTTCAAACATATAATTAAAATGAAATTGAAAAAGATAAAAGCATTCAACACGTGGATTCTGTTAATTATCTACTCAGATTCCCTTTGGTCCCTTTTATGATTGTACACTATTGCTCTAGCTTTTCTGAGCCTTTTCTTAATTTTTTTTCTTTTAACAGTTTTATTGAGACATCTTTGACATGTAAAAAAATGTGTATATTTAAAGTATATACCTTGATGTTTCAATATATGTATACATTGTAAAAAGATTACTATAATGGAGTTAATTAATATACCCAGCACCTCTACATAATTAGCACTGTGTGTGTGTGTGTGTGTGTGTGTGTGTGTGTTGTATGCACTTGCATTCACCTGTCATTCTCTTCAGAGGACTACCTTGGAGCCTTGGGAGCCACTTTCCCACAGTTTTAGGGTGTCTGGAATGCCTGAGAGTTTTCCCTCACACTCAGAACTCCTTAGGCAGCTACTAGCTAATTAATGACTGATGCCAGAATATGAAATCTCAGGACTCCTGCCTTGAGTCGGAAAAACTGAAGTGTAATTCATGTTGGTTCATAAACTAGCCCTTGTACACAAGGGACAAGGAGAGACCAAAGAAAGGCATGCCGTTCCATTTTGGTAGGTGGCAGGTTTAGTAAGCAAGGGAATGTATGAGGTTTGTCTTGGGCAGCCACAAGATGAGTAGATCTTTGCATCTACACTCTAGAATCTTAGAAGTTTATAGAGTGGCCTTACCTGGGTTCAGTCACATGTATAGTTCAGGCAGTTTCCACAACACATTGCTGTCTCAAGGCTGTGTTCTTGGAACAGTAGGCAGAGTGTACATTCTAAGGACAGGGTAGGGGATGAGGAGCCTGGTCTAGCTTGTGGATCAACCAGTAGTCAGACCAATCAGTGACCTGCAACAATTTGACCTTCAGAATTCCCCCCGCAGGATCAGGCTGAAACTGCCTGTGAGAGACTTCACCTGAAAGCTACAGTTGGCTTCGCCCCTTCCCTACACTTAGCTACTTCCCCCACTCCTTTATCGATGTCAGCATTTCTTTCATGAACTATTCACATGCAGATTCTTGTTCCAGGGTCCGTTTTGGGGACCCTTACCTAAGAAACTCTATCAAGTGCATTCAGGTTTTTTTACTCTCTACCTTTCTCTTAATAACTAAGGACATCTTTACGTAGTTGAAATCATACTACATACACAATCATTTGCTTTTATCCCATTCAATAGTTTTTCAACCATGTCATTAGTTGCTACATAATCTTCCACTGGTGTCTGAGTATAATACATATTTTAAAAACGTCAAATATTTACGCTGTTGTTTTAACCTTATTGAAAATACCTGATGAATAACTCAACCTTTTCCTTATTATAGTATCCTAGGATACATTCATAAAGTGCGTGTGAACATTTTTATAATTTGAGCTTTGCAAAAGTTTGACTGATTTAAAAAGACACTATTAATGAATAGGTACACTAGGTCACCACTTCCTTGGCAACACTGAATGAGATCATTTTAAACACTGTTCGCATCTTAGGTATTACATAGTAGTAACTATGGTAGCAATAACCATGCTGACAGCCGTTTATCCAGTACTTTGTGTTAGGTATTTTATTAGGTGCTTTGCCAAGATTATTTTATTTAATCCTTTAAACAACCATGTGAGTTGATTATGATGATGTGATGAGGGAACCGAGATTGAGAAATGTAAACACTTTGCAAGGATTTTATCGTTGGTAGGTGGCCAATATAGGACTTGAGGCAGGAGTTTGCAAACCTGTACTCTCCATCAATTTTCTACTTGCTTCCTTGTTTAATTTTTATTACTAGCTGCTTTAAAAATTTCTTTATTTATAAATTATTTTTCTTCTCATATGAATTATCTTGCCAGTTCATCAGTTGAAATATTGATGGCTTCTCTCATCGCTTTGTGTGATCTTTTTATATGCTATATATGGGAACCCTCTGTGAATAATATTTGTTGAAAATACTGGTGTCTATTTTTATTTTTAGATTATTTTATTATAAATATCAGGCTCTTTTTTTTATTTTTCAAATTAATTGAAGCATCAAACATTATTCTTCCAAAGAGCTGATATGCTTTTCAATTTTTTAGAATTTCAATGTTTAGATTTTTAAAATATTTATTTAATATGAATTAGCTATATATATATATATATAATATATAATATATATAATGCATGTATATAGTGTACTTTTGGTATAGTGACTATTTTGAAGGTAAGGTGAGTGAAATAATAGTAATACATAGTGTTTTAGTAAATGAATATGGAAATTGGATGGTGTGTGAGGGAAGGAATTAATATGTATGGAATATGTGTTATGAGCTAGCATTTTACGTATAGGCATGAAATAGACTTCTCTATTAACCCAGTCTTGTGATGACAAGAGCCTAAAGTAGGGTTTTGCAATAAGGAAGAAAAAAGAGAGCAGTCATACAGCCTCAGATACTATGCCTGTCTTTTCCTCTTTATGCCACTCACTGAGTGTCTACCACTATATCAGATGGAGCATATTGAAGAATTTCTAATAATTTTGGGTTTTACATAGAAAAACACTATTTTCTGGTAAAAAAGAGTTATAAGAGCAATTCAGATAAAAGCAGGTTTATTTTTTTTGCACCCAGTTGTGGGTTTTTAGAACTGATTTTAGCTGAACAAGCTACTACTCAGGAGATTATTGTCTGCTGAACCAGAAGAGTCATGTTGGCATCTGTCTGTTATGGACTTAAATATTTTTATGGATGTAGTATGACTGGGAGCAAATTCTGCTCTTTTGCTCTCTGGCTGTCATCGATAGCTGTTTGCTCATCTTCTAGTTTCTATGACTTGTTCCAAAGGCAGTTCTTGTGGTGTTGGAAATAGGAGAACAGAGTACAACCCACAATTGGCCTCATTTAAAACATGTTCAACTAGTTAACCCAGTTACTTTTACAGTTTGGGTGACAATGTTTTATAATATTTGAGGAATATAAGGAAGCAATAAATATAATAATGGCTGACATTTGAATAGAAGCTTACTGTTTACATACACTTTCGTAATATATTATTTAATTTTCATAATAGCATGAGGTAGAATTATCTTGAACCTAGAACCTGACTTTAGTTTTCAAGCCTTATAATTGCTGGAATTAGTAGAAACGAGGCTTAGAGTTGTCCAGTGACAAATTTCAGATATAAAGTGTTGTGGCATGAGAGAGATTCTCCATCTTAATTTCAGAAGGGAAGCACAAACAAATGGATAAACAGAAGGAGAGGGGCAAAAACTGACAAAGTGTATCTGAGGAAGAAATTCCTTAGTGAAGACTTAGTGTCTGAAGGAATTTTCAGCTTTTCTTTAGTTTGGATCTACTCTTTAGAATGATTCACAAAGGGGTGCCTGGGTGGCTCAGTCGGTTAAGCATCCACCTCTTGATTTTGACTCAGGTCATGATCTCACAGTTTGTGAGGAGGAGCCCCACATTGGGCTCTGCACTGACAGTGCAGATCCTGCTTGGGATTCTCTCTCTTTCCCCCCCTCTCTCTGCCCCTCCCCTGCTCCCTCTCTCTCAAAATAAATAAATAAATAAATAAATAAATAAATAAATAAATAAATAAATAAATAAATAAAATAAACAAACAAACAAACATTTAAACAAAATATTCATACGTGTTTAAGTCTGATAGCTAGAAGTTGAATAATTGGCATCTTCAAATCACATGAGAGATTTAAGAAGTGACTCTCCACTCTTCAAGGTTGATGATAATGATGAAAGTTAATGTTTACTGAGACTTACCATGGATCACATATTGTGCTGAGAGATTTACCTGAAATGTGTCATAATAACTTGATGAAACAAGTCTTATTAAACTCCTTTTCAAACAAGGGAAAAGGAAGCATAGTGAGATTGAATAACAGCTAGTAAGTGGCTGAGCTGTGATTGGATATCAGACTACCTGATGCCAAGGTTTGCACCTTTAATGTTTATACTACAGGACAGATATTAGAGACATCCTAGCAGACTTACTTGCACAAAAATACTACTATTTAGCAGTATACTCTAATCAGGTGAAATGCCTAAGTTTCACACCATAGTCACTGATTATTTATGTTAGTGGCCTTCACAAAGCAGCCTGGAAAACCTTTGTTGTGCAGGCCATTGGGTAAAATTCCATTTTCCACTGGACCACTGAGAAAATGTCTGGTGCCTTCATGAGGTAGCCAACATGACCAGAAGTGGGAAGGAGGGGAGCCTACACAGCAGCAGCTCTATGATCTCAGCGTTTGGCTTTGCTGTATTACTAATCATGCCTATTTTATAGATGAGGAGCCCGAGGCTTGAGGGCATTCATTTGTTGTTTATTTATTGTTTGTTTACTGGTTAATTTAATGTTTATTATTATTGGATAGCAGGGAACAGTGTTTTGGATTTGAGGAGGTTCTCCTTAAATATACATGGTGTGAAAGATAAAGGCCTGAAGACTCCTTTGGAAAGCTACCATGGAAACTCTGTAAATTCCAGAACATCAATCAATCTAGATAACCTCTTTTTTCCTTTAAGTTTTTATTTATTTAAAAAAAAAATTTTTTTTTCAACGTTTATTTATTTTTGGGACAGAGAGAGACAGAGCATGAACGGGGGAGGGGCAGAGAGAGAGGGAGACACAGAATCGGAAACAGGCTCCAGGCTCTGAGCCATCAGCCCAGAGCCTGACGCGGGGCTCGAACTCACGGACCGCGAGATCGTGACCTGGCTGAAGTCGGACGCTTAACCGACTGCGCCACCCAGGAGCCCCTTTAAGTTTTTATTTTAATTCCAGTTAACATACAGTGTGATAGTAGTTTCAGGTGTACAATATAATGATTCAACAATTTCACACATTGCCCGGTGCTCCTCATGACAAGTGTGCCTCTTAATAACCATCATCTATTTCATCTATCCCTCCACCCATCTCCCCTCTGGTAACCATCAGTTTGTTCTCTGTATTTAAAGAGATTTAATTTCTTAAAATTCTTGTTTCTTAATTTCTCTCCCCCCCCCCCAATTTGGTCATTTGTCTTGTTTCTTAAATTCTACACATGAGTGAAATCATACGGTATTTATCTTTCCCTGATTTAGTTCCCTTAGCATTATACTGTCTAACTCCATCCGTGTCATTGCAAATGGCAAGATTTCATTCCTTTTATGGCCAAATAATATTCCACGGTGTATATCTACCACATCTTTTTTATCCATTCATCAGTTGATGGACACTTAGGATGCTTCCATATTTGCATATTGTAAATGTTTCTATAAACATTGGGGTGCATATATCCCATTAGTAAGTGCTTTTTTATATTTTGGGTAAATATCCAGTAGTGTGATTACTGGATCATAGGGTAGATCTATTTTTAAGTTTTTGAGGAGCCTCCATACCATTTTCCACAGTGGCTGCACCAGTGTGCATTCCCAGCAATAGTGGAAGAGGGTTTCCCTTTCTTTGGATCCCTGCCAACACCTGCTGTTTCTTGTGTTTCTGTTTTAGCCATTCTGACAGGTGTGAGGTGGTATCTCATTGTAGTTTAGATTTGCATTGCTCTGATGATGAGTGATGTTGATCTATTCATGTGTCTGTTGGCCATCTGGATGTCTTCTTTGGAAGAATGTCTGTTCATGTCTTCTGTCCATTTTAATTGGATTACTTGTTTTTTGGGTGTTGAATTGTGTAAGTTCTTATATATTTTGGATACTAACCCTTTATTGGATATGTCATTTGCAAATATCTTCTCCCATTCAGTAGGTTGCCTTTTAGTTTTGTTGTTGGTTTCTTTGTTGTGAAGAAGATTTTTATGTGATATAGTCCCAATAGCTTATTTTTGCTTTTGTTTCCCTTGCCTCAGGAGGCATATCTAGAAAAAAGTTGCTATGGCAGATGTCAGGTTACTGCCTATGTTCTCTTCTAGGATTTTTATGGTTAAGGTCTCACATTTAGGGCTTTAATGCATTTTGAAATTATTTTTGTATATGGTGTAATAAAGTGTTCCAGTTTCTTCTTCTTTTTTTTTTTTTTTTTTTTTTTTTTTTTTTTGCATGTTGCCATCCAGCTTTCCTAACACTATTTGTTGAAGGCACTGTCCTTTTCCCATTAGATATTCTTTCCTTCTTTGTCAAAGATTAATTGACCAAATAGTTGTGGGTTTTTACGGGTTTTTTATTCTGTTCTTTTGATCTGTGTCTATTTTTGTGCCACTAGCATACTGTTTCGATTACTGTAGCTTTGTGATATCACTTGAAGTCTAGAATTGTGATGCCTCCAGCTTTGCTTTCATTTTCCGAGATTGCTTTGGATATTCAGGTTCTTTTGGTTCCATACAAATTTTAGGATTGATTGTTCTAGTTCTGTAAAAAATGTGGTTGGTATTTTGATAGGGATTGCATTTAATATGTAGACTTCTTGGGGTAGTACAGATTTTTTTTTAATATGAAATTTATTGTCAAATTTGTTTCCATACAACACCCAGCGCTTATCCCAAGAGGTGCCCTCCTCAATACCCATCACCCACCCTCCTCTCCCTCCCACCCCCCATCAACCCTCAGTTTGTTCTCAGTTTTTTTTTTTAATTTTTTTTCAATGTTTATTTATTTTTGGGACAGAGAGAGACAGAGCATGAATGGGGGAGGGGCAGAGAGAGAGGGAGACACAGAATCGGAAACAGGCTCCAGGCTCTGAGCCATCAGCCCAGAGCCTGACGCGGGGCTCGAACTCCCGGACCGCGAGATCGTGACCTGGCTGATGTCGGATGCTTAACCGACTGCGCCACCCAGGCGCCCCTTGTTCTCAGTTTTTAAGAGTCTCTTATGCTTTGGCTGTCTCCCACTCTAACCTCTTTTTTTTTTCCTTCCCCTCCCCCATGGGTTTCTGTTAAGTTTCTCAGGATCCACATAAGAGTGAAAACATATGGTATCTTTCTCTGTATGACTTATTTCACTTAGCATAACACTCTCCAGTTCCATCCACATTGCTACAAAAGGCCATATTTCACTCTTTCTCATTGCACGTAGTATTCCATTGTGTATATAAACCACAATTTTTTGTCCATTCGTCAGTTGATGGACATTTAGTCTCTTTCCATAATTTGGCTATTGTTGAGAGTGCTGCTATAAACATTGGGTACAAGTGCCCCTGTGCATCGGTACTCTGGGTAAATTCCTAGCAGTGCTATTGCTGGTCATAGGGTGGGTCTATTTTTAATTTTTTGAGGAACCTCCACACTGTTTTCCGGAGTGGCTGTACCCGTTTGCATTCCCACCAACAGTGCAAGAGGGTTCCTGTTTCTCCACATCCTCTCCAGCATCTATAGTCTCCTGATTTGTTCATTTTAGCCCCTCTGACTGGTGTGAGGTGATATCTGAGCGTGGTTTTGATTTGTATTTCCCTGATGAGGAGTGACGTTGAGCATCTTTTTATGTGCCTGTTGGCCATCTGAATGTCTTCTTTAGAGAAGTGTCTATTCATGTTTTCTGCCCATTTCTTCACTGGATTATTTGTTTTTCAGGTGTGGAGTTTGGTGAGCTCTTTATAGATTTTGGATACTAGCCCTTTGTCCGATATGTCATTTGCAAATATCTTTTCCCATTCTGTTGGTTGTCTTTTAGTTTTGTTGATTGTTTCCTTTGCTGTGCAGAAGCTTTTTGTCTTCATGAGGTCCGAATATTCATTTTTGCTTTTAATTCCCTTGCCTTTGGGGATGTGTCAAGTAAGAAATTGCTGCGGCTGAGGTCAGAGAGGTCTTTTCCTGTTTTCTCCACTAGTGTTTTGATGGTTTCCTGTCTCACATTCAGGTCCTTTGTCCATTTTGAGTTTGTTTTTGTGAATGGTGTAAGAAAGTGGTCTAGTTTCATCCTTCTGCATGTTGCTGTCCAGTTCTCCCAGCACCATTTGTTAAAGAGACTGTCCTTTTTCCATTGGATATTTTTTTCTGCTCTGTCAAAGATGAGTTGGCCATACTTTTGTGGGTCTAGTTCTGGGGTTTCTGTTTTATTCCATTGGTCTATGTGTCTGTTTTTGTGCCAATACCATGCTGTCTTGATGATTACAGCTTTGTGGTAGAGGCTGAAGTCTGGGATTGTGATGCCTCCTGCTTTGGTCTTCTTCTTCAAAATTACTTTGGCTGTTTGGGGCCTTTGGTGGTTCCATACAAATTTTAGGATTGCTTGTTTTAGCTTCGAGAAGAATGCTGGTACAATTTTGATTGGGATTGCATTGAATATGTAGATAGCTTTGGGTAGTATTGACATTTTTTTTTAAAATTTTTTTTTCAACGTTTATTTATTTTTGGGACAGAGAGAGACAGAGCATGAATGGGTGAGGGGCAGAGAGAGAGGGAGACACAGAATCGGAAACAGGCTCCAGGCTCTGAGCCATCAGCCCAGAGCCTGACGCGGGGCTCGAACTCACGGACCGCGAGATCGTGACCCGGCTGAAGTTGGACGCTTAACCGACTGCGCCACCCAGGCGCCCCATGGGTAGTATTGACATTTTGACAATATTTATTCTTCCAACCCATGAGCACGGAATGTTTTTCCATTTCTTTATATCTTCTTCAATTTCCTTCATAAGCTTTCTATAGTTTTCAGCATACAGATCTTTTACATCTTTGGTTAGATTTATTCCTAGGTATGCTTCTTGGTGCAATTGTGAATGGGATCGGTTTCTTTATTTGTCTTTCTGTTGCTTCATTATTAGTGTATAAGAATGTAACTGATTTCTGTACATTGATTTTATATCCTGCGACTTTGCTGAATTCATGTATCAGTTCTAGCAGACTTTTGGTGGAGTCTATCGGATTTTCCATGTATAATATCATGTCATCTGCAAAAAGTGAAAGCTTGACTTCATCTTTGCCAATTTTGATGCCTTTGATTTCCTTTTGTTGTCTGATTGCTGATGCTAGAACTTCCAACACTATGTTAACAGTGGTGAGAGTGGACATCCCTGTCATGTTCCTGATCTCAGGGAGAAAGCTCTGTTTTTCCTCATTGAGGATGTATTAGCTGTGGGCTTTTCATAAGTGGCTTTTATGATGTTTAAGTATGTTCCTTCTATCCTGATTTCTCAAGGGTTTTTTATTAAGAAAGGATGCTGAATTTTGTCAAATGCTTTTTCTGCATCGATTGACAGGATCATAAGGTTCTTATCTTTTCTTTTATTAATGTGATGTATCACATTGATTGAATTGTGAATGTTCAACCAGCCCTGCATCCCAGGAATGAATCCCACTTGATCATCGTGAGTAATTCTTTTTATATGCTGTTGAATTCGATTTGCTAGTATCTTACTGAGAATTTTTGCATCCATATTCATCAGGGATATTGGCCTATAGTTCTCTTTTTTCGCTGGGTCTCTGTCTGGTTTGGGAATCAAAGTAATACTGACTTCTTAGAATGAGTCTGGAAGTTTTCTTTCCTTTTATATTTTTTGGGAAAGCTTGAGAAGGATAGGTATTATCTCTGCTTTAAATGTCTGGTAGACTCCCCTGGGAAGCCATCTGGTCCTGGACTCTTATTTGTTGGGAGATTTTTGATAACCGATTCAATTTCTTCACTGGTTGTGGGTTTGTTCAAGTTTTCTATTTCCTCCTGTTTGAGTTTTGGAAATTGTGGGCGCTTAGGAATTTGCTCATTGCTTCCAGGTTGTCCAGTTTGTTGGCATATAGTTTTTCATAGTATTCCCTGATAGTTGCTTGTATTTCTGATGGATGGGTTGTAATAATTCCATTTTCATTCATGATTTTATCTATTTGGGTCATCTCCCTGTTCTTTTTGAGAAGCCTGGCTAGAGGTTTATCAATTTTGTTTATTTTTTCAAAAAACCAACTCTTGGTTTCATTGATCTGCTCTACAATTTTTTTAGATTCTATATTGTTTATTTCCGCTCTGATCTTTATTATTTCTCTTCTTTTGCTGGGTTTGGGGTGTCTTTGCTGTTCTGCTTCTATTTCCTTTAGTTGTGCTGTTAGATTTTGTATTTGGGATATTTCTTGTTTCTTGCGATAGGCCTGAATTGCAATGTATTTTCCTCTCAGGACTGCCTTCGCTGCATCCCAAAACATTTGGATTGTTGTATTTTCATTTTCATTTGTTTCCGTATATTTTTTAATTTCTTCTCTAATTGCCTGGTGGACCCATTCATTCTTTAGTAAGGTGTTCTTTAACCTCCATGCTTTTGGAGGTTTTCCAGACTTTTTCCTGTGGTTGATTTCAAGCTTCATCGCATTGTGGTCTGAAAGTATGCATGGTATGATCTCAATTCTTGTATACTTATGAAGGGCTGTTTTGTGACCCAGTATGTGATCTATCTTGGAAAATGTTCCATGTGCACTCGAGAAGAAAGTATATTGTGTTGCTTTGGGATGCAGAATTCTAAATATATCTTTCAAGTACATCTGATCCAATATATCATTCAGGGCCCTTGTTTATTTATTGATCCTGTGTCTAGATGATCTCTCCATTGTTGTAAGTGGAGTATTAAAGTCCCCTGCAATTACCACATTCTTTTTTTTTTTAATTTTTTTTTCAACGTTTATTTATTGTTTTTGGGACAGAGAGAGACAGAGCATGAACGGGGGAGGGGCAGATAGAGAGGGAGACACAGAATCGGAAACAGGCTCCAGGCTCTGAGCCATCAGCCCAGAGCCTGACGTGGGGCTCGTACTCACAGACTGCGAGATCGTGACCTGGATGAAGTCGGACGCTTAACCCACTGTGCCACCCAGGCGCCCCAACCACATTCTTATCAATAAGGTTGCTTATGTTTGTGAGTAATTGTTTTATATATTTGGGGGCTCCAGTATTCGGCGCATAGACATTTATAATTGTTAGCTCTTCCTGATGGATAGACCCTGTAATTATTATATAATGCCCTTCTTCATCTCTTGTTACAGCCTTTAATTTAAAGTCTAGTTTGTCTGATATAAGTATGGCTACTCCAGCTTTCTTTTAACTTTTAGTAACATGGTAGATAGTTTTCCATCTCCTCACTTTCAATCTGAAGGTGTTCTCAGGTCTAAAATGAGTGTCTTGTAGACAGAAAATAGATGGGTCTTGTTTTCTTATCCATTCTGATACCCTATGTCTTTTGGTTGGAGTATTTAGTCCATTTACATTCAGTGTTATTATAGAAAGATATAGGTTTAGAGTCATTGTGATGTCTGTAGATTTCATGCTTGTAGTGATGTCTCTAGTACTTTGTCTCACAGGATCCCCCTTAGGATCTCTTGTAGGGCTGGTTTAGTAGTGATGAATTCCTTCAGTTTTTCTTTGTTTGGGAAGACCTTTATCACTCCTACTGTTCTGAATGACAGACTTGATGGATAAAGGATTCTCGGCAGCATATTTTTTCTGTTTGTCACATTGAAGATTTCCTGCCATTCCTTTATGGCCTGCCAAGTTTCAGTAGATAGATCCGTCACTAGTCTTATCGGTCTCCCTTTATGTGTCAGAGCATGTTTATCCCTAGCTGCTTTCAGAATTTTCTCTTTATCCTCATAGTTTGCCAGTTTCACTATGATATGTCATGCAGAAGACTGATTCAAGTTATGTCTGAAGGGAGTTCTCTGTGCCTCTTGGATTTCAGTGCCTTTTTCCTTCCCCAGATCAGGGAAGTTCTCAGCTATGATTTCTTCAAGTACACCTTCAGCACCTTTCCCTCTCTCTCCCTCCTCTGGGATACCAATTATGCATATATTATTGTGTTTTATCGTATCACTTAGATCTCTAATTTTCCCCTCATACTCCTGGATTTTTTTATCTCTCTTTTTCTCAGCTTCTTCTTTTTCCATAATTTTATCTTATAATTCACCTCTTCTCTCCTATGCCTCTTTAATCTGAGCTGTGGTCGCCTCCATTTTATTTTGCAGCTCATTTATAGCATTTTTTAGCTCCTCCTGAGTGTTTCTTAGTCCCATGATCTTTGTAACAATAGATTCTCTGCTGTCCTCTATGCTTTTTTCAAGCCCAGCGATTAATTTTATGACTATTATTTTAAATTCATTTTCTGTTATATTGCTGAAATCGTTTTTGATCAGTTTGTTAGCTGTTGCTACTTCCTGGAGTTTCTTTTGAGGAGGATTCTTCCGTGTCGTCATCTTGGAATGTCCTTGGAGTGGCAGGGAACTGCAGGGCTCTTCCTCTGTGCTGTTGGGAGTAACTTGTGTTGGTGGACAGGACCACAGTCAGACTCGTGTGTGCCTTATCTTCCCCTCTCCCAGGGTCAGGACTCACTGTGGAGTGGTGTGGCTCCTGTCTGGGCTACTTGCACACTGCCAGGCTTGTGGTGCTGCTTCTATGAGATCTGGCGTATTAGCCAGTGTGGATCTGCAAGGTGCACAGGGGCAGGAGGGGTAGACTCAGCTTGCTTTGCCTTCGGTGGTATGCTTGGCGAGGGGCCCTGTGGCACCGGGAGGGAGGCAGACCCGTCGGTGGCATGGATCCACAGAAGCACAATGTTGGGTGTTTGCAGGGTGCAAGCAGGTTCCCTTACATGAACTGGTTCCCTTTGGGATTTTGGCTGGGGGATGGGTGAGGGAGATGGCACATCCCAGCGCCTTTGTTCCCCGCCAAGCTGAGCTCTGTCATCCAGGGCTCAACGACTCTCCCTCCCATTGTCCTCTAGCCCTCCCACTCTCCAAGGAGAGCTGTTGACTTATAACATTCTAGATGTTAAGGCCCACTGGCTGTCAGGACCCAATCCATCTGGCCCCTCCACTTTTGCAAGCCAGACTCAGGGGCTCTGCCTTGTAGCGTGGGCTGCCCCTCCACTGACCTGGCTCCCTCCCACCTGTCTGTGTAGTGCACATCGCCTCTCCACCCTTCCTACCCTTTTCCGTGGGCCTCTTGTCTACGCTTGGCTCCAGAGAATCTGTTCTGCTAGTCTTCTGGCAGTTTTCTGGGTTATTTAGGCTGATGTGGGTGGAATCTAAGTGATCAGCAGGACGCGGTGAGCTAACGTCCTCCTATGCTGCCATCTTGCCATGCCTCCTCCACCTTACTCAGTAGTACAGATCTTTTAACAATATTTGTTCTTCCCATCCATGAGCATGGATGTCTTTCCATTTATTTTTGTCATCTTCAGTTCTTTTCTCAGTGTTTTATAGCTTTTAAAGTACAGGTTTGGTGTAGGTTTATTACAAGGTATCTTATTATTTTTAGTGCAATTGTAAATGAGACTGATTTCTTACTTTCTCTTTCTGGTGCTTCATTGTTAGTGTATAGAAATGCAACACATTTCTGTACATTGATTTTGTATCCTGCAACTTTACTGAATTAATCAATTTGTTGTCTATTTATTTTTGTTGTCTAATAGATGTGGCTAGAGCTAGTACTATGTTGAATAAAAGTGGTGACAGTGGACATCATTGTCTTGTTCTTGACCTTAGGGGAATAGCCATCATTTTTTTTCCATTAGGCATGAAGTTAGCTGTGGGTTTTCATATAAGGTTTTTATTATGTTAAGTTATAGTCCCTCTAAACCTATTTTTTTGAGAGTCTTTTTATCATAAGTGGATTTTGTACCTTGTCAAACGTATTTTCTGCATCTATTGGAATGGCGATATGGTTCTTATCCTTTCTCTTATTGATATGTATCATGTTGATTTATTTGTGAATATTAAATTACTCTTGCCAATATAGGAAAAAATCCTACTTAATTATGGTGAATAATTTTTTAAATGTGGGATTAGGTTTGCTATTATTTTGTTGAGGGTTTTTGCATCTATGTTCATCAGAGATATTGACCTGTAGTTCTCTTTTTTTGATGGTATCTTTATGTGGTTTTGGTATCAGGCTAATGCTGGCCTTGTAGAATGAATTTGGAAGCTTCCTTTTTCTTTAAAATTTTTTAGGTAGTTTGAAAAGAATAGGTATTAATTCTTCTTTAAATGTTTGGTAGAATTCTCCTGTGGAGCCATCTGGTCCTGGACTTTTGTTTGTTGGGAATTATTTCTTCCTGTTTCAGTTTTGGTAGTTTATGTTTTTAGGAATTTATCCATTTCTTCTAGGTTGTCCAATTTGTTCACATATAGTTTTTCATGATGTTCACTTATAATTGTTTGTATTTCCATGGTTTTGGTTGTTGTTTCTCCTCTCATTTGTGATTTGATGTATCTGAGTTCTTTCTCTTTTTTTCTTGATAAATCCGGCTAGAGGTTTACCAATTTTATTTTAGTTTTTTAGTTTACATATCATTTATTTCTGTTCTAATCTTTATTATTCCTTTCTTTCTGCTGGCTTTAGGCTTCATTAGTTCTTTTTCTAGCTTCTTTAGGTAAAAGGTTAGGTTATTTTTTTGAGATCTTTCTTGCTTTTGAGGTAAGCCTGTTTTGCTATAAACTTTCATCTTAGAACCACTTTTGCTACATCCCAAAGGTTTTGGACCATTGTTTTCATTTTCATTTATTTCCATATACTTTTCTATTCTTCTTTTATTTCCTGGCTGACCCATTTATTGTTTAGTAGCATGTTGTTTAACCGGAATGTATTTGTGGTCTTTCCAGATTTTTCTTTGGGTCGATGTCTAGTTTCATACCATTGTGGTCAGAAAAAATGCATAATATGGCTTCGATCTTCTTGAATTTGTTTAGTCTTGTTTTGTGGGCTAATATGTGATCTATTCTGGAGAATGTTCCATATTCACTTGAAAAGAATGTATATTCTTCTGTTTTAGGATAGAATGTTCTGAATATCTGTTAAATCCATCTTTTCTAGTGTGTCATTCAAAGTCATTATTTCATTGTTGATGATCTGTCCATTGATGTAAGTGGGGTATTAAAGTCTCCTATTATTATAGTGTTATTATCAATTAGTTCTTTTATGTTTGTTATTAACAGTTTAATGTATTTGGGTGCTGCTATATTGGGTGCATAAAAATTTACAATTGATATATCTTTTTGTTGGATTGTCCTCTTTATTATTATATAGTGTCTTTTTCTCTTGTTACAGTCTTTGTTATAAAGTCTATATTGTCTGATGTAAGTATTGCTACCTGGCTTTCTTTTGACATCCTTTTGCATGATAGATGTTTCTTCATTCCCTCTTTTTCAATCTGCAGGCCTTGTTAGGTCAAAAATGAGTCTCTTATAGGCAGCATATACATAGATCTTATATTTTTATCCATTCTTTCTACCTGTGTTTTTTGATTGAAATGTTTAGTTCATTTACATTGAAGATAATTATTGGTAGGTATGTATTTATTGTCATTTTATTGTTTGTTTTGTGGTTATTTCTGAAGATTTTCTCTGATCCTTTCTTGTCTTTTTCATGTTTCTCTGATTTTCTTTAGAGATACATTTGGATTTCTTTTTCTTTATTCTTTACATATTTATTACAGGTTTTTGTTACATGGTTACCATTAGGTTCATATATAACCTCTTCTGCATATAACAGCCTATATTAAGTTGATGGTTGTGTAAGTTTGAACTCAATCTTTACTCTTTTCCTTCCCACATTTTAGGTATATGTAGTTATATTGTATATCCTTTTATTTTGTGAGTTCTGCTGCCAATTTTTTTTTACAGAAATACTCATTTTTACTGCTTTTGTGTTTCCTACTTCTATGCTGTTACTTTTTATCTATCCTTTCCACTCAAAGAATCCCTTTTAATATTTCTTGCAGGGCTGGTTTAGTGATCATAAACTCATTTAGTTTTTGTGAAACTGTATCTGTTTTCTGAATGATAGACTTGCTGGATAGAATATTTTTGACTGCAGATTTTTTTTCCCATTCAGTGTTTTGAATATATCATGCTATTTCCCTCTGGCTTGCAAAGTTTCTGTTGAAAAATCCCTTGCTAAACTTACGGGTTTTCTCTTGTAAGATACTTTGGTCCTGCTGCTTTAATTTTTTTTCTTCATCACTATATCTTGCTATTTTAATTGCAATATGTCTTTGTGTGGATTTGCTTTTGTTAATTTTGATGGGAATTCTCCATGCCTCCTGGATCTGGATGTCTATTTCCTTCCCCAGATTAGGGAAATTTTAAGCTTTTATTTCTTGAAATAAATCCCCCCCCCCCCACCTTTTCTCTCTCTTTTTTCTGGAACTCCTATAATATGAATGTTATTACATTTGATGGAGTCCCTGAGTTCCCTAAGTCTATTCTCATTCTGCATAATTCTTTTTTCTTCTTTTGTTCAGATTGCTTACTTTCCATTACTCTGTCTTCTAGGTTACTAATTCATTCCTCATGTCTTCCATCCTGCTGTTCATTGCATCAACTGTGTTCCTCATTTCATTTATTGAGCCCTTTATCTCTGCTATGTTATTCCTTATCTCTTTGTTAAAGGTCTCACTGATGTCCTCCACTTTCTTCTCAAGTCTAGTGAGTATTCTCCTGATCATTGCTTTAAATTCTCCATCAGCGATGTTACTTATATCTGTTTCACTTAGATCTTTGACTGTGGCCTTGTCCTGTTCTTTCATGTGGGACAAATCCCTCTGTTTTCTAATTTTGTCTAAGTCTGTGTGCTTGCTTCTGTGTGTTAGGAAAGGGTTGTACTGTGTGGTATATCCTGTTTCCCAGGGCCTGGTGCTTCCAGGAGTGTCTCCAGTATGTGCTGTGTTTGCTTTGCTATTTTGTCCTGTTCACTTTATCTTTCAGGCCAGTGGTCTGCACACGTTCTCTTTGCCTGATGTGACCAATGTTTGGTCTCTGGCCTGAATGTGGTGCCCTTTATATAGGTGTGCTCTAGTCTGTTTGTGAAATGAAACCTATTACCACTGTTGCTGGAACTGAGGCTCTGCAAAAGCCCTGCATTGTGAGACGTGGTGTGAGCAGAGGTTTGGGCTGGTGTTCTTGGGGAGGTGGTCTGCCACACTGGGACTGGGGCAAGTGAGACTGGGAATGGCAGTTCCACCAGAGCGTGGTAGCAGAGTTTGGTGTAAATAAATTAGGTAACAAAAGTTCATGCTGTGCTGGTTCCCGCAGGTGTCCTTCAGCTTATGCTGAGGGGCTGGGGAAGGAAAAGGCATCGGCCAATTCCTTTGTTGCTGGAGGTGTCTCTCTGTGAATGCTGTCTCTCTGGGACATACCCTGGGATAAGCAAATATCCTCTCCACTGTATGCTCTAGGCAGTCTTCAGATTGCTGTTTCCATGCTGTATGTTCCTGGGTTCTTTGCCTGCTTTCTCTTCAAGAGCAGTCCCAATGTCCTCAGGGCTCTCCCAGAGCCAAGCATGCTGACATTTAGAACTCCATGCTTTAAGCCTTAATCATTGCAAAAATTCATAAAATTTGGCCCCTCTTGCTTTCCAAGCCAATTGCTATGGAGACTCATTTTCCCCATGTGGGATTTCCTGTGTGCCAATCGGTCTCTCACCCTTCTCCATGACCTCTGCTCCCTCCACAATGTGGTGCCCAAGATCCATTACTGTCCCAAGCTGTGTCTCTGCCCTTCTTTGCTTATTCCATGTGGCTTCTTCTCTAATTTTAGTAGTGGATTTTGTTCTGCCAGTCTCGAGGTCAATTTCTGGGGTATTTAGGATGATTTGATAGTTTCAGTTGTATTCATGGGATGATGCAAGCCTAGGTCCTCCTATTCTGCCACCATCTTTCAGTCCATTCCATCTAGATAATTTCTTTAGAAAGTCAAAAACTTTCTGTATTCAGTTTGGTTCTAAAAATATTAGATTCTAATAGAGCTGAGCTATTTCTCTGACAAGAACATATTCTTTTTTTTCCTTATAATGGTAACTTCCTTGTTTCTTGCCTTTTCAGAGAATGTGTGTTCTGTCAGCAGCTATAAAAGTACAGATCTGGGTGCTGATCAAGAATGTGAAGTGAGGCCTGAGAAAATGCAGAACTGAGGTAAAAATTTCCAGGAAGCACTGTAAAACCTATCATGATATTCTGTGGTATTTCAAATGCTTACAGAAAGGTGAACCTGAGGTGAATATGGAAAAGGTAAAGGCTCAGCTTAGTATGAGAAACAGAGAAGTCTGAAAAGTGAAATGTGAAGTTTTAATTTCACTGTGGTATAAGGGTGGCTTTTCATTTTTGTTGAAAAGAGGACAGATTAGTGAACTTGTGTTGTATGAAACCTAAATCCTTTATCATGATCTTTAAGGCTTTTTGTCATTTGGCTTCACTGACCATATCACCTATGCTTCTCCCCTCACAGCACCCTTGTGGAACTGGCCTTTGTTCTCCTTGTGCACTTGCTTTGGATATTTATATTTTCCATTTCCTCTGCCTGAAATGGCTTTCCTGATGCTATTTATTTGGTGGCTTCATTCTCATCATTCAGGTCTCAGTTCAAATAGTATCTTTTTGGAAAGCCTTTGCTAGACCATCCTAATTGATCTTTGTGTTTCCTGCACCTCCCCCCGCCCCCAACCATCTTGTGTGCTTATCCATGGCTCTCCTTTCTGGTGGGATACTGGGGAGATGATACTTCCTGGCACCCTTGCAGTTGGGCAGGACTCTGGGACAAGGTTTGGCCTTTAGGACATAGATGAAAGTGATGTGATTGTGCAGTCTCATCAGCCTTGGTGCTCTCCAGGTGTGAAAGCAACATGGAGGAGAACCCTGCTGATGTAAGGTGTAGAGGGGCATATATAAAGGAAAAAACTCCAACTTGTTGACTTATGACACTGAGATATTTGGGGTTGTTTGTTATTGCAATTTAGACCCTATCTGGTCTAAAAAAGAATCCTCTTTATTTTCTTCATAGCACCTTTGAAATAATCTCATGTATTTATTACTAATCTGCCCTCTCTTCTAAACATTGCTGGGTGCATTAGTACTACCCAATAGGTAAGTATCTATGTTGTCTGTGGATCCCCATCTATCTTAAACAAGTTAGTTTTTTTTTCTCATCTATTTATTACTAATCTGTCTTCTCTTCTAAACATTTCTAGGTGCATTAGTACTACCCAATAGGTAAGGGATTAACTATCTACGTTGTCTGTGGATCCCCATATATCTTAAACAAGTTTTTCAGAACAGTCATTAGACATTCTGCTAACTGCTTTGGCACAAATCTGGTAAATAGGAGTTATCCATGAATGAACTAAGCTAGGTTCCCACTACCTCAGTCTCTCCCTGTCCTGGCTCATTTCTTCCGATGGAGGGAAGTACATAACTTGTTCCAGAAGGACTATTGACTGGGCAGGATCTGAGAGAACAGATACTGTTTCACATCCCTGGCAAGGTTCTTCTCCAAATGTGCATATAGGAAAGAAGAAGGTGGTGTTTCCAGAGGCTACACAGAATCTATTGTCCTTATTCCTCACCCTGTTCAGCTAGTAGAACTGATATCATAGGCAAGGGGAATATGGTGACCCTTGCTTTGCAGCTCACCAGCCCTACATTGGGTATGTTAATTTAATGTGGAAAAAAAAAAAAAAACTTTAAGAAATGGCTCCATTTAAAAAACGAAGGGGTTGCACTTGCTCAGAAGTTTCCAAACTATGTTCCTTGAGGTGCTGCAGGGGTTGGCAAGGGAAACAGATTATTGTAGGTTGGCTTTTGTCTGCTCTCCCCTCTCTTGCTCCCTCTTCAATCAATACAACTTTGTTAAAAAATCCATTTTATGGGGATACTATATAGTTTTTCATTTGAAAGGGATTTGATACTTGTAAACAAGTTTCAAAAAATCAGACTAAGTATTTGCTGAAGCCCCTTCTGCTTTTAATGTTTGGAAACTAGAAGCCTAGTATGTTCAAGGTATTATGCTGGGCATAGGGCATAGTGGGACAAATAGAAATAAAGAAGACATCACCCCTGACATCCAGATTTAGCAGAAGACAGAGACTTTTGCATGAATAATAGCAGGGAATGAACAAAGGTGGAGGGAGGAGAGGAGAGTACTAAGTATGGACTGTCTATGAAAATTACCATGATATGCAAGCCTTGCTGTGATTGGCCCTTTCTAGCCCCATCCCAACAGCATGGTTGATGATGGGGAACCTTCTCCAGGTCTTAACATAGGGTCTTTGTTGCTTCTAAATTGACTTTGGTATACCAGTTCCCCCAAACTCAGCTTCTTTTTTTCTTATTCATACATGACATTTTTTTGTCTGATATATTCCCTGTCCTCAGCAAGTTTATTTCTTATTAAAAATGTTGGTGACATGTAACTTAGCAATTTCAATTAGAAGTCTAACACTTTTATAAAGACAGAAATTTTCTCTAGTGTCAAGGGAATCAGAGATAAGAAATATTGACAGCTAAGGAATATCAAATTCATAGATTTCTCTGTCCCTGGCCACACAACTACCTTTGATGACTTGGATATCAGTGTTAATGTGTCTCATTTCAGTGAGTTGTCTGATCTCCAAGGTTCCAATGCAGCCTCTGCCATTAACTGCCTTTGGATTTTGAGTTATTATTTTACTTCTCTTGACTTTCTTTTGTGCACAAGAGGTTAGATATTATTATCTTTATTGTATTTTAATGTTTCTCTTCTTTTCAGTCATGCATTTATTTATTAAAATTTCTAATATTTAACTTAGGCAATATATTCATATGCCTTAAAATCCAAATGCTACAAACATATACAGTAAAGCTTCTCACTTCCACTCTTGTCATCCATTTTCCCAGTTCCCACCCCACCCTTCCCCATAGATAGCTATTTTTATTCATTTTTGGGGTCTTCTTACAGAAAGTCTTCCTGCAAACACAGTCAGATATAATTATCTTGTCCCCCTTGTTAAAAACACAATATAAGCACAATGTATACACTTTCTGCACCTAAAAACATATCTTTTTTTTTTGATATAATGTGCCTTCATCTCTTTGTACTGCTGGTTAGCATTCCATTTTAATGATACAGTTTAATATATTTGGTGTCCTAATGATAGCTATATGGGTTGCTTCTTATCTTTTGCTATTATAACTATGTCATAGTAAGTTACCTGGTGCCTGTGTCATTTCTAATATATATAAATGTACCTGAGAATAAGTCCCTAGAAGTGGGATACCCTAGGTCAAAAGGTGCATAATTGTTTTAACTTTGTAATTTTTACAGCTATTGTCAAATTACCTTCCACTGGCATTGTACTACTTGACCCTTCCGCTAGGATTGTATGAAAGTGCCTTGTATGAAATTGCCATCAGAATGCACTGTCAAACTCTTGCATTTATGCCCATCTAGTAAGTTAGATATGGTATCTCAATGCAATTTTGATTTGCATTTCTCTTTTTATGATTCTGGTTAATCATCTTTTTAAATGTCCAAGAACCATTTATGTTTTAAGATTCTGTTCTCGATCCTGAGATTTGTCATAGGCTTATGGCAAAACAACTGTTTCTACTTTAGTTATCCACAGCCTCACTAAGCCATGTCCCCAAACTATGGGTGCTCTTCTCCAGCCTTCTCATTGATTTTACACTTGGAGACAGTATTCTTCATCTTCCCCTGTTTATCTCATTTTAATTCAACATTATGCATATTTTGGTCTTTCTATAGAATTACTTTCCAGTAGTAATTCTACTAGCCAATATCTCCTAGCTGATATATTCACTAGGATTATTTTATTACTACACAGTTCCCTACAGTCTTACTCACCAAAAACAAAAAAATAAAACAAAACCAAAACAAAAAAGAAGAACAAACAAAAAACGAAGACTTTTCCTTCTTTTTGTTCAAATTCAAGAAGACTGGATATTTCACTGAAGAGAGAGTGATCAACACCATCAATGTGAGAAGTTTTCCTATAGCTTTTAGGCTGATAAGACTATTTGCACATAGGTAGTGTGTAGAGGCATTTCTTGCACCTGGATACAAATGCACAGTGAGGTTGTAGACAGACTCGGCAGAGGATTGATACGTAAGAGTCCTTGGCAAAAATGAATGCATGGAGAAAGAGATTGTGGGGTGTGGTGGCACCTGCCCTCTACATCCTGATGGAGATCCCTCTCTTAACTTTGTTGGCTTTAAAGTGTCTGGGTTTTGATACTGGACATGACACGATATCCATATCCTCTGGCTAAGGGCAGTTTAAACACAACACCTTAGCTTTCCTACATAGTAAGCACACAGTCACATTATTTAGAGAGTTAATAGCATAACACAGATCATTTTGACAGAAGAAATGTGGCTCAGGGCTGGCTTGATGGGCATGTGAACTGAGCAATCACAGAGGCCTAGCCTTAGTAGAGCCTCATGCTTGTTAGTGCTCTGCTGTCTCCCTGATGAAATTCTTAGTAATTTTTGAAAGAGGTGGCTGGTCCCTCATTTTCAGTTTGCCTAAGCCCCACAAATTATGTAGCAGGTCCTTCCTCATTTGACTTGAGGTAAGATTGACTGAAGAATCAAGTCTGTTTATAGAGCAGTGTCCATTGTATTAGTGTTATTCATGAAGCATCTGTGAATATATTTCCTTCCATTAAGGTGACTGACACTTCTGTTTGTAATTTTGATTGGAAGTGACAACAGAAAAGGATGTATATTTATTTTAATATTTTATACATGATGTTAGAAAGAAGACCAGATACAGGCATGAAGAGCAAATGGATGTGTACAATATTTTCCTTGTGCTCCTATGCTCCAGAGAACACCGTTAAGATCTGTTTCAAAACTGTGCTAAGCATAGTCATTTCCTTCCCATATAGACCTGCTCAGTATCATTCTTGCATATAAATTTAATTTAAAATCTTAATTCAAGTTACTTGCAAAGAAAATATCCATAAAGATTGAAAATTCAAATTTTCCTCTTTGAGCCTAGAGATTTTACTGTTTTTTTATTTCAAGACTTACTTTATTTTTCAAATTTTTATTCAAATTCTATTTAGTTAACATATAGTGTAAAGTTGATTTCAGGAATAGAATTTAGTGATGCATCACTTACATGTAACACCCAATGCTCATCCCAACAAGTGCCCTACCTAATGCCCATCACCCACTTAGCCCAACCCCCACCCACCTCCCTTCATCAACCCCCAGTTTGCTCTCTATAGTTAAGTGTCTTATGGTTTGCTTCCCTCTCTCTTTTTCCCCCTTCTTCCATGTTCATCTACTTTGTTTTTTAAATATCACATATGAGTAAAAATAAATGGTATTTGTCTTTCTTCAGCTGACTTATTTTGCTTAGGATAATCCACTCTAGCTCCATCCATATTGTTGGCAAATGGCAAGATTTCATTCTTTTTGATGGCTGAGTAATATTCCATTATAGAAAATATATGTATACACACATATTATACATATTATATATATTATATTTATATAAATTTTACACATTATATACATATATGCATGCATACATATATATACACATACATACGTACATACACACACACACATATACACCACATCATCTTTATCTGTTCATTAGTTAATGGACATTTAGGCTCATTCCTTAATTTACTATTGTTGATAATGCTGTTACAAACATCAGGAGAACCTAGAGCTTTTGCCATTTTTTGTTAAGTGGTTACAAAACTGTTCAGTACTAAAGTAACCTTCCAAATTAAGATACTCAAAAGTTTAACCTGAAAGTATTCTAAATAATAAGTCCATTTCCCTTCTTTGAATCTACAAATTTAAGAAAAGTAATTAATCTATTCAAAGGGTAAAGCTCAAAGCAAGCCTGTGTTGTCATATGTTAGGATGAAACAACAAGCATGACCTTTAGAGGCAAAAACAAAGTTAGGCTAACTTCAGTTAGGGATGCTATTACACAATCAGTTCCCTGTGTCATAATTGGAAATGTGAGAACCTATTTACTAAAGAGAACTCTCATCTCTCTTGGAGCCCTAGGGCAGGGAGGAGTACATGCAAAGTCATTTTTGTTTCTACCAATCAAGACCTCTTGGTTTGTGTACATCCATTGTGCTACAGCCTGTGACAGATGCCAGTGATTTATGATACATTGCTTTATTCTGTGTGCTGTTTTGCTCCATGAGATTAAAAACCATAACAGGGAGAGAGTTCAATTTTATAATCAGTGCTTCTAGCTCAGATGTAATATTACTTTTGAAAACTCCTCAAATAAATATTGCTGGAAATCCTAGAAAGCCCCATTTATGCCAGTGAACTGAAGACATAGGTCACTTGTCTTCATCTACAGAGGCAACATGGAAACTGTGGTTGAGGTATTGTCTTTAGAAGCTGATCTTTTTTATCCATCTAAATTATTTTGAATTTAATCCATTTTTCAATTTGGTTAACTCACCTTATTAAACTTTAATATATTTTAATGGGCAGTGTTTTGGTTGTCTTGTTATCTCAACAAGAGGTATTGTTTTTCAATTTCCTGTAACTTTTAGACACATCTAAACAAGCGGTAGGATGAATTTGTTCACTCGATCTGATTCTACCATGCTCTGTTTATAATAATAATTAAGAATTTATTGCCTTAGACTTGCAGCTGGCTCAGTCCAGCAGGAGCAGTTAATTGAATTTCAAGTGCCCAGAGTCTTTTTGCTATGAGAATCTGTTCTTGAATGAGACTACATTTGCTGGGTTATTTCATTGAGGCTACTCTTGGGGAACTTGACCAAATAATCGCTGTCTTTCACCAAATCTCAGTTAAAGTTGGAATAGCAAGTAAAGGAAGATGGGATGGTGGGAAGTCCTGTAAGTGTTATGAATTTAACAAGTTAATCAAAATTTAATGCATAATATTCATGGCACTTTGGGTTTCTTGTGCATATTAAGCCCTTTACATGCATATGTTCATTTAACCCTCCACAGAACCTCATATAGTATTACCAGAGAGGTGAGAATTTGCCTGAGCTCATAGAATATAACAGTGTTGAAGTTGTGCCTCAAATCAAGGTCTGACTCCAAAAATCCAGGCTTTTAGCCACTTGTCACTTAAAATTCCTAATATGAAAACCAAATAATTTTTATTGGGTCCAATTAAGGTACAAGTATTCACTTCAAGTCTTCTGGTAAATAAATAATATTTTTATATCACAGTCCATTTAGGTTCCACTTAGTTCTCTCTTTAGTGTTTTTTTATTCCTTAGTTTGCTCTTCTTTGTCTTTTCTAAAAGACAGATACTCTGCCCATGTACGTTATTGCTTTCAGGGGGCGAAGTACCCTTCTTGGTAATTCTAATCTTCACCTATTACAAGCCATGAAATATGAACAGCACTAATTGTACCAGAATGTCATTTCCATTGCTAGATATAATAAGTTTAGGGGCAGTTATGCAATTCAGAGGATCATCATCATTATCATCATGATCAATAATAACAGCAGCTTTTATTGAGCATTGACTCTTTACCAAGACTTACTCTAAGTGATTATGAATATTGCCTTTAATCCTTACAATGCCTGTACAAAATAGGGGGTACCACTATTCTTGTTTCATAGTAGGTGAAGCTGAGATTCAGAGTCAAGTAAATCTGTCTAGGATAACAGAGAAAACTCATGACTTAAGAGTTGGACATCCTGGACTCCCATCTAACTCTGTCTCCTACTAACTTCTAACTTTGTAGCATCACTGATTTTGTTTATTGTCTCTAGGCTTATAGTTTTGAATTATGAAAGTAGTAAAATTTCATGAAAGATAATTTGGAAAATATATAAAAAATACTCATTACAGGAAAATAGTCACCTATTTGGTGGTACTAACCAAACAGTCACTGTTATATGTTGGTAGTATTATTTATATATTTAGCAATGAAGAGAGTTGTTTTCTTTTTTCTTATCCTTTTAAAAATAAAGTTGCAATCACACCATATGTGGAATTTTTTAAAAATAGACTATTTTCTGGACATGTTTTAGATTTACAAAAAAAAAAAACAAAAACCTTTGGAAGATAGCAGAGTTCCCATACACCGCACACTGAATCTCCCCTACTACTAACACCTTACATTAGTATGATGTATTTGTTAAAATTAATGAACCAATATTAATATATATATTAATATATTTATGCCCATATTTAATCATATTTCCTTAATTTTTTTCTAATATCCTTTTTCTGTCCAGGATCACATACAGGACATCACATCCATTTAGTTGTTATGTTTCCTTAGTTTCCTCTTGGCTGCAACAGTTTTTCAGACTAACTTTGTTTTTCATGATCTTGGCAGTTGTGAGGAGTACTAGCTAGGCATTTTAAAGAATGTCCTATTAGAATTTACCTGATTTTTTTTTTTCCCCATGAGTAGACTGGCATTATAGGTTTTGGGGAGGCAGACCACAGAGGTGAAGTGCCATTTCCATCACATCGTATCCAGGCTACATCTATCACCATGCTGCTGACCTTGATCACTTGGATGAGATAGTGTTTGCCAGGGTTACCTACTTTAAAGTTAATCTTTTCCCCTCTTCCCACATTATATTCTTGAGATGGAAGTCACTTTTGTACAGGCCATACTTAAAGCTTGGAAAAAAAAAGTTTTTTCCATATTGTTGTACAATTTGCATAAACATTTTTTTAATGCCTACCTACCATCCCATGGTTTACTAAACTACTTCTTTATCGTTGGACATTTAGGTTGTTCCTTTTGTTTCTTTTTGTTTCTTTTCAAAAAGAATCTTATAAGTCGGATTACAGGATTAAGGGTAGAAACATATTGAAATTCTTGGTGCATACAGTTCCACCAAGGAAGTGTACCAGTTTACACTTGCATTAGCAGTATATGAAAATGGGTCTTTTACTTGCCCCTCTGTGCGTTGCTTACTATTATTTACCTTTTTGGTTAGGTTTCTGGCAAAATGGAGTTTTACTGTTATTTAAATTTTTTAAAATATTTATTTATTTTTGAGAGAGAGAGAGAACGCGAGCAGGGGAGGGGAAGAGAGAGAGAGGGAGACACAGAATCCGAAGCAGGCCCCAGGCCCTGAGCTGTCAGCACAGAGCCGGACACAGGGCTCGAACTCACAAACCATGAAATTATGACCTGAGCCAAAGTCGGACGCTTAACCGACTGAGCCACCCAGGCACCCCCCTACCCCTTTAAAAAAAAATTAATACTGTTATTTTGTATTAATTTTATGATTACTAAAGCAGACAATTTCCCCATGTATTTCTTGACTAGAGCTTCATCTTATTCACATGTATGATTAGGATAATAATGTCTCTAATATGTGAAAGAACTTTGAAAGCTGTGGAGTCCTAGATAGAGACCAACCATCAACCATTGTAAGGAAGCTTCCCAAGTCCCTTTCAGGCCTTGAGGTTTTGAGCTGTTGCCAAGGGTTTGCCAAATGTAAATGCTGACAATAATTTTAAGGTAGGAGAGTTCCAAGTAATAGGGCTTGTTATCATATAACAAATTTGACTTTGGGAAGAATGTGGTAGCCTGAAGTTATTAAATAGATGAAAATTGTCAAATGTGTCTAGTAGGTTGTGAAATTGGTCGTTCATATAAAAATATTTAGAAAATATATAAAAGTCTGCATGATCAGACAAAAATGGAGGTGTGGCGGTTTCACAGCCTATCTCCCTCCTTTTTTACTCATGGGATACATTTGGGCATTGACTGTTTAGTTAACTAACCCCACCCCAATCTTTGAGGAGATAAAGGGCAAAAGTGGTATGAATGGGTTTTTTCAAGAAAATTAATTGGAAAAAATAGGAACCACATTTATCTGGTACCTGATTCCTGCAAGGGGGTGGATTGAGGTGTTCAGTATAATTAAACATTTTAAAGTGTAATGTGTTTGGTCACACTGTTAATCATATTGATATACAAACATTGGCATCAAAAAGACTTGGATAAATTAATTACACTTAGGCTGATACAAATGCTGAGTGGAGGGAGGCCACGGAAATAGTAGCTGATCCTCTTTAGGATGCAGAAATCATTGGTCTCAACTCAGGCTCTCAAACATACCACAGACTGGGCAGCTTAAACAACAGAAGTTTATTTCTTACTGTTCTGAAGGTTGGAGGTCTAAGATCAGGGTGCTGACAAATGTGGTTCTGAGGACTCTTTTAGCTTGTAGGTCCTCGTGTACTCATATGACCTCTTCTTTGTGTGAGTGTGGAGAAGGAGAGAGAAAGCTCTCTGATGTCTTTTGTTATAAAAGCATTAATCCCATCACAAGGGCCCACCCTCATGACCTCATTTAACCCCAGTTACCTCTCAAAGGTCCCATCTTCAAATACTGCCACACTGGATATTAGGGCTTCAATATACAAATTTTAGGGGACAACATCCAGCCTATGACATCATCTGATTGTTAACGTGGTGTACTTATGGATGTGGGTACACACCACACAAATACACATATCATGTACACAAAAGGAAAAATACGTGCTAGATCATGGTCAGTATATTAGTTATTTTGGTTATTTCCCACTTAGGCTAATGTATCAAGTCTTTTTGTTTGATTAGGTTCATTTACTAGTGCACATGAATGTTAGTAACTAACTAAACAGTGATTTATCCTATAACAAGAAACACACAGGTAGATGTTGCTGGTTGACTCAACAGCTTGAGGCTGTTAGGGCCAAGGCCTTTATAATTCTCTTGCCTTTTTTTTTTATGGTTGCAAGATGATAGCTACAGCCACCTTTCCAGCTCTTATATCCATATTCCAGGCAGGAGACAAGAAAAATGGGAATGAGCAAATGGGATATGTTAGCTGAGTCTTTTAAGGATTTTTCTAGAAGCCCCAGTCCATGACTTCAGCTTATGTTTTATTGACCAGAGCTATGTCACATGGCTACCATTAACTAAAGGGAAAACTGGGTAACAGAAGTTTTATTTGGGGACTGAGTTTGCCCTCTAACATGTGGGTTCTGTTAATAAACAAGAAAAGAAAAATAGGTATTGGTTTAGAAGTTAGCTGTGTGTGCCGTAGCTACATCCCAAGCGCTAAAACAGATTGTGAATTGACAGACCCGGCATCAATGTGTAGATAACCCTCTCACAGGACAAAACAGCTGCTTAGGAAATTCCTACCCCAAAGAGATGTTTAAATAGTGTATCTTCAAAGGAAACTTATTTAAGGGATTGGGGGAGACAATCTACCTTACACACTGGCGTCTTCATTCACAGGACAGCCACCAGTTTAATCCAGTTTAACCTGAGGAAATTTTGAGGTGGTTGGCAGATGTGCTGTTTCAAGACTGCTTTTTGGCTCTCCTAGTGATTCCTGCTTCTGAAGCACACTGCTTTCTTTCATTCAGAGACATCTTGTTCTTGTCTGAATCATTACACCGTGACTCATCTTGTGTTGGCTCCTTGTTGGGGTTTCATGAGGTTATCCAAAAAATTGCAGGGATAAGAGAAACACTGAACTGCTGAAGATTAACAGCAGGGTGTTAAGAGATATGAACCATTTGTACATCTTTCATTGTCATACTTAGCAAGTCAAGAGTTTTGCATTTGTAAATCAATGAATAGCTGTTCCACTTTCTGCTATAAGAAAGATGGAAAGGAAATCACCTGCTTCTTTACAAAGCTGGGGTTTTAGATCACTGTGGTTGCAATGTGTAAGTTTTTTGAGTTATATGTATTGTGAGTTATGTGGAGGATGGAATAGAAGACAGCAACACTCAGCTGGGCATTATAGTAATCCAGGTGAAGGTTATGAGAGAAAATTGCAGATTCTTGCAAGGAACATAGCTGGAACAGAAGGTATAGGATGTGGCTACTAACTGGATGCACAAGAAGGAAGAGAGGGAGAAGAAAAGTTAGAGGGATAAGTCAAAGTTGATTCAGGCTTCAGGACTCTGAATCTGAGAGAATGGAGCTGACACAGGGGACAAGGAGACTCAGTAGGACCTGTTTGGTGGTAATAGGAGGGATGATGTGTTCTGTCTGTGTTCCTTCATACGTTTTGTGGAGCAGGTAGAGCATGGCCATTAAAGTGCTTAGTTGTAATTCTTTCTACTTCATGACAACATTTGATTTGAATTTTGAATTCAGATCCATTGGACAGTGTACTTAAAATTCATTCTACATTAAGACAGAGTAAGAATTTGTATTCAATACCCATCTCTTCCCATTATCTCCCATATGCCTAAACCCAAATTAGCATATACTCCAGAAGGGGGCAAATTAAACTGAAGTGTTTTAAATGCATTTCTCTTTATTGTCTGTTTTAGGTTTAAAGGGACTTTTTTTTTTACATTTGTCAAATTGCCAGCCAGCTTTCCCAGTTCAACAGTCTCCAACTGGCTTTGATCACTGTGGATAAATTGATTGTGAAGCAACCTACACACATTCTGATGATCATCCTTTAATATATTGAGCTGGCAGAATGATGTCTATTAACAACTGTGGAGCCATTCTTAAATGATTTAAAATACTTAAGGTATATGAAGATGTTTGGCTCCTTTGATAAGCACCCATACTTTACTCCCCTATGATTCCATATTTAAGTCGGTCCAAGGAGTTTCAGAAAATATTTTTGAGGCAGGGAAACAGAATTGAAGTTGATTTCTTTTCTTCTTTACTCTGGTCTCATCTTCTGATATTCCTGTCTCTCTACACGGGCTATGTAGTGGGACAGCAGCTATATGTTTGGCTCTATCACATTTGTGCGCTTAGACCATAAAGAGGCTAACAGGAATATCAATTTTCCCTGTCCTATCATTCCTGCTATATTAAAGCACATCCGAACAGGAGTCTTGCTCTGTGTCTCTCTCTCTCTCTGAGGACCCTTAACCTCCCTATATATAGCTCAGCTAGCAAGTATTTACGTCTTGCTCAGCTACCAGTGTACATGTTTCTCAGCTGTATCTTGGTTCTAGTTTATGTTCTCTTCCTTGTTCATTTAAATCTTTTAAAAATTATATTTCAGAGATTACATATCTCCCTGTAAGCTTCCTTAAATGATTTTTGGAATAGGAATTACCCATCTATGCATCCGTAAACCCCAGTAGAGGTCCCCAAACTCCCTCAAGTTTGATTGTGGGAGAAGATTCAATGTTAGGAATAGAAATCTTTCCTTTTTTTTGGTGAAGACATTATTTCTTTCACATATTTTTTTAGACATTAACAGTTGGTGGGTACCCATATTAGTAAAAAAAAAACCCCAAAACAACAACAAAAACAAAACAGTAAGAAACAATAACAACAACCAAAAACAAGAAACAAACCTAATATTTATTCAGCATCTTTTGTGTGCTGGGAACTCCTCCAGGCTTTTATGTTTATTTCACACATATGAAAATTGAGACCCAGACATATTAGTGATTTGTTCACACAAGGTCACACAGTCAGTTAGAAGGGAACCTGAGTTTGAGCCCAGGACGTTTGATTTTCCTCCTCCTTCTCCTCCTCCTCTTCCTCTTCCTCCTCCTCTTTTTCCTCCTCCTCCTTTTTTTAATTTTAAAAGAGAGCATGGTAGCAGGGGAGGGGGGTAGGGGAGAGAGAGAGAGAGAGAGAGAGAGAGAGAGAGAGAGAGAGAGAGAGAGAGAGAATCTTAAGCAGGCTTCATGCCCAGCACAGACCCTGACACAGGGCTTCATCCCATGACCCCAGGATCATGACCTGAGCTGAATCCAAGAATCATATGCTCAACTGACTGAGCCACCCAGGCACCACAAGGTTGTTTGAGTTTTGAGTCTACATGATTGACTCCTTTGTTCTCACAGAAACTCAGTTCCTTATAACATGTCCTAGAATATTTTTTGCTAACAAGGATTGTGTCACATGTGCTCACAAACTACTTAACTTTTAAAAGGCACACTTCTGGATATTTCCATATCCTCCAGCATTGATGGATCTTGGAATCTTTGGGAAGCCACTGCTTGGGATGAGGTAGGCTGTGACAAAGGGTAGAAAAGCCTTCCTACAGCGCTTTACTCTGGCCTCAAAGCTCTGCTGACGTCTTACTGAGGTTTGAACCCCTTTTCATATTTTTACTTACAGTTTGCCTCCTCTGTCTAGGACTCAAACAGGTGTCTAACTGGAGACATATCAGAGTAACAGCCACCATTTTGGCCTCATACTCCCCCATCCATTCCTTCATAAAACTGTCTTTGTACTTTGTCAAGCTCATTATGTATCACTCTTTTTCATTATGAGTTCTTTCTTTAGAGGATTCTCAGGCACATAAGAAATGGACTTCTATCAGTCAATTTCTCAGTTTCCTACACAAAGGTGGACATGTCTGAATCCCACATGAGGCCCGTCTCAGTACCTCAGTACCATCCCATGAGCCACCACTGGCTCTCACAAACCATAGTTTTCCTTCTGTCTCACACTCCCACAACTGCCAGGTCCATCCAGCCCAGAAGGGTGGGGGAAAATAAGCCTGCTTTTCTGACTTGACCTACTCAGGCCAGGGTTTAGGGGCTAACATTCATATTTCTTTGTATTTCCTCTGACAGAGGTGAAGATCAGTCTGTACCCTGCTCTAATCTGTAGTAAAAACTTAAGTATATGTGGCTCACTGAGACTTTATGCTCTGTCTTTGGAAAAGCAGAGATTCCCTCATTCCAAAATCTTTCACTTGTCCAAACAGAGTTTTTAGATTTCTCAACCACATTTTCATCTGTCCATTCTACAAAGGCATGAGTGATGGTTTTGCTCAGTTTCAGGAAATTTGCATTTTAAAAATAAAATCCAAGATGGTCACTCTCTCTTTACTTCCATGTCAGTGAATAGCCTCACCAGGGGTGAGAATCTGCTGATTCTTCCTGCCTCCCTGGAAGGTGAGTATCCTCACAACAGTTTCATTGTGAGCACCCTTCACAATCCTTTGATCTAAGTGAGTATCATCTACTTGCCATTTTGCTGCCTCCTTTTCTCCTTCACTGTTTTATCCTTAGGAGAACTGTAAGCATCTCCCCCCTGCCTTTTGCTATGTATTTGGAAAGGTAACTCACTCCCTGCTGTGTTTCCCAACAACCATATAAACGTCCTTTGGTACTAGAGGGAAGGCACAGCAGCATCTTCAGTCTTTAATGCTCTCAGGTACCAATGCCATGACACAGTTGCTTATCCTCTTTTTGCTCACTTTCCATTACACTGTCCCACCTCACCCATGACCTGTACAATGTGGACTGCTATCGGTCTATGGCAGTTCTAGTTACTGGTCAATCAGGAGTTCTTCAGGGGTAACTGGGTTGGTTTTGGTACTTTTTAGATTAACCCAGCTGTGCCTGCCAAGAATCTCACACTAATTGAGGAAGCATACACTATTATACAAATTCAGTGCCCATAGAGAAGGGCTTATGAATAAACTTTTAGGGCTTGCTTCTCAGACTCTTTGGGAAGGAATTTGCAGTATTTTGCAATCAGTGGCTGGCCATTAAAAACTCTATATATCTTTCTGTGGGTATATCTGGATACACCCATCCTCGTGGGTTCCAATGGCCCCTGCAGGGTTGTTTCCATAACTTCCTTTCACTTACCTGGTGATAACACAGCCCCACATGCATCTCTTGTCATTGCTTGGCAAGTAATTTGATAGGTTGTTGAGGAGGAACTGACAAACTATAGCAATAAATAATAGAATCTAATTATAGCTATATTTCAAAAGTGTTTGCCATGTACCACTCTATCAGAGACTTTTTGTACCTTATCTCATTTCATCATCATATAATAAGATAGGTATTTTCCACATTTTACATATGACAAAGCTCAGATTAAGTAACCTTTTCAAGGTTACTCAATTTCCAAATACCTCATCAGGTGTGGCTCTAAAGCTTGTGCAATTTCCATTATGTTTGCCTCTACCCATTGGAACTTGGTTAATGGAGATGCGCAGACAAACCACCTAGCAAGCCCAGAAATTAATAATGGTGTTCCATTAAACTACTCCCAAATCAGAACCTGAATTTTGGTTAGGTTATGCTGCTGTGATATAGCAGAGGTTTTTCTCTCAAAACCCAGCTTGTGCCTTTTACCAATTCAGTGGGCTTTCTGGAATCTGGAAACTGGAAGATGATAAGATGGAATCTGATGGACTGGAGGATACTTTTTAAAGGGCCAACTTGATACCTCTTGTCATCAGCTGTTTGGTCATTCTTTTTTTTTTTTTTTCCTCCTGTTTCCTGATTTTCCCTAATGAATGTAAACTTCATGAAGGAAAAGAACTTTGTTCACTGCTGTATAGCCAGAACGGGCAGTGCCCATAGAAGATGCTAAATAAATATTTGTTGAATGAATGAAGAATTGGGTGGAAAAAACAAAACAAAAAAAACCTTTGCCAGCCCTTTGAGAACGAGCTGCCCCTGACATTGCATCTGCCAATTTCCAAGAGAACCAGGGAATCTGCTGTATATTTGTTTATTGGCCTGATCTTAACCATTGCTGTGTAACAGGCAAATCCTACCTTATCTATCATCTATCTGTTTGTCTGTCCTCCCTTCCTTCCTTCCTTCCTTCCTTCCTTCCTTCCTTCCTTCCTTCCATCCATCCATCCATGAGTCCATCCATCCATCTATCCATCTATCTATCTTAGAGAGTGCATGCACAATTGGGGAAGAGGGGCAGAGGGAAAGAAAGAGAGGATCATAAGCAAGCTCCACACTCTGCATGAAGCCTGATGAGGGGCTGGAGCCTGACGAGGGGCTGGATCCCACGACCTCAGGATCACGACCTGAGTCAAAATCAAGAGTTGGATGCTCAACTGACTGAGACACCCAGGCACCCTTATATTTACCTTTCTATAGAAACTTGTAAATATGGTTGACTAGGTTTTTGATTGTGATGGGTTCTCTTTCACTATCAAGTTAGCTTTTAGGAGAATTTTGTAAATGAACATAAGCAATAGATCCACTTACATCTGTTGGTATGAATGAATAGAGCCTCTGGAAGAAGGGCTCCTAATGAATTAGTCCCTGAACCTAGGGCTAGGATACCCTCACCCACCATGCCAGCCTACCAGCCCTGGGGTTGTAGACGAGGTCTAGTACTGGAACTTATGGCTTAGCAGTCAAACAGTACATTCCTTGGTTTCTCCCTATGGGTGTGGTGCTGAAGATGGCCCTTGAGGAACAGTTTTCAGGAAGAATGAATGGATGGTGGTGGTGCTACCTAGGGAAAGACTCATAGCACATTACTTGGCTCATAGTAGAACAATAATACATGTTTGTTGGAAATAAACATAAAAATGAATAAATGAGTTTGGAAACAGGCCATTGGAGCCATTGACAACACAAGCCTCTGAATGGATGCTGATTTCTTGCTCTCAGTTTTGCTATCATTTGGAAAGCATGTCTTTGAGTAATTTAATGGGTGGGGAGACAGAGGGAAGAGCAATTACTTTCTTGACTGAATGAGGGGTTTAGAGGCAGTGTGTATGTACCTGTGATGGGCAGTGTAACAACAGGCCCCTCAGGGATGCCAATTTTTCTAGCTGGTGAGTGAGTTTGTCTGCAGTCTTGAATGAAATGGGCTGACATGCAAACTATGTAGCAATATGACTAGTTTCAGTTTATTGGTAATGTGAAAGTAGGAACAGAACTGTTGTAGTTTTTTTAATTTTTTTTGCTTTATTCCTTTTTTTTCTTTTTTTTCAATATATGAAATTTATTGTCAAATTTGTTTCTATACAACACCCAGTGCTCATCCCAAAAGGTGCCTTCCTCAATACCCATCACCCACCCTCCCCTCCCTCCCACCCCCCATCTCTTACTCGACACATCCCCAAAGGCAAGGGAATTAAAAGCAAAAATGAATTACTGGGACCTTATGAAGATAAAAAGCTTCTGCACAGCAAAGGAAACAACCAACAAAACTAAAAGGCAACCAACAGAATGGGAAAAGATATTTGCAAGTGACATATCGGACAAAGGGCTAGTATCCAAAATCTATAAAGAGCTCACCAAACTCCACATCCGAAAAACAAATAACCCAGTGAAGAAATGGGCAGAAAACATGAATAGACACTTCTCTAAAGAAGACATCCGGATGGCCAACAGACACATGAAAAGATGCTCAACGTTGCTCCTTATCAGGGAAATACAAATCAAAACCACACTGAGATATCACCTCACGCCAGTCAGAGTGGCCAAAATGAACAAATCAGGAGACTATAGATGCTGGAGAGGATGTGGAGAAACGGGAACCCTCTTGCACTGTTGGTGGGAATGCAAATTTGTGCAGCCACTCTAGAACTGTTTTAGTTTTTATGACCTCTGTGTTTTTCAATTTATATTTAATTATTTTTACATATTTAACATTTCTTTTATTCACACACTCACTCCATCCTGCCTCTCTCTTTCTCATTGGTTTTGTGGTTCATATTGGTACACAAAATATATCAAGTTCTTCAATGATGGAAATAGATTGTTTTTATCTTTCTCTCTCTGTACACACTGTCTGATCATGAGTGTACTTCAAAAAGGGAAATGTAAAAGAGAAATTAATCAGAATCGCTTTGTTTCTATGGCACTGATGAAAGCATGGACTTTCCATGGATAAAATAAACTTCACCTTAAATCATTTTCCCTTGAGAGATATTAGTTAAAAGCAGCTATGCAATTCCCACTAGAAAGAAGACTTGGGTTACTGCTATCTGTTTAGGACATTTATGAGATAATATTCTCAAGATAAGCATGGTACTGCTGGATAGCGGATATCTACAACTAGGGATAAAACCCATACTTGTCCTGGTATAGAAAGTTAGTCATGTTCACCCTCCATCAGAGCTCTGTATTTTTCTGCCACGAGGGAGCGGAACCTATTGTCCCTCTAAACTGCCAACTCTTTGAAGGTACAACTGGGCTTTATTTATCCGTGCAGAGCATATGGTTCTGGTACACAGTGAGTCAGTTTTTCTCTAACTTTTCCACTAAAGTATGCTAAGAGCAATGGGAGTTTGTATTTTTTGGGCATTAGTGAGGCCTGGGGGTAAATTTAGAAGCACCTTATGGCACACATGACATTTCTTTGCTATTTTATATTTATTTTGTTTGTTTATTTATTTATTATTATTATTATTATTTTTAAATTTACATCCAAGTTAGTTAGCATATAGTGCAACAGTGATTTCAGGAGTAGATTCCTTAATGCCCCTTACCCATTTAGCCCATCCCCCCTCCCACAACCCCTCCAATAACCCTGTTTGTTTTCCACATTTAAGAGTCTCTTATGTTTTGTCGCCCTCCCTGTTTTTATATTATTTTTGCTTCCCTTCCCTTATGTTCATCTGTTCTGTATCTTAAAGTCCTAATATGAGTGAAGTGATATGATATTTGTCTTTCTCTGACTAATTTCGCTTAGCAGAATACCCTCTAGTTTCATCCACGTAGTTGCAAATGGCAAAAGTTCATTCTTTTTGATTGCCAAGTAATACTCCATTGTATATATATACCACATCTTCTTTATCCATTCATCCATCCATGGACATTTAGGCCCTTTCCATACTTTGGCTATTGTTGATAGTGCTGCTATAAACATTGGGGTGCATGTGCCCCTTTGAAACAGCACACCTGTATCCCTTTGGATAAATACCTAGTAGTGCAATTGCTGGGTCGTAGGGTAGTTCTATTTTTAATTTTTTGTGGAACCTCCATACCGTTTTCCAGAGTGGCTGCACCAGTTTGAATTCCCACCAGCAGTGCAAAAGAGATCCCCTTTCTCCACATCCCCACCAACATGTGGTGTTGCCTGAGTTGTTAATGTTAATCTTTGCTATTTTATCTTTAAAGTTCTTTTGTATTTTGTGTTGTAAATAATGATGTACTTTTTTTAATTAAAAAATTCAAATGAAATCAGTGCCTTTGAAAAATTCACCATGTTTACATAGTGGCTTTGGGTACCTACTGGCCTACCCCCATGTATTCCTGGAAGTACAAACAGTTCAGGTCTAAAAATAACTGTAGAAAGTATTTGCCTTCATCATTTCAGGCTGCTCTAACAAGAATACCAGAGATTTGATGGTTTAAACAACACCATTTATTTCTTACAGTTATGGAGGCTGAGAAGTCTGAGATCAGGGTGCCAGCATGGTAAGGCTCTGGTGAGGGTCCTCATCCTGGTTTTCTCATGTATTGGAGAGAGAACCCTGCTTTCTTCATCCCATTTTAAGGGAATTAATCCCATTTGCAAGGGCTCCACCTCATGACCTAATGACCTCCCAAAGACCCCACTTCTCAATACCATCACATTGAGTATTTAGGCTTTAACATATGAATTTTAGGGTGACACAAATATTCAGTCCATATCAGTATGAGTGAACTGAATATTGAGTGAACAGATGATAGCATCTTAAGAGTTGGGAGGACATATAGAAGTTGGGAATACAATCTTCTTTGTAATTCAAAAATTCCTTCTGCAGTGTTCTTGATAGTTATTCTCTCAGCCTCCACTTATTGTGCCAGGCAGATCACTACCTTTCAGAGAAATATTTTGGGTTATTAATTTTTAAATTTCTTAATTATTTTTTTATTATATTTTTAAAGTTTATTTATTTATTGTGAGAGAGAGGATGAGGAGGAGATGGGCAGAGAGAGAGAGAGAATATATCCAAGGCAGGCTCTGCAGGCTCAGCACAGAGCCCAACGTGGCGCTCAAACTCATGAAACTTTGAGAACATGACCTGAGCCGAAATCAAGAGTCAGATGCTTAACTGACTGAGCCACTTAGGTGCCCCATAATTATTAATTTTTAATTAATAGGCTTTTAAAAGAGCAGTTTAGGATCAGAGCAAGATTAAACAGCCTTACACACACATGCACAGTTTCCCCTACTATCAGCAATGCTCACCAGAGTATGACACTTACTAAAATTGATGAACTAACCAACATTGACACATTATTATCAAAGTCTATAGGTAGCATTAGAGGCTACTTTTGATGTTGTACATCCAACAGCAGTGGATTTAGACAGATATGTAGTGGCATGTATCTGTCATTATAGTATCATATATAATGATTTCACTTCCCTTCCCTCCCTCCCCACTAACCTCTAGAACTAATCTTTTTACTGTCTCCATAGGTTCACCTTTTTCAGAATGTCATATACTATTTAGAGTCCTACAGTATGTAGCCTTTTCAGATTGTTTTCTTTTATTTAGTAGGATGCATTTCAGGTTCCTCTGTGTTTCTTCATGGCTTTATAGTTCATTTGTTTTTAGCACTGAATAACATTCTATTGTCTGGATATACCATAGTTCATTTATCCATTCACCAATTGAAGGACATCTTGGTTTGTTCCAAGTTTTGGCAATGATGAATAAAGGTGATATAAACATTTGTGTGCAGGTTTTTGTGAGTCTGACATAGTTTTTACTTGCTCTTTCTCCTTATGCTAAGTGGAAATCTGACTTCCTGTAACTTCTCTGCATCAATAATATGCTGTCTACTCCTTCTTTTATAAAGATACCTATCTATGAATTCCTATGGTTTTTCTTTTTTATTAAATTTAAAATTAAAAAAATTTTAATTTAAATTTTATTTAATATACAGTGTAATATTGGTTTTGGGAGTAGAATTCAGTGATTCATCACTTATATACAACACCCAGTGCTCATCACAAGTGCCCTCCTTAATACCCATTGCACATCTAGCCCATCTCCCACTCACGTCCCTCTGTCAACCCATAGTTTGTTCTTTATCATTAAGACTCTCTTGCGGTTTCTCTCTCTTTTCTTTTTTCCCCACACTTCCCTTATGTTCATCTGTTTTGTTTCTTGAATTTCACATGTGAGTGAAATCATATGGTATTTGTCTTTCTCTGGTTGACTTGCTTCACTTAACGTAATACATTGTAGCTCCATCCGTGTCATTGAAATGGCAAGGTTTCATTCTTTTATTTATTTACTTTTTTGTATTTTTATTTATATTTTTAAAATTTACATCCAAGTTAGTTAGCATATAGTGCAACAATGATTTCAGGAGTACATTCCTCAATGACCCTTACCCCATTTAGCCCATCCCCCCTCCCACAACCCATCCAGTAACCCTTTGTTCTCCATATTTAAGAGTCTCTTATGTTTTGTTGCCCCCCCTGTTTTTATATTATTTTTGTTTCCCTTCCCTTATGTTCATCTGTTACGTGTCTGAAATCCTCATATGAGTGAAGTCATATGATTTTTGTCTTTCTCTGACTAATTTCACTTAGCATAATACCTTCCAGTTCCATCCATGTAGTTCCAAATGGCAAGATTTCATTCTTTTTGATTTCCGAGTAATACTCCATTGTATATATACACCACATCTTCTTTATCCATTCATCCATTGATAGACATTGGGGTTCTTTCCATACTTTGGCTGTTGTTGATAGTGCTGCTGTAAACATGGGGGTGGATGTGCCCCTTCAAAACAGCGCACCTGTATCCCTTGGATAAATGACTAGTAGTGACATTGCTGGGTCATAGGGTAGTTCTATTTTTAGTTTTTTGAGGAACCTCCAAACTGTTTTCCAGAGTGGCTGCACCAGCTTGCATTCCCACCAACAATACAAGATTCTCTTTCTGCATCTTCACCAACATCTGTTGTTGTCTGAATTGTTATAGCCATTCTGACAGGTGTAAGGTGGTGTCTCATTGTGGTTTTGATTTGTATTTCCTTGATGATGAGTGATGTTGAGCATTTTTTCATGTGTCGGCTGGCCATCTGGATGTCTTCTTTGGAGAAGTGTCTATTCATGTCTTTTGCCCATTTCTTCACTGGATTCTTTTGTTTTTTTGGGGTGTTGAGTTTGATAAGTTCTTCATATTTTGAATACTAACCCTTTACCTGATATGTCATTTGCAAATATGTTCTCCCATTCTGTCGATTGCCTTTTAGTTCTGCTGATTGTTATCCCTCACTGTGCAGAAGCTTTTTATTTTGATGAGGTCCCAATAGTTCATTTTTGCCCTTGTTTCCCTTGCCTCTGGAGATGCGTTGAGTAAGAAGTTGCCGCGGCCAAGATCAAAGAGGTTTTTGCCTGCTTTCTCCTTGAGGATTTTGATGGTTTCCTGTCTTACATTTAGGTCTTTCATCCATTTTGAGTTTATTTTTGTGTATGGTGTAAGAAAGTGGTCCAGCTTCATTCTTCTGCATGTCGCTGTCCAGTTTTCCCAGCACCACTTGCTGAAGAGACTGTCTTTATTCCATTGGATATTCTTTCCTGCTTTGTCAAAGATTAGTTGCTGATACGTTTATGGGTCCATTTTTGGGTTCTCTGTTCTGTTCCATTGATCTGAGTGTCTGTTTTTGTGCCAGCTTTGTAATACATCTTGAAGTCCGGGAGTGTGATGCCTCCAGGTTTGGTTTTCTTTTTCAAGATTGCTTTGGCTATTTGGGGTCTTTTCTGGTTCCATACAAATTTTAGGATTGTTTGTTCTAGATTTGTGAAGAGTGCTGGTGTTTTTTTTGATAGGTATTGCATTGAATATGTAGATAGCTTTTGGTAGTATCAACATTTTAACAATGTTTATTCTTCCAATCCAGGAGCATGGAATATTTTTCCACTTGTGTGTGTGTGTGTGTGTGTGTGTGTGTGTGTGTGTGTGTGTGTCTTCAATTTCTTTCATAAGCTTTCCATAGTTTTCAGTGTATAGATTTTTGCCTCTTTGGTTAGATTTATTCTTAGGTATTTTATGGTTTTTGGTGCAATTGTAAATGGGATCGATTCCTTGATTTTTCTTTCTGTTGCTTCATTTTTGGTGTATAGGAATGCAACTGATTTCTATGCATTGATTTTATATCCTGCGACTTTGCTGGATTCATGAATTAGTTCTTGCAGTTTTTTGGTGGAATTGTTTGAGTTTTCCATATAGAGTATCATGCCATCTGTGAAGAGTGAAAGTTTGACCTCCTCCTGGCTGATTTGGATGCCTTTTATTTCTTTGTGTTATCTGATTGCTGAGGCTAAGACTTCCAATACTATTTTTTTTAATTTAACTTTATTTTTTATTTTTTAAAATTTATATCCAAATTAGTTAGTATATAGTGAAGAAATGATTTCAGTAGATTCCTTAATGCCCCTTACCCATTTAGCCCATCCCCCACTCCCACAACCCCTCCAGCAACCCTCAGTTTGTTCTCCATATTTATGAGTTTCTTTTGTTTTGTCCCTCTCCCTGTTTTTATATTATTTGTTTCCTTTCCCTTATTTTCATCTGTTTTGTCTCTTAAAGTCCTCATATGAGTGAAGTCATAATTTTTGTCTTTCTCTAATTTCACTTAGCATAATACCCTCCAGTTCCATCCATGTAGTTGCAAATGGCAAGATTTAATTCTTTTTGATTGCTGAGTAATACTCTATTGTATGTATATACCACATCTTCTTTATCCATTCATCCATCAATGGAAATTTGGGCCCTTTCCATCCTTTGGCTATTGTTGATAGTGCTGCTATAAACATGGGTGTGCATGTGTCCCTTCACAACAGCACACCTGTATACCTTAGATAAATGACTGGTGGTGATATTGCTGGGTTGTAGGATAGTTCTATTTTTAGTTCTTTGAGGAACCTCCATACTGTTTTCCAGAGTGGCTACACCAGCTTGCATTCCCACCAACAATACAAAAAAGATCCTCTTTCTCCGCATCTTCGCCAACATCTCTTGTTGCCTGGGTTGTTAATGTTAGCCATTCTGACAGGCGTATGGTGGTATCTCATTGTGGTTCTGATTTGTATTTCCCTGATAATGAGTGATGTTGAGCATTTGTTCATGTGTCAGTTGGCCATCTGGATGTCTTTGGAGAAGTGTCTATTCATGTCTTTTGCCCATTTCTTCACTGCATTCTTTGTTTTTTGGGTGTTGAGTTTGATAAGTTCTTTGTAGATTTTGTATACTAACCCTTTACCTATGTCATTTGCAAATATCTTCTCCCATTCTGTCGATTGCCTTTTAGTTTTGCTGATTGTTTCCTTCGCTGTGCAGAGCTTTTTTATTTTGATGAGGTCCCAGTAGTTCATTTTTGCTTTTGTTTCCCTTACCTCCAGAGACGTGTTGAGTAAGAAATTGCCGCGGCCAAGATCAAAGAGGTTTTTGCCTGCTTTCTCCTCGAGGATTTTGATGGCTTCCTGTCTTACATTTAGGTCTTTCATCCACTTTGAGTTTATTTTTGTGTATGGTGTAAGAAAGTGGTCCAGCTTCATTCTTCTGCATGTCGCTGTCCAGTTTTCCCAGCACCACTTGCTGAAGAGACTGTCTTTATTCCATTGGATATTCTTTCCTGCTTTGTCAAAGATTAGTTGCCTATACGTTTATGGGTCCATTTTTGGGTTCTCTGTTCTGTTCCATTGATCTGAGTGTCTGTTCTTGTGCCAGTACCACACTGTCTTGATGATTACAGCTTTATAGTATAGCTTGAAGTCTGGGATTGTGATGCCTCCAGGTTTGGTTTTCTTTTTCAAGATTGCTTTGGCTATTTGGGGTCTTTTCTGGTTCCATACAAATTTTAGGATTATTTGTTCTAGCTCTGTGAAGAATGCTGGTGTTACTTTGATAGGGATCGCATTGAATATGTGTATTGCTTTGGGTAGTATCAACATTTTAACAATATTTGTTCTTCCTATCCAAGAGCATGGAATCTTTTTCCATTTCTTTTTGTCTTCTTCAATTTCTTTCATAAGCTTTCTATAGTTTTCAGTGTATAGATTTTTCACCTCTTTGGTTAGATTTAGTCCTAGGTATTTTATGTTTTTTTGTGCAACTGTGAATGGGATTGATTCCTTGATTTCTCTGTTGCTTCATTATTGGTGTATAGGAATGCATTGATTTCTATGCATTGATTTTATATCCTGCAACTTTGCTGAATTCATGAATCAGTTCTAGCAGTTTTTTGGTAGAATCTTTTGGGTTTTCCATATAGAGTATCATGTCATCTGCAAAGAGTGTAAGTTGTCCTTCTCCTGGACAATTTGGATGCCTTTTATTTCTTTGTGCTCTCTGATTGCAGAAGCTAAGTCTTCCAATACTATGTTGAATAACAGTGGAAAGAGTGGACATCCCTGTCTTGTTCCTGACCTTAGGGGGAAAGCTCTCAGTTTTTCCCCATTGAGGATGATATTAGCATTGGGTCGCTCATATATGGCTTTTATCATCTCAAGGTATGATCTTTCTATCCCTACTTTCTTGAGGGTTTTATCGAGAAAGGATGCTGTATTTTGTCAAATGCTTTCTCTGCATCTATTGAGAGGATCATATGGTTCTTGTCCTTTCTTTTATTGATGTGATGAATCATGTTACTTGTTTTGTGGATATTGAACCAGCCCTGCATCCCAAGTATAAATCACACTTGGTCGTGGTGAGTAATTTTTTAATGTATTCTTGCATCCAGTTGGTTAATATCTTGTTGGGGATTTTTGCATCCATGTTAATCAGGGAAATTGGTCTATCCTTCTCCTTTTTAGTGGGGGTCTCTGTCTGGTTTTGGAATCAATGTAATGCTGGCTTCATAAAAAGAGTTTGGAAGTTTTCCTTCCATTTCCTTTTTTTTGGAACAGTTTCAGGAGAATAGGTGTTAACTCTTCCTTAAATGTTTGGTAGAATTCCCCTGGAAAGGCCATCTGGCCCTGGACTCTTGTTTTTTGGCAGATTTTTGATTACTAATTCGATTCCTGACTGGTTATGGGTCTGTTCAAATTTTCTATTTCTTCCTGTTTCAGTTTTGGTAGTGTATGTGTTTCTAGGAATTTGTCCATTTCTTCCAGATTGCTCATTTTATTGGCATATAATTGCTCATAATATTCTCTTATTATTGTTTTTATTTCTGTTGTGTTGGTTGTGATTTCTCCTTTTTCATTCTTGGTTTTACTTATTTGGGTCCTTTCCTTTTTCTTCTTGATCAGACTGGCAAGTGGTTTATCAATTTTGTTAATTCTTTCAAAGGACCAGATTCTGGTTTCATTGATCTGTTCTGTTTTTTTGGTTTCAATAGCATTAATTTCTGCTCTAATCTTATTATTTCCTGTCTTCTGCTGGTTTTGCGTTTTATTTGCTGTTCTTTTTCCAGCTCCTAAGGCGTAAGGTTAGGTTGTGTATCTGAGATCATTCCTCCTTCTTTAGGAAGGCCTGGATTGCTATGTACTTTCCTGTTATGGCCGCCTTTGCTGCATCCCAGAGGTTTTGGATTGTGGTGCTATCATTTTCATTGACTTCCATATACTTCTAAATTTCTTTAACTGTTTGGTTAGCCCATTCATTCTTTAGTAGCATGTTCTTTAGTCCCCAAGTATTTCTTACCTTTCCAAATTTTTCTTATAGTTGATTTCGAGTTTCATAGCATTGTGGTCTGAAAATATGCATGGTATGATCTCGATCTTTTTGTACTTACTTAGGGCTGATTTCTGTGCCAGGGTGTGGTCTATTCTGGAGAATGTTCCATGTGCCCTGGAGAAGAATGTATATTCCGTTGCTTTAGGATGAAATGTTCTGAATGTATCTGTTAAGTTCATCTGGTCCAGTGTGTCATTCAAAGCCATTGTTTCCTTGTTGATTTTTTGATTAGATGATCTGTCCATTGCTGTGAGTGGGGTGTTGAAGTCTCCTACTATTGTGCTATTATTATAAATGAATTTCTTTATGTTTGTGATTAATTGGTTTATATATTTGGGTGCTTCCACATTTGGCGCATAAATGTTTACAATTGTTAGGTCTTCTTGGTGGATAGATCCCTTAATTATGGTATAATGCCCTTCTGCATCTCTTGATACAGTCTTTATTTTAAAGTCTAGATTGTCTGATATAAGTATGGCTACTCCAGCTTTCTTTTGTTGACCATTAGCATGATAGATGTTTCTCCATCCCCTTACTTTCAATCTGAAGGTGTCTTTAGGTCTAAAGTGGGTCTCCTTTAATTTTTAAATTAATTAACTCCCTTAATTTTTGTTTGTCTGGGAAACTTTTAATTTCTCCTATTTTGAATGATACTGTTGCTGGATAAAGAATTCGTGGCTGCATATTTTTCTTACTCAGCACATTGACTATATCCTGCCACTCCTTTCTGGCTTGCCAAGTTTCTGTGGGTAGGTCTGCTGCAAACCTGATCTGTCTTCCCTTGTAGGTTAGGGGCTTTTATTCCCTTGCTGTTTTCATGATTCTCTCCTTGCCTGAGTATTTTGTGAATTTGACTATGATATGCCTTATTGATGGTAGGTTTTTGTTGAATCTAATGGGAGTCCTCTGTGCTTCCTGGATTTTGATGTCCTTGTCTTTCCCTAGCTCAGGAAAGTTTTTCACTATGATTTGCTCACATAACACTTCTACCCATTTTTCTCTCTCTTCATCTTCTGGGACCCCTATGATTCTGATGTTGTTCCTTTTTAATGAGTCACTGATATCTCTAATTCTTAAATTGTGCTCTTTTGCCTTAGTCTCACTCTTTTTTTCTGCTTCATTATTCTCCATAAGGATGTCCTCTATATCACTGATTCTCTGCTCTGCCTCATCCATTCTTGCTCCTGTGGCATCCATTTGAGATTGCACCTCAGTTATGGCATTATTAAATTTCATTCTGACTACCTTTTACTTCTTTTATCTCCATAGAAAGGGATTCTAATCTATTTTTGACATCATGTAGTATTCTTATTATTGTGTTCTAAATTCTGGTTCAGACATCTTGCTTGTATCTGTGTTAAGTTCCTAACTGTTGTTTCTTCCTGCTCTTTCTTTTGTGGTGAATTCCTTTGTTTCATCATTTTGAAGGAAGAGAAGGAATTAATCAGGTAAAAAAAATTAAAATTAAAAACAACACACACATAAAAATCAAATAAATGATGTTAGATTCTAGATGTTTTTTGGTCTGGTTGTTGAAAGGAGATTGATAGATTAGAGAAAAATGGAGGAAAAAACAAAAAAAAGGAAAAGAAAAATGGAAAATGTTTGAAAATTTAAAACAATGAATACAATGAAATAGAATAAAATGAAATGATGGAAGCGAAATAGAATTTTAAAAATTTACAAAGAAGTAAAAAATACAATAGAAAAAAATACAAATATTTTTAATAAAAATTGAAAATAAAAATAAATTTTTTCTCTTTCTGTATTTAAGAATAAGAAAAGAGAAAGGAAAAAAACAATTGAATAGATCAACCAGCAAACAGACTGAAATATGATTGAAATTACATCGTTTTCTCGTAGAAGTGAAACTATGAATCACTTTATAGTCCATAAACTAAGCAGGCAGAGAGACTTGTGGTGTTCCTGAAGAGCCCCAGTGGGTGGGACTTAATGTAATGGCTCCATTCTCCACTAGATGCCACTGCTTAGCTTACTGGGGTGGATTGTTGTGGCACTTGTAGGTGTGTATGCGCATGTGTGGGAGGGGTGAAAATGGCATCACCCAGGTACGCAGTCTCAAGTATCAGAACTCTGTTCTCCCTGATCGGCAGTCATACACCCCTTTTTGTCTCTGGCACCTCCCTCCTGAGTTTTATCTCAGATGTGGCTTTGTTTCCCAACCCTTCACTTCTGAGGGACTGTAGCTTTGACCCGTTCAGACCTTTTGTGGGAGGGTCTCACTGAGCAGTGGCTGGATACCAGCCACACGCAGGAATATTCGCAGGACCATGCTGCTGCCGATGTCCAGAGACAGCGGCTGAATGCCAACCCACCCCAGAAAAAGTTCACGCGATCATGTACCAGCAGCATTTCAGGGATTATGGAAAAGCACAACACATATCTGGCACTAGGCTTCACCCTTAATGACCTTGTTCCAGCACCAGTGAATGTGGTTGTTCTCTGGAGTCTGCTGGGACCAGGTGGCTGTACAGCATCTACCAAATGTCCTTCCAGCAGGGGAACAACTTTCCCCATGTGGCCCAAGTATCCCCAGACCTCACTTTACTTCTGGGGGTTCACCTTTCTCACCAGAGCACTGCTAGGTATTGAGCTGTGGAGTTTCAGACTGTGCTCCCACCTAATTGTAGAGTCTTAATGGAATTTAAACTCTAGCCTTTCTCCCTTTTTATTTCAGTCTCTGCGGCTTTTTCCACTTTCTCTCCAGCTGCTTTTGGGGGGTGCTTTTCCCATACTCTCCCCATTTCCATTCTCTCTCCACAAGCAAAAACAGCTCCCTGCCCTCCATGGCTTCTCTCTCCCCTGGGTTATCTCTCTGTATTACATACCTGCTGAGTTCTGTAGTTCAGGTTGTGCAGATTGTTGTATTAATCCTCAAATCAGTTTTTAGGTGTCTAGGATGGTTTAGTGTTGATCTGGCCGTATTTCATGGACACAAGACCCCCAAAAAACTTCCGTGCTGTTCCACCATCTTGGCTCCTCCCAAGGTTTCATTCTTTTTGATGGCTTAGTAATATTCCATTGTGTTAATATACCACATCTTCTTTATCCATTGATCAGCTGATGGACATTTAGGCTCTTTCCATAATTTGGCTATTGTTGAAATTGCTGCTATAAACACTGGGGTACAAGTGCCCCTGTGCATCAGCACTCCTGTATCCCTTGGGCAAATTCCTAGCAGTGCTATTGCTGGGTGTTAGGGTAGATCTATTTTTAATTTTTTGAGGAACCTCCACATTTTTTTCCAGAGTGGATGCACCAGTTTGCATACTATTGAACACTTAAAATATGGCTAGTGTGACTCATGAAGCGATAATTAATTTTTTTTAATTTTCAAGAATTTAAATTTAAATAGTGAGATGTGACTAGTGGTCATGATATTGGACAGCACAACTTTACAATATCTGACAAACCATCTAAAAACTATTATATAATTTAATTGAAGTTGAATATTAAGCTGGGAGACTCATGTTTCCTGGAATGCACTGGTTTCTCTCTCTTACTCTGTTTATAAGTTGCAATTTTTTTCACTCATAATTTCCTAAAGATTTCTGACAGTGATTTTATGTCACTGGTTCATACCAGCAAGTTGTTTTCAGTCTGGGATATAATTGAATCTAAATTAAATAATTATTTCTTTCAAATCAACCTTTTTTTTTATCATTTCCTTCAACATGATTTTCCTCCTTCTTATAATGTGAACATCATTTTCCTTGACAGAAAAAAGATGTAAGCAAAAAAATGTAATTTGTTTCTACTTTTCATCATTGGCATTATTTCCATCTTTCCCAAACAGTTAGCTTTCCCTTTATGTACTCTTCTTGAAGTTGATGTAGCTAACAGGACCCTTTCTGTTGTCAATAGAGTTTATGTTTTTCAAACCCAGATTATTCTGGCTACAGCATTTTTACTAGAATACTTGTGGCTGTATACTACTCTTTTATGTCCATCTGAAACCATGAGATTTTTATTTCTTCCCTAGTGTGTATGTATGTATGTATGTATGTATGTATTTCAAGTTTATTTATTTATTTTGAGGGAGGGAGAGAGAGAGAACATGAGAGTGAGTGTAAGCAGGGAAGAGGCATAGAGAGAGGGAGAGAGAGAATCCCAAGAGGCTCCATGCTGTCAATGCAGAGCCTGATAAGGGGCTTAGTCCCAGGAACTGTGAGATCATGACCTGAGCCAAAATCAAGTGTCCTAAGACTGACTGACTGAGCCACCTGTTGCTCCATCCATCCTAGTTTTTTGAAGTCCATTTTGAAATTTGAGTTTGTCAGGAACATGAGTAACCATGTAAATTTCTTTAACTGCTGTTCCTTTTGCATCCCCTGGGAATAAGATTTGATTATATTTTAATTCAGTCCAACCTATCCAGTGATATTGACTGACTCTTAAGTGCCAGGCCCTAAGTCAGGGCTGGAGATTCCTAGGTGAGTTAGACATGAGCCTTCCCATCGTAGGAATTAAACTCTACTAAGATAATCAAACTCCTATACTACAAGCCACATGCAGTGAGGTGCATGCTTATTAATGATATTTATGAGGTCCTGGGGGAGCATAACAGAGAGACCAGGGTTGATTCTGCTTGCAGGGCATGTAGAATGGGAAATGAGGTTGTGAAGAATCAGAGAGTTCTGCCAAACAGAAATGATGTTTAAGCAACAATGAGTAAGAGTTTGTAGGACAGGGAAGCTGGGTAATATGGTATTATTCATGAGCAAATGCCATGAACAGAAGCCCAAGTAGTTGATATGCTCTGGGCTTCCTAGCTAGGTTTGCAGCTGGAGTATAGAGTGCTTCTTGGCAGAGTGAACAGACATCAGGATGAAGCTAAGCAGCAGCTAAATGGTGAGGGACCTTGTATGTTATGTTAAGGAATTTGAAAAAAACTTGAATGTTCTTGGACAAGAGAAGGGAAATAGATTCCTCTTTTAGAAAAACAATCCTGGTGACATCAACTTAGGATATGCTAGACTTGGGACAACTTGTGAAGGGGAAATCATTAGTCAAGAGGAAGGTGAAAATTCCAACTAGAGAGGAGGGGTTTTGTTGGAGCGACATTTGGGAGGCAGCACTGATAGGGTTAGGTGGTTGATTGGCAATGGGGGAAGGAAGAAGCAGGAAGATGATTCAGAAGTTTCTCATATGTTTTGTTGTTCTTATTAGGGTCCACTTTTTCTCTTGAATCACTTTCCCTTTGGGATCTCTGGATCTGAGATCATGTCTGTCTTTTCTCTGAACTTTTAGAAACTTGTCCCAACGGTAAGTGAGTGTGTGCTAATTTTATCCAATGTTCCAGTCTTCCTGCCCTAGGGATTCTAGGATGTGCTCATCATATATTTTTAAACTTCTCTATTTTGAGATCACTTTAGACTTATAGAAGAGTTGCAGCAATAGTCCAATGACTTTCCATATACTACTCACCTAGATTATCTTTCACATCTTACAAAACCATAAAACAATGATCAAAACTAAGAAATTAACCTTAGAACTAAATCACTGTTGGGGTGTGTGAGTGGCTTAGTTGGTTGAATGTCTGACTCTTGATTGTGGCTCAGGTCATGATCTCATGGTTCTTGAATTCAAGCCCTGCATTGGGTTGTGTGCACTGACCATGTGGAGCCTGCTTGGGATTCTCCCTCTCTCCCTCTCTCTTCCCTTTCCCTGCTTGTACTCTTTCTGTCTCTCTCAAAATAAATAGACTTAAAAAAAGAAGTAAATACTATTAACTGAATTATAGAATTTATTTGGATTTCACCACTTTTTCCACAAATTTCCTTTTTATTTATTCTAGGATCCAATCAAAGTTTCCTCATTACATTTAGTTACATTTCTATAGTATCTTCCAATCTGTGAGTTTAGCATAATGCCCTCAAGGTCCACCCATATTATTGCAAAAGGCAGAATTTCCTTTTTTAAAAATGGCTGGAAAAAATATATATCTATATTTATATCATCTATATCGATCTCATATTTATTCATCATCAGTGGATCCTTAGGTTGTTTCCATCTCTTGGCTATTGCATGCGATTATGCAATGAACATGGAGGTGCAGATATCTCTTCAAGATACTGTTTTCATTTCTTTTGGATATATCCCCAGAAGTGGGATTACTGGATTGTATCGTATTTCTATTTTTAATTTTTTTGAGGAACCTCCATATTGCTTTTCATAGAGGTTGCACCAATTTACATTCCTAAAAGTACACAAGGGTTTCCTTTTCTCCACATCTTCCCACACTTGTCTCTTGTCTTTTTGAAAATAGCCATTCCAGTAGATGTGAGGTGAAGGCTCATGAAATGCTTTTGTAGGGAACCTTGGGCTATTCTGCCCCATTTATGTATTTATTTATTCAATCATATATTTATATTAGGATGGATTTATGGATATTAATTTTATTATTGAGCCTATTAGCCCATGTTAGTATTATTTAATTTTCTGATAAAGTTTTTCCAATTAAGGCCATTGAATGCTCTTTCAGGGTCCTGTGCCTTTTTCACATGCCTGCGTCCTTTATTTTGAACACTTCTTATTTTCTAGCACCACAAGATGCTTTGTGCTATTCTTGTATTTTCCCCACACCAGTCCTGGAATCAACCAGTTTCCAAGGAGTGCTCACAACTTCTTAATACGTTCCTATCACTTCTCCTTCACTAAGCAGTTCTTCCTTGTTGACTGGAATTGAGTGAAAAATAAGAGAATGACAGATAAAGCATCCCCTTTTGTGCTTCCTCAAACTTTTGAGAGAGAAAAATTATCAGTAAGACATGTTGAATTCACATTCAACAAATATTTATCAATAACCCACTCTATGCCAATGCTGGGTTAGGTGCGAGGATGTACCCTCTGGTACCTGACAGAGTGTTCTCTAGGCAGCTTTTTCTATATTTTGATAAAAGAGAAGAGTTAGGAGAAGAGCTCATCTTTAAGTAACCCGAGTTTTGCTTTGTTATGCCTCATCTGGTATTAGAAAACTCCATTAACCTAAAATATTCCCCAGCTTCTAACTTACTGAGGTGTACTCAGGAGGTGTCTCATATGTCCTCACAAACAAGGCCAGTGAGTCATGTTCAGTTACTATGAAGAGGCCTCTGTTTGTTCCTTGTCTTGTTGCTCCACTGCCCTTCCTCTGCTGTGAGTCACTTGAAAAAAAAATTTTTCCCCCTTTAAATAACTTTTGGTTAGTATGTCTCCAAAGCAGTGCTGCCTAGCCCTAAAGTCTTATGGAATGTTAGTGAAAATGGTACTTTTGGTTGCTACTTATGGTACTCACCAATCTACCTACCCACCTCTCTTTCTTAAGATGTAGTTGTGAGTCCCTCATGGACTGGATCAGGAGACGTCACCATGTATTTTTCAGAGTCCACTCTCTCCCCAGTTGAAGAAGGCTGTGTTTGTGAACCAGCATCTTTGTGCCCACTGTCTTCTTCATGAACAAGATGATATAGGAGGTTCCTAGGTCTCTTTTGCAAGTAATCTTGGACATTCTCCTTTAATTCACCAGGCAGGTCTGACCCCAGTGTGGTGTGTTGGGCTGGAGCTCAATCTTGAGACACAAAGCATGCTTATATTGAGCTGAAAACAATTACTGTGCATTTATTGTTCAAAAGGTTCTTATTATACTAAGGATGTGTGGAACACACATAATTTCTTCTGTCTACACTTTAAGACTGAAGCCAACTCTTTTCCTCCTCCTCTCAAAATTCTATTTTTTTTCAGGTTAAGCCCACTCAGGATTTTTTACCAGTGTTAATATATTTCATGTTTTCTCACCATTTGGGTCCCTTTTCTCTGAACATTCTCTGGTCTTCCAAAAATGTGAGGTCAAAGTGACTATTTGGCTGAACCAGAGAATATCAGACTAGACTGTCCCCTGTTTTGTTCTACCCATTCTTCATCTTCTGGTAACAAAACACATGGTTCCTTAATGTTTCTAGTTAAGCCATATATCTACAAATCTGATAAGTTCAGAATTTATAAGTAATTATTTAATAATCAAAGATACAATAAAAATAATCATATTGATTTTGATATGTATTTTTAAAAATAATGTAACTCCCGGGGCGCCTGGGTGGCGCAGTCGGTTAAGCGTCCGACTTCAGCCAGGTCACGATCTCGCGGTCCGTGAGTTCGAGCCCCGCGTCGGGCTCTGGGCTGATGGCTCAGAGCCTGGAGCCTGTTTCCGATTCTGTGTCTCCCTCTCTCTCTGCCCCTCCCCCATTCATGCTCTGTCTCTCTCTGTCCCAAAAATAAATAAACGTTGAAAAAAAAATTAAAAAAAAATAAGTGTCCAATAATGGCAGCTGTTGTTATTTTGAGTTACTGCTTGCTGAAATAATGACTAGCATTTTCCTTTTACATATTTTGAAGAATGTTCATATACCTCATCTCGCTTGTTTCTTGTGACAACTTGTTAAATAGGTAGGGGGACCTTATTATTAAAATTGGAAGAAGAAACTAAATGGGGCTTGGCTTAATTAGTAGAAGAACAGAGACTAGACTCCAGCCTTCAGACCCAAATCCCTTGAAATTTCAAATGAATCACAATACCAATGTAAACTCATCCACTGGGGAACAGACAGAATAGCTAATGTATAGTAGAATTACTAATGTTAGAATCTGATAAAGAAGTAGAAATACAGATGAATATAGAAGGTATTTTTTGGGGGAATACCCCAAAGATGATATAAGGAAGTTTCCTTCTGTGGAGTGTGTTCTTGTCATTAAATGTGAAGGTGCTTGATGGTCTGCAGAAAGAAATTGAGGCTCAAAGTAAATAGCGTTTAAACAACTGCTTTAGGGATTGAGTGACTAGAACTAGATTCTAGGCTGAAAGAAAAATACTTCCTTTCAGGAACAGTGAGTATTGTTAATTTAACAAACCTAAGTTACAGAATGATTATAAAAAGATATGGAAATTCTAGTTAACCTTCCTGTGTGGGGTGTTTTGGCTGTGGAGTTACTTTCTTCATAGTCTCTATCTCACTTAAGGGAAACAAATGTGGTATAGCTCATTAGGGAAGCAAAACTTCCTTGGGGCAGTAAGATGTAATTAAACTTTTTAAATTTTATTTATTTAAATTAAAAACATATATTTATGAGAGAGAGACAGACACAGAGAGAGAAACAGAGCGTAAGTGGGGGAAGGGCAGAAAGAGAGGGAGACACAGAATCCAAAGCAGGCTCCAGGCTCTGAGCTGTCAGCATAGAGCCTGATGGGGGCTTGAACTCATGAACTGTGAGATCATGACCTGAGCCAAAGTCAGCCTACTATCAGCACAGAGCCTGCTTCAGATTTTCGGTCCCCTTCTCTCTCTGCCTCTCCCCTGCTGGTTGTTTTTCTTTCTCTCTCTCTCTCTCTCTCCCTCTCTCTCTCTCTAGGTCCCCCCCCCCAAAAAAAAATAAATAAACTTAAAAAAAAGTTTAATGTTTACTTGAAGGCTAGAGTGCCCCTAAAGCATTTAATTTAAAGGTTAACTTGCTTCTTTTAAAAGCTTTCCAGAGTAGAAAATTCAACAGTACAGCCTCAGTAGTTCACCACCTAATTGTCAAAATACAATTTCTCTGTACCTCCATTTTTTCTTTAATAAAATAGGAGTGTTATTCTGATTCAAAACGTGATAAAGTCCACAAAAAAGTAAAGACAACTTATTTCATGCAAAATAATTAATAAAAACCAACTGAACAAAATGTATCCAACTAAATTATGACAATATTCTATAAACAATACACAAAAACCAAGTAGGATTTAATCTAGGAATGTGGAACCATAAAAAGTAAGCCAATAATAGATTACAAGAGGAAAACTATACTAATAAATATACAAAGGGATTTGATTTAGTTCAATATGGATTGTTAAATGCTTGGTAGAGAAGGAATAGAAGAAACAGCCTTAGCAAAATAAACAGAAAAGAGTTTTGTGGACCAATAAGAAGTATGTCACAAACCCAGAGTTTTGATTAGTTGAATTTCATGCCTTAGTTTGAGAGAAAAGAGGGAAAATGTTAGAAATCATTATTAAAAATCACATTAGCTGTTTAAAACTTAAACATATTCTTACTCAGATATTCTTTTTTTTTTTTTTAATTTTTTTTTTTTCAACGTTTATTTATTTTTGGGACAGAGAGAGACAGAGCATGAACGGGGGAGGGTCAGAGAGAGGGAGACACAGAATCTGAAACAGGCTCCAGGCTCCGAGCCATCAGCCCAGAGCCCGACGCGGGGCTCGAACTCACGGACCGTGAGATCGTGACCTGGCTGAAGTCGGACGCTTAACCGACTGCGCCACCCAGGCGCCCCATCTTACTCAGATATTCTTATTCAGATAATGTCTGGAGTAGGACAAAAATATTTTCACTATCAACACAATTTTGGAAGTTCTAGTCAATATAATCATGAAAATAAAGCAAGAAATACAGATTCTTGACAAGGACAAAAAATGCTGTAATTATTTTCAAATGACATGATTATATATATAGAAAAGCCAAGAGACTGTACATTAAAAATGTTAGAGGTAAAAAAGCTCAGTTTACTGGTGTATTTCAAGATTTTGGCCAGGTCATTCTTTGTTGTTGGGGCTTTGCTATTTGTTTCAGGGTTCTTAGCAGCATAACTGATCTCTACCCAGTAGATGCCATTGTAATTCTGCATCCTCACCTCCAAGTGGTCCTCAGACAAACTTGGTTGGAGTTGAGAACCACTGCCATTGATTAAAAAAAGAAAGGAGAGGGGCGCCTGGGTGGCTTGGTCGGTTAAGCGTCCGACTTCGGCTCAGGTCATGATCTCACGGTCCGTGAGTTCAAGCCCCGCGTTGGACTCTGGGCTGACAGCTCAGAGCCTGGAGCCTGTTTCAGATTCTGTGTCTCCCTCTCTCTCTGACCTTCCCCTGTTCATGCTCTGTCTCTCTCTGTCTCAAAAATAAAATAAAAAGGTTAAAAAAAATTAAAAAAAAAAAAAGAAAGGAGAGGGGCACCTGGGTAGCTCAGTTAATTAAGTGTTAGTCTTCAGCACAGGTCATGATCTCACAGTTTGTGAATTTGAGCCCCAAGTTGGGCTCTGTGCTGACAGCGCAGAGCCTGGAGCCTGTTTCAGATTCTGTGTCTCCCTCTCTCTTTCTGCCCCTCCCCAGCTCACACTCTGTCTTTCTCTCTCTTAAAAATAAATAAACATTAAAAAAATTAAAAAAAGAAAGGAGATTTTAAATAACAGAAAAAAAGACACCTTGTTTTTTGTATTATGATTTATATAAAGAAGAATTATGAGGAAAATTGGTACATATCTTCAATAATTGGATTTTGATAATATTTAGGAATAATTGTCAAATTTGGATGTGTAATAATGATATTATGATTACATTTTTAAAAAGTCTTTTTTTAGTGATGTGTATTAATATTTATTGAGATATTTAGGGTTAAAATTCGATATTTAGGGTTAAAAAAAGCAAATATATATCTTATATTTGCTTAAACATACAACTGAAGAGGATAGGTATACAGATGAACTGAAAATTGACTATGGGTTGATAGTAACTGAAAGTAAGCAATGGGTACATGGGGTGGGTTTATCAGACTACTCTCTAACTTTTGTATATTTTGGACATTTTTCATAATAAAATGTTTTTGAAGTGACAGTAGTAGAAAAATGCCATTTTGACATATTCAGGTAACTACAAGAAGAAATAGCTAAAAAGAGATGCAGAGGGACAGGGGGAGTTTTTGTTAATAAACTATTTAGCACTACTTCACTATTAAAGGTATGTGTGTCAAATACTTTGATGAAAGATAAAAAAAAAAAAAACCTCTGAAGTCCAAAAAAAAAAAAAAATAACAAAACACTGAAGAGATGCCATTGATTTTATTATTTTTCTCCTAGAAGATATAGTTTAGTTATACAAAAGTTGCTACATAGAGAAGATGAAGTTAAATGGCATCATGAGGAAGCAGTAAGCTGAATCTAGAATGTGGGACATTGGATGTGGCATGCGACTTTCTCCTGAGCAGGTCGGACTATTCTTTCTCTCTTCTACCTGTTTTTTCTTGAAATGTTAAGAGAGCTAGGGCCTTCTGAGGAGTGGGGATTTCTCTTGACTTCTTGCACTTGGTGGTAAGGAGGCAAGGAAGAGCTGTACCCCCAGGCACAGCAGCCATTGCATCTCACTGACACAGTTAATGGACCCACAGGGAAAACTGGAGTCTGTCTGCACACCTGATCTTCTCTTACTTAAGGGGTCAGAAATGTTCTCTCATTTCCTCCCCCTCCCTCTCCCCCTCCCCCTTTTTATGTCTCCTGGCCTAAGCTGGTTCAGTTTTTATCAGAGCCCTGAGTTGCGGGAGAAGGGAACCTTTGCCAAACGATTACTAAGAACCTTATATTATCTCTTATTTTGCCGTTAATTGTTGTTAGTGTGATGACTTGGCAGGGATCCTAGGGTAGACAAAGAGTAAATGAATTATGATACCAAAGCCCCACCCTGGATGCTAACAATTTTCATAGTTACAAGCAAAACAAACATATTTCTTTTGACCTACTATTCCTATTCCTTGTCAGATGCATAGCACTGCCTCTTTTGTGCTAACACTTAGGCACAGCCCAGGACTCTTAAGAGACAAAACAACATAGTGACCCAAGGCAAGTGTGGGTAGATAGGCCAACAGGATATGTGCTAGTGATGAAATTACAAAGTAGGGTTCATGAGCAAATGGCTAAGAAAGAATTCTTGAGACGTTTTTGGTGCAAAAAAGTGATTTTGTAGAGTAGGGATAGGACCCCATGGGCAGAAACAGCTGCACTGGGATTGTGAGGAGGAACTGATTATATACTTATTAAAAAAATGTTTATTTTTGAGAGCGCGTGAAACAGAGCGAGAGAGAGCAGGGGAGGAGCAGAGAGAGAGAGAGACAGACACAGAATCCGAAGCAGGATCCAGGCCCTGAGCTGCCAGCATAGAGCCCGACATGGGGCTCAAACCCATGAACTGCGAGATCATGACTTAAGCTGAAGTCTGACACTTAACTGACTGAACCATCCAGGTGCCCCTGATTATATACTTTTAATTAAGTGGGGGTTAGGGAATAGCCTAAGTCTCTAAGGAATTTGGAAGCAAGGATTTCAACACCTTGAGGGGCTAGCTGCTATTAAGATAAGGTTTCTTTTAGTCTTTAATAAAACAAAAATAAGGCAGGAAGGCAGACATGCATTCCTTGAGGATGGTCACGCTCTGCATGTTTCAAGTGTCTATCAGAGGGCTACAGGCTGTAAGGAGATTTCATTTTAGCTGCATTTCTCTTGCCTTTGTTTCTCTCATCACTAGGAAAGGTATTCTGAGGGCTCTTGCTTTTTGAGGTCTGTTCCCCAAAGTTTCCAGGTAGAAGCCACCACTTTCAGAGTTAACCCGTTGTGTAAATGCATGATATCTGCAGGAGCTTTCTGCTAAAATAGAAATGGGTTACTTTGGAGGAAGAACACACCAACTCTGTACATCTATAAATAACCCAACTGCAGATCAGTTTATCAAGTTAATTAATTTGAGAGGAAGGTCCTCAAGAAAGGAATTACAAAACAGTACTTTCTACAGGGTTGCCAGGAGAAGGCTCAGGGAAGCTAGGAAGGTAAGAGAAGTGTAAGGAAGAAGAACATGAAGAGATGCTTGGGAAGGCATAGCCTAGGTATGGAGAATCCTTGCCAGATAGGGGACAGCAAAACTCTTAAGTCTAGACCAATATTGTGCATTAGAACTTTCTGCAGTGATGAAAGTGTTCTACATTTGCACTGTTCAGTACGGTAATTACAGCCACGTGTCACTACTGACTATTGAGCACTTGAAATGTGACTGGTGTGATTGAGAAAATGAATTTTAAATTTTATTTAATTTTGCTAATTTGAATTAAAATTTAGATAGCCAGAGGTAGATAGTGGTTCCTGTATTCGATAATGCATGTCTAGATGAAGGATGGTGGGGTGGGGTGGGGAAAAATTACAGAAAGGCAACGTTTGGGGGAAACCAAAGATGCATTTCATTTGGTATCACTTTGTATTTTTAGGCAACACGTAGTTTATCAATTGCAAGTTATATTATATTTAGCAAATTAACTTATATCATGAAATACTTATGCAGATTAAATAGATTGACCAAAGTAAACTATATTGATTAGATTTTCCATGTCCTTCATAATCTTATTTTACTTCTATGAACATAGCTAAATGACAAAAAGGAGAATATTGATTCAGAATTGTCAGAAAGGGGATTCTTTGCTTAATATTCAAGAAAGGCTATAATTACTTTTACAAATAAGTAATTGCAAGTTTTGCTATAAATTTTTCTTTCAGAATTTTGATCATTACTCTTGGCTGCTGAAGCCTAAGATCAAGGCATTTACAAGGGCCACAGTCATATTCACTGAACCTCAACTGGGGTGGAGCCCAAGGACGTTCTCCCCACTGCCCTCAGAAGTATTGCCACACTTTGGAACAGGCAATTAATCAAACAAACCCAACAACCTCTCTTTTAGTGATAGTTGAACATACAGGCATACAAATAGAATTTTTCTTCCTGGTGTTACTAGGATGAATAATGAAAGTATTTTTTGATTGAGTGTTTTTTAATCAAGGCTGAGCTGTTCAGACAGTATTAATTAACTGGCACCAGAAATTTTGCCTAAATCACTTGGTGGCTGTTGGGGGCCATAGAACCTACATAAGAATGCGAATTATCTCATTAAGACAGACTAAGCCAGGGGCACCTGTGTGGCTCAGTTGGTTGGGTGTCTGACTTTGGCTCAGGTCATGATCTCATGGGTTCATGACAGATCATGAATCATGGTTTGTGGGTTCAAGCCCTGTACCAGGCTTTCGGTTGTTGACACAGAGCCCATTTCAGATACTTTGTCCCCCCCGCCCCACGCTTTCTGCACCTCTCCTTCTCATGTGCGTGCCCCCCCTCTCAAAAATAAACTTTATCTGTCTATCTATCTATCTATCTATCTATCTATCCATCCGTATATACATAAAGGCAGCCTAAGCTACAACAATCTTTTGGTATTGTTCAGGAGAAAGGATTCCCTTTGGAATTTTGGAATGTTCTTCTAATTAATGTTCACATTAATTAATCTGGTGATATCTGGCACATCCTTCCTATGCTAGATGGTTATCCCAGAGATAGAATTTTGTCAACTCCCTATTTCATAACATGTGAAACCTCTCTGCCCCCAAATTTCTGCATATATCTGGAGTTCTTAAATTGCTGTGATCACTCATGACTGTGAAATTTCCTCTGAATTAATTGGTTTGGATCATGAATCATCTTGCCATCTTGAGCTGGTATTTCTGTTCTGTACTATGTCAAAACCAAGTGTGAAACTTATTCCTTTACTCATTTTTCACAGATTCCTGACATCACAGAGTGTGTGCATCAGAATTCGAGTTTCATTTATGTGTAAGTTATGACCGAGAACTCTCTGAAAATTGCGTTGAGGTCATTGGAGGTGCTGGATGCTGTTTGGTGACACTTATTAGCTGCCTTCATAAACTGTGCTATCACTCTTGTGTTGTCTTTATAGATTCACCAGCTACACAGAGTTCTTGAGAAGTTACATCCATTTTTAAACTCTCAATCAGGGGCTATGTCCAAATTACCAGTTTGAGTTTTTCTACCTCTTCTGGTTTCTTGCATGGACAGTTCCCTATCAGACTTGTTTGAAATTTTATTGAGAAGCTACTTCAGAATATTTATGAAGTTAGAAGGACCCCAAATTAATCCCAGACCCCAAACTTAAAAAAAAAGCCTTAATTACTTGTGTAATTAAACATTGTTTCCATGGAAAAAATAGCCTAGAAAATTGTCTTCAGAGCATGTAACTTCTTACGGAGGCCTGGTAGGGTAGGTTATTAGGTAATGAGAATATATTCTTGGGATGTTCAGTAATAAACTATGTAGATGTGTTTGTAATAAAGCTTTTAGAGTCTGGGCTCCAAGGTTTCTAGAAACAGGAACAGATTATTAAATAATCTTTGAGATAAATTTGATTTAATGTAAAATTCATAGATCTTAATTGTAAAACTGAATGGGTTTTAGTGGGTGAATCCATTTGTGTAACTACCACACAAATCAAGATGTAGAACATTTCCATCACTCCTGAAAGTCCCCTATGCCTCCTTTCAGATAATCCCTACTCTCTGTAAGGCATCCATTGTTCTCAGAAATAGATTGATTTTTTTGTCATCAAGTGAAATAAAAAAATGTTCTCCTTTTTGTCTGACTTCTTTCATTCAACAGGCTTTAAAAATTCATCCATGTTGTTGCATGCATCAGTACTTTGTTCTTTTTTATTTCTGGGTACTATTTGTCATATGTCTCCATTTACTTAACACTCTATTTTTTCATTAATGTTCTGCAGATTTTTGCATACAGATTCTACACAAAGTTTTAAAAGATTCATATCTATTTCTTTCATTTTTATTTACTGGACCTGTTGAATAAGATATTTAAAAAACTTCAGTGTCTAATTTTTTATTATTACCATTTAGAAATACTATTATTATTTGAATGTTGACTTTGTCTGCTGAGGTCTTGATAAATTTAGTTTTAAGAGCCTCACCCAACCTTGAAAAAAAATTTCCTCAAATTTTCTAGCAATCATTTCATTTGTAAATAGGAACAGTTTTATTTCTCTATTTCTAATCTGTATGTTTTAACTTCCTTCCTTCCTTCCTTCCTTCCTTCCTTCCTTCCTTCCTTCCTTCCTCCCTCCCTCCCTCCCTCCCTCCCTCCCTCCCATTGCACTGGCTAGAGCATACAGTAACATTCTGAATAGGCGGGGTAAGAGTAGAAGTCTTTGCCTTGTACCCGATCTTAGAAGAAAAACATTCAGTCTTTACCACTGAGTGTGATGTGGGATTTTTGTAGATGCCTTCTGTCAGGTTAAGAAAGTTCCCCTCTATTCGTGGTTTTCTGTGAGTTATTATCATAAAATACATTTAAATTTTGTCAAATGCTTTTTCTACATTAACTGATGTGATCATGTGGGGTGTGTGTTTGCGTGTGTGTGCGTGTGTGTGTGTGTGTGTGTGTGTGTGTGTGTGTGTGTTTTAACTGGTTAATATGATGGATTACGATGATTTTCAAATAGTAAATCCACCTTACATTTTTGGAACGACCCCCACTTAGTAGTGGTATATTATTCTTTTTGTATATTGCTAGATTTAATTTGTAATATTTTGGTAAAGATTTTTGTGTTTATATTCATTAGGTATATTGGTCTGCAATTTTCTTTTACTGTCTTTTTCTGGTTTTGATATCAGGGTAAGGCTGGTCTTGCAGAATCAGTTGGGAAGTGTTACTTCCTCTCTCTTTTCTGGAAGATCTTTCTTTCTTTCTTTCTTTCTTTCTTTCTTTCTTTCTTTCTTTCTTTCTTTCTTTCTTTCTTTCTTTCTTTCTCCTTCCTTCCTTCCTTCCTTCCTTCCTTCCTTCCTTCCTTCCTTCCTTCCTTCCTTCTTTCTTTCTGTAGAATTGATATTATTTTTTCTTCAAATCTTTGGTAGAATTTACCAGTGAAATCACCTGGAGATTTATAAACTCTGAGTTAAATTTCTTTAATAGATATAGAGTCATTCAAATGATATATTCCATGGTTAGGTGAGTTTTGGTAAAGTTTGTATTTTTTAAGAAATTGGTGTATTTCATCTATTTTGTCCTACTTATGTGTGGGGTCGTTTGTAGTATTCTTTTATTATCCTTTTGGTGTCTACAGAGTCTGTAGCGACTTTTTTGGCCATGGTATTGTTATCACATATATTTTTTTTCTTTTTCTTCGTCAGTCTGGTTACAGGTTTATTAATTTTATCATGATTTTCGAAGGATCGTTCTGGTTTTGTTTGTTTTCTGGTTTAAATTTTATCAGTTTATTATTTCTTCATTTTTCTTGCTTTGGGTATATTTTAGTATTTCTTTTTCTAGTTCAAGGCAAACTTTTAAAATTGTTGATTTGAGAAATTTCTTCTTTTCTAATATGTTTTGAATGTTATAAATATTCCCCTATACACTTCTTTGTATTCCACAAATTTTAATATGTTGAATTTTCATTTTTGTTCTGTTCATGAGTATTTTCCAATTTCCCTTATAACTTCCTCTTTGATCCATAGATAATTTAGAGTTGGGTAGTTTAATTACCAGATATTTGGAGATTTTCTAGTTATTTTCCTGTTAATGAATTCTAGTTTAATCTCATGATGAGAGAACATATTTTGTATGGTTTCGTTAGAAAAAAACTTTGTCAAAGTTTGTTTCTACCCAGGGTATGGTCCATTTTGGAATGTTTCATCTGCATTTGAGCAGAATGTGTATTCTGTCATTTGGTTGAATTTTATAAATGTTGATTTGCTCCAGGTAGTTAATAGTATTTTTCTGTTCTTCTATATCTTTGCTAATTTAAAAAATCTATTTGTTCTACTGATTATTGAATGAGAGTGTTGAAGTATTCAACTACAACTGAATACTTCTCTTTTTAATCTATTAATTTTTGTCTTCTGTATTTTGAGGATTTATTGTTAGATAATAGATGTTTAGGATTGTTATGTCTTTTTGGTGAATTAACCCTTTAATCATTAGGTAATGTCTCTCTTTACCCTTGATAGCTTTTCCTTGCTCTAAGCTTTCTTTTTTAAGATATTAATAGCCAGTCCTACTTTTTTTTATTAGTCTTTGCATGCTGCATCTTTTCTATTCTTTTACTTCTAATTTACCTGTGTTATTATATTTAAAGTGGTTTATTGTAGCATATAGTTGTGGGTATTTTTTTCTTGTGTACATTCTGAAATATCTATTTTAAAATTGATGTATTTAAAACATTTACTTTTAAGGTAACTCTAGGTTTGGATTTATATACGCTAAAAACAGGTCTACTGTTTTATTATTATTTTTTCTATTATTTTCCTCTGATTTTTGTTCCTCTATTTCTACTTTCCTGTCTCTTGTGATAATTGAATATTTTTTAGTATTCTCTTTTGTCTGTTGAATTTTTGACTCTGCCTCTGTGTGTGTTTTTTAATGGTTGCAATAGAAATTAAAATATATTTATTCTTAACTTTTCACAATCTACCTAGAATAATATTTTATCACTTTACATGGAATGTAGAAATCTTACTACCCAGCGTATCCCTTACTGTTGTAATTTTCATATGTATTATACTGACATACATTGAGACCTCAAGGGCAATGTTATCATTTTTGCTTTCATCCATTGTAAATATTTAAGGAACATAGCAGAAAAATAGTCTTATATTTAGACAGATAGTTATCACTTCTGTTGATCTTTCTTCACTTCCATAATTTCAAGTTTCCCTTTGAGATCCTTTCCCTTCTTTCTTCAGCTCTCCCTTTGGCATTTCTTTCATAGGAGATCTGCTGTTGGCAAAGTCCTCTAGTTTTTGGTTATCTGATAATGTTTTTTCTTCTTCTTCATTTTTGAAGGATATTTTCCCTGGATTTAGAATTCTGAGTTGGCAGTTCTTTTATTTCAACACATTAAGAATTATGTCCTTGAGGCATTCATGGTTTCTCGTGAGAAATCTATGGACCTTCAAATTGTTTTTCCCCTCCCCATAGTACATTGTTTTTCTCTGGCTGCTTTCAAGAGACTGTGTTCTTATTTTTTAGAAGTTTCATGGTCATATGTCTGGGCATAAATTTTATTCAGTTTATCCTGTTTTGGGATTCACTGAGCTTGAATCTATAAGTTTATGTCTTTTGCCAAATTTAGGAAGTTTTCAGACATTAATTATTCAAATACTTTTCTTTGCATCTCATTCTTTTCCTTCTTTTTTGTATTTAAATGGTATGAATGTTAGAGCTCTTGATTTTGTTCCATAGGCCCCTGAAGCTCTGTTTATTTTTTTAAAAATATTTTTCCTCTTTTTGTTCATATGAGATAATATCGGTTTTTATGTTTACTAAGATTGCCACTGTCATCTCCATTTTGCTATTGAACTCACCAAGTGAACTTTTTTTGTTATATTTTTTTCTGAAATTTCCATTTGGTTGTTTTGCATACATTCTGTTTCTATGCTAATATTGTCCATCCTTCTGTTCATTTCCTGAGTGCTTACTTTTACTTCTTGAAGCCTGGTTACAATAGCTGCTTTATAGGTGTTATCTTATGATTTCAACATCCATATCATCTTGAGGTTAGTATTTGCCAATTTCCTATTCCTTTTCAAGATGTCGAGATTTTCCTAGTATTTTATATGTCATCAAATAATTCTGGAATGTATTCTGTTATGTGACTCTAGGTCTTGTTTAAATCATATGGGATTTTTTTTTTTAAATTTTTTTAGCAGGCCATCACCCTGGTTGGGTTCAGGTCCTCCTCACCTTCTGTGGTCCGTGGCTCCATGTCAGGTGAGTTTTCAAAGCCCGCCTAGTGCTTTTCTGATCTGTCTTGTATGAGTACTACCAGTGGCCAGTCTGGGATCTAGTCCATGATCTACCTTATAGTTCAGTTCTCAAAACCTTTGCTATGCCGTTTGCAGTTAGATCCATGCACTCACAGCTTTAAAGTGAGCCTAAGGTTTGCACACAACTTTATGGAATCATTTTTTTCTAGCTCCATCCTATCTTTAAAGTCCCTGACACTTTCTAGTTCCTAGTATCCATGCTTCTGCCCTATTCCTCTGGCAGAAAAGTGAGACCTTTACTCTCTCCACTCTGTATCACATTTCCTACAACTGTCTCTCCTCTGCTTTTGGGGTTAAACAGTGATTGGATAGAGAGGAAAAAGCAATGGGATTCCTTGCACATTCTTGGCTCCACTAAGGATCAGGCCATCTGGCCAGAGAGAAGGCTTCCCCTCCTTCTGCCCAGTCACTGCTGCCATCACCACTACCACCGCCACTGTGACATTGTATGTGTGCTTTCACACTTCAGTAATTTAATTGCCTGATAGAAAAGCAAATCAACATAGTTCAGAGGAAGATGATAAAATCCAAAGTCTTTGTAATATATAATTCACTGTGCCTAGTATATAATAGCATAGCAGGCAGTTAAATTACTGGATGAGGAATTGAAATTTGACTTTTAGTTTGTCAGGTAGAAGATTAGTTTTCAGTTCGTTTGTGTAAGTGTGCGGGGAGCCCATGATTTTCACTAAGCCCATACTCCAGACTTTATACTCTTCTTCCTTATAGAGCACAGTACATCAAATCTCTGCTAACTTCTTTCAGCCTCCCAGTTGTTATTTTCCACTGGATCCTTGGAGTCAAACTCTGTTCTCTGACAGCTCAAACCAACAAGCTTGTAGGTTTCTGCTTAAATTCTAGGTGAGCCATGCAGACTGGGAATATCCTAAATGGTAAAACCTTATATACGGAGATTAGATACAATGTAATTCCTTCTTCCATTTTCTGCCTTCTTCTGGTCACTCTACAGTGACTTTGAATAATTGTTTCTCATAGCTTATCTAGAGTTTATGGTTGTTAACTATGAGAAGTTTTCTTTACTGTGAGCAACTCTGCAAATACTAGAACCAGAACTGCTACATACATTTATTCATTCACTTATCTACCATGTAGATTTATAAGATGTTAATATTTTGCCCTATTTGTTTTCATTTTCTTTTTGAAAATACAATCTTGTAGAGTTAAAGACCCACTTGAATCACATTCCCAGTCACATTCTCGTCTCTTCCCCCAGAGGCAACTAATATTTTAAGATTGGTGAAGAGTCTCCCTGCTCATGTTTCTATATAATTACTGCTCATTTTTATATTTATATAAAGTATATTTAAATAAATTATTTCATACTATATTTTTCTACAATATTCTTTTAGTTTCCGTATTTATCCATATTATAGATCTAATTCATTCATTGTAGCTATCAGGTTATTATTTTAAAGCTGGTAGTGTTTTTCTGTATTGCTCTAAGAGTAGAGGCATAATGTATCTTTGGGTCAGGGTTATGCTTTCCTTTTGGGCCCCTTCAAGTTATCCATGGATAAATCCAAAATACCATTCTAGAGTGGAAAAGTTAGGGACAAGGAGCTGCTTAGCTATCTTAAAAAAAAATGTTTATTTATTCTAAGTGACAGAGAGAGAGAGACAGAGTATGAGCAGGGGAAGGGCAGGAAGAGAGGGAGACACAGAATTCAAAGCAGGCTCCAGACTCTGAGCTGTCAGCACAGAGCCTGATACAGGGCTCAAACCCACAAACCTGAGATCATGACCTGAGCCAAAGTTGAATGCTTAGCCAACTGAGCCACCCAGGCACCCCTGAAACTTAGCTGTTCTAAAACAGAAAACCTTGACTCTCTTGTGGGCAGAATGGTGTTTCTGAAAATTTTATGATCTCATGCTCATTAAGTGGGAGAGCAATGGAAGCTGAGGGCCCCTTTAGGGTACTTCTTTCCATGAGATGTGAGATGGACCTTGAAAATTGCAACCAGCTGTGACATGAAAGAGAGAGAAGGCCAGTTGAGAGACTTCTAGTGAAGAGATATGACCAGTTATCTATGAGAGTAGAAATAACTGATACACAATATTAAGCTTTCTTTGTCTGACTTGATATTTCCCTTTATAATGTCTTAATCTTCTGTAAAGAAGCCTGGGCTTTTTTTTTTTTTTTTTTTTTTTTTTTTCAACGTTTATTTATTTTTGGGACAGAGAGAGACAGAGCATGAACGGGGAGGGGCAGAGAGAGAGGGAGACACAGAATCGGAAACAGGCTCCAGGCTCTGAGCCATCAGCCCAGAGCCTGATGCGGGGCTCGAACTCACGGACCGCGAGATCGTGACCTGGCTGAAGTCGGACGCTTAACCGACTGCACCACCCAGGCGCCCCAGCCTGGGCTTTTGAGAGGTACAGCAACAGAAATCCCTGGGGCATCTGCTTAAATTGACATTGGATGTGTAACAGCCTACACAGATTTAGGGAATGTGTATATGCAGTCATTGGAATGCTTAAAAATATTTGGAAAGAGGAGCCTATAAAAGATTGAAGATCTTGTTGTATGAGTAGATTGAGAGACTTTGATTATTGTTATTTGGGCAGTAAAGGGAAGACCCCTGAAGTCTGGAGTCCTTGTAATGTGCTTAATAAAAAGGCAGAAAAATCATTTTCCCCTTGAAGCACAAAACAACCATCTCCAAAATTATTAATCTCACCATTTAATTTCATGGCATTCTCAGAATGCTCAATGCAATACCTGAATTACAGCAGGTACTTCCACAAGTGAACTGCCTATAAAATCATGAAATTAACAATGCTTTACTCCTTTAATGGGTTCAAGTTCTGGATAAAGGTAACAAGTCCATATTTAATAGTTATCAAGGCCAACTATATATCAAAAATTGCCTAAAAATTACAAAGAAATGTTTAATTTTCAAATAGCTTTTAAATTGGAATATACATTTTTCAGTTAAATAAACTACAAGCACTTTGTGGCAAATCCTAAAGCAATATTTTTTTTTTTTTACTAATTATTTCTTATTGTAGACATTTTCAAGCATTAGTGGCTAATGTTCACATTTTTCAGGATGCAGTAATGAACACTCCTAGATGATAGCCTTAGAACTCCAAGGGTTTATAAATGAGAAGCAATTAAACCCTCAAAACAGTAGTTTTAATTTTTATTTTAAAGTAAATGAGGGGCGCCTGGGTGGCTTGGTCGGTTAAGCATCCGACTTCGGCTCAGGTCATGATCTCACAGCCGGTAAGTTCGAGCCCCGCGTTGGGCTCTGTGCTGACAGCTCAGAGCCTGGAGCTTGTTTCAGATTCTGTGTCTCCCTCTCTCTCTGCTCCTCCCCTGTTCATGCTCTGTCTCTCTCTGTCTCAAAAATAAATAAACGTTAAAAAAATTAAAGTAAATGAAATGTTCTTTTTTAAAAGAGTTTAAAATCACTAGTTTCTTTTTTCATCTGATTTCCAAGGTATTCATGATTTCAATTGCACAGATCATGATATCCAAATGTTTCTAAAAAAATTATTTTTCCTCATTGAAGAGATGAACATTTCTTCTCACATGATAATATTATTTATATTTACAACTATACATAGAATTTGACTATGGATTCTATTGCCAGAATGTTTACTGGTCATTATATTTTTAGGGGAAAAAGCAGTTTGTTACTATTTTTATGTCTCAGTGGACTCATCATTTAAGCTGGGCTTTAAATCTTTAATATAAAGTTAACTGAACTGATTGGAAGCTTATGCTGCCTAAAATTTAGATTTTTAGCAACTCTCTTACAGTCTGTAAATATGATAAGAAAAGCTATGGGAGGCTGGCTTTAATTTTACAGGCAGCAACTGTGAAGATTCTTGCTATGCTCTGGAGGAAGTTTCCATTGCTTTTTTCTGTTGATGATCTATACGTTATTCTACAGTAATGCTCATTGTCCTTAAAGTCTTAGGTTCTGATAATATTTTGATTTTCTTGAGTATTGCTAGTTGGTCAGCTTATTCATCTCCTAATTGCTGTTTAATGGAGTCATTTAAAAATGCTCTGGTCATTTGAAAAATTAGTTAACTTCAAACAGAGCTACAGTTATGATGAAAACAGCTCTATGTGATGAGATGCAGAGTGACTGGGTGGCCCCAACTGACCGTCATTGTGGAAGACCTCTCTGAGAAGGGACGTTAGAGCTCAGACATGAGTAACATGAGTAACCAACGTGTGGTCTGTCAAATTAAGAACTGGAGGAAGGGCATGGCAAGCACATGGGAACACAAAATAGAAAGGCCCTCTGGTAGGAAGAAGTTCCGTGTGCCTGAAGAATAACAAAGAGACCAGATGAAGTGGGATGAGTAAAGGGGGGAGAAGTTTCAGATGAGCTTAGAGGGGTAGGCAGGGCCAGATCACACTCAGCCTTGTGGGAGTTCTGTATTTGTCAATATGGCACAATGCCCAAGATATAGGGGAATAAAAAAAAATATTGTTTCAAACAGCCTGAGTAGAAAGGTCTCCTGCATATAAAACTGTGTATTTCCATATGTATCAATAGACACAAAGACAATTTGGGATGTATGTTCAGCAAAATGTTAACACTGGAAATCTCTGGGTGCTAGACCTCAGGTGATATTCATCTTTTTTATATTTTTATAATATTGCTTTAATTGCTTATAAAAAGAGCAAATATGCATTCATGAAAAATATATTATGGTCCTTTTCAATTAAGATTTAAAGTTAAGACAACGTTGTTATAAACTCATGCAAAGTAGGAAAAAGAGGTATTTATAAGAAAGATTTTGTTGAATTTCATTAACAAATGCAGTGGTAAAATGACCTATACATTTTTTGGGTTTTCACTGAATATGAAAGATAGAAAAAAAGCTCAAAAAAAAGCTAGAATACACAGAGTACAAATAATTAGTAAAATCTCTCTCATTATGTACTGTTAAAAACAACAGACCCACAGTGGAGTCGCTTATGCTAAGCCCCATGTCACCAAACTGAGACTTCATTATACTTTTGGCCCCTTCCAGAAATGCAATCTTAAACCAGTCTGTCAGAAACGACCTGGTCAGCAGGAGAGGTAATCTGCCTGTTAGACCCCTGGCGCCTGATAAAGGAAAGTGATCACATACCAATCCCCTTTTTGCAAGTATAATTTCCTTGTTCCTGCCCCCTTCTGTCTATGAAAGTCTTCCTTAGAGCTCTTTTCTTTCTGTTAGATGGGATGCTGCCCAATTCATTAATGGTTGAATAAAAGCCAATAAGATCTTTAAAATGTCTTCAGTTGAATTTTGTTTTTTTAACCACACCAAAATAGAGTTGTCCACACAGAACCTGCAAACTGAAAAATGAATGGTAAAACATTAACCATAAAAAAGATAACTAAGGAAGGCATTGGAAAAGTAAAAAGGATAAATATTCAACTACACATTAATTCGATTACTCATTCTTTTAATACTGATTGTAACATAATCTGTACCAAGTAAACAGGGGTTCTGTGCAAAAAGTCTAGTCGGATTAAATTTTCATGAGTGTAAGAATAAGCTGTGACCACAAAGGCAAGCAGCCTAGGCAGAAAGACGGGGTACAGAGACTGCTGCCTTCATAACAGCATGGTCAGATTCAGCCAGGATTTCAATATTCTACCAAAAAATAAATGAAACATCTTCCTTGGATCTACATCTCCTATTAAATTATTTTATTATTTTCTTCCACGCTACCTCTTTTCACTTCTCCATATTTATGTTTTGTTCTCATTCTCATATCTTTGTGGTATCCACGGAGTTCTGGTACAGAGGGTTCACTGGAACCAGTTTTGTATTTGGCATGTAACTAGTTCATGGAAAACCACTAGGAGAGTGTTGTTATTCCAACATTGGCATACTTCCATAGATAATCTGCTGGGAGTTTAATTCTTCCTGCCTATAAAAAGGTAGCTTGGATTTCATTCCATATATGGAGAATAGACTTTCTGTCTCTATTCAATTAAACAAATGCCTGTCTTTTGGCAAGGAAAGAAGAAAAGCATTAATCATTTCCAGTTCATCCATATCAGGACGTTTGTTCCAAAAAGACAAAGATCCAATTCATATCATTCTTATTATGACCTCCAAGTATTTTCTCTCAATGTGGATGATTCTAGAAAACCTCAGAAGAGGTTATTTATAGATACATTGTGCTTTGAAGAATAGCAAGTGGGCAATAGCATAAGAAGGCTTCAACTATGCTTGCAGATGACCTGTTGTTTGCATTGGCCTACCATGACTAAGGGCTCCCATTTGTTGTAACAAATTAAGTTTGATGGTGGTTTTTGAGGCTTCTGCCTGTTTTTGCCCCCTTTCTCAATCTCTATCCCTCCAAATGTACCAGATTATTTTCAGGGTTGGATCTCAGCTCTGGCAATATTGAAATGCATCCTCTACTCCTCAACCTCAGCTTTGTTCCTACATCCTGTAGGATTGCACCTAACTTTTCGTTTATCTCAGTTTCATAGGCTTATATTTGACTCTCATTTCTTGCCCCAGTAACTACTACAGTTGACTTGGCAACCATTATTAACCTAGTTCTCTCTTAGACTCTGTTTCAGCAATAGCATCAGTAGAGCTGAGGCTGGCACCCAGACTACAATGGGAAGATCCAGGTAAAGGCTGATTAGGTTATGTGGGGAAGAGATAAAACTGTAAGAAACAGAGAATGAAAAACATGAAAATCCATGAGTTAATATCTTTGTATGTATTATAATTTTGTCTTCAGTAGAAGACAAAGGCCCATGCTTTTGAAGAGCTAGACTGGTCACCAGTGACTTTCTGTAAATATACATACTGTCCACTTTAGCATCAAGATGACACAGAATTTTCTCATCAAAGGCTGCAGGTATTAGCTGGGTATGCCTTTTTCCTAGCCAGTTCTGACAACTAGTTAAGACTCTTTAAACGTGCTGTGATATTTGAAATTACTTGTTAGCATTTCTGACTTGCAGATTCTGTTTTCAGGACCTTAACTCACTTTTTGACTAAACTAGTTAGACTGTCATTTGGATAGTGGTGGGGTACCTTCATTATATTCTGAAGCTAGAAATAATACTTGTTCAGATCAATGAAAAAATGGTTCACTCATATCTCCTAGTATGTTCATATCTCTGTGTATGTGTGTACCTGGATATAATTTCAGATCATAGTCATCAATATATTTTTGGAACACTAATTCTGCAAGATGACTTCTGAACATTGTATTGGTCTTATGATATTTCCCTTCTTGAAGAATTAGAATACCTATTATCATACTGAAGACTCTAGAAAGTCCCAAAGTAAAGAGATACTTGAACTTTGTGTGACCCAGAATTTCTCCAGCTTCATTTGACTATGAAGTCCTTTTTTCAGGTCATGGTTAATAATATCTCAGTTCTATACACATATTTGGGAAATACTGAATTAGATGATTTTCCTGAAGGATTTGAGGTCTATAATGGCCTGATATACAGAGATGTACAGAGGAATGTGAAAATGTAGGCTGTTGCCAGTTTTAAAGTTTTTGCTGGCTGTTTAAAATTTAGCTTAGCTCCACTTCACAATGCCTTAATCTGCTGAAACACTTTTAGGCAGCCAGACTGTAAAATTCTTTCTATGCAAGTAGCAGATAATAAAGGGGCTTACTAAGAGTGTTTTTTTGGTTTTTTTGCTTTGTTTTTTTTTTTTTTTGAGAGACCGTACAAGTGGAGAAGGGGTAGAGAGAGAGTGAGAAAGAGGGAGAGAGAGAATCCCAGGCAGATTCTGTACCACCAGCACAGAGCCCGACATGTGGCTGGAACTCATGAACATGCGAGATTATGATCTGAACTCAAGTTGGTCGCTTAGCTGACTGAGCCACCCAGATGCCCCAGGTTTTTTAAAGTTTAATGTAACTGGAATGTTCCCTTTCCTGAAGTATGTTGCCTAGTCAGTTCTGGAGATATCTTCACCAGATTATGTTTTCTGACCTAAGACAACATAATAGCAATGATGTCGAGTAGTCTGAATTAAATCAAATGGCACACAGTGGTGATCTGGATAATAAAAATCCCCCCCCCCCTTATTTGTCATTTCAGGCAAACATCTTGTTTGGAGATGAGCTATATGAAAATAACCATTGCCTTAAAAGAGTTTTCTTTTAGAACTTTTATTGGCTCCATGTTTTAGCATACAAAAGTACACAGCATAGTATAATGAGCTTCTATGTAATAATAAATTAAAAATTTTTCAACAGTTTGCCAATCTTAGTATATCCTCTCCATTCCTCCTTTTTGCTCTTGAATATTTCAAAGCAAATCCTAGAAATCATGTCATTTTGTGGCATGTCTCTGATAAGTCTTCTGTATTTCAGAGCAAGCATGCCGTTACTCAGCCTGTCAAAATTGAAAATAATTCCTTAGTATCATCTAATACTGAGTCCATATAAATATTCTTTATTATCATCCTAATTTTTACCCCGACCTAGTGCTAGATCATCTCTAGCCTGGCCATGACTTACTTCTGTAAATGAGTAATCCATCAAGAAAGGAGACAATGGAAAGGATCTTTGCTCTTCATTCAGTCCAAAGCAGCCACTTAAACCCATCATTTTCAGATTTCCCTAATTCTGAATTTTGTTGCCACTACTTAGGGTGGTGTTTCAGTAGCCAAGAAGTGAGCCCATGGCAAACTCTTTTAGTAATAAGCCAGAGAATAATTCTAGAGTACATTCTGCCTAGAGTCTCCTTCACAAGCCCTTCGGGAGACACATGAGCAGGAAGTGAGTTTAGCTATTGGCTAAGAAGCAGGATTTCCTCATAAGGAATGAAGTGTTTTCTTTTCATTAAGATAAGATGTCTGTTTGTATTATCAGGTGATCTATGGTAGCCTTAGTTGTAGTGGATCACTAGTTCCTGCCTTCAATAAATCTTTAGTGCTGTAGTGTATAAAGCATTGTGGTAGTAAAGAAAAGACAGATGTCAAGCATAAAGCACTGCACAGAAAATAAAGTGCAGTGAAAATTCAGAAGCAAACTGTTTTTTGCTTGGGTTATTGACACACAAAAGGAGCAGTTGACTTAACCTTAAAAGGCTTCTAGAATTTGAATAATTAGATAGGAAGAAAGGTGATTTTGGGTGGAGGAAAGAGAGTAAGCAAAGGCATAAAGAGAGGGAAACTGAAATATGGTAAGTAAATAATGAAGAGATCAGTCTGGTGAATATGACATTCTTCAGGGCAAACATCATGAAATATTGTGACTAGTTGTGCAACTAGGTGCAGATATTATGTAACCCAGTCACTGCCATCAGCCACTGCTGCCAGGAGCCAATAATCAGGCAGTATATTTAGAATGTCAAGACAATGATTTTTAATATGTGACTGAACAACAGAACTGATGCATGGAAGAGGCATCTGGTACAATGTGATATAATAATTAATCCTATTGGATAATATTTTACCTCCTAATCCAACCTAGTGGTTGGGTCAATAGGCAGACACTCTTATTGTTCATTAGAGCAGAACTTCTTGGCAAATTCAGGAGGCTTGAGAAGTTGAGGCTTCCTTAAGTGAAGATTCTTTTGCTGTGGGGCTGGAACTTCCTTAGATCTTTCAGGTGGCAACCTCATATGACTTTTTTTTCTCCTTTTTTTCTTTCCTTCTAAAGGCAAAACATTAAAACTATGTCATTAATATAGTTAACATATCAAAATCTTCTTGACCTGAACCCCAATTTATAATTGCTGTTACCTTTCAGTTAAAGAATAGATTCAAATGATGATGACATTGCTGATTTGAGTTTGGTCTGTGGCATTTAGCACCGAACTAAAATGTCCTGAATCAAACAGTGACTTCATATCACATTGTCCAATGTCCTAGCCCAGGCCATGTGCTTTAGGGGGCTGAGAAAAAGCTGCTTCTTCTATTCCTTAACATCAGCTAGAAAGGTATTCTCTGCTAACATGTATTGTGTGTTTTTTTATGTACAAAACACTGTGTCAGGTCTATCACGCTTATCTTGATTTATCTTCATAACATTATATGACTTAATCTTCATAACAACTCTGTGTGGAGGTCAATACAATGATTTCCATTTCAGAGATGAGGAATCTGGGGCTTAGAGATGAGTAGTAATTTATAGCAGGTCACAATGCTAATAAGTGGCAGGGCTGGGTTTTGAGCCCTGTGAGTCTGTTACCACAGCCCGTGGCACCTGAGCAGGGAGAGAGTCCTATGTGTTATGGTGGGAAACAGGCAGGAAGAGCCCATTGCTTCCCTCTATCTCTTCAGTTTCCACCCCGATCTTCCTGCTTCCTCACATCTTGTTATTTTGTATCCCAAGTCCTCTATCTCCTTGTTACTTGTATATAATTAATTTTTAAAATTTATATATTAATTCGTTTTCTCTTTCACTCGTTGATTTACTTCTAGGGTGCTAGTCTTGCCTGCTAGGAAATTAGAAGGAGACCTAGCAAGTGAATGAATAAATGAATATAGCACAACATAAATGCTGGATTAGTGTTGCTCTGAGGGCACATAGAAGGGGGAAAAATAAAAATTTGAGGCCTTGAAGATGGTGTTTGAATTATGTCTTGAAAGAAGAGGAATTGGACAGGTGGGGAAGTAGGAAGAGCTTTCTAGGCAGGCACACTAGCACTTTATAATCATTGAGTTGGGCCAATAGTCAGACACAGCTGAGATCTGCTGGTCACTGGGGAAGGCTAGAGCAGATGTAGAATGTTTACTATGAGATAAGAGTTTAGAGAGGAGGGCAGGGGCCAGACCATAATTGGCTGGAGGAGTTTAGAGTTTAGAGAAGAGGGCAGGGGCCAGACCATAAAGCACTTGCATACTAAGTTAGAGTTTGGATGTTTGAAGTTATATGAAGTCAGAGAAAGGTTTTAAGTTAGGGAAATGAATAATTTTGTATTTAAAAAAGCATTCTGGCTAGAATAATAACATAGCCAAGTGATGATTTCTAGGCCTGGAAAAGGGAGCCTTAACTTTGCACCAAGTTGTATGTTATGTGCCTTGGGAGACTTCAGATCCCTTCCTCACTCTGTGATCCTCCCTGATGGAAGAGTTCTGTCTTCCATCCTACCTCCTGACCTCAGAAGTCCTGCTTAGCTGGATGCAAGGCAGCTTTTGTAAAACAGTCTTTAAAGTTGGGGTTTATTGTCTTCATCACCCTAGCCTGCTTGCTGGGCATGAGATGCTCAGGGTTTCATACTTCCTCTCGGAACTCTCCCCACCCACATTCTCATGTCTCTCTAGGTTACTAGTTTACCATATCAATTTTTGAGGGTATGTTTTGTTTTGTTTTGCTCTGCTATTCCTGCTAAAGTCTGGGGGAGTTCACGTGAACTGCTCTACAGAAGGCGAATCCAATGAGGCAAGTGCGAGGTTTGTATTGTTGGGGCAGGCGGCAATCAAACAAGCCACACTCAACAATCTGAGAGCCGTTAGCCAAGATACAACTTCAGGCAGCTTAGAGCAGTGACGGTCAAACATTTTTGCTCATGTACTGCTTAAAATACTTGGCTAACACTACCTCTTCATATATTTTGAAGCTGATGCCTATAGTTTTTCCTATGTTTAAAGAGTTGCAAATGTAATGAAAAAAATTGAAAACTTTTAGTTATAGCAGTCTATTTTAAGCGGATAATTTTTTTTAAACAAGTTTTTAATTTTTTTTTCAACGTTTATTTATTTTTGGGACAGAGAGACAGAGCATGAACGGGGGAGGGGCAGAGAGGGGGAGACACAGAATCGAAACAGGCTCCAGGCTCTGAGCCGTCAGCCCAAAGCCCGACACGGGGCTCGAACTCACGGACCGCGAGATCGTGACCTGGCTGAAGTCCAACGCTTAACTGACTGCGCCACCCAGGCGCCTCATTAAGTGGATAACTTTTAACGCATACAAAAGCTCTGTGGCTTTATATTTCCCTCTTCACATTTTATGTTTCTTCGTTTTCCTTGACTCTCTGTGTTGGTTCCTGTGCGTTAGATAAAACATCCACCCCTTCCAGCCTTGACATAGTGGGCTTGTGTAAGAGGTGAACCTTGTGAATTAGCCCAGACTGAGCTTCTGGTTGTCTCTCACAACTTTGTGATTGTCCAAGCTGCCATCTTTGTTCTTAGTGGCTCCCAGCAGATATGAAGGTGCACCAAGACCCATTAGTGTGTCAAAGGGAAGGGTTGCAGTCAGTACCTAGATGTAGTCTGATTATGAGACAAACCCTCAGGCAGCATCTGGGAAACTGGGAGATGGGCATTTTTGCATTTTTGTCTACTACCTCTGCACCGAGCCTGAGTGTGTAGCTGTGGGGGCTTGGCTTTGTCAAGTCTGCTTTGTTTGCTGTAGTCCTCTGGGACTCATGAACATGAGCCTTGTTCGCTATCAAAGCTAGGTGATTTGGGCACTGGTCCCTCGAGTTGCAGCCAGAAAAGTTGGAGTGCTAGATGTGTGCACAAGCTTTATCTAAGGACATACTGGTGACTTGGGTGTTTTGCTTTTGTTTTTGTTTTGTTTTGAGTGAGCAGGAGGGAGAAGGCGGGGAAAATGTTCACCAGCTCATTTCAGGCTCCAGTGAAGATTGTAACCAGTACCTAGATGTGTGCTAATTAGAAGCTGGGCCCTCAAGTCACAGCTTATGAAATATGCCATCAAACCCTTTCCCACGAAATACTGGGTGAGGGGCACCGTTGCTTTTGCCCATTCTTTTGTTCTGAGCCCTGTGGTGAGCACTCACCTGCCCATCAACAATGGCTTCTTTGTTTGCTACAGTCCTTTGGTACTCTTGAATGCAAGCCCCTTTGGCTATCAGAAATAGGCAATCTGGAGGCCTGTTTCTCTGGTGGCAGCTGCAAAAGCTGGGGCAGCAGATGTGTACAAGCTCCATCTAGAGAGATGCTAGTGACTTAGTTATATTGTTGGAATGACCTGGAGGGAGAAGACAACACAAGTGGGCACAATCTCCCAGGAACTCTGTGGAGGATCTGAGCCCCCAGACACATGCTGATTAGAAGTTGGACCATAGGCAGCAGATTGTAAAGTATACATTCAAACTCTTTCCACGGAAAGACTGGGATAAGGGCATTTTTACCTGTCCCTTTTGTGCTGAGCACTGGGGGATGAGCACTCTGAGTGCTCATACCCATTAAGAACTGGCTCTTTGCTATAGTCCTGTGGGTCTTATGGACTCAAGTTCTGTTGTTGTTCAGAGCCAAGTGTTTTGACAGCCCATATCTCAGATGGTAGTCAGAAAAGTTGGGAAAGTTAGATGCTTAGATGTGTGATTCAAAGGTTATTTTTATTCGTTCTTCAGGGAAAAGCTGGAAGTTGGGGGTTCCCTCCCAATTGTATGGTACTATGGTGGAGGTGGGGCTATGGCAAGAGTATCTTTAAGCCTTTACTACATGTTTCCATGTGGGTATTTTTCATTCACTCCATTTGTGGCCATCAGTTACCCAGTTTCTGGATTTCTGTTGGAGGGAATTGTGTCATATATAGCTGTACGTTTAGTGTGTCCATAGGAGGAAGGAAGTTCAGGAGCTTCCTACATAATTATCTTGGTCCCTCTCTCTGTCTGGTGTCAGTTTGTTAGCTCCTTGAACTTTTATTTCTATTACACTCTTCCTTCCTATTTTATCCTAACGTAGTGTCTTATTTTTGAAAGTTTAACTACCTTATCATAATTGCTATCACAAAAATAGCAAGCACAAAATTTTTTTTAATTTAGTTTTTAAATGTTTATTTTTTTAGATTTATTTTGAAGAAAGTAAGAGAGAGATAGAGAGATAGAGAGAGAAAGTGAAAGTGAAAGCACAAGCAGGGGAGGGCCAGAGAGAGAATCCCAAGCAGGCTGTGTGCTGACAGCACAGAGCCCTATGTGGGGCTTGAACTTAAGAACTGTGAGATCATGACTTGAGTTGAAATCAAGAGTTGGACGCTTTTCCACCTAAGCCACTCAGCTGCCCCCAGATTATTTAAAAAAATTTTTAAGGTTATTTTTATTTGTTTTTTTTTTTTGATTTTTGTTTTTGTTTGTTTTTATTGTTTTTATCTGTTTTGAGAGAAAGCAAGTAGGGGAGGGACAGAAAGAGAGGGAGAGAGAGAGATTCCCAAGCAAGCTCTGTGCTCACAGACCTGAGCCAAGATCAAGAGTCTGATGCTCATCTGGCTGAGCCACCCAGGCACCCCTGTTCTTTAAAATGTCCTGTGACTGTAAGACTTACATATAACAAGTAAGTAGCATACAAATGACCAAAACAGGAATAATTTGAAACATAATCACTTAATATGAAAATAAAATCTTGTTAGCAATGCATCTCTCACGGAACTGTGTAGCTGCTATTATTTTTCCCCAGTTGTTTCATGTATCTGTACACAGATGATTATGACAACTTTATAGAATGATAATTCATCATTCATTTGATTCCTATTTTTCATTTTCATAAGTGTAAGTATTGGAAAACTTTGTTTATATTTAAAAATGACAATAGGAGTGCCATCACAGCTGTCTAGAGCAGTGGGAAATGCGCACTGTTGGGAATCATGATGCCAACTTCTGCTTCTGACACACAAATGACATGTTTTTGGACAAATCACTTGCTAGTTCTTGGTTTCCTTATCTATTCATTAGATGAGTGGCCTAGAGGAGTTCTGAGACTTTTTATAGCTCTATCATTTCTTAATGATATGAAAAAAGCCAGGTTAAAACCACATAGGCATTATTGGGTGGGAATATATACATATATATATATATATATATATATATATATATATATATATATATAAATAAGTATAAATAAATGGAAGTGATATAATATGAACTAAGTAATTGCTTTCAAAGCGATTGTAATCAAACTGGGTAACAAATAACACTAATGAAATAGGGAATAAATCAAGATTGCTTGTGGTTAAATGTTAAGTGCTGTGATGACAGACAAGGGCAGTTACATTAAAGATCCAAAGATAAGAGTATTCATGGGACGGAACTCTGTTAGGACTTCATGGAACAGGTGTAATATGAGGGGACTTTGATTAGTCCATGTGTTGGAAGAACATGAAATAATTCATAGAGGAATCATCCACCAAAGAGGCATGGTCTGACAGTGGCGAGGTGACTGGACTGCATACTTTCTGCTGAAGTAAGGAGGGCTGAGGTAATAGGCATAGTACACAGAGATTACTAAGGTCCCTGAGAAGCAATTAGAGATAATTTACAGTTAATTCTAGTTATTCATGGTAAATACATTCTATACAGTCACCGCAAACATTGAATTAGCAATACTGAACCATTACTTATAGGGGAAATACAGTGAAAGGTTCCCATGAACCTCTGGTAACACTTTCTTCAACTTATCAATACCTAAGCTTGTTTTTTGTGTGTTTTTGCTTAAAGACAGGTATTATATTTAATGTATATTGTTGATTCATTAACATTTAACTTATGGCCAACAGCTCATCCTGAACAGGGATTATCTAACATGTCTTTTCTTCATAAGGTACATCACAGTGTTCTTGTGCTTAGGAACATTAGACAGCACTTCAACACTATGCTTGAGACCCATTTTAAACAACAAAATTATCAACAAACATGACAAAGATATGAAAAACATGGTACTATGTAGACCACAAAAGGACAGTTGTTTACAGTCAGAGCTGAAATAAGAAGGCAGAGTGTCTCGTTGTTCATTTTCAGCTGGAAACACAAATGATGGACAATTCAAATTTTTTGTTGCTCTCTGCATGTCTATGAATGATCTTTAAAGTGCCTGAGTATTGATTTTGGGGTTACAAATAAATTTTTGTGAGTAGGCAAATTCACAAATATGAAATCTGTGAATGATGACAATTAAATACATTTTGACGAGGTAAACTAGTCAGCCATTAAGATCTGAGCAGAGGAATGACACAATAAGTAATATGTAGGAAGCTCAGTTAGTTGCTCATTCAGTCATCAAACATTAAAGGAGCCTCACTGTGTGTTAGAGGTTGCACAAGATACTTGGAATACAAATGAGTAAATGTGGTGCCTACCCTTAAGGAACTTTCATCTATGCAGACGTGGTCTACAGGAGAGCCTGGGGGAAAAATGAGTTAACTAGAAATCTCCTTGCCAGAATCATTCTTGAGGTAATAAGGACTGGCTTTTGCAAAGTGGCAGTGGCAGTGTGGAGAAAAGGCAAACATGAAGGGAGAATTAACTGGTTTTTATTTTTGCTTGAAGAGTAGAGTGGGGGGAAATTTCCATGTATTCTAATTTTTAGGTTGAAGACAGTTATGTCAAATATATGTGCTTATGTTCCAGGAAAAGATGTCTTCCTCAAAATAGGTGGCTTGCGGAAGGAAATCTGTCCCTCTTTTTCCTCAGGACTGCTGTATGCTTCAGATGTCATTAAGTATAGAGTGATGAAAACCACATTCTTTAAAATTAAGAATGAAATAAAATGAAAAGATTAGATTTACTCCTGAAGCAGAACACAGAAGTTTTACAGATTCCAGAGATCTTGTTGATTTCTATTTGGACAAGTTGAGAAAAATTTGGTAATAATATTCTATCTGTTGACCTCAGGTATTCATCTTGCCCACACACAGTAACCATGGTCAGCAACAAAGAACTTAATTGTTAAGCTTCTCTTGGTATATGCATGGCTACTTTAATTATTTGTATTATGTTTTCTGAAGTTTTTTGAGCGTAATTTCCCTTGTCTTTAGAGCAAGAAGTATGTCATGTTGATTTATTAACCAGTAACATCCTCCTTACGATGCTTGGAAAGGACTTGAAAGTTCTGAGTTTGTAACTACTGTGCTAATTTGTTATACCCCAGCAAGCTTCTCCTTTTATTGTGTGAGGTCATAGGCCAGATAATCTAGAATCAAGTTAATTTTGAATCAAGTAAATCCATCAAATAATTATTCCATTCCTGCTGTCAGGCACTGTTAAAGGCCTGGGAATTAGAAAAATGGAAAAGTTCCTATCTTGAAAGAGCTGACAATTGTCAAAGTTTAAGAGATTCTCAAAACATTAAAATATCAGGTTGATATTTTAAAACATTAAAATAACAGGTTGATATTTCAACTTACAGACAAATCTTCTAAATGTAATGTAAAAGGTGGAACAAGAAGAACCTGTTTTCTTTTGAGAAATGTCTATTCAGGTTTTTTTCCACTTTTTTGGCGGGGTGCACTTTTGGGTTTTGTTTCTTTTGCTCTTGAGTTGTATGAGTTTCTTATATGTTTTGGATATTAATCCCTTGTCAGATATATGCTTCAAAAATATTTTCTCCCATTCTGTAAGTTGCCTTTTCACTCTGTTGATGGTTTGCTTTACAGTGCAGAATGTTTTTAGTTTCATGTAGCCCCACTTGTTTACTTTTGTTTTTGTTGTCCGTGCTTTTGATTTCATATTCTTGAAATCATTGCCAAGACCAATGCCATGAAGTTTTTCCCTGTTTCCTTCTAGGAGTTACACAGTTTCAAATCTTACATTTAAGTCTTTAATTCATTTTGAGCTGATTATTTTATGTGATGTCAGATTAGGGTCCAATTTCATTCTTTTACATATGGATATCCAGTTTTCCCAACACCATTTGTTGAAGAGACTATTCTTTCCCCATGTGTATTCTTGTTACCCTTGTTGATGTCGTTAGATGCTTGGATTTCTTTCTGGGCTCTATTCTGTTCCATAGGTTCCATATCTGTCTATATGCCAGTACCATACTGTTTTTATTGTTGCAGCATGGTAGTGTATTTTGAAATCAGGAAGTATAATGCCCCCAGCTTTGTTCTTCTTTTTAAAGATTGATGTGGATGGGGCACCTGGGTGGCTCACTTGGTTAAGCGTCCGACTTTGGCTCACGTCATGATCTTGTGGTTCATGGGTTCAAGCCCTGCATTGGACTCTGCTGACAACTCAGAGGCTGGAGCCTGCTTTGGATTTTGTGTGTGTGTCTCTCTCTACCTCTCCCCTGCTCACATTCTGTCTCTCAAAAATAAAAGTAAACATTAAAAAATTAAATATTGATGTGATTGATTGTAGTCTTTTTTGATTCCAAATGAATTTTAGAATTATTTTTTTATTTTTGTAGAAAATGCCATTGGCATTTAATGCGAATCAAAACCACAATGAGCTATCACCTCACATCTGTCAGGATGGCTATTGTCAAAAAACAAAGGAAGGTGTTGGCTCCAAGGATGTAGAGAAATTGGAACCCTTGTACACTGTTGGTGGGAATGCAAAATGGTATAGCTGCTATGGAAAACAGTATGAGGTTGTTCGAAAGTAAATATAGAAGTACCATATGATCCAGCAATGCCAATTTTTGATATTTATTCAAAATAATGAAAATCTGCATTTCAAAGAGGTATTTGCACTTCCATTTTATTGTAGCACTATTCACATCTGTCTGTGGAAACAGCCTAAATGTCCATTGATAGATGAATAAAAAAACATGGTGTGCGTACACACTCACACACATACACGCACACACACACACTAGAATATTATCCAGCCTTAAAAAAGAAGGAAGATCTGTAATATATGATATCATGGATGAACCCCCTGGGAACATTATGCTAAATAAGGCAATCAGAGAAGGACAAATACTGCATGAGTCCACTTATATGAAGTATTTTTAAATAGTCAAATTCAGGGAATCTGGGTGGAATGGTGATTGCTAGGGGTTAGGGGAGGGAGAAATAGGGAATTACTCATCAACAAGCATGATGTTTCAGTTAAGCAAGATGAATAAATTCTAGAGGTCTGATTTATAACGTATCTATAGTCAACAATATTGTCTTGTACACTTAAAAATTTAAGAGGGGGGGCGCCTGGGTGGCGCAGTCGGTTAAGTGTCCGACTTCAGCCAGGTCACGATCTCGCGGTCCGTGAGTTCGAGCCCCGCGTCGGGCTCTGGGCTGATGGCTCGGAGCCTGGAGCCTGTTTCCGATTCTGTGTCTCCCTCTCTCTCTGCCCCTCCCCCGTTCATGCTCTGTCTCTCTCTGTCCCAAAAATAAATAAACATTGAAAAAAAAATTTAAAAATAAAATAAAAAAATAAAAAATAAAAAAAAAATTAAGAGGGTAGATTTCATGTCAAGTGTTCTTATCACAATGAAATAGAAAAGAAAGAGGACTGCTTAGTCAAGTCTCTGCCTCTAAAAAACCTTTCATACTCATTGTACAACAGGGATTTTCAAAGTGAATCCTTTACAAGGAGACAGGAGATGGAAATCAAGTTCTGGAGGAAATGTGGCTTAAGACAAATATCTTTCCTGAGAAGGTTTTCCCACTTTCCTCTTTTTTATCATTTTATATTTTTTATCTTTTTTCCTCTTATATTCATTTATGTTTTTCTTCTCTAAATCATCTATAAAATGGAAACACTCCTTGATTCTCTACTTTATACCCTGAACACTTTCTTGTTAGGCAATAATCAGCAAGTTCAACAAATTAATAGGTCATAGAAATTCTCATGCAGAAGTGTAAGCAATAATAAAATACTTCAGGTTGGTTTCTCTTGAGAGTTACCATCCAGGGGAATTTGATTTGGGTGTGTTCTATAGTATTTCAGTTGTGGATACATGCTCAGGGTTATCCTGTTCATGGTTATTGGAGATTAAATTCTCATACCTTGACTTGGCTTTTATTACCAGACAAAATGGTCTTTGTTTTAATAAATACCCATAATTATAAATGACTATTCTAGGAAGGCCACAGTACTGGTGTGTTTGAGACAGTATCTCTTGCCTACAAGTTTCAACCAAAGGACCCTTATTTAACTGCAATGCATTCTGTAAATGCAGTATTGTGAGAATTGTTGAGAAATGATTTATAAAAGTCTGTTTTAACCATATGTTTCTTCAGGTAGTTGCTGAAAGCAATGTGAAATAATTTGGTCCTGTGTGTGGAATGTTATGGGGCCTGTCTGCTGCAGGAAGGGGAAGGTAACTGCCTGTGGGGGTCGTGTGTCAAGGAAAAGGCCCACCCACTCTAATTATGAGTCTTGCCCCAAATCCCATCTTTCTAGTCTTAAGAGTAGAACACTAGAGTAAGTTCATTTACACTTGAAGGATTAGTTAAAATAGAATTTTCCTACTTCCTGAAATTGCAATATTAGCAATTTCTGTCAGGATTATTGCATATTTTAAATGAGGTCATCTATGTAAAGTACATTGTAATGTAATATTATGACATCAGATAATATACATATATATATATATATACATTATTATTATTAGTAGTAGTAGTAGTATCAGAAGTCCTGTCCTTCCTGTACTTTCTGAACTTCCTGTACTTCCTGTCAGGGTCTGAAGAATTTGCTGGTCAAATCTCAATTCTTTTTTTTTTAAAGAATTTTTTTTTTCAACGTTTATTTATTTTTGGGACAGAGAGAGACAGAGCATGAACGGGGGAGGGGCAGAGAGAGAGGGAGACACAGAATCGGAAACAGGCTCCAGGCTCTGAGCCATCAGCCCAGAGCCTGACGCGGGGCTCGAACTCACGGACCGCGAGATCGTGACCTGGCTGAAGTCGGACCCTTAACCGACTGCGCCACCCAGGCGCCCCGAAATCTCAATTCTTTTTAAGTGATGGCTTAAAAAAACATTTTGTTGAAGTATAATTGATATATAAAAAAGTGTACATGTTTAATGTATAAATTTGATGAGTTTGGACATATGTATTACCCAATGAAAGCACAGTATTGGTTCTTAGTTTGGGTTGGGCTCCATGCCACTGATATAAGTCACTTGCTAAGCTAACATAAGGCTACACCTGTGTTCAGCTGAGTAAGGTAGGTGATGCATGTTACTTTTCACTCTTTATTACTAGATGGGACAAAATCAATGTGGAGTAATTTGAAGACTAACAAATCATATCCCATTTCCAAGAGATACATTTTGGTTAACAAACTCCTTTCTAAGATGTAAATAAGCTGGGTCTCGTTTTTCATCAGACCTGATAACCAAGATCAGATAAAGCATGAGAATGTATTGATGCCTGAAATGGGCAGGGAGGGGAATTTTGGGCTTGGGACTGTTGGTGAAAGACTGATTCTGTTGGAAGGCATGCCTCGTGGGTGCCTTCAGGACCAGGCTGAACAAGATGGAGGTAGGAAGGTGTGGGTGTGTACTTTGCCAAGGGCGGGTGAATGGTTGATGTGTCACTGAAATTCCCCAGCAGGCTGCCTATAGCTCTTTGGCAGTGGGGTAGTAGGTTGCCAATGGCTGAGGAGAGATGTCGGAATGTGTTTGGAAGGCAGCAAATTAAAAACGATTTATGTTTTTGGCCAGATCAGTCTTTTCTAACATAACTTCTTCAGCTATTCAAGTTCAGACTAGTATCTCTCCTCTCAGTATTGGCTTTCTGTTCTGGAAGGTAAAGTTAAAAGGGAAAGGAAATAGAAGGGGTAGAAAAGAAGAAGAGCATTTTCTCCCTTTTCCTGGTGGATAAGTAGATCAGACTTCTAGATCCCTTATCTCTACCTTCTTTTTCATCTTTACTATGTGCATAAGCCAGGGATTTAAAAACCTATTCCTAGGAATGCTTAAGCCACCCACTCCCCCCCCCCCTTTTTTTTTTCCAAATTGGCCTTCTGTGTAGAAATGGCCCTCTTTCCTAACTGCTAACAGAAATAGTGTTCTTTCAAAAATTGAATTCTTGTCTCTTCTAAATATAGAGGTGAAGATAGCAAGTTACCTTGGGAGGAAATTTTACACTTACTTGAAAAATCACAAGTGATTTCCTTCAGATATGTAAACCTAGGGGTCTGATATTTTAAAGAAAGAGTCCCAAGGCGTCTGTTGGACTTTATAAAGGCAGCATCTCTCAGAATCCTCTTTGGTATGCAGTTTTTATAAGAAAACTAGTTGGGATAGAAGTGATAAATTAGAAAAAATAATAGATGTAACTATATTTGTATGTTAAACTGGTGAAGTAGGTCAGGCTAGTTATACTCTTAAGGGGGTTATGAAAATTTATCTTGGGACACCTTAGTGATTTCTTGGAGGAAACTTGAGGAAATGCAATAGACAGTTTATGCCAGGTCTCCTGTAGACAACAGAAAAGTACACCTAGTGAAGGGAACATACCTGGAGTACTTTTGTCCACTTGGAGAGAAGGATCAGCCTCTTACATAGAGGCATGCTTATTCCTTCTTGGAGATGCAAAGAGAGGCATTTCCTATCCCATCACCTATGATGCCCCTTTTCCCACCCCTTCTTCCTTTACCCCTCCTTATACCACTCTTGAACGTGAATTCCATGTCAGCAGAGGTTTTGTCTGTCTTGTTCACTGTTGAATCCTCAGTGTTTAGAATGGTGTCTGGCACCCAGGGAGGACTAAATAAATTACATGTTTTCGATTTAATACATAGATAAATTTAAATTTGGTGAAATATTGAAGTTGTTTAATGATAGGATCTAAAGAGACCTTCTGGAATTATTAGCTGAACCTACCAAGATAAAACTTAATAGGAAAAATATAAAAGCCTGTCCTTGGGTTCATAAATCAACTATACAAGGTCCTCAGATGGAAAAATATAATTTGTGGTATGTGGGGAAAAATTTTAAATATTTTTATTTTTGAGAGAGAGAGAGAATGTGAGCAGAGGAAGAGAGAGAGGATCTGAAGCAGTCTATGTGCTGTCAGTGGAAAGTGCGATGCAGGGCTTGAGCTCACACACCAGGAGATCATGACTTGAGTTGAAATCAGACCCTTAACTGACTAAGCCACCCAAGCACCCCATGAAAAATTTAATTGACAATAAACACAATATAATTTAGTAGGGTGCTCTGACTACAATAAAAATTTCATGTGATCACAGGCCATATTGAGATATGATATCTAGAGCAGAGAAGGCGATAGGACTTGGCTTTTTCATGCTGATCAGGTGGTATTGGAGTACTGTTTAGTTTGTTTGTTTGTGTACTACGTTCCAAACAAGATGTAAGTAAATAAGAGTGTGTTAAATAGAAACTAGCCAGAACAGTGAGGGGCTTGGAACATGAGCTAATTGGTAGTATTAAGGATATTTTTAGTAAGGCTATGAAAAGGTTCAATGAGCTTGAATCTTCAAATATCTGAGGGGCTATTATGTGAAGAGATACTATATTTGTTCTCTGTGTTTTTAAGGGCTGAAACTAGGGCAATAGGGCAGAGGTTTCAAGAAGACAGATTTATCTTACCACAGAGAAGGATTTCTAAATGTGTCTGAGCTCTACAGAGCCTTGCAGGGGGTGAATCTTCTGTATCTGGAGTCATTCAAGCAGAGACTGCACTAAGGCTCTAGTGTCTGGTTGATTTGGAGGATCAAAAAGACATCTTCATTGAAGTTAAGCTGTGTGGGCAGGTGGAGCTTCCAGGAGGCATGACATGCTTCACTAATTTGAGGTCCAGCCTGACCTCAGAATTTTTCCAGTGAACCACTTGCTGGGATACAATTTAAAATTATTCCAGCTGTTCTGGCGCTGTGACACCCAAATAATGTAATTCAGATTACCTGGAATTTGTAAGTGGTTGCAATTATTCATTTAAAACTATTGGGCATTGGCTCTGTGGTAGGTACTTGCTAGGGGTTGAAATAGAATAATGAATGAGATTCAGTCTCTGTCCTCAGGACCTCTGTGCTAGAAGACCAACATTTCAGCTTAGAGTCTCCATTCCTAGACTTCACTGAACATTTGGTTCATTTCCTTGTATACTCTTTTTTTTTTTTAATTTTTTTTCAACATTTATTTATTTTTGGGACAGAGAGAGACAGAGCATGAACAGGGAGGGGCAGAGAGAGAGGGAGACACAGAATCGGAAACAGGCTCCAGACTCTGAGCCATCAGCCCAGAGCCCGACGCGGGGCTCGAACTCACGGACCGCGAGATCGTGACCTGGCTGAAGTCGGACGCCCAATCGACTGCACCACCCAGGCGCCCCCATTTCCTTGTATAATCTGTATGTTTATTGGTTCTCCAGGCAGACTAGCATTTCCCTAAGGGCAGAGATCGTTACTGTCCTTTAACTTTTGTAGAATCTCATAGCACAATGGTTGGCATAATAGTGGGTATTTGATAAATGCTTATGTAAATAAAACAGATCGCATAGATCACTGCTCTGCAAATGAGTTAAGAATCAGAAGAAGTCCTAAGAAAGACCAGTGGAGGGAAAATGGCTTAAAACTGGAGGAATCGTTAAGAAGTCTCCTTCCAGGCCTTGGGGATGGGAGCAACAGTGTATTTGGTGGGGGGGTGGGAGCTGACAAAGCCAGATTGGCTGAAGGATGATGGTGCTGGACCACAGAGCCGCTAGACAGGCCATGACAAAGAAGTTGGCTAAGGGGTCTCACCAATTTCAGGCATCACTTAGTCAAACACATAATTCAGTACCAAATAGCACATATAAGAATGAGTTGTTGAAGCATTAGAATTTCCAGGGTTTGAATCATCAAAAAGAGGAGAAAGTTTCAGAGCAGTCTGAAGCTCAGTGTCAAAGTAGGGAAGTGCTTATAGGGAATGGGCATGAGCTCAGAGAACCAAATCTGAAGAGGAGCTCACTATCAAAAAACAGAGGCTAATTTTTCTAATAAGCAGCATTTTGAACAAGTTGAGGAATCCACTGAATCTAGAAGCCATGTCTTCCCTTAGCATTGAGTCTCTTTAATTTGGTCTAGCACCCAAAAGAGAGGATTGTGGTGAGGAGAAGGAACCAGGGCTGGGGGCCAGGCTGAGCTGGCTGGTTGATGCAGGTGAACACTCGCATTTGAACAAACAAACAATAAATGCTTCATCTCTTAATTCATTTCTACATTTTGAGTGTTGTTTTCTTTTCACATGGTTTCTCAGGAATAATTCCTTTTGTAAAAGCCCATATCTATTGAGTCTTTTTATGGGAGTGTGGCACTAAGCGCATAGGCTCTGAGCACTGGAGAAAAACTGCTAAGTCCAACTGTTAGCTTTGCCTCTTGCTGGGCAGCATCTTTGAGCACGTGTCTTCACCTTTGTAAGCTTCACTTTCCTTGTTGTAAAGTGAGGTGTGAGGATTAAATGAGATAATGTCTGTAAAGCTCTTCGCATAGTATATGAGGTCAAAGTTAGCTATGTGTTTATGAATGCTACCAAGGTTCAAGATGGCACCATGATGATTTCTGCTTCCAAGCTTAAAGGGAGACATCTTCATTTTTAAGAAGGAAGAGGAGGTAAATTCTGCTTTGGGCATATTGAGTTTAATGAGTCTGTGGAAAATTTAGGTTGAATTATAGCTAAGGGTCTGGCATTCAGGAGAGGGACACGGCTGAAGATTTGAATTTGTCAAAATGCGGAGATGGTCAGTAAAGGAGAATGTCTGAGAAGAGTATGTATGTATTAATTTATGTATTTAATTTTATTTTTTTAATGTTTATTTATTTTTGAGGCAGAGAGAGACAGAGCATGAGCAGAGGAGGGACAGAGAGAGAGAGGGAAACACAGAATCCGAAGCAGGCACCGGGCTCTGAGCTGTCAGCACAGAGCCCAATGCAGGGCTCGAACCCACGAACTGTGAGATCATGACCTGAGCTGAAGTCGGATGCTTAACCAACTGAGCCACCCAGGCACCCCTAGAGGAGAGTATTTAAAGTGAAGTGGTATTTGAAGTGTTTCTAAGGTGTCTGCCTTCTGTATTCAAGAGTTGTCTGAAGAAAGTGAATGTGAAGGGGATCAGTAGGAGCAGCTAGAGGTGGATGGAAAACTGGGGTGGAGGAATATTGAGGAGGTAAGAGGATGGATGTTTGATTAAGGAAGAAATGGTTGAGGAAGCTAAGTCGAGTGAGCCAGACTAGAGGTGGCCGTGGATATAGCAAATATTATCTAACTGGTTTCCTTGGTCAGGGCAGGTGGTGGAGCAGTGGTGGAAAAAGCCAAACTGTTGATTGAGAAATGAAAGGGCTTATTTGTGATATATTAAGGGAAAATTCTAAGTGCCCAGCAGGACCCATTTTACTAAAAAATGCACGGAAGTATTTACACTGGTGATTGTCTTTAAAGCATAATAACTTCTTTGGTAGTACCATCTGCTGACAGTAAAGAATGGAAGTCCAAGCTTCCCCCAACTATTATTCTCCATTCTGTGCTGCTTCCAACAGCTTCTGGCTTTCAGACGTTCAGCCTGATTTCCAATCTGCTCTAAATTCCAAGGCTGAACTCTGCTTCCGGTGCCTGATTTTCAGTGCTCTCCAAAGACTGAGCAATTACACAGCCCTGGCTCTTCCTGCTGTTTTGTAACATATTCCACCTCCACCCACCCAGCCTGACCCTGGAACACAAATCCTGGCAGAAGTATGTGCTCATGCTGGGCCTCATGAGGGGCTGGAGCAAGGGTACTGTACTTACAGGTCATGTGATAGAGACATAAATGTTTCAGAGAAAGTTTTGCTAATTAGCAAATTGAAGCCCCAGCAAAATCGGAGTCTTCTAGGGTTACCGTAGGAAACATGTTCCCACAGAACCACTTCCCACTTTCCCATGCTGAGTCATGTCCTGGTTTCACTTTTTTCACGCCAGATAACAACTGTTGTCAATGACACAAAAACATTTTATCATTGATTAGGGAATTTTACATACTTGAAAACTAGTTTTATTTTTAAACTCAGTTATGAGAGAAGAAGCAAGCTGTGAGTTTTGGGGAATACATGTTTCTACTCACCTCCAGGCTTCACAGCACCCCCTCTGGTCTGTGTGACTTTGGGCAAATTCTGAACCTTTGTCTTAGTTTCATCATCCGTGAAAGAGAATTGTGACACCAACCTTACCCATTCGTTGTAAGAAATTCATGTCAGGATGGTGCCCAGGGCTAGCACAGTTGATTGCTTTTTTTGTAAGCTCTCTCCAGCTCTTATTATTTTACTTCTGGAAAGCATCTCATCCTTTTCCTGATTGAGAAGGGAAATAGAAAAATATAGCCACATAGTTGAATTGTCATTTCTCTCTCAAAATATTCCTTTCTCCCCCAACTTTCTCCTCTCCTCTATAATACTGAGCTTAGCTTGCCTTCTTCTCTGGGTATAATATTTTTGAAATATGAACCAGTGTTATGTTTTTCCCCTCATGTACTTTTTTCCCCTCTGTCTCTTCCTTGACCTCATAATAATAGCTCACATTCACCGTTTCAGGAGAGGGAGAAAGTTTTGAGATTGTGTTTCCCTCTGGGAATTAGAGGAAGAGAGATGGCTAGATAGAGGTGGCTTGAAGGGCAAGGAGAACTTCTCACTCTTTGCCCCTCTCACCACTAAGGATTCCTTGAGCTGTCAGAATAGAAGTAGATGGGGAAAGGCAGGAAATATTGGGGAATCCTGAGAAGCGTCTGTGTCCATCTGTGGGCCAAGACTGGGGCTTGGGTAATAGCCAGAGACTATGTGGGATCTGAGGCAGAAAGGGCTTATACATCACTTTTCTGTAGAGCTCTGGGTAGGTGGTGAAATGGTAGAGAAAATGGCCCCCGGTATTATTCTACCCAGATGGGACTTGGGAAGCCTCATAGAGTTTCTCACACCATATTGTGGTGAGAGTCATGGATGATACCTTGGCATCCAAGAATGGCACAGGAAGAGTTTCTGAAGGGACCATGCAGTTAGAAACAAAGGACATTTCTTCAGGCATCCAGATAGACTAGCCACCAAGTACAAGGTGTGATAAGGGAAGGGTTAGCAGTTGCCAGCATGGAGAGAGGTTCCAAAGCAAGTGCTCGTTCAGTTCCTTACCCCCTCTGCAGACACATACAGACACACACAGTTCACACACATACCAGCCTCACATGTGCACATCATGTGCACATACCTAGATACCTAAGCACTAGATAGGATTCCAGAATTTAGATGAAAACAAAACTCAGAGAAAATTAAATCACATTTCTGCTATCCCAGTGGAATGGGGAACCTAAGAAAGAGACTGGGTTCTAAAAAAATAGAGTTACATTTCTCACACATTAGAATTTGTGGATTAAGATACATATCTGCCATGCTTTATTGTCTATCCTTTATTTTTATTTATTTTCATTTTTATTTTACTTTTTTTTTACTGAGATATAATTGACATATAACATTATGTTCCAAGTGTACAACATAGTGATTTGATATTTGTATGTATTGTGAAATTACCACAATAAGTGTCATTAACATCTCTCACCCATACATAGTTACAATATTTTATCCTTTAAAAATTTTTTCTTTCCCTTATTGCTTCCTTTCGTCCCTCCCTCCCTCTCTCCTTCCCTTTCTTTTCTGTTTTCTTTCTTTTTCTCTTTTTAAAAATTTTGCATTATTCTTCTTTGTCACTTTATATACCTTATTTTCCCTTGGCTTATATATATGCTTAGACCTCTTTTAACATTAATGCCAAAAAGTAGTAAACTCCAGGACCCACGCCTTACCAATACTATCTATCTGGAGCCCACCGTAAACCAAACTCATTATTCTTTTAATTCCTGTTTGTATCAGATGCTATAAGAAGTCCCAGACTCACGGGTAGGACACCTTTCACACTTAAATTCTCATACAGTTTTGTAAATCCCCAATTTTATATCATGCCCAATCCCTCCCCAACTCCTAAAATCTTTCCAGTTGAGTCCTTTGGAACTTATGGGATATCATGGCCAAATCTCCAAGGCATCAGTTGTTTGGATCTGAGTTTGTTTTCAGATCCATGCTTCACTCCTTCCCTCCTGTGCTCTGTATGGTGGCAGGGCTCCTCAAAAGCTCCCTTGTCAGCCAGCTACCATCTAGGTTCAGCCATTAGGAGGCACTGGTGGGACATTAAAGGGTGATAGGAAAGGAGAAACCAGGGCATTCTTGTCTTTCTCTCCCCTCCAGCAGAAGCTACAACTTCTCTTTGGTTCTAGCTCCTTCTGGATGACCTTCCTCTGTGGTCCCAGTTACTGTTTGTTCCATTTCCTGCCAGGTGGCCCAGCTCCTCTACCCTGGTACCATCACCTCCTCCTAGCTCTCTAACCAAATCTGTGAGAGAGGCCTACTCCTGTTGATCTCTGAGTTTCTTCATTGTACCCTGAACTTTTTACCTCTTCAAATACTTTTGTAATCAGTTCTTCAAATGAAAGGAGTTATCTGGTGTGGGCTTTCTTCTCTTGACTGGACACTGAATGATAGTCTTATTCACCTTCCTGCTCTTACCAAAACCAAGACCTACTCTGAGGTTCTTACTTGCCCTGTAGTCCTTTCCATTTGGGATGGTTGTTTTCCTCCCATTGGGTCTAAATGTGCCATTATCAGACCAATTTGTCTTTCATTCTCCCTAAACCATTTATACATTGATTCTCATGTCATTAGACTGTATTGTCTACTGTTGTTTGTCTTTTGCTCCTGGCATCATTCATTTCTGGATTATTTTAGCTAATAGTCTTTTCTTATTCTCTTTAATAGTAGTTCTGTCTTAATCCTTGGTGATTTCAATACACATATAAATAATCCCTCCAACATTTTTCCACTTCTGGAACTCTTCTTCACTGATGATACTGCCTTCTAATCTACCTTAACCATTCATTTCCTTGGTAATATGCTAGGCCTTATTATTTTTATTAACTACAACCACTTTATAATCTTAATTTTATATAACTCACCTTCTGATCACTCCCTCTAGTGCCCTGTATTTCTTTCTTCTTTCTTTTCTTTTCTTTTCTTTTCTTTTCTTTTCTTTTCTTTTCTTTTCTTTTCTCTTTTCTTTTCTTTTCTTTTCTTTTCTTTTTTCTCTTCTCTTCTCTTCTCTTCTCTTCTCTTTTCTTTTTTCTTTTCTCTTTCATCTATCTATCTATCTATCTATCTATCTATCTATCTATCTATCTATCTATCTATTAGAGAGAGAGAGAGCGAGCAGGGGAGGGGCAGAGAGAGATGGAGAGAGAGAATTTTGAGCAGGCTCCACTCTCAGCAAGGAGCCTGACACAGGGCTCAATCTCATGACCCTGAGATCATGATCTGAGATGAAATCTGGAGTCAGATGCTTCACCAAAGGAGCCTTCCAGGCACCCTGCTAATGCCTACATTTCTGGCTCACTCTCTGTGGTAGTCAAATTTCATCCATTCCTTGATCTCAGCATAAGTTTCAGTGCAATTCTTCTGCCTTTTCACTGCTTACTGCTCCCCATGTCTTTATTTTCCTCTTTATGTAAACTAAATTCTGTTAATTACTCACTCTTGTGCATACAGCCTCAAATATCTGGAGCCCTTCTCTTACTTCATTGCATTAGTTTGTCAAAATTTCACTCCTCATTAAGACCAATTTTCTGTCTGCTCTTCAACTGAATCTGAGCAAGTGCATACATCTGAGCAAAATACAGCCACCTGAGTCAGGAACATGACCATCAAGAGGCCCATATGCTGACTGAGAAACCAAATGTATTTTCTTGGCCATTCATTGCCCTCTATTTCAGATGATTATTTCACACCTCTGCTCTCCTCAGACCTTGTGTCAGTCATGAAGGTGTGCCACTCAGATCTGTCAAGAGCACAGGTGATGGACAGCTTTTAGTTGCTACATATTTGGGTTCATTGTGGCATTCATACCAACACTGTGCTATCCCGTGGATGGCTCCTAACCAGTGGCTGAGTATAGTGGTAGGACTGGAGTTGGATACTCCTGTCTGATGTGGGACTTTTCTTTTGGGAATCTTATCTTGGGAATATAATCATTGATCTGGTTGAGACTTCCTCAGAACTGTACTGCAGTTTGAGGGTCTTCTCACCAAATCCTTTTTTATTTCTTCTTTCATACACAGAATATCTGCATTGCAGTTTGAAGGCTTCCCCCATTATTATTCACAGGTGTTCCTCCAATAAATCCCTTGTACATTTACTTCCATCTAATCTCTGCTTCTTGGAGAATCAGAATTAGTCTTGAACAGGTGACTACTCTCACTCCAACCTTCCTCTTAGCTGAAGATGGTGTTTCTTATATCAGTAAAAAATCAAAGCTATAAGAATAGAATTTCTACAAAGTCATACCATTTTATTTATTCAGTTATTAGCATCTATACACTTATAGTCTGTCTTTCCATCTGTTACTATAGATTGCATATTGTTTTTATTATCTAAAACCAAAGTCTTCTTAGGCACCAGATTTCACCCCAACTTTGCTACTCAAGGAACTTTATCCAGTAATTTTTTTCCAGTAAACTTTATCCTATCTACACCTCCTCTCTTTTCCATATTACTGCTTTCCCCTCTTTATCATTCCCATCAGTAAACAAACATGTTGTTTCCCGCTTAAAAAAAAAAAACTTTCTTGACCTCACTTCTTCTCTACCCCTTGCACATTTCTTTCCCCCCTTTCACCTAAATTCCTCAAATGTATTATATATATTTCCACACTTCCAGTTTCTTTCCTCCCAACCTCTGAGTATAATTCAATCCAGCTTTCATGCACTTTACCAAAACTGCTATCGTTGAGGTTACCAATGGCCTCAATGACTAAATTTAATGATATATTTTAAATCAAATCTGTACTTGATACAGTTAATGACTCCCTCCTATTTTTTCTTTTATTTATTAATATTCAGTACATGACACATTTTTGATTAACCGCCTTCCTCGTTTACTTCAGCATATTCCTGGGCTTATTTAGTACAATGGAATGTTCCAGAGTTCTATATACTCATTCATTGATGATCTCATTCAGTCCCATGGATTTGATTATAGTCTAAGTATTGCCAAGTTGTAATGCTAGCTTGGATCTCCTTGAATTCCAGGCTAATATATTTATCTTTCTACTTGATGTGTCTAGTTTGTTGTTTAATAATATGTCCAAAACCAAAATCCTCATCTTCTTCCACACCTGTGCAAATTCACCACAACAAAAATTGGCTTTACTATAGTCATTGACTTCTCTGTTAATGGTGATACTATCTGTCTAGTCGCTCAGGTTACAATCATTGGAGCCTTCCTGGATAATTCTCCTTCTCTCACACTCAAAATCCAATCTCTTAGTAAATCTCTACATTCTACATTTAAAGTATGTATATCCCAACAAACACTGCTTTCACTGCTATTGGCAGTTCACTTTGCATCACCCCTCACCTGAATTTGTGTGACATCTTCTAACTGGTCTCTCGTTTCAACTCTTGATCATATACAGTCTTTTTTCAATCTCAAACAAAGAGATTCTTTAAAAAGCAAGTCAGCAGTGGCATATAAGAAGCAAGTTTCTAGTTTTAATCTAGTTCCTCAAAAGAGAACCACCTATATTACACAACTCATGATCCAGAATGTGATTCTTTAAACTGAAGGCCCAATAGGCAGAAGTGGCCTTGCGTCTGCATTATTTAACACTTCAGTCAATTAACTAAATGATAGCACAAGGAACATACTCATTAAGTCTGCATGGGAAGCTTGGCTGGAAGGAAGGCAGTGGCTAACATTGGTGAAAATACTAATCAGCTTGCTGTGACCATGTCTAATTGGAGTCTTTATCAAGAGCAACACAACAAAACTTGGCAAGGACAATATAGACAAAGATAAGATGGGAAAATACCAAACTAGTTGAGACCTCTGAGGTCAAGGCTTAATTCTGCCATCTACTAGGTAAATACATATTTATCAGGTAAATTCATCTTCACAGTGACTCTCTGGCATAGGTAATAGTATCCTCCCCACTTGATAGATGAGGAACTGGACTTGGAGAGATTAGCACTTTCCCAAAGTTACAAGGTTATGAGTGACAGAGCTAGAACTTGAATCCAGATCTGGTTTGCAGCTGAGTCTCCACGACTATTTACTGCCTCCCTTGTACATACAAGCTGTCCCTGAAGGCTGACACCAGGGCTGAGTTAGCCTGAGGCACCACCAGGCCCTGGAGGGCCCAAGTCTTAATTAAGTTTAACTCCAAAACAGGTGACAGGAAGATAATTTCATTTGGAGAGCAAGGACTATTATGTCCCTTGAATGGTTTGTGCTTCCAGGTGCTGGGGATGGAGAAATTAACAAAACATAGTTCCTGCATTAAAACACATAAGCATGTGCCTACTACATGTAACACTGGGCAAATGATAGTTTGCCCCTTGTATCAACATTTACTATGAACACTTAGTCAGTCACCTTAAAATTAACCCACAGTGGGTCCCTCTTTGTCTAAACCAGTGAAGTGAGTTCTTTCCTACCATAGGTGAGGTATTCATGAATAATAGAATCAAAAGGCAATATAAAAATGTAAATATTTATTTCCTTTTAAGGTTCATTTCCAAATTCTCTGAGTGAACTGTATGTCTAATTAAAGTAATAAGGGGCTCCTGGGTAGCTCAGTTGGTTAAAGCATTGGACTCTTGCTTTTGGCTCAGGTCATGATCTGACAGTTTGTGTTTTCAAGCCCTGTGTCTAGCTCTCTGCTGTGCGGAGCCTGCTTGAAATTCTCTCCCTCTCCCTCTCTCTCTGCCCTTCCCCTGCTCGCTCTCTCTCTCAAAATAAATAAATAAACTTTAAAAAAGTAATAATAAAAAAGGACGCTTCTGATTTCAATATATATATTTATTAGAAAACAAGTATACAGACATTTACTATATACTTATATATTGTTAAATCTTGAACACATCACTTAGCTTTTCTAGTTTGTCAACTATAAAATAGGCATAAAAATGTCATACCACACCTATTTGCTAGAGTTTTATGAAACTCAAACTGTGTTTGTTAGTTTGGTCTTTAAAATAAAAAAAACATGAAAAGCAAGCATTCCAGAGATAATAACTTCAACTCTTTGTTATAGATTTTGTTCAGTAAATATTTAAATAATATCTGTCTGGTGGAACCCCAAGGTTATGGTTTATATCTCTGTTGGACATTAACTAGTTTTGTATCTGATCTAGCATTCTAATAAATTGCAATAAATCTAATTTAAAAAAGGCAGGTCAGTCATGTCATTTTACACAAGACCCTCTACTAAGCCCCATTTTATCCAGAGTAAAATTGATCTTTACAATGTCTTAAGGATTCTCCATAACCTTGGCCTACCCGTTTATTGCATCACTGATTGTAGACTCTGCTCCAGGCCACCCTAGCCTCCTAGCTGTTTTCCACCCAACCAAGTACATTTCTACTTTAGGCCCATTGCACTGGCTCTTCCCTCTGTCTGCAATTCCCTTCCGAATGATTCCCTTAATTTCTTAAAGTCCTTGCTCAAACCTACCTTTATAATGAGACCCATTGGACAATCCTGTTTATTTTTTTTTAAAGATTTTTTTATTTTGAGAGTGAGAGAGCAAGCAGGGGAGGTGCAGAGAGAGAGGGACACATAGGATCCCAAGCAGGCTCTGTACTGGCAGCACAGAGCTCGATGCAGGGCTCAAACCCATGAACTGTGAGATCATGACCTGAGCAGACATTAAGAATTGGACACTTAATGGACTGAGCCACCCAGGTGCCTGTGGACATTCTTATTTAAAATTGCAGTGCCCTCAACATTCTGGTCACTCATTTACCCTATTCTTTTTCCTTTTTTCTCCCATGGAAATTTTCATCTCAACATTTTATTATTTTTTTAAAAAATTTTTTTTCAACATTTATTTATTTTTAGGACAGAGAGAGACAGAGCATGAACAGGGGAGGGGCAGAGAGAGAGGGAGACACAGAATCGGAAACAGGCTCCAGGCTCTGAGCCATCAGCCCAGAGCCCGACGCGGGGCTCGAACTCACGGACCGCGAGATCGTGACCTGGCTGAAGTTGGACGCTCAACCGACTGCGCCACCCAGGCGCCCCTCATCTCAACATTTTATATAATTTATTTGTTTATCATCTGTCCAGATAGTATGTAAGTTTCATGGGGGTGGCGTTTTGTGTCTTCAGGAGAAAGAAATGTTCCCGGAACATAGCAGTTACTCAATGATGATGACTAAAAGTAAAATGTGAAGGTTGGCACACAACATTGGAAGAAACTCTAATAACTGAGAAAAAAAGGAAGATCTTAAGACATCTTGGGTTTAAGAGAATGTCCTCCCAGGATGGGCAATTTTCACTTCTCAAATATGTGGTGCTGTCAGTAGTAAAGTGATAAGTGACAGAACTTGGCGTTTCTGCCCTTTGACATGTCCTGGAGCAGTTCCATGTGCCTGTGGACCTCAAGTTAAATGCATTCTGACAGAGGACTTCACCAGAAACTTCTACCTGCACTTTGCCTGGTAAGAGTAAACACTCCCATCTCCTAAGGGAAAGTGTATGGACTGTCTTTTAATTTAGCCCCTCTGTGACTGTTCTAGGCAAGAGCCACAACGGAAAACTGGTTTAAGATATGTACAAATCAAGGGCACTAGTTCTCACAGGAGATTCATGTCCTATCAGGGTTTTAAAGATATGTTTCCAAGTTGCTCCATTCCCAGAAGGTGGTGAGATAGGCTTTCCTGGGCAGCTGAGGGATGTCTGCAGATCATCTGCATGACTCCCAGTTTCTAGGCGGCTGTCTTCAAAAACCTTTCCAGATAGATGGATTTCACAAGCCAATAATTTTCAGGATGAATTCAGTCCTAGGAATTTCATGGCTGATTTCCAGCAAACAAATTTATCTCTATCTTGCTAAAAGCACTTCTGAAGAAAAAGAAAAATCTAGCAATTCAGAATGGATGACTCAGTGACAGGACTTATTTTGGCCACATGGAATATCTTCAGATCCTAATTTTGAACCAGAAAGGCACACTGCTTTCCTGAGATTGCCCAGGGTCTTTTTGTAGATTCTTGTTCACTCCTTGTAAGCTTCATCCCCAAATCCTCACTTCCTGCCAATTTCTCAGTTAATTGGCAAATGTTATGTTCAACATTTCCTGCTCCACACTCATGCCATATCTTTATTATCTGTTTGTCTTTGTCATCTTTCTTCCCCACATTATTTTAAAGAAAAAAGAGTCACGTAGGTATTTCTCAACTTGAATCTGATTTGCAACATTTTACTTTCTTCGGTAGGATCCTAGAGGAGCTCATTAATCCAATATAACAGCCACGAACCTTTTCTCATTGTTAGTCTTTTCTTTCTTTTCTCCTCTTCCTTTCATTCCATTTCTTCTCCCTTATTCCTATTTCCCTGGCACTTCCTTGGTTAGACATCTTCTCTTCCTTAGTCTCCAGGTGTTCTCTCTTGATTGGAGCTTCCTTTTCTCCTCAGCACCTCAGACTCATAGAATGTGGAAGAGACAGGTCTTTAGAGAACATCTCAAGGATCTCATTTTTAAGGTAAAGATGCTGAAGCCCAGAAAGCAACATCATTTACCCAAAAGTTCACAGCAAGACAGAAGCAGAAATGAGTCCCACCCTCACACTCCTGGGGCTATGCTCCTCTGAGCTAGGCTCTGCCTTCTTTTGCTTCCCTAAGGCAGAGCCTACAAATTGCCAGCTTAGGAGCCATTTGACCCACAAATAAGTTTTGTTTGAGCTGCACAAAGGCTAACAAAAATGTTAATATTTAAAAATGAAGGATTTCAGATAAGATCTGGAGGTAGACAGTGTAGTGGTTAAGAAAGAGCATGACTCTAGAGCCAAAAACCCCAGTTCAAGTTCCCGTTACGCTTCTTACCAACTCATTACTGTGGCATAAAGACCATATTACTCTTCATTTTCTTCATCTGTAATTGGGGTTCACAGTGGACCTTATCTTACTGAGTTGTCAGAAGAATAAATGGTGATACATGTAAAGGGCTTACAGTAGTGCTTGGTACTTAGCAAGAGCTACACGTGTTTATCTACTTTTTATTGTCATGGTCTTGTTGTTTCTCACCCAGAACCAGGAGGTTTTGCGCATTTGTGGGCCTTCCTGGCCCCAGTCACCTATGTACCTGTCCTCTGTCCTTGAAGCACAAACCTGGGACTCTCAGGTCTCCATAAGGGCCCTTCACAAACAGTGAAATTTTTCAAACTTACTCTTATCTGGAAGGACAACCTGTCTGATTTTAAAAATCATGAAATAACATAATATTAAAGAACAAATACAATTGTGGTACTTCAGTTATGCAGAATAATGCTATGGTCAGGGGATGCTGATCTGGGCTATAGGTACAAGAGTAGTGTTTTTCAAACTGCAGGTGTGGACTCATTAGTGGAAGGGGAAATCAATTCAGGAGGGTGTGACTAGAATTTAAAAAATGAAATAAAATAGACATGTTCTGTTATGTTCTACATTAGGGAAAAATTGTTTCGTGAAATCCTTTTCATCTGCATATTCATGTGTGTATTGGGGTAAGATATAAAATACATTTCTTACTGTGAATCCTCATCAAAAGTTAGAAAGCCATTGCGCTAAGGAATCTAATATTTTAATAATTAGATAGGAATAATTCTTGATAGATATATTACTTGATTTAATAGGATATGTCCTCTAAATTCTTTTTTTAAAAGAAAGCTCCTCTTTATACTATTTATTTCCTTAACAAACCACTGTATCAAAGGTTCAGGGAAAATTCCATTACCAAAGGCTTGCATAAAAGACTTGTCTTCTAGCAGATTTGCTGAGTCAAATTAATTATAACACATTCTCAACAATAATAATATCTTTGTACAGTAAATGCTTTTTCTGGATCTTATCCACCTATATAAGGGAAGTAGGAAGCTATGCATGGCTTATATTGTTAGTATAGTGGAGAGGATTTAGCGGGTACAATTATTTATTCTACCATTAGGTGCAATTTCCTCATCTAATTTCAATCAGTGCTCACCAAGGCCCACATTCTGCCTACCTGGCAACAAATACTGTAAACATACTCCCTGTGCTGAACTTCCGTGATGTCTCCCATTCTTCCTCAAGGCTCAAAGGCTGTCCTTCAAATGCTCTGTAGCTTGATTTTCTTTTTATAAACAGAGGTAAAGAGGCCCTGAAGAAGTGTTCAAGGTGGAACATGAGGCTACTTTAAAATTCTACCTCCAACATGAATCCTGGAGTTACTCCATCACATAAAACGAAAAGCCAACTCTCCTCAAAATGTATAGTCATTTCATATGAATGTACTGCTATACTTGTATGTATGTATGTATGTATATGTATGTACATACATACATACATACCTTTCAAACATATACAATATAGAAACAAAAAAGGATTAGATGAAATAAATTGTATTGAAAATAATTTTTAAATGATAGAAGTAATATTGCCAGTAATATTTTTGTGCTTAGATATTTTTTTTTTGTTTTGTTTTATTTCCTCCATTTTAATTTTATTTTTAAAAATTTACATTCAAATTAGCATATAGTGAAACAATGATTTCAGGAGTAGATTCCTTAATACCCCTTACCCATTTACCCCATCCCCCCTCCCACAACCCCTCCAGCAACCCTCAGTTTGTTCTCCATATTTACGAGTCTCTTCTGTTTTGTCCCTCTCCCTGTTTTAAAATTATTTTTGTTTCCCTTCCCTTATGTTCATCTGGTTTGTCTCTTAAAGTCCTCATATGAGTTAAGTCATATGATTTTTGTCTTTCTCTGACTAATTTCACTTAGCATAATACCCTCCAGTTCCATCCATGTAGTTGCAAATGGCAAGCTTTCATTCTTTTTGATTGCTGAGTAATACTCCATTGTGTGTGTATACACACACACACACACACACACACACACACACACACACCACATCATCTTTATCCATTCATCCATTGATGGACATTTGGGCTCTTTCCATCCTTTGGCTATTGTTGATAGTGCTGCTATAAACATAGGGGTGCATGTGTCCCTTTGAAACAGCACACCTGGATCCCATGGATAAATGCCTAGTAGTGCAATTGCTGGGTCATAGGATAGTTCTATTTTTAGTTTTTTGAGGAACCTCCATACTGTTTTCCAGAGTGGCTGCACCAGCTTGAATTGCCGCCAACAATGCAAAAGAGATCCTCTTTCTCCACATCCTCACCAACATCTGTTGTTGCCTGAGTTGTTAATGTTAGCCATTCGGACAGGTGTGAGGTGGTATCTCATTGCGGTTTTGATTTGTATTTCCCTGATGAATGATGTTGAGCCTTTTTTCATGTGTCGGTTGGCCATCTGGATGTCTTCTTTGGAGAAGTGTCTATTCATGTCTTATGCCCATTTCTTCACTGGATTATTTGTTTTTTGGTGTTGAGTTTGATAAGTTCTTTGTAGATATTGGATACTAACCCTTTATCTGATATGTCCTTTGCAAATATCTTCTCCCATTCTGTTGGTTGCCTTTTAGTTTTGCTGATTATTTCCTTTGCTATGCAGAAGCTTTTTATTTTGATGAGGTCCCAATAGTTCATTTTTGCTTTTGTTTCCCTTGCCTCCAGAGATGTGTTGAGTAAGAAGTTGCTGCGGGCAAGATCAAAGAGGTTTTTGCCTGCTTTTTCCTCAAGGATTTCGAAGTCTTCCTGTCTTACATTGAGGTCTTTCATGCATTTTGAGTTTATTTTTGTGTATGGTGTAAGAAAGTGGTCCAGGTTCATTCTTCTGGATGTCGCTGTCCAGTTTTCCCAGCACTACTTGCTGAAGAGACTGTCTTTATTCCATTGGATATTCTTTCCTGCTTTGTCAAAGATTAGTTGCCTATACGTTTGTGGGTCCATTTCTGAGTTCTCTATTCTGTTCCATTGATCTGAGTGCCTGTTCTTGTGCCATGTGCTTAGATATTTTTAATATTTTTGAAACAACAAGATACTGCAAATCAAAGTCTCCATTTTAAGTAGAATTCGTTTCCATTTTCATACTTGGTTTTAGTGCCACAATGTTATAGGTAAAAAATATACCTCACATTGATATGTAGATCCAAATGAAGAAGTATGTCATTAGGTATTACTGCTTTATGTGATGCTCATGTTTTCATCTCTTGTATCAGTTATGCAAAAGTTTTGTCGAAATTCAGTTTGCAGTGTCCATCTTCTCTTATGACAATCAGTTAATCTTTTAAAACTTACCATAATGGATTCAGTACCTACTGAAAAACTTCATTTGGAGGATTTTTATCTGGGTTAAATAATTATGTTCCCATGTTTGAAAATGTGCAGATATGAAAGTTGTAGGTGATACACATTATTTATAGTAACAGACTGTAATGATGGATGTATTTCTCACTATCCAGCTTCTTTTGAAAATAAGCCACTTCCTCTCCTAGCATTGGAGTAACACTTTCTTAAGTCAACAATACGTTACTTATTTTCAAAAACAGATCTCTTTTATGCCCATTCTGATGCTTTGGGTATGTTGGTTAATAATTTTAAGTGGACTAATGTCATAGATTTCATGACCTAGAAGAATGATAATTCTTGAATCAGGGAAATCTTGACAATTGTATGTTTGCAAAAGCAGTTGGAAATGAGCAATGACACTTGACTTCTTAAAATGGAAATCCTACTTTTATTTATTCTATTGCTGTGTGGAAACTTATCATTGCTGGCTTCAGCCACAGAACATTCTATAGGAAGCAGTTGCAGTTTCCTGGTGAGGGCATGTGGATCGTGTTTTCCAAGGTCATGAAGCAGCTCTTGTAACTTGAAGAGACAGATTTTGTTAACTTACTTCTCATAGTCACATGCCGTTAAAAAAAAAGTTCAGCATATTTGGATTGTCTTTTTGTAAACGAAAAATGGATATCTCATTAGTAAGTCCAATGTCTTTTAAGTACTTTGCCATGGGATAACCAGGAGACTTTCATGAAGCACAAAAGATTTTCATGGTTACTCTCCATCTCACTATAAAGTATTGTAGAGATCTTGTTTTTGTAAAATCAGTCGCACCAATGACATTTTGCAGCGCTTTGCTTCTGTTTCGTGTTCTTTGCTGTAATTGCTTGGTTTTGAATGATTATGCACATAGATTTTGTGTAATTTGCTCTTGCCATAACTTAATCTGGAATTGTTATTATTTTTTATTATGTTCAAAGCTTCCACTCCATCAATAGTTAGCTTAGGGTACTTTCCTACATATGTTAGAGAAGTAATATAGGTAGATTAAAGCTTTGAATATACTTTTCCTTTAGTTGTTCAGAAGGAGATTACTGCTTCATGTATGTTATTATTGGAAAAAATCTAGGAAATACCATAAGCATAGACTGTGTAAAACAGATACACTTTCATCCATTTGTACAGTCAAATTCTCCCATTGGGTAACACTTATTTCTTCAAATTTGCAAATTTTTTGCATCTTCCAAAAGTATTTTTCTGATAAAAGAATATATTTTAACTTATAGCCATATTATTTCCCATATATTTTTCAGCTGTTTTTACTTTACAAGGGACCATGTCTCCCAATGGTATATGGTTTTACTTTTGTCCTTAAGTAGGAAATTTAGTATGTATTACATATTTAGTGGATTATTGTAAAGGCCTGGGTTAACAATTGCATGGTATTTTGAACTATTTCTAAAAAAAAAAAAGTGTTGACATTTGTCTTCATGTTCTGTATGATTAGTGTGTGTCTTAGTAATTATAAGGGCTTTCAAACCATCATTAACAAAGTGGAGTATTCACTTAGGGGAAGGTTAATATTTAAAGATAGTGGATATAATGTGTATTTTATAGAGTCATGATAATTTTGAATTATTTGGAGCAAATTCTTATTAGGTTAATTGCCATTGCTTTTCTCTCTTAATAAAGATGACAGTTTATTTGAAATAAAAGTATAAAGTCTTAACATTGTCTTATTTCCTTACATTATTTGAAAAAAAACACATTTAAACTTTTTCCATAACTTTATAATGGAATTTTGCAAACATATACAAAAGTAAAAGTTAAAGGGTATAATGAAACTGATACGCCTGTTACCTAGTTTCAGTAATTATTATTGCATGGTATATCTTACTTCATCTATATCCTCCTGCTCACCCTTACCTCAGATTGTTTCATTTTTTATTTATTATATTTTACCAGTTCTTTCATGATTTTATTTTGCTTTATTTTTTGTTTGTGTTTCTTTTTTACTGAATACATTTAACCTGCAACATTGTGTAAGTTTAAGGTGTGTAATGTGTTACTTTGATCTATTTGTATATTGTAATATGTTTGCTGTCATAGTGATATCTATCACGTTATAGTACATACTGTCTGTATTTATTATACTTTACTTTAGATCTCTATGGTTTATTTACTACCATTGCAAATTTGTACCCTTAAACAACACCAATCGTATCTTCTCACCTTTCTTGCCCTGGTATCCACCATTTTACTTTTTTTTTTTTTTAATGGATTCGGCTTTTTTAGATTCCACAAAGAAGTGATATAATATAGAGCTTGTCTCTCTCTGACTTATCTTACTTAGCATAATGTGCTGAAGATCCATCTATATTGTTGCGAAAGGCAGGATAGCCTCCTTTCTTGTGGCTGAATAATAATATTTTACTCTCTCTGTGTGTGTGTGTGTGTGTGTGTGTGTGTGTGTGTGTGTGTATACACACCACATCTTCTTTATCCATTCATCCATTGATGGGCATTTAACTTGTTTCCATATCTTGGCTATTGTAAATACTTCAATAAACATGGGAATGCAAATATGTCTTCAAAATACTGTTTTCTTTTCCTTTGGGTATATACCCAGAAATGGAATTGCTGGATTGTGTGGTAGATCTATTTTTAATATTTTGAGGAAACTTCCTATAGTGTTTGGACAAATTTACATTCCCACCAACAGTGTTTAGGGGTTCTCTTTTCATCACATCCTCACCAGTACCTGTTGCCTCTTTTTGATGATTGCTGTTCTGACAGATATGAGGTGATATCTCATTGTGGTTTTGATTTGCTTTTGCCTGATGATTAGTGATGCTGAGCATCTTTTCATGTGCCTGTTGGCCATTACAATGTCCTCTTATCTCAGACTGTTTAAACAACATATCATTTTATCTATTCATATTTCAGTATGCACTTCTAAAAATGACTATAATACTAAAAACATAAAAATGAACAATATATATAGTTTAAAATGAAATATATATTTTTAAAATATCATTAAATATTTAGTGTTTAACTTTCTGTGCTTTACAATTTTATTTTTATTTTTGAATATAAAGGTGATGAATTCAAGATATATTTTGAGAGAACTCTACAGTACATTGATTTGTTGAATGTGGGGGAAAAGAGAGAGGAAGAGTTTGAAGACGAAACTCAATTTTCTGGGTGAGTGGAAGTGTTATACAATGAAATGAGGAAGAATATAGAGGTGGTTAGAGTGAAAAAGAGGTCAGTTTGAGACATGTGAAAATACTAAAATGGAAATGACAAGCTGACATTTGGATGAATGAATCGGGAACTCAAAAAGGGAACGTGGCTTAGAGACAAGTTTGGGAATAGATGTAGCATAAATAATACTTAAAGCTTTGGGAATAAGAGACAAATCAAGGAGAGACTATAAAGGAAGAAAATAAGAGAGCTCAGAACTAAGACTGGCTCCTTAAGGAGCTCGTCCTTAAGGAGAATGAGAAGAAGGGATCAGAGATACTAGAAAAGTCGAGGATGTAGTGCAGTAGAAACCCTTAAAGAGATGCTTCAAGAAAGCAGTAAGGGGTCAACGGTGTTGGATACTGCTGAGTGGTTTCATGCACTGAGGATCAAAAAACCTCTCAACCAGTTTGAGACCCTCCTCCTTCATTTCCATACTTTCTGCTGCTGAGAGTTACCTACCATCTGAGTCTCAAGTTCATCTTCTGCCAAATGTTGGTGCTTATGAGGCGTGGTGTTGGATGGCAGGGAAGGAAGGGCTGTGGTTTAGGAAAGGCCTGGCATTGCATCCAGCATCGTAAGATGGTTAAATGTGGAGGTGAGGGTGCAATAGATGATCTCCTACCAACTCGAAATCTGTGAGGTGTGACAATACTCACAATACTTAACCTCACAGGACAGATAAAAGGATTTTCTGAGTCACGCTGTAGACTACCAAGTGCTAGGTAAATAGAAGGTGTTATTTCTGTTTACTGAGACCATAAATGTAAAAGATAATTTTTATAGTATGCTTGTGGTAGCTGTGCTTTAGGCAGACATGACCATGATAATTTTAAGTAGAAGTGGGTGACAGCATCATCAAGCTGATCCTGAGTGTCCGTTCATCAGCACGTTAGGAGTTTAGAATTCCCTGAGTCTTTGAGATTTGCTTGCCTCTAGTGTCATAAAATAAAATCCACTAGCAAATTTTGTCTGGTCCTCATAATGCAGAGCTATCTGGAAATTATAAATAATCTGAGGCCCCTGTTTTGGTGGTCAGGTTAGGACCCTCTACATCCATCTTCTCAGCATGGATCTCAGAACCCTTTCCTCCCCTGTCCCTGTCATTTAATGCTGTACAGGGGAGACAGAGGAAAGATAAGAAGCATCCCTATTCTCCAGGTTCTTGCCGCCATGGAGATAGTGCTGAGGCCCCAGCCTCCTGGTAGTGCCTCCTGCAGGGAGGAAACACCAGGTCCTCAAGCAGCAATCCCACCCATCAGGGAAGCAAGTCCAGAGCACTCCTAGGTTAGGAACTCAGTAGAGTGTATTGTCAAGTGCAGAAACCTGCTCTGGGTCATCACCTAGAACCTCACATGCAGTGGATACTCAATAGATGCTATTAAAAAAAGAAAAAGGACAGACTTAGCCATTTAGGGTGTATGCATTAGAGGCCAGGCCAGCTTTTGCCACTGGCTTATGGTGTCAGCTCCAACAGATGATTTTGAGGATACTGTCAATCATCCTGTCCTCCAAATTACTACCTTTGGAGTTCTCTCTTTCTCTTTTTTTTTAAGTTTGTTTATTTTGAGAGAGAGAGAGAGAGAGAGAGAGAGCGAGTGGGGGAGGGCCAGAGAGTGAGAAGGAGAGAGAGCATCCCAAGCGGGCATCGTGCTGTTAGCACAGAGCCCCACAGAGGGCTTGCTCAAACTCACAAACCATGAGTGCGATCATGACCTGAGCCAAAACCAAAAGCTTGTGCTCAACCAACTGAGCCATCTAGGTGCCCTAGAATTCTACTCTTTAATAAGCCATATTCTCTGACAAAATGCATGTGTGTCTAGGAGAGCAAAATTGCATCATCAGATTCTTATATCTTTTATTACATTTGAGTTTTTTTGATCTTTCCTGAGAGCAGAGTTTAACCAGGGATGTTGAGAAGAGAGGAACTAGGAGTGATGGGTGGAGGGGTAAACCACAGGGAGAATGGTAGCTATCACAAATATAATTTTACATAAGTCACAGTTGTGCCTAGAACTGGTCCTAATTGATAGCTTGGCAAAGCAAGTATCCAGGAATAATATGTCTCTGCTCTCATTCATTTTTTTCATTTTCACTCATTTCTTTATGCTTCACTGTGAATACATACAATGAGTCAAATGCCATAAACATAGGCATTCACATATTCTTAATACAGTTATACCTAGATGCATAAAGATGATGCAGGGAACATTTTCTAGTCTCACAGTCCCAATTCCATGCAAATGATTGATTAAAACAGTAACATGAACAAACATGAAGCACCAGAGCTTCAAGTAGGTGACACATTCAATTATGACAACCAGGCAAACAAAGAAAGATAAGCATTCTGGTACCAGGCAGTTGCAAATCACAGATTAATGAATGTAATTTCTGGTTTCAGAGATTTTCCTATTTTATTCTATAACACTGGAGTCAACGTTCATTAATTCAGAAGGGTCTAGGTGAAGGCCTACTAGACAAGGCATCAACGTAAGGTAAACTTTTGCATTTGCTCAATGTGTGCTCCAGATTAGATAGAATTACCGAGCTTGATCTGACCTCTAGTGGCACCTTGTAATAATGAGCACACTTAAATCCACTTAAAAGCTTTGCTGTGGGAGTCTTGCCATCATTTCATCTTCAAAGTGGAAGCAATCTTAGAGATGATCTACTTGGAAAATTGTACACCTCTGCCCTATTCTACAGGTGAGGAGACTGAGATCCAGAAATTTTGGGCGATTGGATCAAGGTTGAAGTGCCCAGTACAGAGCCTGCTTAGGATCCTATCTCTCCCTATCTCTCTGCCCCTACCCCATTCATGCTCTCTCTCTAAAAAGAAATAAATAAACTTTAGATTTCCATGCTATTATGACAATGCCACAGAGAAGTCCCATATGCAAATATGTAAAAATGTTGATAGGGGTAAACTTAGATATGTAAACTTAATGGCTTTAAGAATTCTGTGAGTCAAAAGCATCAAAGCACTTTCAGCTCAATATCTGAATATTTTAGCTTAAATTATGTGTAGTTATCTGAGTCAAAATGACTGACTTGAGTTCAGCCACACTTAAATGGTGAATTTCTTTGATGTTTTTAATTTTGAATCAGCTGTTTAGAACCATCATGACAATAATCAACAAATGGAGATAATTCTAATGACTTAATCAAACCAACATTCAGTTGTCCAACTCAATATTTAGTTCCAGATCTTGAGAATAAACAATTGGGACAAGATATAAGTCCTTATGTACTTAACTCCTGAGTCTTTGATCAAATTGCAGGCAGTATAAAGTAATGAAAAGTAGGCATCAAGTTTCAGCAGACCTGGGTTAGAATTCTGACTCATCTCTATATTAATTTCTATTGCTGCAGTAACATATTGCCACAAACTGAATGGTTTAGCCACAAACTGAATGGTTTAAAACAACACAAACTTAATTTTTGAAGTTTACAATTCCAAATTGAGTCTTAAAGGGCAACAAGGTGTCGGCAGAGCTGGTTCCTTCTAGTGGTTCGGTGGGGAGAATTTATTTCTTGCCTCTTTCACTTCGAGAGGTTGCTGGCATTCCTTGGCTCCCAGCTACATCACTCCAGTCTCTGCTTCCATGGTCATATCACCTTCTCCTCTTCCGTAGTCAGATTTCCCTCTTTTAAGGTCACATGTGATTGCATTTAGAGGACACCTGGATAATCCAGGATAATCATCTGATCTCAAATTTCTTAATTTAATCACATTTGCAATATCCCTTTTGCCTGTATAATGTTCACAGGTTCCAGGCATTAGGAAATGGACATCTTTTTGGGCCATTATTTGGTCAACCACAATCTCTTACCAGCTGTGTGATCTTGGTCTAATCATCTTAACCTCTTTTATAGAATTTGTTGTAAAATAGAAGATAGATAAAATGTATCGAGCAAGCTGCGTAATACTCAATAGATACTCAGAAATATTTCCTGCGTGTCCCTTAGTTTAATGGATAGATGAAATCTCTAACAGTGGATTATGCATCTAAGAAAGGAGATTTACATTCAGTGTAGTTTCAGATCTGGTTTATGGGAATGGGATTGCCATCTGGTGAATGAGGTGAACACCAGAAATCTCTGAAATGCAGTGTTTCTCAAGCGATGGATTCCTCTCTCCAGCCTCCTGAATGACTCATCTTGCACTCTGATTTTGGAGATTTGATTACATTCTTCATCCCATTGCCCATCTTCTAGTTTGCATGATAAAAATCTCATTGCTGGTAACCAAATTAATTTACTTTTAAAATAATTATGTCCTGTGGCAATCAATTACATAGGTCTGCCAGATGGCACATAAAGTGTGTGCTAAATGGAATAGTCATTATATTCAAGTTTACCCTGTTTTATGGTTTTTGCTCTGCCATGGGCTTGGTCTACCTGGGAGAGATATTTTAAAAATTTACAGTTGCATTTAGCTACATACACTTTGCTTTCCTCTTTTTATCATTCCTGTCTAACACAGACTTAGAGAGGATGGGTCTAGTAGAATTCAGTTTCCTTGACTATAAATGATTCCTTGATCATCATTCTGTAGGCCTTACTCTGGAAATCTCCCTGGGTGATGCCATAAATACAGGCTTTGACCTGGCTGTCATCAAGATGAATGAGACCTTCAGAAGTAGTATTCTGGGGCAGCATGGGGCTCACAAATTTTAAGTATCATGCCTTCGAATGGCCTAACACTCTGTGATTTTCCTAGTGGTTATATCTACCACTTTGTCGGCTACTGCATGTATGGTTCCAGATATTTTTGTGACCCAACAGCTCCCTGTAGGCATTTCTCCAGGGCAGAAACTAATAAATGGGAAAAAAAAGTGAGGGAAGAAAGGCTGGTATCTATTATTCCTTAAAATTTTCTCTGTGAATCAAAACATTATTTCTTATCTTAGAGTCCTATGGACATTGCTACGTATGGCTGTCTTTACTCTATGATGGCCCATTCTTTTTTCAGAGTGTTGCAGATTTACATTAAAGTTGTCTTCCAATGGCTCTGTAACCAGCCGGTTTTATGACTGTAGCAAAGTTATTGAAAGTACCTAGATCCTACACATATGGAACTAGATGGCTTGCAAAAATATGTTTGCTCAAACATTCTGTGATTCTGTGTTTTAATAATTTTGTCAGTGGCAAAGGTAACTTTATTTTGGAAAAGAAAAATCAATAATAAATTTGGGGAATGAAGAAAGGGCTGGATAGGCAGGTGAAATGACCTCGAGAGAAGGGAGAGAGGGAGACAGAACAGCTCATAGAATCTATACTGGTGACTCTGGCCTGGAGCTAAGTTCTTTGGGCCTTATTTCCTATATTTCCTTTGCTCTGCTTTATATTTCATATTAATAAGGTGGTCATTAAGCTTTTCTCAGCTCAAAAATTCTTTTTGAGTTCTTTGATTCTTTATCATCTCTCTTTGTCTTCTATGCAAGTTAGATCCCAGAGAGTACTTGGAGCCACACTTATTTGTTAGAAACAGCTTCTATTTCTTCTGTAATTTCCCTGTGCTTCATTTTTTTGTGTGCTGCAGTGCAGCAGAAATTCCTCGCAAGATCACAATATTCTAAAGGCAGAGTTTTCAACAGGAAATACTGGAAACATAAGACCAATTTTATCAGTCATTGCTAGATCAACACGTTCAGAATATGTAATTCTAGCCCTGGGCAGAACATGGTGGTTTTTTTTATAGCTAAATGGATACTCTGCCCAATGAAAGGTGCGAATGTTTTTCAGCCGCAAAAGCCTGAACAAACCTGCAATTACAGATCCAGGGAAAAGTCTGCATAGATTATGGAGCACAAGGAAGCCAGACTGGCAGTTGACTCTCCATCCACTAGATGGAGGTAGAGGAGCACAGAAAAAGAATCATCTTGGGTTGTTAATCAAGTTGACTGTGTAGAAGCTAAAGGGGAAGCTGATCTGTCATTAGGTAAGACCCACAGGAAAAATTTATGGATATCATACTAGTGGAAACTAGTGGAAACTAGTGGAAAACATTGGTTTGAGGCATAAATCTGTAAGACCTCTGATTTTATGTAAAAATTCTATTCCTCTATCATCATCAAATAGCAGTCCTTACCTTTGCCTGATTTGGGCATCTTTTAGCTTTTTACAGTTGGACCTACTTTCAGCCCATTCCAGCCCCAGGTCCTTAGGAAGTCCTGCCAGGAGCAGGAAGGATAGCAGTTGCCTCTGTGTAGGTGCTTTTGATCAACAGACTTGAGGTCATATATTTGAGGGGCTGGCATTTCCAGCTTCTCAGGTGGATAAGTTCCTGCTTTTTACTATGATTCATATGGTGAAGGATTTATCAAATAGGAAAAGGATTTAGATGCTGGTTCAGGCAACAAGTCACAATGATATTGGAATATCGGCCAAGACTAAATTCAGGGGGTCAGCCATAACTGGTAAGACATTTAAGCGCTAATTAGTATCTCAACTTTTTCCTTGCTTTATTTCCCTCTCTCCCCCTCTTTCTCCTCCATCCCTTTATCTTTATCTCTCTCTCTAATATTCCCTCTCTCCTCTATCCCTCTCCCTCTCTTCCATTCTCTTTTTCTTTCTCTTCTCTGCTGTCTGGAAGATTCTAAATCTCGAACTTGAAGAGTATTCTTCCAGCTTTGGATTCTCTAACTATGTTTTCTCTCTGGCTTTATGTTGCCTAGGATTCTACTCAGTCTTTATGCAGAACTCCATCTGATGATGGAAGTCTTGGTACACAATCCTCTGTCCTGTGCTTGGGGGCTATAGTTCTATGAACACAAACAGCTCACCTAAATAATAGTGACCACAGCCATGTCTTGCCCATATACCTCTGCTCTTAGAATGTATCTCCTGGGGCACCTAGGTGGCTCAGTTGATTAAGCATCCAATTTAGGCTCAGTTCATGATCTCACAGTTCATGAGTTCGAGCCCCGTATCAGGCTCTGTGCTGACAGCTCAGAGCCTGGATCCTGATTCAGATTCAGTGTCTCCCTCTCTCTGTCCCTCCCCACTTGTGCTCTGTCTCTTTCAAAAGTAAATAAACTTAAAAAAAAAAGAATGTATCTCCTAATGCTGGCCATTGTCTACGTCATACCTGAGCCTTTTAATGAAGTGTAGGACCAAATAAATTCCACTGGGAGTGAGAGGGGTAGGGGAGGGAGGCCAGTACAGTCTGAGACATTGTCTCAGGTGCGACTCCACCTTTAAAAAGACAATTTTTTTGTGCTTTCTATTTTATTATTTTTAAAAGATTTTTTAAAAAAGTTTATCAATTTTGAGAGAGAGAGAAAGTGCTAGTTGGGAAGGAACAGAGAGAGAGAGAGGGAGAAAGAGAATCCCATGCAGGCTCCACCCTTCAGCACAGAGCCCAACATGAGGCTTGAACTCATGAACCTTGAGATGATGACCTGAGTTGAAGTTGGAGGCTCAACCAACTGAGCCACCTAGGCGCCCCTGCTGCTTTCTATGTTAAAAGTAAGTGTGAAGTTTCCATTAAACCAAGGTTTGTTTTACTATATTAAAATGTATTTAATTACTTTGCTGTTGAGTAAAATTGCTCCGAGAAGCTGCATCATGTTTATCTCATGGCTTTGAGTCCTTTTGGCCGAATCAACAGTTACGCCTCACATTTGAATTTCCCAGTTGAGCCTAGGCGGGAACCGTGGTAAGGATGGTGGGTTTAAGAGTCACACTGAACTGGGTTTAATGCAGCTACTTCAGCTTAGTTGTGTATTTGTAGGCACAAGCAGCCCTCATTTTTCCCATACGTGAAAGGAATAATTATGACCACACAGGATTATTGTGAGGATAGAATGTGCACAAAAGGATAGAAAGCATTTAAAGCACTTAGTGTATTACCAGATACACAATAAACATGCTTAATAAACATTCTTTATCATTGTGATGAACAAGCCATTCGGGTACTACACTGAACCATCCATTTGTTCTCATTTGCCGCATGTGAATTTGGTCTGGTCTCTTCAGTAATACTGAGTTAAAATATGGCTGCTTCTAGTGCAAAGGCAACCTAGATATCAAAGTTGCTTTGATGTTGTTCTGTACTGGGGCGCCTGGGTGGCTCAGTCGGTTGAGTGTACAACTCTTGATTTTGGCTCAGGCTGTGATCCCAGGGTTGTGGCATTGAGCCCTGTGTTGGGCTCTGCACTGACTTGGAACCTGCTTGGATTTCTCTCTCTCCCTCTCCCTGACTCACACTCTATCTCTCTCTCTCCAAGTAAATAGTTCCATATTTGTGCCTCTTTCAGTAAGGCAAACTGTATGAATAAAACATTTTCAGTTTAGAAGAAAGGGCTGTGGGTGGGATGAGGACAGGGTTTATTTTTTACTCCCATACCTCAACTATTTGGTTCTGAAATGATTGAGTGATTTCGCAATTGGCAGCTAGCTGGTGCCATAAGCTTTTAAGCTGGGTGAGACAGAATTTTGAGGAAGACAGAAGAGTAATAGTTTGCTCTGGCTGTAGGACTCATTCTTTAAGTTTGGTTCCTGATGTCTTGCCATGACTGTATCCCCTTTATCACTCTTTGCTCTCAAACAGAGCAGAGATGGAAGTCCTAATTCTTCATGTTGGTTGGCTTAAGAGATTCTGGAAGAGGATCTGAGAAGTGGTCATTTTAAATGATCTCTTGAATGGAACTTATTAATATAGGGAAAATAGGGGAGTGTGTTTTCATTCAGACCTTGTTCCAGTTTGTGCTGTGGTGAGTAGAGAGATACTACCTACACCAAACACAAGCATCACCTAGATACCTACTAGGTGTAAGGCAATGCCATAGATTCTCTAGGATATAAAGAAACTTAACACCCTGGCCTGGCATGCAGGCACTTTACACATGAGCAGGAGAAACAGCATATACTCATGCAGCACTATACTTAATACAATCACTAATGTAAACTCTTAGCACAAGGACTCTTGATCAAATAATTGATTCAACAAACACAAAGTATATATATATGGTGTGAATTTGATTGAACTAGATATGTCTCACAGTCTAGTTGGAAGGGGACACATACAGATGATTGTGGTGCAGCTTCTAAGACAAAGAGCTGGTTCTGCTGAGGGAGTCAGGGAGGCTCACAGAGGGGGGCCTGGACAGAGTTGTGTCTTTGGAAGGCATGTGGTAACAAACAGTAAGCAGAATAGATTGGAATAATTCTGGTACTGCTGAGGACTGGGCCTGGAAATAGAAAGGAAAAGATGAATGCTAAAGCCATTTTCAACTTTAGGATCTAAAGAAAGGCTTGCAGGGGCACCTGGGTGGCTCAGTTGGTTGGGCATCTGATTTAGCTCATGTCATGATCTCAGGGTTCATGGGTTTATGCTCTGCATCAGGCTCTGCTCTGACAGTGTGGAGCCTGCTTCGGATTCTCTGTCTCCCTCTCTCTCTGCCCCTCCCCTATTCACACATACTCTCTCTCAAAAATATTTAATATTTTAATAATATTATTATTAAAAAAATAATAAAGGAAGTCTTGCCAGTCTCTGTGCCTCTGTGACGTACTGGGTGATTTAGGAAGAATTTAGGGAGAAGGAGGATTCCAAGGCATGGAGTTGGGTGCCCAGTGGAATAATGTATCATGGATATAAAGCTTAGGCAGCAGCAGTGGTAAGGATGGTACGTTTTAGATTCAGACTGAACTGGGTTTACTGCAGCTACTCCACCTTAGTTGTGTTTGTAGGCACAATCAGGCCTCCCTCAGCCTGGTTGTGCCTACAACTAATTTTGTCTCTGAGCGTAAGACAGCTTTAGAGCTTACAGTGTAACTCTAGGATATTAATTTCTAAGTACATATCGAGGCATGTATTAGTAGTGAAGTCTGTTGGAGATTTACTAATAGGTCCTTCCCCTCAGTGTCCCCTGACAATGTCTAACATCTTTAAATTTTAAATATAAGTAAGTAAAGCTTCCCCAGAAGCCCTTTGTGACAGAAATCATTATTTCCCCCAAATTTCTGGACTATTTCTTAAGAGTCTCTCCGATCTGTGCCTTATCTTCAATCCTATTTCTGTGATATCGTTTGAATCTTCTTTCTTCACCTTCTGGGCTAATAGGAGACTACTGACTTTCCTTTTGCTTCCAGTATCTTCTCTTCGTTTCACTCTCCTCACAGTGACCTGAATGATCGTTCTAAAGGACATATCACACCCTTTGTTTAAACTCATCCACTGGCTCTTTGTTCTCTAGCATCTGTTCACTCTTAGATTCTAATATTCAAGCTTTTCACAGCTGATTTGGGCCCTAGATAGTTGTACACATGTTGATCTCCCCACATTAAGGGATACTGTTTGAGGCTAGAGATAATGTCTTATTCATATCTGTATTTCCTGAGTCAAGTACCATATCTTTCTCATATCAGGATCTCAATAAATATGGGTTTGTTATGGACTTGTGTTCCCACAAAATCATATGTTGAAGACCCAACTTCTAATGGAGCTGTATCTGGAAATAGGGCATTTAAGGAGCTAATTAAGGTTAAATGAGGTCATGGGGTGGGCCCTTATCTAACAGACTAGTGCCCTTATAAGAACAGGAAGAAACACTAGAACTCTGTCTCCTTGCACACACACAGAGGAAAGGCCATGTGAGGAAATAGCAGGACGCCTTTGTCTGCAGGTTGAGAAGAGTAGTCTCACGAGAAACCAACCATGCTGGCACCTTGACTCTAGACTTCCAGACTTTAGAGCTGAGAGAAAATAAACTTCTGTTGTTTAAGCCACCAGGCTGTGGTATACCTATTAATAAGGCAGCTGAGACAGGGCTGGATGAGGCAGACATCCTCATATGGGTTGCCCAATAGCCATTTGCCATGAAAGGCAAATCCTGTAGGATATAAATCACTGTAGGGTACTTGGTGTTGCAGATGACCTCAGAATTTGTGGACATGAACAGAGCAGCAAGAAAGTACATCTTTGGCTGTGGACTCGAGGCTAATTTTAGATTTATCCCCCAAGAAACCAAAGGAACATTCAGGTATTTTAAAGAAATGCATTCTGTATGAGGAGCTTTATTTCTCCTGCAATCCTACTTTTCCTACACAAACTGCTGGGAGGTGATGATGACCCAAGGGAAGTTGATGTTATTAGAGGAAAGAGCAGAAGAAGGATTGCTGGGAATCTGAGAATGTGTCTCTATGTGTCAGGACTCATAGGGTTTTATAGGCTCATGAATCAAGCCTGTGGCATTCTGATTTTGATTTAAGATTATCCACTGGGGAGCAAATTTTGTTTGAACTTTGTTTAAACCTTCCTGAGCAAAGAGATCCTTCAGATATGTGCTATGAGCTTCCCTGTACAGCCTCACAGGACACTTGGGGGATGGATGTTTCACATAATTTACTGCAAGCATCAACTGGCCGCACACCACTGCTCACCACACGGCAGAACAGTATTTAGAGAGGTGCTGCTGGCCTTCTGTTTTCTGTTTGGTTGCTGCTCCAGAGTTATTCTGGGAATTAAGATGGAAAGAAAATCAGAGAATTACGATGAAAACAAACAAGGATAAGGGGCTTTATTCAGCTGCCTCACAAACAGTGAATCCTCAAAAATTAGTGACAAATATCAAAGCCAGTTCTTACTCTTGCAGCTATCATAAGTTTTTAGCTTCTGCTGCGTATTTTCTTATCTAATTTACTTTGTCGGTTTGTACCAGTGTGTTCGTGATGAGCTCTCCTCTACCATGTTGTTTGGGATGCAACTCTCCTCTCCTTATTATGAGAACGTTTCTTCTTTAGGTTTTCATGATTTATAATTTTCACAGTGCTTTCCCATCTTCTGTGTTATTTGATTTATACTTGGGCTACATCAGGTTTCAAGTTAATGAAGGACCGGAATTTTTTTTATTCAGTTCACCTCCTAGTGCTATGCCGTCCAGCACTCTTCCTATTTATTCACCAATGATTCAATCAATGATTGTGGTAGGTCTTAAAGTATTAGGAATTCTGGACATCTTTCAGATAAAAAAACAGACCTATCTTATAGAGAATTTTTAAAGTAAACATCTGAATTATAGGGAGCTCAAATAATTAAGAAAGCACATGGTTTAATACTGGTCCTTTTGGGGGTGCCTGGGTGGCTCAGTCGGTTGGGCATCCGACTTCAGCTCAGGTCATGATCTCGCAGTTTGTGGGTTTGAGCCCCGCATCGGGCTCTGTGCTGACAGCTCAGGGCCTGGAGCCTGCTTCAGATTCTGTGTCTCCCTCTCTCTCTGCCCCTCCCCCGCTCATGCACTGTCTCTCTCTCAAAAATAAACATTAAAAAAAATTTAAAAAAATACTGGTCCTTTTGTTTCATGATTTTGTCATTTGTTGAATTTTGCATCGATTTTTGACTTCGGTTGGGTTTCATCTCTCTTAAAAACTGAATGTTATATATATATATGACTCAGATGACACATGGGCGTTGAATCTTTTGCCATTTAGAGATTCTCAGAAAAATAGGAACTATGTAATTATTTTGTGTTATCTATATATAATTGGGAAGTGTGAACAAAAAAGAAATAGAATTACATTCTCTTTTATGGTTTGCTGAATTACAATAAACAGTGGTGATGCTATCGGTTTATATAATTCCATCTTAGATTACTGCTTTTTGATTGAAATTTAGCCAAATTGAAACCTGTTTCATTAGGATGTGGTTGTATATCATAGCATGATGTACAGAGGGCACTAGTGTCATGATTGAGCCCATTACTAAAATGCAAAATAATTATTTTTTGCATTATTTTATATATTAAGGGAAGAGGTACGAAAAAATAGAAAAGTATATATGAGTTAGTTTACTGTTGTCTCTTAAAACTGGAGCTATATTCTAAAGCTTATGACTGACACTGAAACCATGAAATAAAACAACTATGTTGGCATATCAGCCATTATCTACATTTAGTTGCCCAGAATTGAGTTAAAAGTAGGGGGGGGGGGACCAATCATGAACTAATTGAATTCTATAAATCAATTAAAAATGTGATTAATATCATTATCAGGAACACATCTATGGTATTATAGCAATTATGAGCACTTTTACAATCCATATTTCTTGTTTCCATTAACAATGCCTACATGTTCTGAAGGTTGCATAAAACAATATTTGAAGAAAGGAGGTGAAAAAACGAGCCATTGCTTTTAGTACTACTTGGCCTTCCTGTTCAATTACATTTGGAGTTCAATGATACCATGAAAGAAGCTAAAAATGGTTTGGGTAAGATTCAACCTAGAGGGTGTGTGCATCTCAAGCCAACACAAAAGAAGAGAAGGGTAAGAATGCTTCTGCCAGATGATGGCCACCAGATGGCAGTGCATCTCAAGGAATGGGGAGAAGACGGCTCCTCTGGACAGGACCGGCCAGAAATCTAGTTTGAATACTAAGTATCTGCTTTAAGCCAGGGACAGGAATGGAGATCTGAAAGTATCCAAATATTTCAAATATTGTAGAAAAACTTGGAAAAACAGCATCTTGCCAACCTCAAATGCTTGATGGCTGAGATTTAATCTTGGGTGGTTCCGAATGGAGCATTTATTTGATGGCAGATCTTTTGGAGGCAGGGCTGCCCTCCTCAGAAAGCAGCCACAGCCCTGCAGGAGGCACATTGTAGGGCTGTGGGGGGGCCTCTGCTTCTTTTTAATCTGTGTTCTCTCCTGAGATGATTTCAGGGACTCTAGTGGTTTCTGTGTCATCTACACTCCTGCTGATGACCCACACATCTATCTGCTGCCTACTGAGAACGCCATTTTCGAAGTTTCACAGATATCAGTCTCCAAATTAACTTTAGTGCCTGGTCTTCCACAACCCCCTCCTTTTACAGTGTTTGCCATCTTACCAAACAAGCCATCCCTAAAACTAGAAATCTGGGAGTCATATTTTAAACTCTCCCTTCCTCCATTCAGTCTTAGGGCCTATTGATTCCACCTCCAAGTTTTTACTACCCTGTCCACTTTTACTATGCCTTGATCATAGCCCATGGTCTTATACAGAACTTCTGAAATAATCTCCATGAATCTATTTTTTTACCTTCTTATCCATTCTTTGTAGCCAGAGTGACTTTGGAAATGCCAATAAGATGATGACACACTTGGCCTGACCATGATCTCTGCTACTCTCTGCTTGGTCTCTATGAGCCAGTCACACTGACTCTCTTTCAATTCCCGTTACCATGGTTTGGAATGCTCTTCTTCTTTTTCTCTAACTAGGTTTTCTCTTTCGGATCTCACCTTAAATATCAATAGCTCAGGAGGCCTTTCCTATCCCAGAAGACTAGGTCAGGCCTTCCTGTTAGATCGTTTGCTACATCCCCTGTGTTGTACTTACCACACTTATAATCACTTATGTGCTGTTTCCTGTTAGCCTATCAGTGCCATGAGGAAAGACACCATAACTGTGTTGTCCATCAGTAGATCTTCTGTGCCTAGCACAGTGCCTGGGATATAGTTGCCTTTCAATACATATTTGTAGAATGGATGACTTCATGAATGGAAGTATTTGTGAGAATTGAATTAATGAGTTAACAGGCATAACTTAATCTTTTAATGGTGGCCAATTTGGTAGAGTTTTAGGGGTGGTGTAGGAATGGAGTGGCATGCTTCAAGACTTTACTATAAAAAGAGAGGTCATGGAGCATGGTTAGAAAACTCTATTTCTTCTGGTGTCTGCCATGGGCCCATAGTCCTCGTACAGTGGTGGGGAAGTCTCACTAGCTCCTAACCCTGGGGATATGGAGCAGTGATGGAAGGAGGAGATTCTTGAGAGAACATGTGTAGTTGGCGTATGGTTTTATTTTACCAGGCTGAAGACAGTTGTGCTAAGAACAGTGATGTGATAAACAAACAAACAAACAAAAAAGGCCCTTTGCCTCTTTTCCTATAGGAATTTAGGGGAGGAATATAGTTTATTTGGAAAGTCTAGAGTAGAGCCTTCCAATAAAACTTCCTATATATCCACTATGGTAGCCACTACTCATATGTGGCTTTTGAACACTTGAAATGTAGTAAATGCAAATTAGAAACTGAATTTTTCATTCTGCTTAATTTAAATAAATTTATATTTAAATTTAAACTAATTTATATTTAAATGTAAATAGCTACTTGTGGCTGATGATGACTGTATTTGTTAGCACTAGAAGATAGGAGTTTTTCTGAGATAAGGATGGCTGAGTGCCTCAGATGGTTGGTTTGTCCTGGAGTCCCTTGCATTACCAAGAATCTGAGTTATGGACTTGACATACTTTCATTAATAGTGATACTCCCTTTCCAACAAGCATATAGAATCAAATCTTTCTGGAGAAGAAATAAGATGTGGATCTTTTCGTAATAGGAAAATGTAAGGGGCTATTTTATAAGCCTGGCTTCCCCTCATTCCTAGCATGTGCTATATCATCTTCTATTTTACTGTAGTGGATTTCATTTCCAATCACATAAAAAGAGATGCCTCAAACTTATTCCAAAGTCACTTTTAGAAAGCAGTTGGTTGAGATATTGTCTTGCCTCCTGGGAAACCAAATAGGAAGTCTTCAAAACAAAGGAGCAGCTATGGTATTTCTGGAATTCCAGTGTGTCTTGTTAGTGTTGATATTGAACCGTTTGATGCTTTTATGACATATTTCATGATATCAAAGCACTTTACAGAATTGAATTCATGTTTCTAACACTTGTTCAAGTTCAGGTACTGGCTAGAACAGTACTTGCTACTTAATCTTTTCATGTAGAGAGTAGATGAAACTTACGTAACCATTTTTTGTGTGTGCACAGTACATATAAGAAACGCAGGCTTGTGTTTGTATGGCACACTAGGATCGGTGGACAAGACTGCACATGCTTGGAGGAGGCTGGCCTAGTAGCTTTGAATGATCCAGACTTTGTCCACCTCTAATGAGAGCTGAGGAAGTCGTTAATTAAGCACAATATTACCCATTTGTCACACTGCAGTTGGGAAGTTCTGTTGACTTGATGCTCATGAGGTCTAGAACAATGCTTTCTAAAATTTAGTGTACATGTGAGTCAACTGGACATCTCATTCAAATGCAGATTCTGATTCAGAAATTCTCAGATGGATGTGAGATCCTGCATTTCTAACAAGCTCCTGAGTGATGGCTCATCCACTGACTTCACTTTAAGTTGTGAGGTGCAAGGACATAAGTTTCATTTGGTCAGTTCTGTATTAAAAAGTCTTTCTCCATCACTACAGAAGTTATTCTTTTTTTAAAAAAAATTTTAATGTTTATTTACTTTTGGGAGAGTGAGACAGCATGAGTGTGTAGGGGGCAGGGCAGAGAGAGAGAGAGAGAGAGAGAGAGAGAGAGAGAGAGAGAGAGAGAAGGAGACAGAGAATCTGAAGCAAGCTCCAGGCCCTGAGCTGTCAGCACAGAGCCTGATGCAGGGCTTGAACTCAGAGAATCGAGAGATCATGACTCGAGCTGAAGTCGGACACTTAACTGACTGAGCCACCCAGGTGCCCCACTACAAAAGTTATTCTTAAATTCTGTCAACTGTAATATTGTGCTATTAGTCCATGTAAGAGTGGATGGAAACATTGATTCAAACTCTTTCCTTGGACTGGAGAAGCAGCTCAGGACACACACATGGATGGCCATGTGTTTACATTTTCATTAGAAAACAGCACACAGGTAAGAGTAACATGCTAAGAAGCAGGCAAACACAGCATTCCTTAGCTTATGTCAAAGACCACCTCTGACGGCAAGGTTGGAGGAACTGTTGGAATAACTCTGGAAATGGGAGACCTGCCTTCTGGATCCAACTCTTCCCTCACTGGCTAACTTACTGTAGGAAAGGTATTTACTACATTTCTTTGAGCTTCAAATTATCAGCTTTTAAACATGAGACATGCAGATGGTGGAAGGGCAAGCTCTCTTTTACTTTTCTTCTGAACATAGGTATTTGCAGTGCCATGGATGTGTGTCATGGGCTGCCAGCACCTTAATAATAACCAGGATGGGGAGCTGTGCTCTCCGTCAGAGGAAAGGTGACTGCTTTATGTAAAAATGGATTAATTTTAAAGTAGTAGTAATACTAGGTTTGTGCGTTAGTGTTTTGTAAATCCACTTACTTAAATTTCAATCTGTTAATTCCTTGAGTGTAAGGACACTTGGCTCAGTGCCAAGTACAGGGCAGAAACTTAACAAATTATTGATAATAGTAATAATGGTGGAAGAAAGCATCCTATGGTTGTAGCCCAGAGCTCGGCACATAGTATGTGCACAATAAACAGTAAATATAAAGAATTCATGAGACTAGTAATGACTATTGAGCCACTGCAGATGCCTTTCTTTTTCAGAGGTGAGCTCTGTCAGCAGAGAAGTGGCTTCATCCCCACTATGATTTCACAAAATTCTTATAGTAACATATGCATCTTCCAGACTTTCTCTGCTTCTCTGTCTCTCAACACTTATGAATTTTCTAAAATGCCCCCTTGAGTTTTAATGCACTGGTGATAAAGGTCTGTGTCCCCATAACAACATCCATGACAAATGAGCCTGGGTCATTTGGGATTTTCAAACTTTTCTTTACCTGTCCTCAGGATCTATAAAATTATGACCTTAAACGATAATTTTCCAGTTAGCAACAATCTCTTTATTGCTTATACAGTAAAACAAATGGAAAAAAAAAATCAAGGGCCATGCATTTGCACAGACAAGTGTGAGCATTTGAGTCATCACACACTCATGGACATCTAAACAGAGAAGGGTAAAGAAGGTAATCAGTGAGACATAAGTATGAACTAACCAGAGTCTCCATAATGTCGGATTTAAAAAAAAAATTAGGTAATTTCCACAAAGAATGTCACTTTTAGCTTCTCTCTCTTCCTGTAACTCTCCCATTAAGTAAAACATGATGATTATTTTGGTAATTTATATGTAATTTATTAAAAATTTTTGTTTGTTTTGGCAGCTAAAATAATGTTGTATCTCCCCATATATATTTGTCTCTCTATTAGTAGAACCTTGTTACATTTGACATTAGGATGCTCTGGATTTGAAGTAGCTGCTAGATTCTAGCCAATAACTTATCATTCTTTGACAAATTTCTCAGATAATGCAAATCCAATGAATCCAAGTCAGATTAGCTTTTGACAGAGAGTTTTCTTTTAGAGATAACACAGCTTAAATTTATATAGCTCCTTCCCCTAAGAATTCAGACTGAAAAGAATTCAGACTGCTCATTCTGTTCTCACTAAATAATTTAATTGCATATCATTTCTTAAAATCTGCTCCTCTACCTGTCTTCTCTAGTTTGGTGTATGGCCGTGTCCCAGTCCGACCCAGGTCTGGGGGTGTGCCCCTGTGCATTTTAACAAGAACCATAACCCATTCTAACTCCCCCGCTCCATCCTGACTTGAGAAACATGGTTTACATCATCACTCCCCACAAGGTTGCCTAAGAAGAAACCTGGAAGGAATCTAATTCCTTTTCCTTACCTCCTTTGCTCCCATTTCAAACAAAGCTCTCAAAAATTCTTTCTTCCTCTCTACTTCCATGCTCACTGACTTAAGTCAAGTCCTCCTGATTGTCTCCTGGTCCATGGCAGTGGCCTGTCTTCTGCTTCCTTTTGCACCCTTCCAGTCCAGTCTCCATACTGTGACCAGAGTAACTGTAAAACATGTGTGGGGTTATACCCTTCATGGTCCACTTCCTTATGGGTCTGAAGGCTACGTCTATGGGCATGACATATGATGTTCCTCCATTGACTCTTCCTAACCTTGTCCATCTTACTTTGATGTCGCCTCATTCCTTCTCTTCCCTTGTATCTTGGGTTCTAATTACTTGGACCACTTCATATTTCTTAAATATACCATGTGTTATTATTATTTTTTTTACTCTGTCATGCATTTTCATGTTGTTTTCTCTGCTTCACTTTCTTCCTCTATTTGGCATACTCCTAGTCACTCTTCAAGGTCCATTTAACAGCTCACCCTTTGTCTGGAACTTTATATCACTCCCTCCCATCCATCTTTCTCAGCATAATTAATTACTACTTATCTGTATTCCCAAGGGACTGTGTATGTGGTTCTATTATAGCACTTATCATGGGATGAAATTTATGAATGTGTGTATCTGTAGGCGTTTAAAATCTCTGAGGGTAAGAATCAGTTTTATTGTTTTTTTGTATCTCCTATTCTTTGCACTTAGTAAAATACTTTATAGTTGTGTGTTGAATTGGCTGCATCAAACCTTGTCATTTCCTGGGGTACCTGGGCGGCTCAGTCAGTTAGGCATCTGACTTGGCTGAAGTCACGATCTTGCAGTTTGTGAGTTCGGGCCCCACATTGGGCTCTGTACTGACGGCTCAGAGCCTGGAGCCTGCTTCGGATTCTGTCTCCTTCTCTCTCTGCCCTTCCCCACTTGTGCTCTGTCTCTCTGTCTCTCAAAAATAAATACATGTAAAAAAATTTTTTTTAAACCTTGTCATTCCCTCCATCCCCACCCCCCTCCCCCACCCCCACCTTTTAAAAAATGCCCCCCACTGGACACTTCTGGAGGACTCAGTGGGATTTGCAGGTCCACCCATCTCTAAACCCCAGTTTCCAGTTGCCCTGAAGTCAGCTGTCACAGCAAGTCCTTAGCCTTATGGACCAAGGGAAGGCTGAGAAGTTGGATGATCAGAGACATCTGGGGAACCCAACTCATCCAGTTACCCTTACTGTCCCAGAGCACAGGGTCCCAAGGTGTCTCAAGCATCCATCTTTCTAGGCATCCTAGAGGCTGTGCATATCACCCCAGGGTACCAATAGAGGGACTGATGAGCGGGTTTGCCCATGATTCATACTAACCCAGAGGTACTAGAAACATGAAGGCAGGAGGTATGCTGAGAGACAAAGTGCCATGAGCTGGCTCCTCCCAGCCTGCAGGCAGGCTCCCATTGTTTGCTCCAACCTAAAAAACTTTCATGGCTCTCTGGCCACAGGTGGGGACCTTCGGGGAAACACCGTGGGTGGTCTGTGTTTGTCTTGCCCCCAAATAAAGCAGCCACCTCCCTGAGGTCAGCTCTTGGGTTGGCTCTTACAGGAACTTGGGGGAAAGGGCAGGAACTCTTTGCATGGCCAGGGCAGAGCAGGGAAATTTCTGGTTGGGAAACACCTAGCACCCTGGGGTCCCACAGAGCCCTGACTATGCCACCAGCACAGAGACACAAAGTGTCTCGCCTTTACTTCCTTTGTCTCTCAGCATCCCAGGTACAGTGGGGTTGACACCAGGCTACAGAAAGAGGGAATGATGGGCTAGGCTGGCTTGTTATTTACACTAACCTGGAAGTGTTAGAAACATGAAGGCAGGAGGTGTGGTGAGAAGCAAAGTGCACATGAGCTGGCTCCTCTGAACCCACAGGCAGGTTCTAAGGGATTGTTTTCAGGGTCCCATCTCATCAGGTCTCATGGCAGACACAGGTAGGGGCCTGTGGGAAATACCGTGACTGGTCTCAGTTTGTCTCATTTCCTCTTTTAACATATAAGGCAGAAACTGCCACCTCTGTATTACAGAAGGAGGCAAAGTTCTTGCCCCAGAGCCACAAGCAGGTCAGGCAATGGCTTCAGGAGGAAGGGGGTTGTAGGCAGTGCTGACAAATTGATGTTGGTGCTGAGGCACCAAGTAGGAGATCTATCCTCTGCTGTGCAATGATTTCTGTGTCTCTTGCCCCATTTGGGTAAGAACTTCTTGAAGTCAAGGACTGTGTCTGTTTTGTCTTTGTTTCTCCAGATCCTACTAATATTAGTTTTTGATTGTTGCTATAACAAATTACCACAAACTTAATGGCTTAAAACATCACAAATTTATTAACTCATAGTTCTGGAGGTTAGAAGTCTGATATAGGGCTACCTAAAATAAAGGTGTTGGCAGGTCTGAGTTGCTTTTTGGATGCTCTAGGGAAGAATTCGCATTGAAATCTTTTACATCTTCTAGAGGCTGCCCACATTCTTTGGCTTGTGTGTTTTTCCATCTTCAAAGCCAGATGGGGTCTTTGGTGGAGTCTTGGTTACATTGCATCAGTATGACATCTTTCATCTCCAGGTCAGGTGATTCACAGTCAATTCCATCTGCTACCTAAATTCCTCTTTGCCATTTAACCAAACATATTCATAGGTTTCAGAAATTAGGATCTGGACATCGTGTGTGTGTGTGTGTGTGTGTGTGTGTGTGTGTGTGTGGTAGTAGCAGTAGCAATAGTAGTAGTATTCTGTCCATCACACTATTATAAGATCTGCTCATATTAGGAGATAAATAAAATTTGTAAAATGAATGGACAGTGTCTATGGTGAGTGTGGCCTGGCTTTAAGCCTAAGGGTTGTGAAAACAACTGGGGAGGCAATAGTGATTGGGAAGAGAGTGGGGGTGGGTGGTGAGTGAGAAATTCACTGGTAAGAGTGGAGAGTTTGGTTATAGGGCCTGATGATTGATTTTTCTGTTAGGGTCCAGTATGGCAGACTTACCCTAACATGACCCCAATGAATCTCACCTTCTGATGAGACTACATACTTGTGTAATACTTTCCCCTTGACTGTCAGCAGGACCTATGACTTGTTTCTAAACAATAGAATATGGCAAAAATGATGGGATGTCCCTCTCATTATTAGGTTATTTACACGGAAAAGGTGATAGGATGGCATTATGTTATATTACATTATTTGACTTCAGTCTTAGTAGATTGGAGCTGGAGATTCACCTTGTGGGCCCAATGAAGTCAGTAGCCATGTCAGAGAAGCCTGTATTGCAAGTGGCCTCTAGAAACGGCAGGCAGCCTCCAGGACCTGAGGGTGACCAGCCAATAGCTAGCAAAACCCACGACCCTCAGTAATACAGCCCAAAGGAAGTGAATCATGTCAACAATCTAAATGAATTTGGAAGAAGATGCTTCCCCATTTGAGCTTCCAGATGAGAATGCAGCCCAGTCAGCACCTTGATTTCAGCCTTGTAAAACTCTAAGCAGAAGATCCAGTTAAGCTGTTCCCAGAGTCCTGAGCTACAGAAACCATGAAATAATGTATATATGTTGTTTCAAGCTGCTGAGTTTGTTTGAATTTGTATAGAGCACTAGAAAAGTCCTGCAGCTGACTTGGGAATGATGTTAAGAGATGGAGATGGGATTACTCTGTCCATGGCTATGGGAAAATAGTTCCTATTTTACAGCTGGAAAAATGAGGAAGAGCAAGTTGAAGCTCATTACTGTTTATCCAATATTCAATGAGAAAAATGAAAGGAGAATTTATTATTTTGATTTCTGCTGGGCTTCCTCCAGCCCTTCCTGTGGCCATCACTTAGAATTAAAGTTCATAGCAGGGAACTTTGTTTCATTAATCCTCACAGCAGTGCTCGGAAAGAAGGCTTCCTGAAGGTTTTTTGGGCTTCTGTCTTCTTTCAGAGTTATAGAGAAATCCCAGTTGTCTAAAATCACCGTGAAGATTCAGGTAAATAGCTGGACATGGATGAATTACACTCATTATACTTAGCAGTGGAGTTATTAAAATTGTATATCAGGCTTATTGAATATACCGTTTAACACCCCTATCCTATAGCTATAAAGATAAGTCAAAACTCAGCTTGAATTAAAGCTTGAGTCAAAACTCAACTTATAAAGATAAGTCAAAACTCAGCTTGAATCTTTTTTATTTGAACAGTCTACTTTAAATTCATCAATACTATTTAGATGATAGATTATTATACATGTAAATGACTTTAAAATCCTCTTGCCTAGCCCCTGTCCTTATTTCACATATGGGCTTATTGAGTACAAAAAGATAAGGTGAATTGTCTCAAATTAGCTGTCACACAGTTAATTCCTACTAGAATCTAGTCTCCAAGTTCAAGAGTTTTGTATTGTTTTCACATATAAATGCTGGAATCAGAATTTATGGAAGATAGTAGCAGTCTGTTAGGTCCATACTCCTGGTTTAAATACCAAATATATCCAAAGAATCCCAGACACAAAATGATCTCTCTTTACATAAATTCTAAAAGAAGTAATATGATTCTTAGGAGCCTCACCTTAATTTCATTTGCTGTCTACTGGCATTGTGAGTAATAATTATCCTTATATTCCTTGGTTAGGTATTATGGTCTGAAGTGTGGTGCTATTTTTCACAGGCCTATGGACTCTCTTGTTTCAGACTGAGGGACCAAGGACAAGGGACTTGGAGTCATACCATCTTTGTTCTGGGTTGGGGAACCAGGTAGGAATTTGGAGCAGAGATCAAAGGGGTACTTGTATGAATTAAGCACCCAGATAGGAGATAGGCTTTGACGTGGACTTCCTATATGGTATCATGAAGAATATGAGTGTGGCACATGGATGAAGAGCTAGTAGGACTTCCTATATGGTATCATGAAGAATATGAGTGTGGCACATGGATGAAGAGCTAGTAGGACTTCCTATATGGTATCATGAAGAATATGAGTGTGGCACATGGATGAAGAGCTGGTAGAACGTCCTTCTGGAGCTGAACACAGAATCACAGAATGTTAGGGCTGGAAGATACTTCGAAAATTATCTTGTTCAAGCCCACCTTTTACAAATAAATGGACTCAGACATAGAAAGATAACTCCAATGGGGCACCTAGTTGGCTCAGTTAGTTAAGCATCTGACTCTTGATTTTGCTCAGGTCATGACCTCAGTTTGTGAGTTTGAGCCCCACATCAGGCTCTGGGCTGACAGTGTATAGCCTGCTTGGGATTCTCTCTCTCCCTCCCTCTCTCTGTCTCTCTCTCTCTCTCTCTTTCTATCTCTGTCTGTCTCCCTCTCCCTATCTGTTCCTTCCCCACTTGTATGCTCACTCTCTCTCTCTCCCTCTCTCAAAATAAATAAATAAATAAACTTAAAAAAAAAGAAAGATGACTTGATGAAGAACATATAGCTAGTTAATGGCAGGCTTAGAACTTGGAACCTCCTGGGCATCATAACTATTATTTGTTCATTTGTTTATTTATTTGCTACCTTTGCTACTACTTTTTTTAATCCATTGCACTCAGTATTTGATGCAACACACACACACACACACACACACACACACACACACACACACACACGCCTTTGCTCCTCTACCAAGTTATTGGAGTAACTTGATCTTTATAGCCAAGATCCAAATCCACAAAAATGCTTTGAATGCTTATTATGGAGGTTGTGTAGTAGATGACTGGATTTGGAGTTAGAAGACCAGGGCAAGCCTTCAGGTCCTCATATACCCATGAATACAGGATAATCAACTTTTTTGAGTCTCAGTGTCTTCCTGTATAAAATGCAGATAAAGAGCTAAAGGTGAGAACAGGGGAGCAATGGCTTGGAAGATTCAGGGTGAGGCTGGGACAGTGGAGTGCCTATTGTGAGGAGTTTGGCTAACTTGAGAGCTGCTGCTTTGTGTATTTCAAACTGCTCTACAAATTTAGTGTTATTATTCCCATGTACTGGTCTCTATGGTGAATGCAGGATATATATATTGCCTAACACATAGTACTTGCCTTCTATAAAGTTATACTAAAGTGATAACCTTGATGTATAACAGGGAAGCATATACTGAATGGCCAATGAATGGCAAGGACAAATATTTAGAAGTGAGATGACTAGGAAATGGGGCAATTGGGGAAACTTTGTAGGGTTATGACTTGAGCTGGGTCATGAAAAAATGTAGCAGACAGGAAGGGACCATCTCAAGCAGGTGGAACACATTGGACTAAGACATGGAAAAGCTTAAGGAGAGGTGAATATACAGAAGAGGAAATACCTAAGAAAAATATTTACAAGAGTAGGATTAAGTCATGGTGGCTATTTACATCCAAACCTTGCGTATCATGATGCAGGCAATAGGACCCACAGGTGACTTTTGAGCAGGATTAACTTGTCCAAAGTGATGGTGATGGAATGTCCCTTTTGCAGGAGTGTCGGTTGGTTTATAGTAGGGAGTAGAGCAGAGAGAGCTGCTTATTCTTTTCTCCTCCTTAGCACCTCAGGGGCATTTGTGCTGCTGACCTTTTATAATGACACTTAGAAAAGGGTTGAGATTATATCAGGCTCCACTTGTAAATGATTTCTGGAACACCTCCGCCTCCCATCCTAGCATAGGCCTGTAAGTCCTGTTCCTAAACTGCACAAAACCACAAGGCTGATTGCCTTGTCTTAGTTGTGAGCCAAATGACTTTAATGACTAGCAATTACATTACAGAACAACTGACAACAAAAAGGTCATGTTTTTTCAAGGTACAAGGAAAGGAGACAGAATCTTGAAACCTCATAAAAGGAGAAGGGAACTCTTAAGGTCATTGCATCCGTTCCTGACAGAGTAGGACTTTTTTTCCCCCCTCCTCTGCATGTTTACTGTGTTTTATATACTCTCATTTAACTGACTGAGCAATGGCTGTTTTACCACTTCTAGTGGAAGATTTTTTAATAGGTTAATTGTGTCACTTACCACCATTGACATTCTTCTGCTTTTCAACCAGAACATTCACATAATAAAAGACTTGATAATATTCTGGTCCCTGTTGTGTAAAAAGCATTATTTAAGTGAATATGAAAGCAGTGTTTTCATGTTAGGTGTTACCAGCTTAAAAGCTGTAATCAATGAGAATATATTATTTATATTTTGAACTTTCTTCTTTCAAAAGCAAACTAGTCACCCATCCAGAATCAGATTGGGAGAAAAGCATTAGTGTGCTTCCAGTCATTGAAGTGACATATGAATATAAACATAATGGAGAAAGAGAACAACAGTTCAGTGGGACTTAATTATTATTCAAATGAAAAAATAGAGAGTGTTTCACTTTCTATATAATTAAAGAGGATTTTGTGTTAGAGAACATTGCTCTGTGATTTATACATTACCTCTCCGCCCCCTCAGAGATCATCAAGGCCTTTGGCTTAGATTTAAGTAATGACATTTTCACAAAGACAGGGAACTTTTAAAATCAGAAAAACTCTTGAAATGCATTCTAATTCATATAGACCTCTCTTTATTCTGTATTAATTTTATTTTTTCCTTCAGATTGATCTTCTTGCTAGTACTTTCTTATTCATTAATTTATAAGCCTAAGTGTGTTAGTTGGACTCATCTGAAGAGTAAGGATGAAGCTACCAATTCTCCTTTCAGAGATGTTCTTAGTAAAAAGTAGTTCAATGGTGATGAAATCCTATAATTTCGAAGTGCTGTGCATATTATTAATTATAGACATTAATTCATGTTACTCTGCTCCTGATGAAATGCTTTGTCAACCGTAGAACACTTCTAAATGTTGAGAAACAAGTCCTAGGAGAGGAGATGCTTTTATTAACTGTTATTGTATATTATTATTTATTATTGTTTTATGATGCTTGTGTGACCTTGGGCAAGTCACTGAGTTTCTCTCACCACTCTCCACACTGGGACCTCTCATGAGTATATGTGCACTGTAAACTCCTAATTCTAGTGTGCTTATCTCTACAAATCCCAAATGCCTCCCTCACAACATTCCTTTACCAATGAAAAAAGAGCAAATTAAAAGGTAATTTTATTGACTATTTGTGCCATGATTTGGCATCTTGGATGGGTACCCCATACCCATACCCATACCCATACCCATACCCATACCCATACCCATACCCATACCCATATCAGGCCTAAAGAGAGAGGAGCAGTAATGTCACATCTCTGTGTTTGAACAGTTTTGCTTAACTTGGCCTTGAAACTGGGACTCTGAGTCCAGCTGGCCACCGATAGCACCATAGGCTGTCCATGTAATTAAAGACATTTGCATTCCTTGGGCAACTCTTTGGTGGCCATCTGTGGCCTTGGCTTTGGAATCAAGTAGCAGGGTATGGTGGTGGCAACAGGGAGTAAAGATTCTGACCGCTCCAGATCTGACTGAAGAGGAAAACATGCAACTTGGGGGATTTTCTACCAAGAGTCTTATTTTTGCCTCAAAGTTGTTGTGAAGAGCTGAAGAGGAACAATAAGTTAAAATACTTTTAAATAATTCACTCTTATGGGAGTTGTTTCAGGGTCTAATTACATTGACAATCTTTTCATATTCCTTTTTAGTTTTTATTTATTAGATTTTAATGATGCAGAAGTAACCTTTGTTAGTCAGTGAACGTTGACACTATCCTCCCTTGCTTCCTTAGCACTCCAGAAGATGACATTAATAGTCTCATATAGGTTATTCAAGTCAGTCTATGGAGAAGCTCAGGGCAATATTTGGCAATGGAGAGAATTAGAAAATGTACAAGAACTATACCCACCGTAATGGAAATGAGAGAAGAATCTTGGATTCTAGGGAGAAATGGTAAAATACTCATTTTAGCAAAATGAAAAAATTCAACCTTGAGGAACCCCAGCTTGGAAAGCTTTTTTCTGAGCTTCATATTTCTTTTTTTTCATTCTTAGCAAAAGAAAAGAAATCAATATGCCATAAGCAGTTTCTGAGGAGCAAAGACAAGCATAAATAGAAGCACGTATATTCATCTCTACCTCTACCTCTACCTTTACCTCCATCTCCATCTCCGTCTCCATATCACCTATATATCTATATGTCTATATCTCTGTCTATCTTTCTATCTATCTATGGGAAACTTTAGAGGCATTCTGAGAGAATCAAGTGGCTTGGAAAAGAACTGATTATTCCAAGGTTCAGGTTGGGGAGCAGAGACAGAAGCTGGGAAGGGAGGACCCATAAATCTCGGAGACCAAATGGATTGAAAATAGACCGGGAAGAATGTTGTATTTCCAAGGCAGAAATCAACTTATAATCATGTAAAATGTTGGATTAAGTTAGAGAAACAAAAATCTTGAGGACAACATTTAAAATTTTCATAACAAAGAAAACCTCAAAGCATACTCAAATTATTTTCTGTGATGGTACAAGAAGCTGATGTATACTTAAACGTTTTTAATGGTGTATTTAGTTCAGAATTTTTAACTGCTCTGTAGACTGGAGCTGCTGAGTACCTATTGAAAAAACTTGCAACTTATACTAGTAAATGCTAGCTTGTTGTTGTGTGTCTCATATGAATAAAGCCATGCTGCTGGCTGGAATGTTAGGGCTAGCTGTTGCTTGCCTTCAACATGGTTGGGTATAGAGACTTATGAAGCTGTTTGTAAAGACTTGAATCTTAAGATACGGCACTTGTCCCCATCAGCTGGTCACAGATATGCTTCTTTAGCATTTCCCTTGATTGACTGACCATCTAACAAAACTTTAATTTTTGACCCAAGCCAATTTCTCAAAGTCTACATCATGTAAGAGGAGAAATAGGGTTAAGACTCTGAGTTCCACAAGATTTTCTCCAGCATTTTCTTTCCTTATTTGAGGACTTCTTTATCTAAAAAATTTACAATCACACAAGTAGAAACCAAGCCAAGCCAAAAGAGAGGTAAGAGATGGATCTTGCAAGGAACTAGCATCCAAACTTTCCACTCATCCAAACTCAAGCTGTCTTTCAAGAGGATCCCATTCAACATTTTCTAGGAATCCTTTCTGAGGCCATTCAAGAACCTCCTGAATTTTTCCTTAAGTTCTTTTTTTTTTTTAAAGAAATGTTTATTTATTTTGAGAGAGAGAGAGAGAGAGAGAAAGAAAGCAGAGGAGGAGCAGAGGAGAGGGAGAAAATCATAAGCAGGCTCCGTGCTATCAGCATAGAACCCAAAGTGGGACTTGATCTCAGGAATTGTGAGATCATGACCTGAGCTAAAATCAAGAGTCAGTTGTTTTAACTGATTAAGTCATCTGGATATCCTGAATTCTTGTCATATGAGTAACCTACCCTATACTCTAGGACTAGTCTGGGTTGTGTGTTTTCTGATCTCTCATAGGTGTGTATTAAGTTGTCCTATATGTCAACGCAGAGTTATAAGTTTTGTGAAGGAAGGACATCTTCTGTCGTCTACTTGTACATTTTAGGCATGTATTAAATGCACTTCATGCTGATAAGTCCTGCAGAAGCAGAGAAAGTCCTCAAAGGTAAGGTTTCATATATTCTCAATGTTTTTTACTAGATAACAGGGGCAGTTAATACACATTAAATATCAAAGCACCATGAAAATAAAGAAAACACCTTTCAGATTCTAACAGAATACCTGTCTTTTCAGTCTTATTCCTACATTCTATTTCCTCTTGCTACAAGTAGCAAGCACATTGTTGGGCTAGACATGATTCTTCCATTAAAAGCAACTGTTCTGAATCAAGGAAAACAAAATTAAATAAAATGAGAAGGGAATGAGCAATAGTAACAGGCTCAACACCCTTTTGTTAGGGGATTAAAGCATTAATCATCCTATTATCTGCTATTTTGAGCTTTGCCAAAGTTGCTAGAGGTCGATAAGCATTAGTTCCAATTAAAGAACTTTAGAACTTTCCCTCTTATATCACCCACTGTTTTGGATTGAAAGAAGATGGATGATGATAACATGGTCTCGATAGTCTAATTGCAGCTTCTTTCCATTTTTTTTGCTAAGAAATTGTAGAAAAGGCCACTTTGGATTTAAAAAATTAAGAGCTTCATTGTCAGAAAGTATCACTAATGCATATAATTACTATTTTAGATTCTCAAGAAGGTCTAAAGACAGACATTTCATTTTAATACTTGCTATTCAATTGCATTAGTGACATTTGCTAATAACCTAAGGAAGTTACCTATTGCAGTGGTGAGTTTCAAGCTGTAAAGTTTAGCGTTTTGACATGGGATGCCAAAACTGTGTATAACGCACATAAAGAGAGCAAGAATCAATAAACATGTCAATTTAAAAATGTTAAAAACCTGAAATATTCCCCAATAACTCCATTAGGAAAGACAAAACATAATTGACAGTAGCAGTTATTTCTTGACAGACTGCCCAATAGACTGGCTTGCAGAATTGCCACAATTCACATTTAAAAAGTTAGGAGAACATGGGCAGATTGAGTTGGCAGGTAAACTAATTTTGCAAAGTGGAAAGCACGGGTAGGTTAATTACTGAAACTTCAAGATATTATTCTTCAGAGCTGTGCTTCCTTACCTAATGGACAGAGTAAAAAATAAAAATTTTACTGTTCTTCCACCTTTAGGAACTACCTCATATGATTAAAAAAATTGGATAATTAATCATTCAGTCTTTGATATTTTTCAATTATCCCTCAAACATCCTTCCTGGATAGTGAGATGAAAGCTCAGTGTCTCATTACCAGATGTTAGGTTTATTTGTGCATACTATTAAAACACTTAGTGGCCAGTTTATTTTGCTATTTAGAGAAGGAAGAAAGATGACTGAGTTTAAAAGTTGTGGTCTACTCCAGTGTGGTGCTTTGGCTGAAACGAAGTAGTCTCAAGCCAACCATAGAGATGAATCTGCTTGTTGTGCAGAGTGGGATTTTATGAGTGTACATTTAAAAGTTGCTTGATTTTTCTGATTATGAAAATTTGAGTTGAAAAGGAAGAATAAATTACTGGAAATCTCATCATCTAAAGAAAATTATTAATATTCTGATTTTATTTTTCACTTTTTCTGTGCAGAACATTCCTGTACACCATTGTCCATCTGTATATTCAATTGTGGATTTTTTTAGCTTAACATTATAGTTTAAGAATGTTCCCATGTTTGGGGCGCCTGGGTGGCTCAGTCGGTTGGGCGTCCAACTTCGGCTCAGGTCATGATCTCGCGGTCCGTGAGTTCGAGCCCCGCGTCGGGCTCTGTGCTGACAGCTCAGAGCCTGGAGCCTGTTTCAGATTCTGTGTCTCCCTCTCTCTCTGACCTTCCCCCATTCATGGTCTGTCTCTCTCTCTGTCTCAAAAATGAATAAACGTTAAAAAAAATTAAAAAAAAAGAATGTTCCCATGTTAACTCGAATGGATTTGTGGGATCTCTTGAGTGAGGGTTCTATAATTTACTTAGCTATTATCATATTGTTGAATAATTGAATAGTATTAAGTTTTTTCTATTTTAGTAAAGCTGTAGTAGAAATCTTTTAGAATATGGCTTTTTGGCATTTTGGGTTATTTTTCTAGGGTTGATTTACTAGGGTAGAATTTTTAGTCAAAGATATGATAATATAATAGGGTGATAAAAGAAGTTTTGACTGAGGTAGTAAGGCATAAGATAGGATATATTACATAGGAGTTATAAGACAAGTTGCCACATTTTAAGGAGATTATTAAAAGCCAGTTACATCTGTTTTATTTTATAACATCATGAATATAGAGGGTCATGATTCCAATCTTAGAGGGAATTTTGGGTGCAAGTTTTTTTTTGCTGTGAGTCTCCTCGCTTGCCCACCAGGGAAATAAATGAGGTGTGCTTGTACCTTACCTCACTTCAGGTAATTCAGCAATGCCCCTATTGGTTTGAATGATGTGTTGGACAGTTTTCAACTCACACTTGACAGACCAAAAGGTGGGTGACTGTCTGGATAAATGCTGTGATGAGGGTACAGAGGAGAAAATGCCAAATAGGACAATTTGAACTCCCAAAGGTTTTCCAGGCAAGGATGTATGAAACTTTCTCTTGGACACATGTTGACAGTTACATGAGAGAAAGCCAACATAGCTTCATTTTCAGTCCTGTCCAGAAAAGCTATTTGACATCATAGCAGATTCTTGGAGATTGAAAAGTTAAGTGCCAAGCCTAAGAAAAAGATGTGGTTGCTATTGTTGAGGATGCTGCTTGTCTCTGAAAGAGAAAGCAGAAAAGAGAAGGAGAAAAAGGAAAAACAGACTCAGAAACACAAGAGAAGACATTTTAAATTTTGGATGTGTTGAGTTTAAGGTATTGTGAGAATCCAGATGCAAGTGCCTAGCAAGCAGTGGACTCAGAGAGACTGGACTCAGAGAGGCCTTGATGAGAGATGTGGATATCGGATCAATCACATGTTCAAGAATGTTGGAGGCTTTAGACAGATCAAAGAGGGTATAGAGTGAATTGAATAGAGGGTCAAAGTCAGAATCCTGGCTCATATCTGCCTCGAAGAGGATGAGAAATTAGCAAGAGAATGAGAAAGGAAAAAGAGATCTAAGGAGATCCAGGACTGAGCAATGTCACTAAAGCCAATGTTGCAAAGAATTCCAAATAAGGCATAGTCAATAAGGAGGTCAGCAAGTTGGGTTTTTAAGATTCACTTGTTTTTGGCAAATAGTAGGACACTGGTGATTATATCCAGCTAGCCTCACTGTAATGATCAGGGCAGGATCCTGACTACAATGGGTTGAATGGAAAATGGGCAGAGAAAGGGAATCTTTGGGTGAAGACCATTATTTCTAGGCTCTTGATTGTGAAAGGAAGGGGAAATATATTTTAGTGAGAGAAAGGCTTGAAAGATCAAAGTAAAGACTTGAGCATGTGTGTAGATTATGGGAAAGGTGTCAGTAGAGTGCGGAAACAAAATGTAGGAGAGAGGATTAACTAATGGGCTTAGATCCCAGAGAAGACAAGAGGACATTAGATTAAGAGTCTTCTGGCCCTCTGGATTAGAAACTGTTAAACAGTCTAAGCTACATAAAGCAAGGAATGCCATGCAACCTTAAAAAGAATGAATCATTTTTTAGCATTGATATAGGGAAGTCTCCAATATATATTATAAATATAAAAAGCCAGATAAATAGTGTATTCAGTATGCTACTAGGACTACAATGAATGACCATATGGATTGTGTACTGATATGTGAATGATGTGCCTCTTGAATTGTGCATTGCATGGTCCTTTAGGTGACACATTACATTTGCTAGAGAACACTTTTCAAGATTCTCTATATTCCTTTGTTCTGGTCAATGTTCATAAGAGTCATTTTTTGATCATTTAAGTTTTATCTATTCAAGAATATTTATCAATCAGTCTGATGGATCAGATCTCTGCTCTGCTTGATAACTATGTTTTTAAATTAAACATTAATAAAATGGCCTTCTGATAATTTAGTTCTTCATGTCACTTGTTCACAGGAAGAGAATGTGTTGACATAATGACATGAGTGTTTCTGCCTGATGGTTGAGCCTCTCCTAAATGAATAAATTATCATTGTGGTGTATAATATCAGTCTGTGAGAACTTGATTAATGAGAGCCCACCCCTCAGAGTCAGACCTACATTAGTATGCTAACAAACTCATGTACCTTGCCCTGTTCCTGCAAGTTAAAGACCAGTTCCTAGACTATAGTGAATTCATTAAGCTCAGTTTTACTTGTGCAGGCTCCTTGTAGGCAGACATCTGGCCTTTTCCTGTTGATGTTGTTAAAGAAAAAATTATTCATGATATTTGTTGAGGATAGTAGGGAAGACTTTATTCAAGTGGACACTACCTCGATAGGTTTAGGGACCACTGCAATGCGATTTTGCTGTTAAGGAGAGAGATTGGGTTCAACTTTGAATATATCATGAGCAAGTGGTAATTTAGAGCTAAGGAGCATGGTGGGGATTAATGGATGGAAAATTACTAAAAGGAAACATTAGGAGTAAGGGGTGACTCTTGCTAAACTGGCCTAACAGGATTCTTGCTGAAGGCTGGCCAGAGTGATCATATCACCTGGGGGATGGTGGAGGCTGAGGAATCTGATTGGATATTGAGGGTGATCACATACTGAGGATGGGTATTCTGGCTAAACTGACTTAGTGGGATTCTCGCAGAGATAAACATACAAGGCCAAAAGTCAGGGCATAGTTGCAAAAGCTCAGAGTAGCCTCAGTAGAGTTTGGTCAAGAAGAAAATCTTGGTCAATGCCCCTTTGCTATATGGGCCATTTTCTTTTTCTGTTTCTTTTTTTTTTTTTTTTTAATTTTTTAAATGTTTATTTATTTCTGAGACACAGACAGAGCATGAGTGGGGGAGGGGCAGAGAGAGAGGGAGACACAGAATCCGAAGCGGGCTCCAGGCTCTGAGCTGTCAGCACAGAGCCCAACGCGGGGCTGGAACTCACAAACCGTAAGATCATGACCTGAGCCGAAGTTGGTCGCTCAACCGACTGAGCCACCCAGGCGCCCCGCCATTTTCTTTTTCTTTTCCTTCTTCTTTTTAAAGTTTACTTATTTATTTTGAGGATATGGGGGCAGAGAGAGGGGGAGAAAGAGAGAATTCCAAGCATGCTCTGTATTGTCAGTGCAGAACTTCATGTGAGGCTTGAACCCACAAACTGCAAGATCATGACCTGAGACAAAACTAAGAGTTGGACACTTAACTGATTGAGCTACCCAGGTGCCCCATGGGGGCATTTTCTACTCAAATGCAATGGCTTAATCATCTCAGTCTTCTAAAGAGTCTTGTGCATAGGGGCATGTGGGACCGTAGAAGGGTGTGAATATGTGGTATGGGGGAAAAACTGAATCGGAACCTGAAAAGGGTTGTTGGGCCTTCTTTAGGATGCAAGTAGGTTGTCTCAGTTGGCTAAGGACTGTTCCAGTCTTTAAGTTCCATATCCCAGGAATTTCTTCAGTTCCAGGTAAACTGGACCATAGGTCACCTTAGATTCAGCTCACATTGAAGACTAAAAAAAATGTATATATATAATATATTATCTATATAATATATAAATCCATATATATATAATGTATATAATATATATAAATCCATATTTATGGCTCCAGGGAATGGAGCCAAGAAGATGGGAGTTTGGACTGATCCCACATGACTGGGGAGTTGTTGAGAAAAGATGATGGGTTGGGGATGTTGAGAGTTGAAATGATCTAGGTAGGTCAAGGCTGGAGGTAAGGCCAGGTTGGTCACATGTCTAAGTGACACCTTGGGTCTGCATCTTCTGAGTCTAGTCTCCCATTCTGTGCTTACCAAGGGAGGCAACACTGACTGGAAGAGTAGTATACTGTCCCAATCAGGTAATCTTGTTTCTCAATCAGTCAAAGTGTGGAATAAAACAATTTAGGTGGGCAAGAGCGGGAAACCCTCAAGCAAGAAAAATACCAAAATAGTGCCTTCCTCATATCCATCCTCCTTTAGGGTTCTGTAGAATAATGGAATGTTAGAACTTGAAGGGACCTCAGTGTTTTTCTGGTCTGATTTTTCCCTTGGTCATCTGGGAGGGTTAAAATAATGTTTCCATTACAGCTGAGTATGTAAAGATTCATTGACATTTTCTCCACAGTTGTGAGAGTGAAGCAATCACTAAATAAGCAGTTCAATTTGGTTAAAAAGAACCACAACACAAACTATTAGCCAGTTTCTTGCAAGTCTCTTAACAATATTGCTTCAATGCTTAACATGCTAATCCACTGCTAAGATAATATCATATTGAAAAAGAGATTAATTCTACATAACATATAGACTGAGATTCATAACAGCCATATGGCTACTGATAAATGAGTGATCAGTATTTTAAAGAACAAACTCATTGCTCAATATTGAATAATCTTGTGATTACTGAATCTAAGAATAGCAGTCTGAGTTGTTATTAAATTCATTTCAGAAACAGTTGTTAAATGTTTGTAATTGTGGGCCAATACTTAGATGCTGTAGGGCAGAAATTAACAATTCATTTGCCCTGAATGGGTTAGTCTAGTGTGGTAGGCAGAATATACTAATTCCCCATCCCTCCCCCACCCCTTCCAAAGACACCTGTGTCCTAATCCTGGGAACCTGTGACTATGTTATGTTACATGGCAAGGAGGAATTAAGGTTGGAGATGGAATTAAGGTTGCTAGTTAGCTGACGTTAAAATAGGGAGATTATCTTGGGTTATCTGGGTGGGCCCCATGTAATAACAAGGCTCCTGAAAATATGGAGGAAGGAAACAGAAGTCAGTGTCAAACTTATGCAATGTGAGAAAGCCATTGCTGGCTTTGGAGATGGAAGAGAGCCACTGATCAAAGAATTCAAGAAGGTTCTAGAAGCTTTCAAGAAAAGGCAAGCAAATAGATTTCTCCTACAGCCTTCAGGAGGAACACAGCCCTGCTGACACCTTGCTTTTAACACAGTGAGGCTTGTTTTCGACTTCTGACTCCCAGAACTGTGAGTTAATAAATTTGTGCTGTTTTAAGCCACCAAGTTTGTGGTGATTTGTTATAGCTGCAATAGGAAACTAATACAACAAATAACAGAGATAAGTGAAGGTGTATCATGGAGACAACATGGAGTAGTGCCACTGTGGCAATCTGGAAATTGCTTACCCAACACATGGCTCATATCCAGCTCCAGCCAATATTTCTTAAGGGAATAAAGACTCAGAGTTGCCAAATTTTTCTGTTTTTCAAAATATGGTGAAAATACAGATTCTTATGTGAAAGTTAGTGTTTTTGTTTAATTGTTTGCAACTAATTCAAATAATAAAACAAATTCTTGCACATGTACACAAACAGATGCACATAAGGATGTTTATCACAGTATTGTTTGCAACAGCAAAGAAAAAGACACTAAATATCAAATATGGGTATAAGTAAATATAAATATATATGATAAAAATACATACTCTAGTCAAAATCTGTGAGCTATATATTCTAAACATGTTAAATAAAGATGTAAAGAAGAATGAGATACATAGCATATCCCATTTATTAGTATAAAATATACCCATAAAATAATATATTTTGTAGGGCTATTTATATGTAGAAATAAAGAAATGAATGTGATCAGGAATGGTAGCTGAATGGGTGCAAAATGCCAGGATAAAAGAGATATAATAATAGTAAAAGAGATGTGCATGGGCTGATGTTCATAGGCTATGAATGGAGGTACCCAATCAATTTTGAGTGATTACTATGTAGGCCAGAGCAGAAAAGACTGTAGGTATGATTAGACCCATAGGTTTCTTCTGGAGATACAAAGACAGCCAGGACATAGTCCATCCCTTCAAAATTTTCATGGAGAATTGGGGCAGAAAGATGTGTAAATGAGGTAGAATTAAAAAAAAACCCACAGTTATAAAAAAGTGAACATTCGTTCATTTATTCAACTTCCAATCAAATATTTATTAAGCATCTGCTATGCTCCCAGCAGTTTAGTGGCAGTGTGTTTGTGTAGTACAAGATTTGGTTTTAAGAGTAGCAAGAGCTCTGTTTATATTGCACCTAACCTCCGTGCCTACTGCAGTAGGTTCAATAATGGTGCCATGATTGTTAGCCTTTCTGGGTCTTGGATGCTTCTTTGGCATAATAGGCAATGATTGACTTTATGTTCTAGTTCCATGTGGGGTTGTTGCGAGGGAATAAGGGGGAAGACTCTTGTGAAGTGTGAAGCATTCTATGGATGGGAGACACCATTACCAGGCTTCATCTCTTTTTTGGAATTGTTCACCTTCTCCCTCCACTTTTCTTCTAACTTGCTACTGCCTCTGTCTCACCCAGGCTCACATTGCTGGTGCCCAAGACACTGCCATGGGAAATCAGGCTGTCCATTCCCCTTTATCTGGCTTGTGATTTAAACAAGGCAGATATTCCTAAAATACCTCCTTTATCACTAAGTCATAAACTCACAAGGGAAGGGATTTAGATGCCTTCCTCAATCTTGTGCATATTGTAGGAATCCCACAAGGCTCACCTTGGAAATTTCCTTTTGTATCTGTTTCCGATATTTCCATTAATTTTTTTCTAAATGACCTGCTGTGGTGAGAATGTGGTCATATTTTCCCTTTGTTCTAGACCTTCCTTTACCCATGTTTCACCAGTTGAAACCATCTTCTCCCCTATAGGCAGTTATAAAGACTCATTTGTGGGAAAAACTTGCCTGGAATAGAAGTATTCATGCTGTGATGTTTCCTGGAAAAAAAATTTATTCCTGATAATAGGCCTCAGAGTATCTACCTAATTCCCACTGATACACATCTGTTCCATAAAGAAACATCTCTTTGGAATCAGTGGGATTTCAGAACAACTCATCAAGGAAATACAAAAATCAGGTTGGGGGCAAATTTTCACTTTGAAACCAAATACCTCTATCACAATGATAGAACAATTCATATGTTGGGATTTATTAGCTCTTATTGACAATTTAAAACCATAAGCTTCTGATGAAACATTTACCTAAAAGTCATGAAGAGAGTGCTCTGCTTCATAGTTGGAGTTCTTGAATATTTTTGGTGTTAAAGCAGTGTCTGATTATAGGAGGATGTTAGCTATAAACTGAAGCTGTTTCCTGGAGGGAACACATTTTGCAATAACTCCCAGTCAACCGAAGTTCTCTGCAAACCAAGAAAGAGTTGAATTCCTCGTATTTACTTTTTATTGTTTGAAAATTGCTATTGCATTGCAAGTGTTATAGATGTTTTGGAAAGAAGAATGGGGCCTTATTAGAAACATCCCTGGGGCATAATTTAGCATTACTTGCAGGAGATGGAAGAAATGGTTTCATACTGAAAAAAAGCAATGTCTGAGAAATATTATCACTAACATGCTACTAACTCTAAAGGGTGGACTGATTAGAATCAGTAGGAGTTTGGCTACATAAAAACAGCATTATTAGAACTTGTGCAAAGAAGGGAAAGAGAACATAGCTGTATTGGTAAGGTAGGTTGTGCTGGGGAAGAAGCCCAATCCAAGGAATCTCTTAAAGGGTGAAAAAGGCATTAATATGTCCCTTGCAGAGCTGTTACCCATCGGTTTATTCTTCCAAAGGACTGAGTGTGTTTTATGAAGTGTAAATATGACTCATGGGCCTCTGGGGTATTCTGCAGGTGGGAAATATTACAAAGAGAATAAAATCACTAAAGTTTTGACTCATCTCCAGATGTGCAACGTTGAAAGTGAAATTTGGATTTGAATCCAGATTGTTGTTGTTGTTGCTGTTTTCCCCCATGGAAACTCCTTTACTACCAAATGTGATGTTTGAAATATTTTTTGTACCAATTGAACATTCATTTCACAAAACATTTTAATTATAGTTCTCATGGTCTTCCCATGTTTGTTCTGACAATATAAATTATTTTTATCTCAAAATAGTTGCAAGGCAAAAGAAATTAACCTAAATGATTAGGGTAATAAAACATCATTTGATTTTTGAGAGCATACCTTTTAGAATCTGGGTTAATTAAAAAATATTTTTATTTAAATTAGTTTTTTTAATTATAACAAAGTAAACCATGCATATAATAAAAAATTCAAATAGTGCATGATGAGTTTAAAATGGAAAGTAAAGATATCTCATTCTGACTCCCAGTCTCATGCCCCAGAGGTTAACCACTAACTTTCTTTTATATGCTCTTTTATGTTCCTGTAAGATCATTTTACTCTGTGTATGCAAGAATTACATAACATGCATCCTATATCTCTTTGATTATACGAGTGATTATGTGCATCCTGTTTTATACCTTGCTGTCTTCACTCACCAGAATATCTTGGTCATCTTCTTTCCAAATCAGTGAATTTAGACATTTCTTTTCCAACAGTGATACATTATTCTATTTTGGGTTTTTACCGTAATGATTTAAACAGTTCTCTATTGATATACGTTTAGGTTGTCACTCCTGCTGTGTGTATGTGTGCACAGATGCATGCAGGCATACTAAAACAAGCGGTGTTACAGTTGATCTCCTCATATGTGTGTTTGTACATTCATGTGGGCATAACTGGAGGAAAAATTCCTACATGTAGGATTTCTTGGCCAAATGGAAAATATGTGTGTTACATTTTACCAGATATTTCCAAATTGTCTTTATAGAGGGAATGTCAGTCAGCATCTCTTCTCTAACAAAAGTGCAGTAAATGAACTTAATGTTAATTCCCTCAGGGGAATTGTGTACTATCAAACTCTGACATTGGTATCCCATTGCTATATTTGTATATCTTTTGTAAAAGAGTGAGTTTGAGGATCTTTCTCTATGTTTGTTTTCCATTTAATTTCTTGGTTTCTGAAATTCTAGTTCATGTCTTTGGCCTAATTTTCTAACAGATTGCTTAGTTATTTCTTATTGATTTGTTAGACCTTTTCATATATTAAGGAAATTATTCATTATTTTCTCATACATCTTTAAAATGGTTTTCCTAGTTTTTTTTTTGCATTGTATCTTTGTAATTATTTTTTACACATTAAATTAAGAAAGTTTATATATCAGCATGGATCAAATTCTTCCTTTAGGATTTCTGGTTTGATGTTTAGAAAGGTTTTTCTCACTCTAAGTTTATGAAAATATTCAGTCACATTTTATTCAAGTTCTACATTTTAATTCTTTTTACACTTAGATCTTTGATTCATCTAATATATATTTAGTAGTAAGGAATGAGGTAGAGAATTCTTTTAAATATTTTTCCAAATGGTCATTTTTTTCTCTGAGCCTACTTAAATTGAATAATTTATCATTTCCCTAATGAAATAAAATTCCGTGTTCATTAAAAATAAAATTCCCATGTATATTTAGCTTTGTTTTCAACTATTTACTTTGTCTTTTTGATTTTGATATGTTTTACTCTGCTAGTGCCAAATAATTTCAATGACAGTTGCTTTAAAGCATGTTAACTGTCTAGTGAGGCTAGTTCCCCTTCATGACTCCTCTGTCAATGGAATTTTCCTAACAGGTGTGTTCATTTTTCTAGATGACCTTGATCATCATAAGAAACACTGAAAAAATTGTAAGATTACATTGATTTAATAGATTAATTTGGGAAAGAATCGGAATCTTTGCAATATTGAATTTTCATCTTGATCTTTCAAGGTTCTTGTGAAATATAATTTTAGTCTCCCCCCAATTTACTACTATTGTAAATGGGGTATTTTCTTCTACTATTTTGAAATTTTTGGTGTATTTAAAAAATATGTTGGTCTGCAGTGTTGTATGAATATGATTAGTTTGGTTTGAGTATTATATGGATGTATAGAAACTTTTATCTATCAGTCTACCATCCGTATATTTTTTATAGCTGTGTTATTCTTTGTAATGAGTTTGAAAATTTGCCTCCTTTTTCATGCTCTGGAATATTTACCCTCAGAACTATGTTTTCTGAAGGTTTGATAAAATTCACACTATCTGGACAATTTTCATCCACATTTCAAATGAATTTCCACAGTATAGAAAAATGTATTCCTCTATAATTCAGTTTTTATTTTTGTATTTATATCCCATATTGTAAATTTTATTTGCTTTCTTTATCTTGTTCAGTTTAACTCCTTAAAAATTTTTTTTATTGGGGTTTTGAAGGAATCAACTCTTGACTGTATTTTCTTGCCTAATTTATTCTTTTCCTATTTCACTTTTATTATTCTCTTCCTTTAATTTTCAAGTTTTGGGTTTTTTCCTAGCTTTTGAATTGAATTATTACTTTATTTTATTTTTCCTTCTTTCGTAATACTGTTTAGAATATGATTATTCTGTTAAAACATTGCTGTAGCTATGTTTTATAGGTACTGATGTGTTGGGTATTTACAATAGTTATCTTCCAGTTAGGCTACAATCTAAAATCTTGATGTGAAAAAAAAAATTCAAGTGGTTGGAGTTTTTTCTTTGTTTTCTCTTTTTTGCATCGTGTAAGTGTTTGTTTTATTCTATTATGGCCAATGAATACTTCCTGTACTATTTACACTTTGTATAAATTATTGTGGTTTTCTCTATGACTTAATACGTAATCAGTTTTCAGACATGTTCCATGGGCCCTCCAAAAAAAGATGCATTCTCTTTTTGGGTGATAATAGAATTCAGTGAATCACTCATTCACTCAATAATTTATAACTACATATTCTCATTTTTAATTTAAGTATTTATTTGTGCCAGATTTCATTCTAGGCAGAAAGGATGGTAGAGTGAATAAGACAAAATAAATCTCTGTGTTTGTAAACTTTCATTCTAGTAAAAAAGATGGAGAGTAATTAAGCAAATATATACAGGTACATTTTTGTTACTGACAAATGCTTTAAAGAAAATTAAATTGGGGGGCACCTGGGTGGCTCGGTCAGTTAAGCACAAACTCTTGATTTTGGCTCAGGTCATGATCTCATGATTTGTTTATCAGCCCCATAGTCTGACTCTGTGCTCACAGCCTGCTTGGGATTCTCTGTCCCTCTCTCTGTGCCCCTCCCCTGCTCATTCTCCCTCTCTCTCTCAAAATAAATTAATAAACTTAAAAAAGAAAAGAAAAGTAAATCAGGTAAGGAGAAGTGGAATGGCTGAGGAGGTGGGAGAGCACCATGTGAGGGTCCTAACAAAGGCTTCCCTGAGAGGTGACAGTTGAGCAGGGGCTCCCAGAAGTGAATGAGTGAGCAGTAAGACAGAGGGAACAGCAAATCTGGCAGAGGAGCAGAATTGGTGGTGATAAAACCTATGCATCACAGGAGGGAAGCACAAAGGTCCGTATGACTAGCATGGAGTGAGTGAAGAGCAACATGGTAGAAGGTAGGTCAGAGAGAGAGAAGAAAGCCATGATAATTAGTTTGGAAAGCTATCAGAGGTTTTTGAAACAGAGGGTGACACAATCTTATTTGTGCTTTTAAAATGTCATTCACGTGGTTACCTATCAATGATGTCTGCTTTATTATGATTTTTAAATATTCTATGTATCTTTACTTATTATACTTTTGCCTAGTTAATTTGTCAAAGTCTCAGGATTGGGGTAAAGGCTTCTTTCTGTTTATTTCTGGCTTGCATGCCATGCTTTCTTTATGTGCTTTAATGGTAAGTTAGTTAGGGATAAAAGTTTTTTTTTTTTAATTTTTTTTCCAACATTTTTATTTATTTTTGGGACAGAGAGAGACAGAGCATGAACGGGGGAGGGGCAGAGAGAGAGGGAGACACAGAATCGGAAACAGGATCCAGGCTCCGAGCCATCAGCCCAGAGCCTGACGCGGGGCTCGAACTCACGGACCGCGAGATCGTGACCTGGCTGAAGTCGGACGCTTAACCGACTGCGCCACCCAGGCGCCCCAGGGATAAAAGTTTTAAGCAGATTGGATTTTCATTGTGGATTGTATTTTTATTATTTTGTATATCTTTCTTTCCATGTGTAATGATTTTTTTGCTTGAATTCACCCATTATATGTTAATATTACAATGCTTGGAATGTTTTCATTCACATGTGCTTGGTATGCCTTTGCTTATCCCTTTCTCTAAAAAATTATGTCATTTTTTTTCCTCTATATTTATCTGTGTCATACAAAGAGTTGGATTTTAAAATCCAGTCTGTCTTTGTCTTTTGCTAAAGATCTATTTTTTAAAAATGTTTATTTATTTATTTTGAGGGGGGGCTTGGGGAGGGGCAGAGAGAGAGAAAAAATCCCAAGCAGGCTCTGCACCTACAGCGCAGAGGCTGATGCGGGGCTGGATCCCATGAATCATGAGATCATGACCTGAGCCAAAATCAAGACTGGAACAGTTAACTGACTGAGCCACCCAGGCATCCCTAAATGATCTGTTTTTGTTTGGTGTATTTTTTCATTTTGTCATTAGATTTATACTCTATGTTTCAGTGTTTGGTGGTTAGCTCTTTAAATTCATAGGTAGTTAAGTCAGTTTCTTGACTTCACATGGTTTATATTGAATAGTCACTTGGAAATTTGTAGAAGTTAACACACATAGTTCTCTACCACTTTCCCTCTTAATAATCTACCGCCTTTGAGAATATTTACATTCTGTCCTACAGTCTATTCCCCTCAGCCATTTAGACATTTCCAATTTCTTCCTTCCACAGCAAATTTCCTGAGCTCTTTATTTTAATTATTTTTTGTTTTTACTCACACATTTTTTTTTTTAAATTCAAGAAAGCCTCAGAAATGTATGGTATTCTTGCTTTTCTTGTAAGGATTGTTTTAATACTTAAATAAAATTTGGCTACGTACACCATTTTAAGGTTGAGTTTATTTCCCATGAGAGTTTATAGACACTGTTGTACAAATTGGAAAATTTTTTCCTCTATTATATCATCTTTGTCAATGTTAATATAAGTACCAGGATCCTCCATTTGTCTCTAATTGATCCATCGTCTTCTCTCTAATCGTGCATCTTTTCATCTTTTTAATCCTGTTCTCTCTGACTATATTTTTAAAACTTCCTTCTATTACTCAGCATTCAAAAAGAACGAAATCTTGCCATTTGCAACAACAAAGATGGAACTAGAGTGTATTATGCTGAGTGAAATAAGTCAGTCAGAGAAATGCAATTACATGATTTCACTCATATGTGGAATTTAAGAAACAAAACAGATGAACATAGGGGAAGGGAAGGAAAAATTAGATAAAGACAGAGAAGAAGACAGACTATAAAAGACTTAAATACAGGGAACAAACTGAGAGTTGTTGGAGGGGAGGTAGGTAGGGGCGTGGGCTAAATGAGTGATGGGCATTAAGGAGGGCATTTGTTGGGATGAGCACTGGCTGTTGTATGTAAGTGATGAATCACAGGGTTCTACTCCTGAAACCAATACTACACTGTATGTTAACTAGAATTTTTTTTTAAATGTCTATTTATTTTTGACAGAGAGAGAGAGACAGACAGAGTGCAAGTAGAGGAGGGGCAGAGAGAGAGGGAGACACAGAATCTGAAGCAGGCTCCAGGCTCCAGGCTGTCAGCACAGAGCCTGTTGAGGGGCTGAAACCTATGAACCATGAGATCATGACCTGAGGCGAAGTTGGACGCCCAACCGACTGAGCCACCCAGGTTCCCCAAACTTGAATTTAAATAAATAAATTATGTACTTAAAAAAAGGAAAGGAAAATAAATTCATTCACCATAAAAAATAAAAAGTAAAATTGCCTTCTAATTTTAGGTGCTTTTCATGTGGTTTTCATTTCTGTGATGATTTTATTTCATTTTTTTGGGAGCTTTCATTTATCATCCATCTGCTAATTCTTACCATCTCTCCTTTGGTTTCTTTGTCTTATTTGAGTTCTTTTTCTCCAAGAGTCTATGTTAACTCTATTTAGAATTTATTTTTTTTGACAATTTCTTCTGTCTCTTTGAAATGCTCCTCAGTGTTCAGTTTAGTTTAGTTTTTTTTTTTTTTTTTTCTGCACAAAAAGGTGGTTTTACTAAAGTACTGGGACAGGACCTGTGAGCAGAAAGATCTGCCCTGGGATTGTGAGGGGTGACTGATTGTATTCTTGGGAGTTGGGGGAGATAAAGACAAGGGGAAGTTTCCAAAAGCATTTTTATATACTAAAAAAGACTCACAGGATCCTGGAGGCCTGGCTATTGTCAAGCTAAGGTTGTTTTTTCTTCTAGCAAGTCATTAACATTAATTTTTGCTTCTTACATGCTTTTCTAACTCCTCTGTAATACCTTAGTGTAGACCTTGTGCTGGTTCTTTGGTTCATCTTTGAGTGTGGTCTCCTGGACCTAGGCCTCTATTTGCCCAGCAGTGGTGTTGGGGAGGATGGGAGGACAGATCTGGTCTTAACAGACAGATCTGTAAGATCTGTAAGATCCAGTAAGATCAGGACAGTCTTACAGCTTTCTACAAAAGCCTCTTTATCATTTTCCCTCTAATGCATGTCTCCCCTTAGTTTTTATGTCTTTCTTTTTGGGGATAATCAGGAGGTCCTTATGGGTTGCAGGGAATGTTGGAATGTCAGAAGTCCTTCATGGGCAGTCCAGCGTGTATAAGTCTGAAGATCCCACTGCCACTGGTGTTGAACCACAATTGCCACTTAACCATCTCTGTGATTCTCTGATGCTCCTCTGGCCTGCTTCCCTGCTCAGGAGGCACTATCGTTGCTTTTGGCAGCTGTGCCTCCTAGTTTGAGATTTGGATCTGTGCATTCCCAGTTTCATTAGAGACAATGTTTTTTTTTCACATTTTGCTGCTTTATTGTGCTTTGGGGGAGGCCTGGTAAACAAAAGGCCATTTGCTCCTCTACTTTTAATTGGAAATCCCCATACCAGTGGTTTATTGTGTTTTTTTTCAGTCTAAAGAAATCTCATTACAAATGACTTTTAAAGAATTCACAGTGACTCAATTGTGTGAAAAAGTTATCAAAAAATAAATTTACTAGGGCATCACCAAAACCACTGAGAAGACCAGGAGTTTCTAGCTAGCAGTAGTGTTCATTCAAGCTCATATTCCCAGAACATTTATTATTGAGTCATTAACTCATAAAATGGTGGGTTGGAATGTGTAAAAGCAAAGTTTGGGATTGCACTGGCAGGTTTTAATTTCAGTCCAATTAGTTTCAACATTATTTAGGAGGGAATGAGAGAGTCATTGACATCTTTCCCCAGGAAGTCATTTGATTAGAACTCTGTTTAAGAAAGATGGATTGGAGAGAGAAGAGAGGAAAGATTAACAGAGAATATTGGTTAAGAGGCTACTACAGATACAGTTTTAGAATTTGCATCATTTTTTCACTCACTACTTCAGATTTACCAATTCTGAATTAAATAATGAATAGAAAAGGGAAATAATACTTATATTTTGACCAACTCTAGTGTAAATGGCATTTTTCACAGTGCTTATGCTTCTCCATTACCAAAATACTACAAGTTCTCATTTTTAGTCAGATATAATTGATAACCATCTAAAATATACATAGGCTATGGACCAAGATAGTGACATAGGAAGCTCTTAATACTCCCTTTTCCTACGGACACACCAAATATGTAGCTTCAGTGGAGCAGTTCCCTCAGACAGAAATTCAGAAACTAATTGAATGACTCCTAAACATTGGGAGATTGAGAGAATACTCACCTTGAAATGGGTAGGAGAAGCTAAGACACACTCATGCCTTAAATTCTACTCCCAATGTTGTAGTGCCATACTCCCAACTCCCAGATTCTCCATAGAGAATGAAGAGTTTGAGACATACCTCAAAAAGTTGAGAGGGCCTCACCTTTTAAGGCTGCCACCTGAGAGATAGGTCTCCCAAATTATCTAGCCTCTGCAAGCCAATGGGGCTTGTGTTCATGAGTCCTACAGGACTGGAGTAAACAAAGAAGCAGTTGTTAGCAAGCGGGCAAACAGTCACAGTAGCCATCCCCTCAGGGCTCAATGCAGAGGGAACAGAGAAAAATTCCCACTGTATATTTGCCAGTATACTAATATTCCAATGTATATTATGGATATACAGTATAAACATGTAAATGTGACCGCAAAAACATAAAATGTGGGAAAGAAGAGAGTAAAAATCTAGACCTTTGGCATGTGTTTGAAGTTGTTATTGGCTTAAAATATACTGTTATAACTGTAACAGTTTAAGCATCATGGTAATCAGAAAACAAAAACCTGTTGGTGTCCCTGGGTGGCTCATTGGGTTAAGTATCTGACTCCTGATTTTGGCTCAGGTCATGATCTCATGGTTCATGGGTTTGAGCCCCGCACCAGGTCAAAATAAATGAAAATAAGCCTAAACAAACCAAAACAAAAACCTACAGTACATACACAAAAGATAGAAGAACCAAAACATACAACCACAGAAAATCATAAATCACTAAAGAAGAGAGAAAGAGGAAGAAAGCTATTACAAAATAGGACACAATAAACAAAATGACAATAGCAAGTCTATACCTGTCAATAATTAGTTTAAATGTGAATGGGCTAAGTTTTCCAATCAAAAGATATACAGTGGATGAATGAATAAAAACCAGGACCTAATTATATGTTACCAGCAAGAGACTCACTTCAGCTTTAAGGCCACACAAACTGAAAGTGAAAGGATAGAAAAAAATTATTCCATGCAAATGGAAGCCAAAGAGAAGTTAGGAATAACTATACTTATATCAGATGAAATAGACTTTAAAACAAAGATTGTAACAAGAGACAAATAAGGTCATTAGATGATGTTAAGGGGGTCAATTCACAAGAGTATGTAACATTTGTAAATATTTACACACCCAACATTGAGGCACCTCAATGATTAGATTAATTTGCTTAAATATTTCTTTTCATTATTGAATATTGTTATTAAATTACAAATTTCTAAAATATTTAGAATGCAGTGATATAGAGAAGCTTAGATTGGAACCAGATTGTGAAAGATTTTGAGTCTTAGACAAAGTCTATTATTTTTATTTAACATATATTAAAGTAATATATGCTGATATTAAAAACTTGTTGCTTTAAAAAAAATGTAGAGCCTTGGTCAAAGATCACTTTAAAAGGGACAATTGTCTGGGGAAGAAAGGAGAGAAAGAGTGATTGGCAGGAGAATAGTTAGGTCACTGAGGCTGTCTAGATGAGGTAGTGGTAGCATATGAAAAATAAATATAGAACAGATACCAGCAAATTTTTGCACCCATATTCCACAGTATTTCTTTCAAAGAATATTACTCTATGGTCAGTTTTCCCTATTTTGTGGACTTTTGGACATATGTGAAATGTAAGAAAAATGAGCTTGACATAAAATTACATTTGTAAGCAATATAACTAAATTGAAACACTTTGCTTTAATGAATGGCAAATGAAGCTAGTATATCCCTTTTCCCCATGCTGACATAGTTCTGATCTTCAGAGACTGACTGCTTTTCTTATTTAATGGGAAGATAATTCCTAAATTTTCCACCTTCCTTGGTTTGGTCTCAATCCTCCTCAACACTCAGTTATAACCCCTGGGACAGTTCTACTTCCACCGTTATGAGATCCTTTTCCTGTATCCCTAGATGCTGCCTACCTCAGCTGTGGGCAACTTGTGCTTCAAGGATCTTGAAAACTTTCTAGTTTGTCTATAAGAAGTAGAAATAATTTCCTCAAGTTTACTTTTGTTCTCTGTGACTTCTTTGTTAACAATTCTCTCTTGCTCTTTCCCTTGTTATCTTCTGTTTTCCATGGAGCTATTCCCTCCCCAAACTATTCTCCAAACTCCTTTCTTTAGGTCACTTCTCAGAAGGAACAGCCTTAATCTTTATTTTTACAGTTCCATTTTAGATGGGAAACATTGTAGAGTGAGAGGATTGGCAGTTGATTGGATTCAGATGAGAGGGAGTGAGAAGAATAAATGGAGGATAAAGATGATCAGGGTATGCCAGCCTGGGTGCCTGGGAGAATGTGATTCATTAATAGATAATGACAAGTAAGGGGGAACTTGGCTATATTACATTTGAGGCCCTAAATCTGTCATTTAAGTATAGCTGTACAGCAGTCGTTTGGAAATGGCAGTCTAGCTTGGCAGATACAATGAGTCTGTGGTAAAATTTGCTCATGGACATATAGGAAGGATAAATCTTGAAGTGAAAACATGTGAAAATAGTGAGTTTGAAAAGATACATGGAGAAGCAAAGATGAACAGAGCAAAAGGTCATGGACAGTTTGCTTTGTTCATTATCTTTGACAATCTTCCTTCTCTTTTATTGGTCAGAAGTCTAGTTAACTCACTGAGGGTGTCCTCCTGGCCAACTTTTAGCAGCTGGAAGTCATTGTTTTTACTTTTGGATCCACTCTCCTTCTCATTGGCCTGGGGTATGGGGATTTGACAAACCTAGTCTCTAGTGGTTTATCTCATTCAGTGCCATTTTGTACTAGAATTAAAAGTCCCCAACCTGAGCTGCATATCCCAAGTATGTACTCTGCTTTTATATCATATCAAAGTTTCTCCAAGTTAATCCAGAGAGAGAAACCCCAAGTATTCTTTTTTCCTTTCTGAGTCTATGGCAATGAACAGTAATGAAAGTGTAGTCTTTGTGAATGGAAAAAAAAATGATCTGCACCCATATTTGTATGCTCTGGGAACATTTTAGTGCTTCCAAATAGCTTTTGCTTGAATATATTTCTTTATAGTAATGGCTATCTCAGCTGCACCCATGTGAAAAGCTTTTAATTTGATTAAATTTATGCTAGGAGTTGTTGGAAATTGGAGCTTTGCAGGGGTTCCTCTCATTGTAATTCTCATGTGAATTTGTCCCCTGCAAAGTTATGCAGCTCTCCATCTGGCCATATTCATAAGCCATCCTTCTAGTACAACTTTGATAAAATGCATCAGCTTCCTTGGAATTAGATTAGCATCTCAATATGAGAGTTTTCCAGGCTCTATCTGGTGATGGGAGATGAAAGCCTCATATATTAAAATGCTGCTTTGTTTGCTTTTATGTCATGATGGACCCTGTGGAGGAAGAAGACAATTAGATCTAAATATCTTTTCATTTGTTGTTACAGATTTCTCTCCTTCCATGGCTTGATATTAATACCTTCTTTTCCAGTGTTATCTACTGTAAACATTATATGATAGCAATGGAAAGTTAACTAGTACACTTCAAACTAGCATTTGCTTCTTCTAACTACTTCAGAAATCTTCTCAGGGCAAGATGTGGGTTCTTTGTGCTTCATTATCAATTACCACCATTCTAGATAAGGTAATACATGAAATAGTTAATTTTCTCCTCAGAATTTCATGTCCAAAAATAATCAATAATAATTGATGGTGTATTTGGAATAAAACATCAAAAAATCTGCATGTTAGACTAGAAGTAGATACTTAAGTTTATGTCTTTATTTAACATAGGTTAATAATTTATAGATTTCATTTAAACACATAAGGCAATTCTGGGACATACCATTAGGAATTAGGCTTCATTTGACTTGAGATGTAACTGAATAAAGTTCAGGTACTTGTTTTGACTTTATCAATATGACGTTGTTTGTGATTATTCTATTTTTGTATTAAAATGATTTTGAGGAAGATGACCTTCTTATTAATATAATCATGATAAAGTTATTGGTGATAGTAATTTATATTAAGAATAAGGTGGTTAGGATCTGGAAGACAGCCATCTGCAATATTTGAAGAAGTATCAGAGTCAGTGTCTCTGGAGTCAAAGTTAGATTCAGGGAGAGAAAGGGAGTTATGTTGCTACCAAAAACAGAAGTCTGAAACATTATAAAGGAAAGTAGCAGGTTGGGGCTAGAGCGTAGCTCCGTAGCGCCTTGGAAAATAGCTCTGATTGAGGGATGAGGATGAGGACAGCTTAGTAATAATTAAACCAAATCAAGAAAGAGCTGATGGAAAGTATATGAAAATGGCACTGGAAATAATTTTGTGTCATTGAAGTGTATTCAAATTTCTCATTTGGGGATAATATGGAATTCTAAAGTGTTTCTGGAAAGAGTTTTAAATATGGTATTTGTCTCATTCACTTTTCTCAAGACTGATTTTGTTTCTTCCAACCTACTTTCTACTTTCAATAACTCCCATTTATCTTCCACACACCTTAAAAACAATTTTTAAACAATTTTTAACAGAAAATAGGTTATTATATCTTCCAAAGTATGGAAAAATTTATAATACATTGCCTTTATATATGAGGACTTCCTGAAATTGAACACTATTTCAGGGAAAAGCAATTACCTAAGAAGGTGGTTAAAATTTCAGACCACATTTGATCAACAATTTATTCCTGAATTATGCTGCCTAGTGGTAGAAACCCAAGAGTAAGTTTCCTTAAAATACTAGCTACAATTTGAGAAAACTGTCAGTCTCATCATGTTTTTATTATGGGAAGGGATCCTAACTGCAACAGAAATAAAATAATAGACAGGAACCATATGGAACTTTATCTATTTGCTGCCAAGAAATTGTCTTCTGTTTTGAAAGCCAAAGACATCCAAGATGTATAGAGGAACGTAAGAATGTAATCCTTTATATGCAATGATGCATTTGATTGAGTGACATTAATTGGAAATATGGAATGCAATGTTTGTTTTTTAAGAAATTATTTAAGTATACTGATTGTAAATTAAATGATCCCAAATGGATTTTCTGATCATAGGATTTTTTATTTACTTTTGGTTAGCTTTAGATTTCTATTCATAAGCACACTTGAAGTTGACCTTTCATTGTTAATTTTTGTAGGATTGTGTGTGTGTGTGTGTGTGTGTGTGTGTGTGTGTGTATGTGTGTGTATGGTGGGGGAATTTTTTGTTTAAACTCGAGAAAGCAGTGATTTTATATTTTGTAAGATATTTAAAACATATGAAATTATGATTAAATAACTTGGCCTTAGTATCTTATAGTAGCTTGAAATCACAGCATGAAACTGAATATTAGAATCAAATAGATTTTAAGAGTCTTATTAAATTTAATATGCTAACTCCTGACATAAAAACTGCAGACTGAGGAATAGAGGAACAAATGGGTAATCACTCCATGTGAGATAGTAGTGTTCATAGTGTAATAGGCTAGAAAGAAGGGAAGTCTGAGCAGGAGGACTTAGTTTTGCCTCTGAGAAAGGTGTTTTTTTTTTTTTTTTTTTTTTTTAAAGGGAATGTTGAAATCAAGTCATTGAGGAAACTCAGTTTTCCTCAGAAATAGAAGACCTGATTAGCTATGGTCTGACCTAGTTCCTATGTTTGTGTGATAATTTGTGGTTGCTGTGTTTTTGTGTTTATTATGACAGAAAAGGACACTTGTCATACTTACACAGCTTTGGCTCAGGTTGGAGGTTGCTGTGTGAAGGGAGTATGGGTCTGTGGGGAAGTCAAGGAGGTCTTAGTATACAGAAGTGTGGGCATGCTCTCAAGAAAAAAACCAAACAACTTACAAATACATAGCAGTAGAAAAAGAAAGACAACTTTAATTCTTGCAGGGTGGCCTATGTGTTTGGGAGCTTAAAGTCTGTTATTTGGCTGTGGCCATCCCTGCTGCTATGGCCCTTCTGCTGTCATAGTGACTCTCATAGGTCTTGGGAATTGTGTCATTCATTTTGATTGCATTTTTTCTCTCTAGTGGTCTTGGATTTTCCTCCTAACTTCAAACAGTTGAAGGATGGGCACTATCTTCATTGTCTTATAGTTCTTTCCTTAGTGTCTAATAAAGTACCTCATTCTTTGTGTCTTATAAATGACCTTGGTTTTAAACTCTTTTGTTTAAACTCTTTCAGTTTCTCACAGCCTCGCAGGGGTATGTAGTTTGTCTTAAGATAACTTGAGCAACACTGTATAATTCAGCACCTCAAATAATTTTTGCAGTATCAGTGGCAGATGACCCCAAATGGTATAGAGTGCCCTGATGTTCCCTTACCTTAGGAAGAGTTACCTTTCCATGAAGTTAGAACTTCCAGGAATGTATGTGGGGTAGATTGGCTCTCCACAGTGCCCTTGTGTAGACCTTCTACTATACCAATGGAAAATTACATGCCAAAAATGACCAAGTGATAGGTTTGCTGTGCTGATTTTTTTCCAAGTCAAATTCTCATTTTCTCTTTCTTTCCCAGTTAATGGGTATATGAATGAATGTGTGTGCTTGTGTGTGCTTCTAATAAAGAACTTTATAGAGATTTAAGTGAGATTTTTTTTAAAATACAAGACCATATCAAAGAAAAAGAAACACTCTCCAGCTCTTGACTGGCTTTCACCACTTATTATGTGAGAAAGGAAATGTCAGGAACTTAAAAGAAATTTTAAGATCAATGTGTTTGAGCTTTTCTGGTTTTAAAATTCTTTATAGAAACTTGTAAAAAAAATTATATAATGGAAATAAGGAGGCTGAAACTTCTCAGGGCACTGGGGAAATTTCTTTGTTTTCCCTAAGTGCAAAAAAGAAAAGAAAAGAAAAACAGACTTTTATTCTGCGGAGACTCTTAGCTGGTGTCAGTGTACATGTTATATACAGTTATTCCATTTTAGCAACTACTGCTCTGATTTACATGGAAACAAAGATGGGACCACAACCACATATTCACAAGAGTCACGATGAATTAATGGGTAAGGCAAAAGTGCTAAATGTACCAACTTTTGGGGGTGGTCCAGGCATAAATGGACTTTCTGCTGAGGTGCCTTGAAGTTGTGTAATTCTTCCCTTGTCCCAGTTGTATAGATCCAGTCTTAGAAATGTAGTGGAAGGTTAACATGTCAGGCTGTGACTTTATTCTGTCTCTGGAATAACCAAGATGTTTTAGAAAATCAATTTGCCCTCTCCAGGAGGACTCCACGGCAGTACAGGAACATAGTCTATTGGGGAAAAGTTCCTCTGAAGATGGACATGGTTTCATTTCTGTTTCATTAGCTCTTGCTGCAGAGAAGATGATGGATAAACTTAGTTATTTGCTGCTTTTCTTATTAAGGGTTTTATCCATTTCTTTTCAACATAGAAGGATATTGGAGCCTAAATGTGATTGCTGAGATTTGTCATTTTCAGTAGCTTAGGGATCTCCCTGAAATAAACTAAAGGCATCTGCTTTCAACATTCATGTCTATAAAACCACAACTGAGAGGGAAATGTGTGAACTTTCAAACCCCAGACACTGCTGCATTTAAGAAGAATTGTTATTATGAATGTTGAAATATTTTCCTCCTGGTTGCTGTTTATGCCTGTGTGTGTGTGTGTGTGTGTGTGTGTGTGTGTGTGTGTGTGTACGCGCTCAGATGTATTTCACCTACTAAAGAATTCTGAATTCAAGAATTTTGCATCAGAACTTTTGCTTCCTTGATTAGATTGAGATTTAGAATTGTGTTAGTATTTTCAAACAAGCTGCAAGTTGTGTTGACGTGATCAATGTGAAAGGAAACATTTAGCCAAATACCCTGTTAACACACACATTGTTTACAGAAATTAGAGCATTTATACTTTCATTTTTGTGAAATATTTTTACCTTAAAGCAGTTTTAAGAAAAGTTGAACTTTTTCTCTATATTGCCATTTTATATCTGCCTTATAAAACTTATGACTTGTTTTTAGATGTGACATTTATTCAAAATGAAATGAAATAAAGTGAAATAAAATAAAATTCAAAAGCGTTCAGCCTTTCTTTTCCTTTTATTAAACAGTGTCTGCAGTGGAAGTTGTCCCAAAATGAGTCTGAGGAGACCAGTTCTGTGGGATCGAGGTGTTGCCAATTAACCTGCTTTGACCTCTGTTTCCTCTCTTACGAAATTAGGGCACTAAAGAAATAATCTCTGTGGTCTTTCCCCCTAATTTCCCTCCAGCTCTAAGCACTCTATTTTGCTTTTCTCTGCTATGCACACATCACTATCTAACACTCCCTTGGGAACAATACTTACAGTGTGTAGCTCCATTTTCAAATAGTATTCAAGAGAGAGAAAACTCTGAGGCAGCAGATCCAGCATTTTCAAATTTTAAGACTCAACTGAGAAGAGAAGAATTCATCCAGAGAAGGGTATAAATTCCACTTGACTAAATCTTAGCACCTTCCACACACCTCCATTAGGGAAAGGGTTGACATTACAAAGATTTTCCCATCCCTAATGGTTGTGGTTGAGAGTCTTGATTATACAATGTTTTGACTCGCACTTCAAAGTTCCCTCAATGTCTCCATCTATGTCCATGGGTAGTTCTCTAAATACAGCAGCTGTGCCATCTGTTTCAAATATTATTTCAGCCTCACTGTTTTGGGATAAATTTCATAAAGTGTATTGCATACACACACATTTAATTGAACAAACGAGAAGCCTTTCCAGTTTAAAAAAGCTTCCTAAATGACAAGAAGTGTCCAATTTCCATTCAAATGGTTACTCCGGGGCTTTAAAATGTGTGAATTCATCTAACAGAGGCTGGTGGTGTATTCTGAGGCAGATGGCTTGATTCTGTGAAGAAAAAAAATTAAGTGGATTTTACTATCAATCTTATTTTTTTTTGGCAAAAGACTGACATAATAAAGATGTGTGTATTACTGAGAATGCTTTTTAATAATGATTCTACCTTATGTTTTCCCCCAAGAATATGGTTAACTGACTAGGAAAATCTATTTAGAGATTTTATGTTTATCCATAATGATCAGTTTAGAAGAAAAAAAAAAGCCCACTAACAAAATTGCTGAAATACAAAAGGAAAATAATGCTCTACAACTTTCTAAAGGAGTCTGAGAAGAAAGGAATTCTGAAGTTTATTTGATATTTCCCTGTTGAATAGTTCCAAAGTCAATAAATTGAAAATTTTGAAGGAAGGAGAAGAGATTTCATTTCATGTAAGGATGTCTTTAGAGGAATATCTTCAGTATAGATGTTATATCCAAGGCACTTTGCATATTTAATATGAACAATTTTAAAGCTGAGTCATTGGAATGATCCTCAGTCACTATTGCTATGTACTCTCAAATTTAGAGTCATGTTAGAGTGTGTCAAACTTGTGTCAAAAGTTCTGTGCTCTAAAGGTCCTTTCAAGTCTTGCATGCTTTATGGAACATTATAATTTACCCCTCAAATTTACTCCATCCTTCTTCCATTTGTAGTTTGCATAATTGACTGAGCTGTTTGTTAGCTCCTAATTAAAACCAATATGAGTTTCATTCTTCTTGGAAATGATTGTTCAGCAACCTTGGCCTAGGCCAATCAACCCACTGCTGCTTTTGGCATCAATCATTGTTTTAGGGATGAGCATATGACTTACACTGTTCCAATCAGACTAAAAGAAAATGCGTTTCTTTGATAGGTTGGAAAAGGTGATTTCTCTCTTCCAGTGGACATGGTCAGGGAAGCATGTAGCCTTTATAGCTACTGACAACTTCCTGAAACATAAAGAGAATCAACCTAAGGATGAAGTCAACAATGCAGATAGCAGGATGAAAAGTGGAAAGAACCTGCATCTTTGATGACATAACTGAGTCTTTGGATCCATGGCCTTGAAATTCACTATGCCTCTGGATTTGTCCTTGTATTAGCTAATGCTCATTGTTAGAACAATTCTTATTGTCTATCCCAGTTGGAGTGAAGTTTTTTTAAGTGTAAAGTTTCTTTTTTGTGTGTGTATCATAGGCAAAATTATTTAAAGTCAACAAATTTTTAATTAAGGAATTTCACATGTTGTGATTCCTTCCATTGCCAATCACCTTGGTCCCTCCAAATTCTGAGTCGTAGTCTTCAAGATAGCCCTTTTTAAAAATAACTTTTTTCTAGAGAAGAGGAAGATGATTTATGCCTGTGACAGTGGAGTTGGAGGATCCTAGACTTGTTTCATCCCACGAACACAATTAGGTAACTAAAAAATCATCCTAAATACCCTAGAAATTGGCCTGAAGACTGACAAAACAAACTCCACAACTAAAGGGGGAGAAGAGGCCACATCAAAGAAGGTAGGAAGTGCAGAGATGCGGTTTAAGGGAGAAATGGATTGTGGGTGCTACAGAGGAGAGGGAGCTGTGGTTGCAGAGAAAGGTGAAAGAGAGGAGCACACAGGGGAATGTACAAGGAGAATGTTTCTTCAAAGCCACTGGCTTGGAAAAATGAGAGGGGCTGAATTTCATGAGTTCTTGCAACCAATGAGGTTAAAGCCTAGAGTTTTATTTTTTATTTTTTATTTTTTTTCAATATATGAAATTTATTGTCAAATTGGTTTCCATACAACACCCAGTGCTCATCCCAAAAGGTGCCCTCCTCAATACCCATCACCCACCTCCCCTCCGTCCCACCCCCCATCAACCCTCAGTTTGTTCTCAGTTTTTAACAGTCTCCTATGCTTTGGCTCTCTCCCACTCTAACCTTTTTTTTTTTTCTTTTTTTCCTTCACCACCCCCATGGGTTTCTGTTAAGTTTCTCAGGATCCACATAAGAGTGAAATCATATGGTATCTGTCTTTCTCTGTATAAAGCCTAGAGTTTTAAAGGTCAGTGGGCTTGGCTGAGCTAGAACCTGGAGGGCATTGTCCTGCTCCTGGAGAAAAGGCAGGCAAACAACCTAGGGGTAGAAGGCATGGAAACAAGGAAGTGAGGAATGCCTAGGGCACACAGTGGGGGAGATTATTAGCCCTTCTCAGAGTGTATCCCTGAGAGACAGTATTCATAGAGATCCCTCCCAGGAAAAAAGGAGTGGCTGATACCATTTCTTTCCACCCCACCCTTCGCATGAACATAGACCCACTTGTGGGAAGAAGTGCAGCACCAACACTGGATGCCTAACTTACTTACATCTAGCCCCACACCCCTGTGCTCTGGCAGGACTGTCCTTCTCATCCAAGCTTTCCTCAGTCCCGGGGCAGTAGGCCCCTTCCCTAGAAGATCAGCACAAACCTCTGTCCACACCATGTCTCCTGACAAGAGAGCCCTATAGGACCTTAGTTATGATGGTGTTGGTGTCAGGTCTCATTTCACAGGTAGAGCACAATGAGTTAAAACTGTCCACATTCGGGCTAGGGACCAAACACTGTCCACAGCAGACAAGGGAAGCTTCTACAGATGACTGGTTTGAAGGATAGAGCAGCCAAAATACAACAGTAGAGTGCACACAGCACATTCTGGAGACACTCCCTGAAGTTTCAGGCCCTGGTAAGTACTTGACCTCTTCCTCATAAAACCATTACATTCAGGAGCAGGAGATATAGCCGTTTTTTTTTTTAACCCACAGAAGAAGGCAGAAACTTAGACAAAATGAGAAAACAGAGGAATTTATCCCAAATGAAAGAATAAGATAAAGTCACAGCCAGAGATCTAAGTGAAACAGACACAAGTAACATGCCTGATGAAGAATTTAAAACAGCAAAGGTAAGGATATTGGGCTTGGCAAAAGAATGGAAGATATCAGTGAGACCCTTATCACAGAGATGAAACAGTTAAAAAAAGAAACAGAGATGAAGAATACAATAAACAAGATTGGAAACAGGTTGATGCAATGAACAGCAGACTGGAAGAAGCAGAGGAATGAATCAGTGATGTAGAAGACAAAATAATGGAAAAATAATGAAGATGAATAAAAGAGGGAGGAATTGTACAACATGAGAATAAACTTAAGGAACTCAGTGACTCTATCCAATGTAATAACATTCATATAATAGGAGTCCCAGAAGAAGAAGAGAGAGAAAAGGGGAAAAAATTTATTTCAAGAAATCATAGCAGAAAACTTCCATAAACTGGGTAAGGAAATAGACATCCAGATCCAGGACCCACAGAGAACTCCCATCAAAATAAACAAAAGTAAGCCAACACCAAGACACAGTGTAATTAAATTTGGAAAATATAATGATAAAAAATATTCAAAGCAGCAAAAGAAGTTCTTAATTTATAAGGGAAAAGTCATAAGGCTAGGTGGAGATTTCTTAATAGAAACTTGGCAAGCCAGAAGAAGTGGCATCATATATTCTAAGTGCTGAATGGGAAAAATCTGCAGCCAAGAATACTCTATCCAGCAAGGTATCATTTAGAATAGAAGGAGAGATAAAGACATTCCCTGACAAACAAAAACTAAGGGAGTTCATGACCAACAAATTAATTAATTAATTAGGCCTGCAAGAAATATTAAAGGGGACTCGAGTGCAAAGGAGAGACTAAAAGTGACAAAGACAAGAAAGGATCAGAGAAAATTCACAGAAACAGTGACAAAACAAGTAATAAAATGGTAATAAATACATATCTATCAATCATTACTTTGAATGTAAATGAACTAAATATTCCAATGAAAAGACATAGGGTGTCAGAAGTGATTAAAAAAGAAAAAAACAACAACCATCTATATGCGGCCTACAAGAGACTCATTTTAGACCTAAAGTCACCTGCAGATTGAAAGTGAGGGGGTGCAGGAGTGCCTGGGTGACTTAGTTGGGTAAGCATCTGACTCTTGATTTCAGCTCAGGTCATGATCTTGCAATATGTGAGTTGAAGCCTCATATTGGACTCTGCACTGACAGTGAGGATTCTGCTTGGCATTCTCCCTCTACCCCCTTCTCTTTGCCCTTCCTGCATGCTCTTTCTCTCTCTCAAACTGAATAAATTAAACTTAAAAAAGGTCTGTTAAAACAAAAGGTGAGGGGGTAAAAAAACATTTATCAAAAAAATGAAAGTCAAAAAAATCCATAGTAGCAATACTTATATCAGAGAAACTGGAGTTTAAAACAAATACTAACAAGAGACATAAAAGGGTACTATATAATAACAAAAAGGAAAATTCAAAAAGAAGATATAATAATTGTAAATATTTATACACTTAACATGAAGCACCAAAATGTATAAAAAATAACAAACTAAAAGAATTAATTAATAATAACGCATTAATAGTAGGGGACTTTAACACCCCACTTACATCAACAGACATGTCATCTAAACAGAAAATAAACAAGGAAACAATGGCTTTGAATGACACACTGGAATAGATGGACTTAACAGATGTATTCAGAACATTCCATACTAAAGCAGTAGAATACACATTCTTTTCAAGTGCACATGGAACATTCTCCAGAATAGATCACATATTAGGTCATAAAACAGGCCTCAACAAATACAAAGAGATTGAAATCATACCATGCATGTTTTCTGATCACATGCCATGAAACAAGAAGTCAACCACAAAGAGAAATTTGGAAAGATCGCAAATACAGGCAGGTTAAACAACATGCTACTAAACAACGAATGGGTCAACCAGGAAATCAAAGAAGAAATAAAAAAATACATGGAAACAAATGAAAATGAACACAACAGTCCAAAACTTTTGGGATGCAGCAAAAGTGGTCCTAAAGAGTAAAGTGTATAGGAATGCAGGCCCACCTGAAGAAGCAAGAAAAATATCAAATAAACAATCTAAACTTACACCTAAAGAAGCTAGAAAAAGAACAATAAATGAAGCCTAAAGCCAGCAGAAGGTAGGAAATAGCAAATATTAGAGCAGAAATAATTTATACAGAAACTAAAAAAAAAAAAAATTGAATATCAATGAAATCAGGGGCTGGTTCTTTGAAAAAAATTAATAAAATTAATAATCCCTAGCCAGACTTATCAAAAAGATAAGAGAAAGGACAAAACTAAATAAAATCACAAATGAGAGATGAGAAATAACAATCAACACCACATAAATACAAACAATTATAAGAGATTATTATGAAAAATTATATACCAACAAATTGAACAACGTAGAAGAAACAGAAGAATTCCTATAAACATATAAATTACCAAAACTGAAACAAGAAGATAGGAAATTTGAATAGACCAATAAACAAAGAAATGGAATCAGTAATCAAAAAAAGTCCCAGCAAACAAAGGTCCAGGGTCAGATGGCTTCACAAGTGAATTCTACCAAACATTTAAAGAAGAGTTAATACCTACTCTTATCAAACTATTCCAAAAAATAAAAAAAGGAAGGAAAACTTCCAAATTCATTCTATGAGGCCAGAATTACTCTGATACCGGATAGACTCTACTCAAAAACAAAAACAAAAACAAAAAAAACTGCAGGCCAATACCCCTGATAAACACGGATGCAAGAATTATCAGTAAAATACTAGCAAACAGAATCCAACAATACATTAAAAAATTATTCACCACAAACAAGTGGAATTTGTTCCTGGGTTGCAAGGGTGGTTCAATATTCACAAATCAATCAGTGTGATATACCACATTAATAAAAGAAAGATTAAGAATCATATGATCATTTCAATAAATGCAGAAAAAGTATCTGACAAAGTACTACGTTCATTCATGGTAAAAACTTTCAACAAAGTAGGTTTAGAGGGAACACACCCCAAAATTACAAAGGCCCTATATGCAAAACTCACAGCTAATATCATCCTTAATGGGGAAAAACTGACAGCTTTTCCTCTAAGGTTAGGAATAAAACAGAGATGTCTACTCTCACCACTGTTATTTAATAGAGTACTGGAAGTCCTAGCCTCAGCAATCAAACATCAAAAGGAAATAAAAGGCATCCACATCAGCAAGGAAGTGCTTAAACTTTCACTATTTGCAGATTACATGATACTCAGTATAGAAAATCCAAAAGACTCCACCAAGAAAATGCTAGAATTGACAAATTAATTCAGTGAAGTAGCAGGATACAAAATCAACAGCAATCTGTGGCATTTCTATACACAAATAATGAAGCAGTGGAAAGAGAAATTAAGGAATCAATCCCGTTTACAATTTCACCTCCCCCAAATAAAATATATCTGGGAATAAACTTAACCAAAGAGGTGAAAAGGTCTGTACTCTGACAACTATAAAACACTAATGAAAGAAATTGAAGATCATACAGGTAAAGAATGGAAAGACATTCCATGCTCATGGATTGTAAGAACAAATATTGTTAAAATGTCTTTTCTACCCAAAGCAATCTACACATTTAATGCAATCCCTATTAAAATACCACCAGCATTTTTCACAGAGATAGAAGAAACAATCTTAAAATTTATATGGAATCACAAAAGACCCTAAAAGCCAAAGCAACCTTGAAAAAGAAAAGAAAAGCTGGAGGCATCACAATTCCAGACTTCAAGTTACATTACAAAGTGGTAATGATCAAAACAGTATGGTATTGGCACAAAAATAGACATATAGATCAATAGAACAGAATAGAAAACCCATAAATGAACCCACAACTATATGGCTAATAAATCTTTGACAGAGCAGGAAAGAATATCCAATGGGAAAAAGACAGTCTCTTCAACAGAGGGTGTTGAGAAAACTGGACTACTTTCATACACCATACACAAAACTAAATTCAAAATGAGTGAGTGATGTAAATGTGAGACCTGAAGCCATAAAATTCCTAGAAAAGATCACAGGCAGTAACTTCTTTGACATTGGCTGTAGCAAGTTCTTTCTAGATATGCCTCCCAAGGCAAGGGAAACAAAATAAAAAACTAGCAGGACTACATCAAAATAAAAAGCCTCTGCACAGCAAAGAGAGTAGTCAATAAAACTAATATACAATGTACTGAATGGGAGGAGATATTTGCAAATGACATATCTGATAAAGGGTTAGTATCAAATATACATAAAGAACTTATAAAGCTCAACATTAAAAACACAAATAATCCAACTAAAAATGGGCAGACATATGCATCAATGTAGAAAAAACTAGAATGTATTAGGCTAAGCAAAATACGTCAGTCACAGAAAGACAAATATCATGTGATTTCTTTCATATGCAGAATTTAAGAAACAAAATAGATGAACATAGGGAAAGGGAAGGAAAAATAAGATAAAAACAGAGAGGGAGGCAAACCATAAGATACTCAAACAGAGAACAAACTGAGGGTTTCTGGAGGGGTGTTGGGTGGGGGGAAGGGCTGTGATGGGCATTAAGGAGGGCACTTGTTGGAATGAGCACTGGGTGTTATATGTAAGTGATACATCACTAAATTCTACTCCTGAAATTTCATTACACTATATGTTATCTAACTTGCATTTAAATCAATCAACCAATGAATCAGTCAATCAAGCTGCAGTAAAAATAAAAATGGACAGAAGATATAAATAGAAAATTTCCAAAGAAGACATACAGATTGCTAACGGACACATGACAAGATGCCCAACATCACTGATTATCAGATAAATGTAAATCAAAACTACAATAAGATATCACCCCAAACCCGTGAGAATGGCTAAAACCAACAACAGGTATTGGCGAGGATGTGGAGAAAGGGAGCCTTCTTAAACTCTTGGTAAGAATGCATTTAGTAAGCTACTCTGGAAAACAGTATGCAGCTTCCTCAAAAAGTTAAAAATAGAACTATCCTAAAATCCAGCAATTGCACTGCTAGGTATTTACCCAAAGAAATAAAAAATACTAATCCAAAGGAATATACATGCACCCCAATGCTTATAGCAGTATTATCTAAAAATAGCCAAATTATGGAAACAGCCTAAGTGCCCATCATTGATGAATGGATAAAGAAGGTTGGTAAATATTCAATGGAATATTTACTCAGCCATAAAGAAGAATGAAATCTTTCCATTTGCAATGATATGGATGGAGTTAGTATTATGCTAAGTGAAATAAGTCAGAGGAAGACAAATGCCATATGATTTCTCTGATATGTGGAATTTAAGGAACAAAAGAAATGAGTAAAAGAAAACAAAAGAGAAAGACTGGTAAACTAAGAAACAGACTCTTAACTCTAGAGAACAAACTGATGGTTATCAGAGGGGAGGTGAGTGAGGTGATGGGTTAAATAGTTGATGAGAATTAAAGAGTACTCTTGTGATGAGCACAGGTGTTGTATAGAAGTATTGAATCACTCTAGTGTACATCTGAAACTAATATAGGAATATTACACTTTATGTTAACTAACTTGAATTTAAATAAAGAAAATAACACTTCTTAATCCACAGTTGTCATGTCAGTTAATCCACACTTTTTTTACTTGGGCTTCTTTGATCTCTACTTGAATATGGACATACTTTCAAAAATTCTCCACCTATAAACTCTGGGATCCAGTTTCTTCAAGAAATGTATTTTAGGGCCATGCTTAGGGTCAGAGTGGACGGATCTGTCTGGTTCTGTATTATAGTTCTTTCTCACAGATTTAAACACAATTCTGTGAGTAAAGCAAACCACATATTTACTGTGAGGTATTTCCAATGATATGGGTCTATAGAAAAAACCCCATTGGGCTGTACCTCGAGTGGAGTGAGGTTGTTGTTGTTGTTGTTTGTACTTGCACATAAAAGTGTCCCGATAGATATACCTGAGGATTTGGCTTAGGGGTGGCCCCATGAAGCTCAATTGTGTATGTTATGAGACTATCTCTGTGTCATGAGTGGTATCTTCCTGCTCTGAATCAGAAATTCTGGAGGTGAAACCCAGAAGCCTATGCTTTAATAAGGCAGGTGATTGTGTTTTTGATTGTGTTTGAAGATCACTGAACTAAGTATTTTAAGCAGATGTGTAATTTGTAAACTCTTGTGTTTTCTTAGGATTCTCCAATATAGAATAATAAAATAGTTATCATAGTGATAAGGTGATTCACAATGTAAAGAACTCACTGAAGACATGTTCATGATTTTGACTTTTGGTTTTGCCAAGCAATATCATTGCTAATAAATTGTTTTGCTTATGGTAGGGAGTTACCCAGTTGTGTGTGTGTGTACCCCCAACTTGGAAACCTCACTGCCATTGGACAACCTGGCAGAAGTTGTCTAAGTCAGGTTGGAGGATTTGGGAAAAAATTTCAGGGCAGGGTTGTCAAGCCCTTGGCCCCAGAGGATTTTCCCTATGGTAGTTTTTATGATGTGGACTTAGGAAAAGGGAGAGGGTGTTAACATAGGTTCTTTCAAAGGCAGACTTTTTATCTCTCTCTCTACTAATTCAGTACTCAGCTGCCCTCTGGTCTGATCACAGTTCCGTAGTTCCCTGAGAATCAGTTGTTAAGCCTTTAATTATGATTGCTTTGAACTTGTTTGAGACTCTGATGTCAAAGTTCTCCTATTAAGGTTTTTGATCACAGTTTTCTGTCTTAGTTTGCCCTATGTAGTCACATATTGCTGCATTTCTGTTCACACAATGGCAGCCTCTCTCTTCTTGGTGCCTTCTGTTAAGTGATGATAAATGTTTTCTATCCAGCCCCAGAACATTCATAACTTGCTGTTACTTACAGAGGCCTCCTAAAGCTTGGAGGAAGCTGAAGCCTAGGGCAGGATTGTAATTTATTTCATTCATTCACTTGTTCCTCAATACTTATTGAGTACCTACTATGTGCCCTTAGGCCCCATTTAATAATGGCAAAAACATGATTGGAATAAAGGAATTGTAGCTCCTATACTAGTGCTCTTGTCACTATCCTCTTTCTTAAATGGCATTAGAATAAAAAAAAACTAAATAAAAAGCAATGAAACACAAATAAATAAGAAAAGGAAAGAAAAAAGAAAAAATAGCAAAGAGAAAAAGTCAGTTGGGAGCTAAGTGCCTCTGGATGGCTATGCACACACATTTACTTTTCTGTCTCCAAAGTTCCATTTGAATGAGTGAATAAATATAAAATTAAGAAAAAACAATGTAACAGCAGGAAATGTAAAGGTTGATGTCAGCAGAAGCAAGAAATTTCTGGAAGATATAAAGCATATGAGATTAGATCCATGGGGTAACCAGATAGAACTGATAACTGCAGTTAATACAAATGAAAGAGATTAGTATTGGAGGAAGACGGGAATTTTATTTTTGTTTTGTTTTTTGAACACAACTTTGGGAAAACCCCTAGATCATAATCATTAGGAGCTAGAGGCAGGAATCATCTATTGGACACTGAATAGGAAGATCAGTAAAACTGGGACATTCCAAGCACTTGGAAAATGCATACCCACATAGCTCTCACAGAGCTGGCACAGTTTGAGAACTAATAAATGGATTTTGTCACTGGTAGTAAGAAGGGACATTTAAACTGAGTATTGGAGCTAAAAAGAGAAGTTGGGTGGTATCAGCTGCCAGCGGGGTAATATCAGCTGCCAGTAGGGTAAACTTTCCCACATCCTGACAGCAAACTCCTACCTTCTTTAACAGAGAGGTATCTCTGATAACAGGTCTAAGCTCACTTATCATAGCCTTGGGTTTTGTCCTTTGCAATCAAATTCAGTATCAGGGAACTGTGACCTTCACACTGGCCATGTGTATCAGTTACCCTAATCTGTCACTTATAAACAAACATTTAAGAGTCTTCAGAAAAATAATGGCATAAAAATGAGTTACCAACTTTAACAAATCAAAATGATTCTTGCTGAAATTGAATTACTAGAGAAATATAGAAAAGATGGCTAAAACAATTTAGTATCTTCAGAGAGATTTGAGGGGACACAATATTCATATAACTATAAGGCACTGCTAAGAAAAAGTGAAGTGTAAGAATTTATAGAAATTAGAAAACATTGGGGTGCCTGGGTGGCTCAGTCATTTAAGTGTCCGACTTCAGCTCAGGTCATGATCTCTCACTTCATGAGTTTGAGCCCCGCATCAGGCTCTGTTCTGACAGCTCAGAGCCTGGAGCCTGCTTTGGATTCTGTGTCTCCCTCTCTCTGCCCCTCCCCTGCTTCCTCTCTGTCTCTCTGTCTTTCTCTGTCTCAAAAATAAATAAACATTAAAAAAATAAAAAATAAATTAGAAAACCTCTACATGATTGTTGAAATAAATGTAACAGGGCAACTGATGATGTAGAATAGAAAGTTCTTAATTCCCCAAAGCTTCTTCATATATATTGATAAGACCAGTCACTCTGGAACTAATTTTCTTTCAGAAAAGTGTCACTTGAATAGACACAATTAACCCAATGCCTGGGTTAAAGGGGATAATATGGACTTCTTTGGTTGACAAAGGCTCACTGTAATCTGACTTCAGAATGCTCAGTTGATTACTGGAAAGAAGATGGAAATATTTGCATAGGGAAGAAGAAATTATCCAAGAGGAAAGATCAATTCTTTCCCTTTTGAGGTTTAATGTCTTTAGTACCTCTCTGGCTGACTAGGTCTGTGAAAAGTCCAGCGGCATAAAAGGCACCAAGTTTCTCAGGGAGGAACTCACCGTGGGAGTAAGTAGAATCTGGACAGGTGTGCAAAGGTCAACATTATAGTGAAAGGTTAACTTGGGGAGTGTTATGTATGGGCTGTCATGCAGCGGCTACAAGAAATACCCATGAGCCCAACCACCTTGGCAGATTAGTCAGGGTAGCAAATAATGACAAAGTTTGTATGTGAGCTGAAAGAGCTATATTCTTGGAGTTTTGATCATCAGAGAAATTTGTGCAAGGGCTTGTACCTGTGTAGGCAAAACAGTAGTGATGGATAAAGTATCATAATAGTTTTCAAAAGTGTTCCTGTTGTAAGTGACAAAAGGAGTCGTATTATCAGACTCCTCACACTCAAGTTCTCCCTGTCAGTTGATTGATGAAAGAACTGGGGCAAACTTTTTGGGTTTCTGTGAGATTTAGGGAAAAGAAAGATTATCTCCAGAAAGGTTTAGTTGTCAGAAAATTGAAAAATACAAAAGATGTGACTAAATTCATACTCCCCAACAGCTGAAGTTAATCACACTAATTACCTAAAAATTTCAGTTGAAAAACTGAATAGTAGAATATGTCTGGTTGAAAACCAAGTCAGTTTTATGGAAGATCAAGCCCAGAAGTTTCCTCAGAATGTAGTGTGAACAGAGATGAAAATTGTGGAGCTTGGAAGAAAGGATGTCATTCAGTACATGAGGTACAAATATTCACAAGGCTGGTGAGATGTTCAGAAATCCCAGTATCTACCCAGTGAAACATTTATAAGGAGTAACTGGAGGGGATAGAAGGAAAGATACAATCACAGTCATAATAAAAGAATAGTTTTGTGTTTTGTATTAGTGTTTTCATTAAAAAAAACAAAAACAAAAACAGGGGCACCTGGATACCTCAGTCTGTTAAGCATCTGACTCATGATTTTGGCTCAGGTCATAGATATCGTGGTTTGTGAGTTTGAGCCCCGCATAGTGCTCTGTGCTGACAACATGAAGTCTGCTTGGCATTCTTGGTCTCCCTCTCTTTCTGCCCCTCTTCTGCTCGTGCTCTCTTCCTCTCAAAAATAAGTAAATAAATATTAAAAAAATAAAAAAATAACAAGTGTTAGCAGAAATGTGGAGAAATTGGAGCACTTGTGCATTGTTGATGAGAATGTACAATGGTGGAGTCACTGTGAACAATGAGATGTCAATTCCTCAAAAACTTAAACAGAGAATTATCATAGGATCCAGTGATTTAACTTCTGGGCATATACTCTAAATCAATGAAAACAAGAACTGGAACAGATGTTTATACACCTATGTTCATGGCATTATTCACAATAACTAAAAGGTACTCACAACCCATATCCATTATTGGATAAATGGATGCATAAAATATGGCATGCATACAATGGAAAATTCTTCAGTCTTAAAAAGGAAGGAAATTCTGATATATTCTACAGCATAGATGAACCTTGAGGGCATTATGATAAGTGACATAAGTCAGTCACAGAAGGACAAATACTGTATGACTCATGAGGTTCCTATATTCATCAAACAGAAAGTAGAATGGTGGTTTCCAGAGGCTGGAGGAGGGAGGTAATAGGGACTTGGTGTTTAACGGGCGTAGCGTTTCGGTTGGGCAGGATGTTCTGGAGGTGAATGGTGGCGATGGTTGCACAAGGCAGTACAAGAGAGAGGCACAGTGAAGGGGTTAAGAATGTGGGCCTTCATTTGAGTCCTGACACTACCACTTAATAACTCTGTGCCCTTGGGCAAGTCAATCACTAATTTCTCTGTACCTCAGTTTCCTTGCCGGTAAAGTATGAATAATCATAGTAACTACCTCATGAGATTATTTTGAGGACTTTATTATTAGTGAGAATAGCATGAAGAAATAGTACAACTCTGTGGTCTAATTTGGAAAAGATCTATTAAAATTTAAAATGCACTTACCCTCTGGGCAAGAGAACAAGACCAAGCATGCAGATGCGGTTCCAGACTTTGCTCCCATCACACCTGCTAACATTCCATTGACTGACTCATATGGCCATAGGAGAGACGGGAAAGTCATATGGCGAAGGATGTGAATACAGGGAGCGGTAATGGATTAGGGCCATGAATGTTACGTATTGTCACCAATCTACTTTTTTTCATAGTTGTGACTTGGGGAGAAAAACCATATAAACCAAACATATACATGAGGATTTTTAGGACATTGGGCTTATTGAGAACAGTGTAGATATTAGAATTACACTAGTACCCCCAAGGCCCAAAAGGAGTGTCTGTAAAATAGCTACATGCTTAAAAATGTTAGATGAAATAATAAATTATTCATTCATTCATTCAAAGAGAGCCTTCCTTAACCAGAATGATCCCGTGAAAATGGGATGCTGGGATCCTCCTTCCAGTTTAGATGTCTGTGCAGCATCTAAAGGAGGATGTTAAGGAGAGGTGAAGAGTTAAAATATCTATGGTAAACCTATTTATATGCACGTGTATATTTAAATGTACATATCTATACCATATACAGCTATATAATTTGTCTTAGTCTCCTATCCTCAATTAGTAAAAAATAAAATGAATGCATAATTGTGAGATGTGCTTTTTCTGATTCTAGGAAGGGGTTTGGGAAGTTTATAAGTAGTGGAAAGTGCTCTTGATGGAATACTCTGGAAATTGGCTTTTTGCCTTAGGTCTGCCACTAATGAAAGATAGAATATTGAACAAGTTCTTTAACTTGTCTGAGTGACAATTTTTTTATCATTAAAATTGGGCTGAAGGATCTCTAAGATTCTTTTCAACCCTAAGGATTTAAGGAGGAAATTAAAAAAAAATGGCAAAATGACAACAGTATAGATGGGAATTCATTGAAACACATTTTATAAAATTAGAAGCAGCAGCTGATTTATAAGAAGCAATAACATGTTCTCTAAAATGATTAATTATAATTGAGCAGTTACTATTGATATAAGGATGGCTATATCTCATGAATAAAATCGTGAAGCCCATTCCAAGCCAGTGTTCTGTTTTTAAGCAAAAAGGAACAGCAAGGTGTTTCAAATTTTTAAAAATCAGTGCTAGATGAATTATGAATAGAAAAAACTAAAGATTATAAAGCTTACACTAGGTTATAAGTTACTGACTAATCTCTGATTCAAAGTGACATACTAAAGTAAGAAAATATGAAATATCATAGTAGCCTTGCCCTAAGATGTATCCTTTCTACTCGACAATACTTCCTGTATTGTGGGAGAGTATAGTTACCATTTGTTCCAACAACTCAAAAATCTATGGCTGTCTTCCAAACATCTCTACCTTCCTCTAAGAAGCAGTTATAAATCCACAATCCACTAATGTATATGAATATATATTCCACTAATGTATACGAATATACATTATAGATTAGGTTTATATATACAAAATGACTTACTTCAACTAGGAGTAGCAATATATCACATCTTCTTTATTTTGCCAATTGAGCATTCAAGCTACAACATGTCCTTCTTAGCAGGAAGTCCAGCATCTCCTATTTGAGAGTTCCTCCTTCCTGCTGTACCAAGTTGTTCAGGTGGCTTTCTCAGACCAAAGGCTGTCAATCGGATTTCCAAGGTAATTGTAAATTTCCATTGGTCCTTTACTTATGGTTTCTCATTGCCATATGATGTCCTCTATTGAAGATTTGTTTTACTCAGTTAAATAGATGTTCATTACTTGATGGTGATTCATTTCTAGTCTAAGCCTCTACACTGACTTTCCTACATAGGTTCAATGTATAGTGTCTGATCAAGATTCTGCATTCTAGAGTCATGTGAACTGGATTTGAATTTGCCTTTGCTTCTTTTTAGTTGTGTGACTTAACCCAAGTTATCTAACTTTTCTGGTTTCAGTTTCCTCACCTATAAAATAAAAATAATAATAGAATTTCTCATAGAGTTGTTATGAAAATTAAATGAGATAATATATAACATGCAGAGTACCTGACACCTACAAGATTTATAGAAAATGTATGTTCCTGTTACTTTTATGACTACTACTAGAAGTAATACACTGAAAGTGTAGCAAAATTGCAAGATTGTTGTGATTCAGAGCTAAGTGTTTCCATTATTTACTTCTTGGAAGGAGCCTGGGCTCCCTATGCAAGTTAGTCTGCCTTTATCCCAGGACTCTGTATACCAAAGTAATTGACCTCCTAGTTGAATGTTTCTCTAAGAAAAATGGGCAAAGGTGTGAGCAGGCAATTCATGGAAGAATAAGCTTGAATAGCCTATAGATATAATCTCACTATCCCTGAGGAAAATAAATTTAAGATAAAAATGAGATAATATTCTATGCCCAACAGATCTGCAAAAATAAATTTCTGATAACATCAATCGTGAGGGTGTGGAACAATTGTGCTCCTCATGTGTTGTGGGTGAGTGGGTAAATCGTTGTAGCCACTTTTGGTTCACAGTATCTCTAAGTAGTAGGGAATGGACAAATAGAATGTGATTTATTTATGAAATAGAACACTACATAGTATTAAAATGAATGAAGCATGTGTGTGTGTGAACACTGATACATCTAAAAAATATAATGTTGAATAAAAAAAGGTGGTAAAGGATAAAGTACACCACTTATGTATACTTATTAAAACACAAATATGTACACAGTCATATGAAACAGAAATATTAAAACATGCAGGCTAAAGATAAACACCAATCTTAGAGTGTAAGATACTTATGGGGAAGGAGAGAGGTGGACAGGATAGACAGAGGGGTTGTAGCTTTCTAGATAACATTTTGTTTCCTTAAAAAATTTAAGACAACATGGTAATGTAATAATATCTGTTACCTATGCATGATGGGTTCATAGGTATTTATGAAATAATTTTTTCTCCTTTCTATAACATAAATATTAAATAATATGACATCAAACAAAGAAAGTTAAAGGGAAAATAATAGCTCATTTAGCTTTTGGGATAATTAGAAAACATTTGGAGAAGAATAAAATGAGATTTCTACCTTATGTCATATACAGAAGAAAATTCCCTATGGATTAAATTTTACATGAAGAGAAAATAGACCAGAAGATGATGTAGGTGATTATTTTTCTGGTCTTAGGTAGGGAAAATTATCTCTAAGCATGTGAACAAAATAAATCTAGATAGAAGAAATTTTATAGATAAAGGAAAATTTAATAGATTTTTCTGCAAAGAACTGAAATCTCTTCTATGTCCCCAAACTATAAACAATATATATATATATATATATATATATATATATATATATATGATAAACAACATGATATTCTTAACATGTAAGGAATCTGTAGAAACAAAAGATGTAAAAATGTCAAGCTTTGTCAGTAGGATAAAATGTCACTGGGGGGACATTACTAGAATAAGGGATCTTCTCTTACTGGGTCCAGTGTGCTGTACTTTGTTTTGTTCTTATTAATGCTGCATGATGGGTCAGCTGTGCAGAAATGTGGGGAGGACATCCAATGAAGGTGTGCCTCATGTGTGTTCACAGTACACAGACTCTCCGTGATCTTGCTGCCTTGCCACATCCTTGGTCCTCCCTAGGATGTAGTTTAGGCACTACATAGGTCAAGGTTGAGCCTGAAAAGGTGCCCTGAATTTCCCTGCATACCCAACCCCCACCCTGTGGCATATTGGTACTCCCTCTCACACCTGTCCACCCATCAGCCTTGGTTCACCTGTATACCAGACAACTGTTTCCTGCTTGCTAGGTGACTGAGGACCAACTCTGGCCTGGGTACTTAAAGAACTTCTCTGTGGATTTTTAATGGACCCAAGAAATTTTACATTTCATTGCAAAGAATTTAATAGGAAACATGGTTCTTTATTTGACTTTTATAATAATTCCCAGATAGTGTGTTCCATACCTGTCATATAACATAAAGAAAGGACTTGATTCTATAAATCCTTAATAATTTTAATTTAGGACATTTTTAGAACTAAGGTTTAAGATCTCATAATGAGAAAACATAAATGCTACTGGTAATCTTCACTTGAAGTCCTGCTTACCCATTTGTATTCTAACTGTAATAAGCAGATATTGACTGCAATTGATATCAACAACAAGATTTATTGATCTGAGCTAAATACCATTTAAAATAATGCCAAGGTCAATACGTGCTCAAGAGACCATTGATCTTGTGTGAAGGCTAAAAGGTCATCAATATCTTCATGATTGCACTCCATGTATTATAAATTTTTTTTTTGTAAAATGTAGTTTTGAGGAAGTATATAATTTATTCTAAAGAAGAATGTGAAGACTATTTAGAACATGTTATAATTATGAACATAGAGACTAAACAATAATGTATTTGAGTGGGGCTTCACCAGTTCTTTCCTGAAACCACTCCTCCAGCTTATTTGTATTTTGGTGACTGTGTTTTTGGGTGGGATGTGGCTGGAGCTAGGGTGGTGCTGTCATTAGTTATAAAAAGACTGAAGGAATAGTGGAAAGGGGACTTATGTGTTCAAGACTAAAGGTAGCAAAGCAGAACTGGGAAGAAGAGCAGAGTTGAGAGAGGTCATTTAGATTTTCACTTTTAATGACACTTCCCCATTGTGTCTAACTCTGCTTTGCATGAGTCTACTGCAGTTAACAAGCTAATTAATGCCACAAAGTGGAAATCAGGAGAAAAACAACAGATAATGTCATAAAAACAGATTTGTATTTTTATGATAGAGAAGAAATTGATGTGTGTGAGCTAAAATGAGATTTTGATAACCAGGGCAAATTCTTTTTTTGAAACATGAGCTTACATTAAAGCAAGGTGAGCAAGAGCCATCAGCATGAAATCATTAGCAAAGAAGGACCCAGGTAAGTTTAGAACAAACATTTATTGAAACTTTCCTTCTGTACTTCTACTGAACTCCTGCTGAACTTACCTAATATGTCTAATCCTAAATGCTATAAAGTATGCTTTATTTGAATGACAGGGTGATCTTTTCAAAGTGGGTGATTCTAATTGTAGGTTCCCTAAGGAGATGCTGATAAGATACTTGGTCTATATAGAAATAATTGGAAAATCATTAATTCTATCAACAATTCATATTAAAATAATTGTAGACATAAGCAGGTTTATATACATGGTGTTATCACTGAATAAAGGAGAAGCCTATAGGAATTATTAAAAGCATATCCATAACTCATAAGTCAATAATAAAATATATAATCTCAAAGGAATAAAAAAGTAAATACTTTTAGAATTAATTCATAAAAGAAGAAATACTAATTCCAGCACATGTATTAAAAAGCTCACTTAAGTAATAATAAAAGAAATACTAATTAGCACCAATAATTTAGGGAAGCTTCCAAATTTTAAGAATACAAAGAAAATTATCTAGTGTTGGTAAGAAATTGTGGAAAATGGCTTCTTGATAGAATTTGTTAAATGAAATATTTATCAAAGCCTCCCCCGCATCCAAAAAAACTACTATTGACCATGCAATTCTATTCTAGGAATTTATCCTAAGCAAATAACAGGAAACATCAAATTTTAAGTACAAGGGGGTCTACTGTGGCATTACTTAAAATAATGGCAAACTTAAAACAATTTAAATGCTCTAAATGTCAAAAAATTGTTGGGAGAGGCAGTCTGCCATGGGCCCTGAACATCCATCCTTCCACATTCTTGCAAAGTGTGCCAGATTGCAAGGCTTACATGTCTTGTGATATTAATCAGTTTCTGTAGCTAGTCACATAGTCTACTAAGTAGCCTGACTACAATGTAACAGCACATTCCTTGAAGCCAAGAGAGGGCACTGCCTTGTTTGGCTGGCTATAATGATTGTTGCTTGTCAAAAAGCCCTGGAGGTTTGGCTTTGGGTTTCTCTCCTGTAACACAACCTTCTGTGTGCAGGTGTGAGCTGGAGCTTTGAGTGATAAGTCTTTTTCTTTGACCAAGGAGTCTTTTGTCTTCTGCCAGCATTCATGAAACAACAATAGGCTAACTTATTACCTTTCAAGTAGGGTAAAATCTGAGAGACTTCTGGGTTTTTAAAGATTATTTATTTATTTATTAATTGTTATTTATTTATGAGAGAGAGTGAGTGAGAGAGAGCGAGCAAGTGAGAGAGAGCGAGCATGTGTGCGTGTACACAGGAGTGGGGGCCGAGAGAGAGGTAGAGAGAATCCCAAGCAGGCTCTGCACTGTCAGTACAGAGTCTGAAGCGGGGCTGGAACTCAAAAACCTCGAGATCATGACCTGAGCTAAAATCAAGAGTTGGATGTTTAATGGACTGAACTATACCCAGGTACCCTGAGCGTTCTGTTTTTTGACAAAATAGGGGCTTTGTTAGCAGATTCTGGTATGTACATGTGACAGAGTACTGGCTTAGACAACTGGGGCTGTCATAACCAAATAGCATAGGCTGAGTAGTTTATTTTTTTTTTAATGTTTATTTTTGAGAAAGAAAGAGAGAGGAGAGCGAGCGAGCGAGCACGAGCAGGGGGAGGGGCAGAGAAAGAGACACACACAGAATTTGAAGCAGGCTGCAGGCTCTGAGTTCTGAGCTGTCTGCACAGAGCCCAACGTGGGGCTCAAACCCACGAGCTGTTGGACGTCCGACTAGGCCACCCAGGTGCCCCTAGTAGTTTAAACAAAACATTTATCACCATTCTGGAGGCTGGGAAGTCCAAGATCAAGGTGCTGACAGGTTCAGTGTTTTGTGAGGACCCTCTTCCTGGTGTGTAGACTGCTGCCTTCTTGTTGTATCCTCATGTGGAGAAGAGAGAGCTGGCTTTGGTCTTTTCCTCTTCTAAGAACACTGATCCTATGGGATTTCCACCCTCATTTCCTCATCTAAACCTAATTACTTCCCAAAGCCCCCACTTTCCAATATCATCACCTTGGGGATTAGGTCTTGAACATACGAATTTTGGGCTGATGCAAACATTCAGTCCATAGCAAGTACTCAGCTGCCATTGGAAGTTATATTCTCAAAACAATTATCAATATAAAATTGATAAATTTATATCAGTAAATTCTCATGACATACTGATTAGAGAAAAAATAGTTTACAAAACAGTACAGTTTGATAAATTTAAAAAATGTATACTGATTTGACAATAAATTATATCATAAAAATAAAAAAAAATTAAAAAAAATGTATACATGCTCGGAAAAATTTCTAGAAGTGTACACATGAAAAGATGAGTCTAAGATCATTTCTTAGTTCAGTGGCTCTCTTTGCATACTTGGGGGCCCTACCCATACCAATGGGATCAGAATCTGTAGGGGGTGACACTGGGTATGCTGAGTATCCGTAACAGTCCTCCACGTGATTCTGATAAGTGCTAAAGTATGAGAACCACTGAACTAGGTGACATTACTCCTGCTCATCAGGAAACTAGACAACCGTCATCTCAGTCCATGTGGCAGTTTAGTGCAGTAGTGATGATGGACTCTGGAACCAACTCCTTTGAATTCATATGTGATCCAGCCACTCCCTAGTTTTGTGAATTTAAGCAGGTTTTAAAATTCTCTGTGCCTCATTTTCTCATCTGGGAGGTGGGGGCGAAAATAGTAGTTAATCCATAATACGAGGTTATAAAAAGCCTAGCACAATGCAGATGATATTATAAGTGCTCTTCTTGTATTTTAGTTTGTCCAGAATTCACAAGTACATTAATACCAAGAATTTCTGTATTGACCCTGCCAAGCTCTTTGTGTGACAGCTGTGTGCCATGGTAATGAAACCAAGATGAGATTTCAGAGTCAGGCAAACTGTGCATACTGTCACCGACCAGCTCTAGTTTCCTCATCTATAAAATGGGGGGCAATAATTTCTCTCCTGCATTATTTTGGGAAGGATTAAAAATAAGATGACACGTAAAATAACCTAGCAAGTAACCTAAGTTAATTAGTATTAACTTCTGTTATATTAACACCACTTCCGTTACTCATTTATTTTTTATTCTTTTTTTTAACGTTTTTATTTATTTTTGAGACAGAGAGAGACAAAGCATGAACAGGGGAGGGGCAGAGAGAGAGAGGGAGACACAGAATCCGAAACGGGCTCCAGTTCCTGAGCTGTCAGCACAGAGCCGGACGCGGGGCTTGAACTCACGGATCGTGAGATCATGACCTGAGCCAAAGTCGGACGCTCAACCGACTGAGCCACCCAGGCGCCCTCTGTTACTCATTTAATGGGTAAAAATTAATGACTGCTTGTTAAGTTCTTGTTAAGTTCTGTTTGAGGCTCCAGGGACAAATCATTTCACTTAAAAGGCCCTACTCTCTTGAAGCTTGTATGATATTGGGGGCAAGTTTTAGAGAGGGCTGAAGCTAGAAATACAGAGTGTTGCACTGGAAAAGCAGCATCAGGAGTGAGAAACTCTCATTTTCCTGCTCCTCTGCCACTAATTTAATGTGTAGTGTTGAGCAAATTACTTATCTGTGCCTCACCAGTAAAGCGAGAGGGTTGGGCAATATATTTCTAAGATCCTTTAAAGTCCAACATTATTTCAATCTAAATCTCCTACAGCTTCTTAAATTAGGTGTAGAAAACTGAAGTGCCTTTGTGGGCCAGCTACGTAGGAGAAATGGCTGACTATTTGGGGAGTTCATGCCTGGTTAAAAATCTTAACATTAAAATTGTTTTTTAAAACCATTCAATCCATCAGAGAGGCTGGATTCTGCAAAACCTGGCCTAAGTATTCATCCTGATTTAGACGGGGCATTATAATTCCCCATGCTTTAGTTTTCCTATTTACACTATGGCCGGCAAATGTGATTCATAAAAAGAGCTTAAAGACTTCTGAGATAATCATCTAAACGTTTTTAGTTACGATGGAAGAAAGAATGACATTCTGCTTTTAAACATGAAAATGAGTTAATTTTATAAAATAGAATATACCAGGACTGCTACAAGTTATTTAATTGTTTGCACTTCTCATTTTACTTCAAACTGAAGTAATAGTGAGTGTTGAGCATTGATATATCATCTCTATGCAAAGAATTTAAAAACTCTGACTACAAAGAATCAGCTTGTACCTGATGATTTTAGGTATGAGGTGGAGTATTCTGCATTTGCACTGCAAGCCTCTGATAGTTGAGAAGCTCGTTAATCATGTCGTCTATAGGAAACAATAAAGAATGAAGTATGTTACTTGTGTGTAGAGATTATGACACTAAATTTATTAAAGAAAGGATATTCTTTGGAAGAAAAATTACTGCAAATGGCATGGATCATGAAAAGGCATCATAAAATAAAAGATCTTGCTTTTTATTAAAAGAGAAACTTTGTCCTGACAACTTTCCTGTACTTAGGATTTTGGAAAATGAAACAGAGATAAGAGTATTTACTTGCAAATTTGCCTTGATCTAACTGAAAAGTTTTGATTTAGTTTCAGTAAACCAAAGTGAAGTGGAGAATGAGAATTTTAAATGAATTTTGGACGTATGAAATATGGGTTACTTAGAAGAAAAAAAATTCACCTTGAAAACATCTACAAGCATGAAGCCTATAAACATCCCAAACAATGCTATTTGGGATCATATTGGGGTTTATTAAGAATAATATTTTTCCCTACTATTATGGTAAAATTTTAGGAAAGTAATGGAAACATTGTAAGTTTAAATAGTTATAGTTGATTCAAGGCTCAGGAAGTGAATTCTTTCTTAATAAAAGTCTCATTTTGAGATTTTATATTAAATATATTTGATTAACTTTAAAGGTAACTAAAACACTTTTAATTTTGGTAACTATGTATTTTGGTATAGTTTAGGGAGCATACTTATTATCACATCAGCATGGTGTATAAGTAATTCTTTTTTGGTTTATTTCTTAACAACTTTATTGTGGTGTAATTGACATGTAATAAACTGCACATGTCTAATATATCAAGTTTGATAAACTAGGACAAATACCTATAGATGTATCTACATACTCATTAAAATGTCTCCATAGTCAATGTAACAAACATTATATTGCACCAAAAGTTTTTTTATCCCTCCCTTTGGTTATCCCTCCTTCTCACCTTCCCTCCCCAATGTTCCTCAGGTACCACTGAGTGCTTACTGTCTGTAGGTTAGTTTGACCTTTCTAGAATTTTATATAAGTGGAATCATACAGTAGGTATGCTTTTTGATTTGGCTTTTTTTATCCAACATAATTATTTTGAGATTCATTCATGGTTTTGCCCAGCTCAATAGTCTATTTCTTTATGTTGCTGAGTAGTAATTCATTGTATGGATATGCTAATCTTTTATCCATTTGCCTCTTAATCTGGTCAAAGTCTTTGGCTATTACGAACAAGGCTGCTATGACCATTCCTCTATATTTAAAAAAGTAAAATACTTAGATATAAAATTATCAAGATATGTCAAGATCTATATGAAGAAAACTACAAAGCTCTGATGAAAGAAATTAAAGCACTGAAGTGAAGAGGTATTCCATACTCATCAATAAGAGGACTTAATATTGTCTCCTTCCAACTTGATCTATAGATTTAACACAAACCTGATCCAAATTCTCGCAAGAGTTTTGTCTTTTTCTTGTGTGTGTGTGTGTGTGTGTGTGTGTGTGTGTGTATTGACAAACTGATTCTTAAGTTTATATAGAGATGCAAAAGACCCAGAATAGCCAACACAGTATTTAAGGAGAAGAATGGAATTGGAGGACTGATACTACCTGACATTAGGACTTACTCTAATTCTACAGTAATCAAGACAAAGTGATATTGTGAAAAAATAGACAAATAGATCAATGAAAGAAAATAGAGAGCCCAGAAATAGACCAGCAAAAATATAATCAACTGATCTTTGACAAAGGAGCAAAGGCAAGACAATGGAGCACAGATAGTCTCTTCACAAATGGTGCTGGAACTATTGGACATTTACATGCAAAATCTAGACACAGACCCTACACCCTTCACAAAAATTGGCTTAAAATTTTTTTTACGTTTATTTATTTTTGAGAGGCAGAGAAAACGTGGGGGAGGGGCAGAGAGAGAATGAGATACAGAATCTGAAGCAGGCTCCAGGCTCTGAGCTGTCAGCACAGAGCCCAACGTGGAGCTCAAACTCACAAACTGTGAGATCATGTCCTGAGCTGAAGTTGGGCGCTCAACTGACTGAGCCACTCAGGCACCCCACAAAAATTGACTTAAAATGAATCACAGAACTAAATGTAAAGCACAAAACTATAAAACTCCTGGAAGGTAACAGAAGAAAACCTAGATGTCCTTGGATATGGTGATGACTCTTTAGATACAACACCAAAGCATTGTCCATTGAAAAGGAGAGAATAGATGGAAAGAAAAATACACAGACTTTGTTTTATGTGTCATACTTATAATAATCCTATAATTCATAACAATCCCTAAATAATCACAATTTAATATAAGAGAAGACTAAAGTGGAAACAAGTAAAATGATTGTACCATCTCAGTAGAAGTAGAAGAGAAAGGACTTTGATTCCTGTTGGTCTGATTGCTTTTACGCCTACACTGGTGTCCTTTCTTACCAAGTAGAAACAGTGACACTGGCTGACTGAAGAATTAGGAGTTTTGGCAGAGCTAGGAGCGATAAATTAGGGGTGGTTGTAGCTATATCTTAAGAGCCTACAAACCACTCCACAAAAACAAAAGCCAATCTTTGAAATCTAAAATGCTCAGTTTCTGTTAAGTAAGAACTTTCTGACTCTTGTTTTCCTTGCCTTTCCCTGTGCCAATAGTAGAGGGGCCAGATTCAGTCCAGTGAAGCAGGATGAAGAAGTAAAAGAGCAAGATGAAGTTTCCAACCCAGCTCTGCCCCCTTAGTTAGAAAAAGGGAGAAATTTAAATTAGATGATAGACTTTAGTTAATGTCAGACAGGACTTTTTGTTGCCTAGAAGTTTTTAGAAAAAATGTAGGTTTTAGCAAAGGTATCATCTAGGGGTGGAGAAGATCAACTTGAGGGGTTAGTAGAAAAATTAATTTTTCCATTTTTTTTTGAGTTTAGCTCTTTAAATAAATTGCTGCATTCATACCAACAGAACTCTGTTGCAGAAATCTCAAACATTAGAATACACCTTGATTCAGAGATTCCATTTAGTTTAGATAGCATACAAATTATTTCATAATGAAGAAGAAAATCCAAGATTCAACTTCCTCCAGTTCTAGAAGTCTCTGCTAATTTCTTGCCATACTTTTATGTGTACATGTTACTACTCAGAATGTTTCTCTTTTGCTGGGAGCTTCTTTGGCTGACTGCTATCTGTGAAATACCCTTTATTTTGTATTCCCTATTATCTGTTCCATGATTCTATGGAGGATTAGGTAATTCTAATAAATCTTAAGAGTAAATTTAGAGAGTTGAGGTCAAATGTTTCTCCCTTCTTTAAATAACAGGGCTTTCTAAAAATGTATTAGATAATGCTTTCAACTTTCCTCCTTGAATTGTTTTGTAGCTAAATGCTGGGTAACACATTGATTGCTTTTCTCTAAAACAACATTGTCCAATAGAATTCATGCTGTTACTGAAATGTTCCGTATTTGTGCTATCTGATATGGTCACCACTGGTCACATATGGCTATGGGGTACTAAAATATGGCTGGTGTGACTTAAGAACTAAGGATTTAATTTTCATTTAATTTTAAATTAAACTAAATTAAATTGAAATTCAAATAGCCACATGTAGTGGCTACCATGTTGGATAGCACAACTCTAGAAAATACATTTTAAAATTCAATGAACCTCTGGCTCCCACGAACCCCCTCATAGAGTTTTCATTTTATTGCACTTACTCCTTTCATTTTAAAGGATATTACAGATAATAGAGTTCTTTCTTTTTCTCAAAGGTAAACAGATAAGCAAGCTTCAGCTCAGGAAAGAAATGCTTTTGTAAAACCTTAATATATCAGGCTAAAGTGTCCATTTGTCTTCAGTAATATCTGGCTTTGAAATGTTGCTGCTGTTAGCACTAACCGAAGCCTCAATTTCCATGCTTTGGAGATGGTATTGATGAACATTAGCAGTGTGTGTGATACACACAGCGCCGAGCAAACAATCATGTACTTTGAGCTCTGTGCTTAACAATTATGCCTCAGGATCCCTGCAGATTCCTTGAGTATCCTTTTAAAGACTACTGTCTGTTTTAAGAGAGGAACAGATGCATCTTCCCGTATAGAGCAATCAGCAAAGTTCAGGAGTTGTAGGGCCAGACTATATTCATATTTTTTTTCACAGTGCTGAGTACATTGGTGATACTTAAACCAGTCTTCTCAACAACTAGCATCTCTCTGGTTTTAAATTGGTTTCTAGTTTGGCTGTTGGAGATCAGGAACTATTGAGTTTCATGTGAGTGAATTTCTTTCATTGTTTACAGTCCTTTTTAATGCAGTGCTTTAAGTTGTACTAGTATTTGTATCTTAAAACCTGATTTTCAGAAGTCTCTACCTTTATGAAGAAAGCAGTTTTTTCTTCTCACTCTTTTGAGAACAAGACAATGATTTTTAAATTAAAGTAAGTTCTTTGTCTCACAGTATTGTCTTCCTTTCATAAGTGATATGCATCTTGTACCAGGGATAGGAGTGTGAGAAAAAATGTCTAAGTATACACACATAACTTATTACATATATTTCATCCCCCTCCAAACACACAAATCAATTCTGCTCGGTAAGTGGAAGCAACAGCCTCATTAGAATGCACTGCATATTTATATAAATCTGTAAATACATAATATGGACTTGTAGTTTTACCTTATAATTGACATAAAATTGGGCAAAACACTTTAGATGACAGAGAACTGAACCTCACTAAAATGTATTCGGTCTTAGTGTATATTTTCTTATACAATAGTTTGTTTTTAATTCATCACTTGGACATTTCCACTGATAGGAAGTTGGGTACTTCACCAGGTAAACCATTCTATTGTCAGCTAACTACTGTTTTTAGAAAAATGTCAATATGAGGGTTGGGCTTTCCTCCCTATAGCATCTATTTATTGGGTTTATTTTTTAAAAAAATTTGAGTACAGTTAGCACACAGTGTTGCCCTAGTTCTGGTATACCACACAGTGATTTAACTTCTCTATGTTACACTATGCTCACCATAAGTGTAACTACCATGTGTCACCAGACAATGTTATTGAAGTATCGTTGACCATATTCCTTATACTGTGTCTTTTATTCCCATGACTTATTCATTCCATAACTGGGAGCCTTTATCTCCTACTCTACTTTGTCCATTTTGCCCATGCTCCCACCCCTTCACCTCTGGCACCATCAGTTTGTTCTCTGTATTTATGGGTCTGATTCTGCTTTTGGTTTGTCTGTTTATGCATTTGTCATTTATTGGCTGTATTTTTGACCATTTTGACAAGCGTAAAACATATGCATATAAGGGATCAAAAAATCTATGTCCATGTGGAAGGACAAACGAATATCAAACAAATGGTAATAGAAATATTCTATTAGTTTGATTATCATAAATTTCTAAAATTCTTAGTAACCAAAATGTTAGTGAACAGTTTAAATGAAGATTATACTTTGCACTAAGTAAAATTCCATTTATGAAAATCTTAATTTGCAACATGGATAAAATGGAGGATGGTTATCAATTTTTATAATACTTTTTCCATCTATACATGGATTCAGTACAGACTTTTTTTTTAAGTAATGAGTTGTTTTAGTGCATTAGAATGTAAATCAATTTATAGAAACTCAATTTGCAATCTTCCTCATCTATTAAGTGATTAATTTACTTTACATCATATTTTCTCTAATGGATGTCAGTGAGAAAAAAATGACTTCTCATTCTGTGTTGCATCTTGAAGCATAGAGAGATTTTCTGAAAGACACTCTTAATTAAAGACCTGCAATGTCGGTATTGAAATCAATATTTTTAAAACTATGCCAAAACTATTTATATGCATTGGATTGATTATGACTTTTTAATGTCTTTTTTTAAAATTCATAGAGATGCTATTTACCTTAAAGATCTAGAAAATATCTGAATGAGCAAATACATATGACACCATCCACTTAAATTATATATGTATTTCTTTTTAATAGTTCTTCCTGCCAGGAGGAAATTGTTGAACATATTTATTTAAAAATTGTACTAAAAGGGGTGCCTGGGTGGCTCGGTCGGTTAAGCAGCCGACTTCAGCTCAGGTCATGATCTCACGGTTTGTGAGTTCGAGCCCTGGAGCCTGGTTTGCATTCTGTGCCTCTGTCTCTCTCTGTTCCTCCCCCACTCTCACTCTCTCTCTCTCAAAAATAAATAAAGATTAAAAATGAATTTTAAAAAATGTACTAAGAAACTTATTTTGCCAAGATTAAAGAGTACAGGATCAATATACAGAAATCAATTGTCTTTCTATAGTGACAACGAAGAAGCCAAAAATGAAATTAAGAAAACATATCCATTTACAATAGCATCTAAAAGAATAAAACACTTATAAAAGGTAAAAGAGAACTGCATTTAGTTTAAAACAGTAAGGAAGAAGATGCAGTCCCCCTACAGAAGGGTCTTAGTAGAGAAAATTATTGAAGACATGCAATAAAATATTAATAAATATCATAATGAAAGTTCATCATATAGTAATACCGTTTCTATTTAGAGAGGAATAAGGAGGAGCATAAGTACATTGGAGAAAAGTTCTTTGTCCTGATTGGAGGACAAGTGAGCACGTATATGGAGTATGAGCCGTTCCAGTTGATCTTCTGGCATCCTTCTGTTCTGACCTTGGAAGGGATAGGGAAGAAAAGGAGCAAGAATGAGAACTGAAGAAGCTTCTACTAGGTGTAGAAATATGCAGCTTTTCATAAAGTCACAGCATTGGACTAAAAAGTGAGAAATTGATAGTAAACTGAGTATAAGATTTTTCTTAGGGGGTCAGTAAAATAAATCCAGCATTAAATTAAGTGATAATTATAAACAAGTGTACCTTGTGACACATCTAAGCCATAGAGGACATTCTTTTCTTGTATCTTGCCACACATTGTTTCTTTTATTTTCCTATGGTATTTAATTAGTTTATGTTATTATTTTAGAGGCTTACAGAGTTATAGAAAAAGAAATGTTGACTGAATCATACTTCTTATCTTCCACACTTTTCTTTGCCTGGAAACACCGAAACTTTGCCTGTGTACATTACTGTTCACTTGAAAGGGCTTCTGGATTTACAGGCTTATTACAGGGTGGTTTAAGGGTAAGGGATTGGGAGTGAGTAGGACAGAAGTACAGAGTTTAGATGCACTCCACAGATGTATTCTCTACCAATCCATGTCCCTGCTAACTACTCATTTTATGAGGCATACATTTCCAAAGTGTTTGGGGATCTCTTGGAAAATTTCTCCTTGGTTGCAAAATAATTTTTGTTCCTTGGTTGCAAATTAGTTTTTGAGGTTAATTTTTCAGTACCTGGAACCGTGACTTGATGGAAAGTTGACTGGATCAGAAATAGATTCAGATGGGGCCTTGTTAGCTTTTTTCTTTTATTTTCTGTTCTTTCAGATGGAATGTAAAGAAGCCATGGGACAGAACTTCAGATGTTGGAATTTCTGCTCACCATTGCTTTAATGAGATGGATTTCATAAAAATGTAAAAAAAAAAGCATAAGTTTGATTGGTATCCTATCTGGAGGGTGTCTTTAACAAAAAGAAGCCAAATGACTCCAGTAGAAGCTTAAATTTTCACTTTCTCCTCTCTAGTGTTCTGAGAAAATGGGAAGAACAGAAGTGGGTCTGTAAAATATTTTTATCCAAAAACTATTTAAAAAATAGAATTATTTGCAACTAATAAAAACCATATTCATATACATTAAAACAATATTAAACCCTTTTTTACAGTAAACAATAACATAAGCAGAAATTTTTCTTGGTTCAAGTTCACATACTTTAATAAATATAAAATTGTTGACATTTTCAGTTGAATCCAATACAGTATTATTAACTATAGTCACATGCTTTACATTACATCCCCAGGACTTATTTATTGTATAACTGGAAATTTGCACTTATGACTCCCTTCACCCATTTTGCCCTTTCCCACCACCTCCACCACTGTTGAATATTTTGGAAAAAAGATTTCTGACAAGTTTTTTCTTAAGTTTATTTATTTATTTTGAGAGAGAGAGAGAGAAAGAGAGAGGGAGAGAAAGAGAATGAACCATGTGTGCATGAGGGAGGGAAAGGGAAAGAGAGAATCCCAAGCACTGAAAGTGCAGAGCCTGACTTGGAGGGGTGAGGGCTTGACCTCATGATCAGTGAGAATATGACCGGAGCCAAAATCAGTGTCGGATGCTTAACCAAATGAGCCACCCAGGTGCCCCAAATTTCTGGTAAGTTTTAAACGAATCATAACAAAAAGTTAGAAGGTTTTTTTTTTTTTTTAAGGAAATGCTATTATAGGAAGTTTCAGGTAATTTTCAAAGAAGTTGTTTTCTCAAAGGCTTAAACATTTTAGAAGTTTGACTCATGATACCATTAAAGGAAGAAAGCACATAACTGCAATACAAAAATATTTCTTTTATTTCTCTATTCAGTGTCAGCTTTGTCACAAAAATATTGTTCAGTTACTCAAATTGTGTAATTGTAAAATTAATTTTAAAATTGGACAACTATAGACGTTGATATAATTATGCCTTTGTGTGACATAACTAAATTCTAAGTATATCTTTGCTCAATGGATCTCTTAATTTAATAAAAACATCAGTAAGAGAGAGGGATAGTATTACAGATCCTACAGAAATTTAAAGGACAAGAATAAAATATTATAGACATCTTTAATCCAATAAATTCCACAACTCAGATGAAATAGACCAATTTCTTTTTTATTAAAAAGATTTTTTGAGTATAGTTGACACACAGTGTTACATTAGTTTCAGGTGTGCAACATAGAGATTCAGCATCTCTATATGTTATGCTGTACTCATGACAAGTGTAGCTACCATCTGCCACCCTACAATATTATTACAATACCATTGACTAATGACTATATCACCTGTGCTGTACCTTTAATTCCCATGACTTATTCATTCCGTAACTGGAAGCCTGTATGTCTCACTCACCTTTACCCATTTTGCCCATCCTCCTACCCCTTCACCTCTGGCAACCATTTGTTTGTGCTCTGTTTTTATAGGTCCAGTTCTGTTTTTTGTTGTTTTATTCATTTGTTTTGTCTTTTTATTCCACATATAAGTAATACCCACAAAGTATTTGCCTTTCTCTGTCTGGCTTATTTCCCTTAGTATAATACACTCTAGGGTATATACTCTAGGTCCACCCTTGGTTTTATTTTTTTCTTTTGTGGCTGAGTAATATTCCATTGTGTGTGTGTGTGTGTGTGTGTGTGTGTGTGTGTGTGTGTGAGTGAGTGAGTGAGATATATCACATCTTCTTTATTCATTCATCTATTGATGGATACTTAGGTGGCTTCCAAGTTTTCCCTTTTGTAAATCATGCTGCAATCAACTTAGGGGTGCATATATCTTTTTGAATTAGTGTTTTCATTTTCTTTGGGTAAATACCCAGTAGTTGGATTATTGAATTATAAGGTATTTCTATTTTTAATTTTTTGGGGAACCTTCAAAATATTTGAATGTACACTTCACAAAATATGTAGCCAATAAGCATATAAAAAGATGCTGAGCATAATTAGTCACTAGGATAATGCAAATTCAAACCACAATGAATTATAACTAAATCATTTCTGCAATGATAAAAGTATTTTTTAAAGTTTATTTATTTTGAGAGGAGGGTTGTGAGGCAGGGGGAGGGGCAGAGAGAGAGAGAGAGAGAGAGAGAGAGAGAGAGAGAATGCTATGTAGGCTCCACACTGTCAGCATAGAGTCTGATGTGAGGCTTGATTTTACAAACCATGAGATCATGACATGAGCTGAAATCAAGAGTTAAATGTTTAATCAATTGAGTCACCCAGGAGCCCTTGATAAAAAGAATTTTTTATGTGTTGGCAAAGATGCAGAACAATTGGAAGTCACACTCGCCTGTTGGAGTATAAAAATGTACTATTTTGGAAAACGTTTTGTCAGATTATTGTAAAATGAAACTTATACTTAACATATGACTGAGAAATTCCACTCCTAAGGATTTAACCAACATAAAAGGAAATATGTCCACACAATGATCATGGCACCTTGAATCATAATAGCCCCAAATAGAAAACATCCAAAGGTCAACAGGTCAGGGGCTAAACTCTTCACACAATTGAATAGTACGCAGCAACAAAAAAGAAGAAACTAATGATACATGTAACAACATAAATGAACCTTGAAAAATCATTTCAGGTAAGAATTCAGATGCGGGATATATATTGCATAATTCTGCTTATATTAAATCTTAGAAAAGACAAAATTAATTTATAATAACAGCAGATCATTGTTTTGCTGGGACCATGGTGTTGACCATCAAGGGTTAATAGCAAATGGTTTGGGATGATGGAAATGTTCTATATCTTCATTGTGGCCATGGTGGTTACCTAAATGTATGAATTTGTCACAGTTCATTATCAATACAATTAAAATACGTGAATTTTATCATATTTAAATTGTACTTCGATAGTTTATTAAAAATAAGATCAATTGTTTCATCTTTGACAGAAAAAACTTATAAAAACTTCATTTTGATTCCATGATTTGGATGAAATTATTAAACAATTATTAGAATTGATTTTCCACTTATAGCATATGATAACACTAATATATAAATGTATATTTATATATATAAATAAGTATGTATATAATTTAACTATTTACCAAGTTGTACAGTTAGTGGAGCCAGTCCACTTACCAGCTATCATTTCACATTTCATAGGTATACAGAAATAAGTGAAATTAATTTACAAGCATAATCTTTTGATCTTAATGAGACATTATGCTTGATAGAATTGTACAGCTGTACATGTTAAACTATTGTCTTTGAGAAATTTTTCTTAAAATAGAGATTAACTTTTGAAGTAAGTGCTGATGATACTTAGGTAGATTCTGACATCTGGTTTTCAAGGAGTCAATGAAAATCACCATAGCTCCAAATGTAGATGGGTAAACACTGACAAACACATGACAAGTTACATGTGTATCATCAATTTTCTTGAGAAACAGACTTCAGTGCTTAATGTTAAAAATAAACATGTACTTATGCTCTTTTTTAGCTCATTAGTAATAGTTTATTGAAAAACAAAGCAAAAAGCATTACCAGGCAACAAGATAAATAGGTATGCAATGAACGTCCAACCCACTGTGGTTGCAGGGTTCAGACTGCTCTTTATATAGCAGAACAGCTCAGCCTCTGTTTCCTGCACATATTTCTTGTACACTTAGCCTATAAATTCCCACATTTCCCATAGATTCTGCTATATGGCAGTAAGGGACCCTCTTGCATTTCTCCTGGTGAAATCCACGCCTGCTTTAGTGGTGTGTGACAAGCACATTCATACAGGATCCTGCTCTCAGAAGGGCCCCAAGCTGGTTAAAAATCCTGCTGTTGTCTTGAAATTCTTAATAATTTTATCTTTGAAATTGGGTTTGGTAAGTGAGATCTGAGGGGATAATGAAGCATGTGCATGAGCAGAGGAGTGATAAATAACAAAATGAGATTAAAGAAAATAAAAGCAACACATTTCTAAACGGGGCAGAAACTTCTGATGTGATTTTCTTCCTAATCTTGACTGCTAGCAGCTTTTATTTCCATAGACAGCGACATAGTTCAAGTTTTAATTGTCATATTGCTGGTTTTCCCAGATTCTCAAGTGCCCCCTCTGTTTTGGGGGTAGAACTGTTCTAAGAATTGTAAAGCAGAGTTTTATATTTTAAAGGCCACCCATCATTCACTCCATGAAAAGCTTGTCATGTGGGAAACAAACTGGCCACTTTTTCAGAGAATATTTGTCTGTTCCTAGACATTTACTTTTTTTAATCAAAAATTGATGATTTTAAAGTTAAATGTGAAATTTAAATTTAAATGTGATAAAAGCAGCACACGTTTATTGTAGAAAGAAAAAAAGAACACAGAAATATACGAGACATAAAAATTGAAAAGCTATACCCCTTTCTACCCATAATTCTGCCTCCTAGAGGGAGCCACAGTGAATGGTTCAGTATTCACCCTTAGGAATGCATCTCTGTGTGCGTGTCTTGTCCTGTCATGTAACTTGCCTTTTACTCTCAACAATGTATTGCCATTATCCTTCCATATCATATATAGATGATATATATGACATGAGAGGATATCATATATATATGACACAGGAGGATAATGGCAATATGTTGTTTATGATATATAAATGATATATATATATGATGTATATATATATATGAGATAGATATATATGCTACATATGAAAAATATGATAGATCATATATGATAGATATATATGCTACATGTGATATATATGGTATATCTCTGCTGTATTTTTTTAATATATGAAATTTATTGTCAAATTGGTTTCCATACAACACCCAGTGCTCATCCCAAAAGATGCCCTCTTCAATGCCCATCACCTACCCTCCCCTCCCTCCCACCCCCCATCAACCCTCAGTTTGTTCTCAGTTTTTAAGAGTCTTTTATGCTTTGGCTTTCTCCCACTCTAACCTCTTTTTTTTTTTCCTTCCCCTCCCCCATGGGTTTCTGTTAAGTTTCTCAGGATCCACATAAGAGTGAAACCATATGGTATCTGTCTTTCTCTGTATGGCTTATTTCACTTAGCATCACACTCTCCAGTTCCATCCATGTTGCTACAAAGGGCCATATTTCATTCTTTCTCATTGCCACGTAGTACTCCACTGTGTATTCTCTGCTGTATTTATTATGAGTATATTGTAATTTTTTAAACCAACCCCAAGTTAGTTGTTTCTAAATTTTCAAAATTAAAATAACGTTCAATGAACAGATTTTTTTACGTTCATTATTTATAATACCCTTGAAGGGCATAAAAATATGTAAAGGACATAAAGACATGAAATGGCTACATTTTGTTGTGAATTGTTACCTACATCATGACAACTATTGACCACACTTGTGAATCCTATCAAGAATAGCATCTCTCCCTACCTACTTCCTGAGAATTACTGCTTTAGGCTAATCCATTAGCTCTGAAAACAAAGGTTCTACTGCATTGTTCTTAATATTAAGTATGATAATGATAATGATAATCATGAATTTACTTTGATCGTTGTGAATGCCATGTCTTTAAAAGTTGGCCCCTGCCTCCCCCTTTCCTGAATTAGTACCTCAGGACAAAGATCAGAAACTCCCCTGGTGTTGCAGTGTGTTCAGTGAGCAAGAGGAAAAGCCTAGTTTTCTGCACCTCAGGCTTTACCACTTTTACTGAGAAGTAAGATCATAATGATTGAAGTCTAAAAGGTATTCTTCCTCATGACTCCTGTCCCAACTTCAGATTTGACACATGTTGAAACTCTCATTAAGGTTGCTGTTGGGATACATACCTGGAAGGAGAACATGACAGTTGTTTTGATCAACACAAGTTGACAATTTGGATTTTGGCTTTTACGATGGTGTCACTTTAACATTCAGCACAGAATCTTCCTGATTCCATCTGCAATCACTCATTGGTAGACTGCAGGTCTATCAGGTAGGCCCTGGCTTTGCGCTTCCTATGACCGCTGTCTGGTCTTTCCTCTCCCCATCTGGGGTTGAGCCATTATCTCTAGCCCCTCTTTATACCAAGGTTACGAGAAGGCTTGTTCTATGTGAGCACTTGGTATACTTTTTCTAACATCAATTTGAAATCTCAACTGTGCTAGTTTCCCTCCCTCTTCTGCACATCAGTCTGGATGCTGATTCTAATTCCACTGAACAATTGTCTTCTTTCTGTCACTTCTTCTGACTTTTTCCTTAGGCTCTCTCTAGGGTTTATCTTTACTCCTTGGACTTTTAATTGGTATCAAATAAAAACAAAGCCAGACTTAGGTAAGGACAGAATTTACTGCAAGCAGGAGGAAACAGACCATTGTAACAGGGGAAGGAACGCTATTGCAATAGGGAGAATGCTTGGGCTTGGAGCCCTGCAAGCATCTCACAGGTTAGCGAGGAAAAAAAAGCTTTGCTTTTGCTTTTACAGGAGGGAATAAGTAAACAAGGATGAAAGAACCAGGTTGGGGAGATGGAATGCATGAGGATGGCTGTGAATAGACAGTTGATTAGAGAATATTCTGCCCTGAGATCAGTATATTTTCAAAAGAGGCCATTAGAAGGGGTTCTATGCTGGCTCAGGCTGAGTGGTTCAAAAGCCACTAGCCTGGAGGAAGGAAGCCTAACCCACATTTACTTAACAAACATTTTGTTCTGACTTCTCAGTGGAGACCAGGCAGATAATCATTTATGAGGCAAAGCATGGGAATTTGCAGCATCTGTGTCTCTGGCTTTGTCATAGGTAGGTGAGAGGGGCATCTGTGTGTCTCATCTAAGTCATACGGAACGGTGTCTCTTTGCAGTAAGACATTTTCTGGAACATTAAGGTAGAGGAAATTTTTAACTTTTGCTGTTTTCCAGGATAATAGAGTTCAAGTAAAATTCAGCATTCTTATCAGTTATCTTCATTTCTCTTGTCCCTAGTCTGACTTCTTTTCTGAAATGTGCTTTTTGACTCCCTCATGCTGTACTTTAGATTTACTGTGTTTGCCTTTATGCATTCTCTCAGCTCCTGTCTTACATGCATTTTTTACTTTAAAACTTGTATTGTTATTATGTTTAAGAAATATTTTTAACTTATAAAAGCAAAAATCTAAAAAAAATACAGATATGTAGTAAAAATGAAAATGCTACTTTACTTAATATTTTTAAATGTGTTTCCTTCTCCAAATTAAATTCCATTTGTATAACAATAAAGAATAAAACTAAACGATGAACAATTATCTTACATTGTAATATTATTCTGTGATGTTAAACACTCTCATTAAGCAAAACGTGTATTTGATTGGCGCTCTGAACTCCATGGGTAACTCAAAATGAAGGCATATCTGTATGTAGGTGCGCCTATGAGGTTCAAGACTTGGCTCCTACCATGTTTAGCCTCTGCTTTCCTTTGCATTGGCTTCATTTTGCCCAGTAATGAAAAAAGATGGCCACTAGCAGTCCAAACCTTCATTCTACTTGATGAAAAACTCTAGATATTTTTCTCCAATTAAATTCTGGACTTTGATCTCATCGTCCCCAATTAGCCATGTTTTGCTCCCTGAACTGAGTTAGTGTTCATCTGACTGTCTAGATCTCTTTCAAGAGTTAGGGAGTAGGGTGGGTTCCCTTGAGGCCATATCAACCGAGCTTTCTAGGGATGGTTTTCCAAGTGACAATTGAGAGAAAATGTGGGAATAGGAAGGGCAGGATGATATTTTTTAAAATATGTGTGTATATGAGTGTGTGTGTGTGTGTGTGTGTGTGTATAGTGAAAGTTTTAAGTGAAGATTTTATTAAAACCTTTTTTTGAAAATAAATAATTTTTGTATAAAAGTACATGTGGATAATGCAAGCAGTGTTCATGGAGTTATATGAAAAATGACTCATCCTTCTTATTCATTCCCTCACTTTAGATTCACTATCTAGAGATGACAATTTTTACTCTTTTACTTATTTACTGTTACTTACTCCCAAACCTTTTATTAATATGCTAATGCAAACATTTACTTATTGTTCAGCATTCAGTGTTGCTGCTGAAAATACTGATGTCATTTTCTTGATGATTCTTTGTTAATGGTCTGTTTTTCCTCTGGATTCCTTTAAAAACCTTTTTTACTTGGTATTCTAATCTTTTACTTGAATTTGCCTGGGTTTGGGTCCATTTTAATTTATTTGCAGGGCCTTTGATAGGTCATTCAGTTCTGAATGTTGTTTCTGTAGTAACTTCCTTTCCTTAAAAATCATCCCTCCCTGAAAATCTTGTTGATTGAATATTAGGTTTCCTGGATTAATCCTCTATATCTCTGATCAGAAAAGATAGTATCTTATATCTCCTTTTCTTATTTTTTGATTTCAGGGAGATTTCTTCAATTTTATTGTCACCTTATTTAGGAATTGATAATTTGGGTAGTGGTATTTTTTATTTCTAAGAAATAATAGGACTTTTTCATAACCTTTATATTTATGATTTATGATTGTGTTATCTGCCTGAAGAAATTAATATTTTTAAAAAGTTATATATTTAGTTTTTTCTTTTTTGTTCCCTGAATTAACTCTGTTTCTGTTTTCTTGGAATCAATTTTTCCTGTTTGTTTCTTTCTCTCTCTCTTTTTTTTTCAATAAAGTAGGTTTTCCTTGAAAGCTTGATAACTTTTGATTGTCTCTTCATACTTACAAATGAAACTATAAAAAGCTGATAGTCCACTGTAGGTAGATTAGATCTTCCACTGGTGGTGTCATTTCAGAGGATGGAATGGTGATCTGGCTGTTAGGTTATGACACTCTGCAAATGCCAGATTGTCTGTGGGGCTTTTCAGTTTCTTTAGGGGAGAAACTTTGGGTTCAATACCTGGGAGAAATTTAGCTGGTGAGTTTTGTCCATTTGGTGTGATGTCAACTCTTTTATATATAAACTTTCAGTTTTTCTCCCAGTTTTCAGCCTCCATTCTTACCTTGGCCTCCCTAAGTACTTGATGACATTTCTAAGTGGGAAGCCTCTTAGGATTCTGTAGGGAAAGTGGTTTTTCCTTAACCGTGTGCTTCTGTGAGCACTCTAGGTTATGCTTCTTCTGTCCCCCTTCCTACATCTTCGTCAGTCCTACACTCTACCCACTTCCCATCTTCTGGAGGTTTCTTGGAATCCATTCTCTATCAGTGTTCCTCCCCTACCCCTATTCTTTTCACTTGGTATCTACAAACTTTACTCAGTCTTGGGAGAGAAAGGAGATAATGGTGCTCAATCTTGAATCAGATGTGTCCTATTCTAAACATAAAATTTTGGATTTTTCAAAGTTTTGTTTTTGAGCATCAACAATCTACCTGGTATAGCTGAAAGGCTGATTATCATGATGCTATTTAAATATATCCATTCAAAAATTCACAGCGAAAATTTGCAAATGAAAGTTATTGTCTATTAATTTTACATAAAATATATATAAAAATCTACCCTTTATATATAATATTAAAATCATTTGGCATTCTGTGTGGATACTCCCTAAATTTACAACATTGTGGAGCCTGACACATTTTGTGACGTTCTCACTACAGTGTTCTCATTTGTAAGGGACAGTGTCCTAGGAATGAGATATCTCAATGGGGATCTTTTCACTGTACTCTTTAAGTAATTTGGGCATATTATCCAACATCTTTTAGCTCAATTTCTTGGAGAGGTTGGATTAAGTAAGTCATTTTTAAAGTCCTTTTATCACTAAAATTTCATATTTCTATAATTCAAAGATAGGATACTTAGCATTCTAAAGACCAGTCAAATATCAAGAATTGTGCCAATGTCAGGCACACAATAGGTGTTCAATAATTTTTTATGAATGAAAACAATTGGAATTGGAATTTATATTCACTCATTCAATCATTCAGTGGGCAAGTATTTACAGAGTGCTTCCTAAAGCTGGACACAATTCTCGGTCAGAGGTGAAGCAATGACTAGACAGAACCATAGAGTCTGCCCTCATGTAGCATACATTCTAGTGGGAGAAAACAGATTATAAAAAAGTACGATAATATGTATTCAGAAGAATGGAGATAGGTCCTATAAGGGGACTAACTAAGGTTAAAAAGTCTTGGAAGATGGTTGTGCTATTTGAGGTAGAGTGCTCAGAAAAGGCATCCCTTATGAGGTGATATCTGAACTGAGGCTTGAAGGGGGACAATGAGACTGCTAAAAGTAGAGCTGAGAGGGAATCCTCCAGGGAAAAGAAACAGTGCAAAGGTTTTTTAGCACTGAGACAGTCAATGTAGCTGTGATGAAGAAGTTGTTGGAATGGTAGGCAGGAGACAGAGTATGAAAATCTTCTAAACCAAAGTAAGGATTTTTAGATTTTACTCTAAGTTTAATGTGACCCATTAGAAGGCTTTTAAGATGTGCTAGGATATGAGCTGATTTATACTAAAAGAAATTTTAACCTGCTTACTGTATAAAAAATGGACCTAACTATTCTATTTATATTACAACTTACTTTAAGCTGGCATTTCCCATTGGCTTTGTTTACTTTTTCTCCTTAGTACTTATCATCATCTGACATGCTATTTATATTTACTGTTTGTTTATCATGTGCTGTTCCCACTGGAATGGAAGTCCCATAAGGATTTTTTTTTTCATTTTTGTAACCTTAGTAGATGGAAAAGTCCCTAACTAGCACATGGTATACTTCTAATAAATATTATCATATTAATCATTGGGTTTTTTTTGAGGGGGGTGGGAATAGGGCTTAAGAAGAGTGGTAAGATCAGACAGAAAGTTATAATAAGAATCTGTATGGGATACATATAGTGTTTTAGATAAGAATGTTAAGAATGGAGATGGAGAGAAGTGGAAAAATTCAAACTTCATTTTGGAGATATAATTGATGGTATTTGCTATGGAATTGAATGTGGGGAAAGTGGGAAATATGAGAAAGTACGAAAGAACGAGAACCTAGAATAGCTTCATAGGTTTTTATTTAGCGACTGCATAAGATTATCTTATCATTCTCTGAAATGGGAAAGGTAAGGGGAAAAGCATGTTATGGGGAAGAAGTTAGTGGGAGTCACGATGCTCATTCAATAGCTAAGTGGAAATGTCAAGTACACACTTGGCTATATATATCTAGTACTCAGATGAGAGGTCTTTGGGAGATACAAATTTGGTACTCATCAAAATAAAGATGACATGTAAAGCTACAGTTGTTAATGACATTCTATAGTATAAGGGTATAGCTAAGAAAGGTAGAGAACTCAGGGCCAATAAATGAGTCATTAATATTTAATGGAGAGGCCAAGGAGGGAGATGGAAAAGGATGCCTGGATATAGTGAGATTGGGCAGACCTAAGTCATGGAAGGAGAGCAAGGAAGGTGAGTTAAGAAAGGCATGAATAACTTTGTTGGATGCACCTGAGTGGCAATAAGATGAGAACTTAGATTGTCCACTGGTTCTTGACAAGAGCAAATGAATTGTAGTGCTTTGAATAAAAGCCAGATTAGAAATGGTTGAAAGTGAATCAGAAATGAGGAAGGAAACAACTTTCATTGTGAATAGGAGCAAGAAATATCGCAATAGGTAAAGGGGAGGGATTAGTCCAGGAAAGAGGGGGATAACCATGGGAGTAAATTCTTCAGCTGACAGTGGATGATGGAGAAGGTGCTGAACGGGAATAAAATAATTTGAAGAAGTACTGTTTTTATGTGTCCCAGTAATTGCATACATTTCTCAAGATATCTTCAACTTTAGTAGTTCCAATGTCAAAGGGTGATTTGTCTCTACATGCAAATTGAACTGAGGTAATTATCTGAATCTCAGGTATTATGACTTACTGTCACAATGGATCTTTGCCTAGAATCTTGGCTCTTTTTGGTACTTGCCACATGACTCTACGCATCTGTGTTAATTCATCTATTGAGTGGGAACAATTTTATTACTTGGAGATGTTGTGGACATGATGTGAGATAATGTCTGTATAGATTGACTTACTTATGTCTGTACCAAAAGATAAAATGAACATTTGCTGAAATATGTATGACAGTACCTAATTGGTTATAGTGCAGCTATTATTTTATGCCCTTGAATAGTGCTAGGTAATAAATGCCTTGAGGGAAGAAATTACATTTTACCTGTTTTGTATCCTCATACCCAGCCACAGTTTACTTAACTCAGAGCTGGTATGTAGTGAATATCAAATAAATATAAATAAATAAATAAATAAATAAATAAATAAATAAATAAATAAAAGAAGAAAGAAAGTAAACCCACAATGTAACTTCTTATAAATTATAAAGCAAGACAGGGTTAGGCATGACTGCATTCATTCTGGCTTTGTAATTCTGCCTTTGATACAATAGGATGTGGAATAATTTCCTTACAAAAAATCCATTTGGCACTTGAATTAACAGAGATGTTTAGGAACACCCATGTATAGCTATCTTTCATATCTGCTTGGGTTTTAGTTTCTAATGTTAGATAGACAATGTATTGTAATTTTACCTATAATCCTATAATTATGTTTTGATATCAGCATTTCATCAGTGTTTATCACATGTTCTAAATGAATCCATTATGTTCACAGGGATTCCTTAAAGCCCAGGAATTAAAACTATCATGAAGCCCTAGGAAAACATGGCCCCAAAAAGTACTTTCCATTGTCTCAACTCCTTGGAATTAGATCTGAAAAATGTTTTCATATTTTGGTCTAGATGTATGTGTTTGTGTGCTCATCTGTCTTATTTTGTCATTAACTCTTCTTTCTTGCACCTTCATGCTTCATGCTGTCTTCATGATTCTCCTATTTGAAGAGTTGGGGTAGTTTAAATATACAAGATGGAAGTTTCAGCAGACATAATTTCCTCAGTCTGTAGGGACATGTCCTTAGCTTCATTGTGTCCTGAACAGGGAGATATATGGACCTTTATTAACAAATTAGACCTTAAATTAAATTAGTTTAGATTTAAGAGAAAGTCTTTTCATTTGATTGAAAACAATTGAAATGAATGAGATGAAGTATTTAAGTTCAGCATTTATCTTTTGCCCATTGAAACATTTCTGCATCTAATAAATTCAAGTTAAAAAAAAAACCCCATGTTCTCTAAGAACCAGAAATAAGACATTTAGATGCCTTTTAGAGAATACTGACCTATCTATAAAAATTATTACAGAATTTAGTGGGGTTAAATTATGTATTAAAAGATGAAAATATAAATCCTGGATCTGTATCAAATCTTGGTGTCAGATCACTGAGGTTCATTAGGTTGGAATTGGTTTTCAGAGAATATTACATACATGGGAGTGGCTATCGCTTTATGTATCAGATTTATGAGGCTGTATAGTAATTGGTAAAATATATTGCTTAATTTCGCTTCTTAGGATAAACCCTAAGTAAAAAACCTGAATTGCCTGCCCAATCTACAAAAACCAATACAAGCAACAAATTCCTCAAATTCCAGAAACATTTAATATAGCATTAACTTAAAATAGTGAAAAATGAAAACAATGTCAATAGTCAAAATAGGGAAGGAGGTAAGATCTTATGTGGTCACTAAGAGAATGTCTAATGGGATATTTGTAATGAGCTAGGGGAAAGGCTTACATTGCAGTTTTAGATATGAAAAGCAGTCACACTTTTTATATATTGAAGAGCTAAACTAAGGCATATGCAGAAAAAATAGATCAGAAGGAAATTCGCCAACATTAATCAGTTATTATGCCTGGTGATTTCAATATTTTTCTTTCTAACTTTATGTGCTTGATTTTTTCTACAGTGACAAGTGTTAACTTTTATCATCAGAAAAAAAAATTGAAATAAAGTTGTGTATAAACAGCTTAGTTTAATAGGGATGACAATTCATCCTCTCCCAGTGGTCACTGGTGACAGCCTCTTGATGTGGTGTCTTCCTGTCTGAAAGTATTTCTTGTGTGCTTTAAACCCTTTGATCCCATTCACTTTGAAAGCAGCATGACCTTGCAAGCCTGGGGTTTGCAGCTTTCTTAGATGAATGATTTTCAGACGTGATTTTTTTTTTTAAATCAGGTGAATTTTGTAAAATGCTATTTTCCCTTTGTATCTAGAAATATATTTGTGCTAAAGGTTTAACCACAAGCCAAGTATGAAGTAATTTGGTTTGGCGGTTACTAAGCTATTGATAAATGTCTTACATTATTAAGTTGAATTTGCTTTTTAGTTTCATTCTGAAAATGGCCTAACTTTTCCTGGAAAAGTGAACTTCATCTCTAGCTGAGATTGAGATCATGTATGCTGTGGCAAAATTGTAGTATACCCAGCTACTTCCAAAGAGGATTTGGTACAGAATTGTGGAATATATTACTGAGCTGTCTTCTGGAAGGTCCTATATATATATATATATATATATATATATATATATATATATATACTTACATAATGAATCTCTTTTACATAATAATCACTATTTCAGTCTTAAAACTTTGAGACATTTATTCATTCATGCATTCAACAGACATGGACTGAGTACCTGTTATGTGAGAGATGCTGTGGCAGGCACTAGAGCCAACATTTCAACGTATTTAGGTAAAATTAAGGTTCTAATCCATTAGGTGAAAAAGCAAAATGCAAATGAAATATATATTTTGATCATATTTATGCAAATATATTTAGCTATATGAGAGCAGGGATTTTTGTCTGCTTTGTTTTCTCCTAGCAGAACAGTCACTGGTAAATAGCAAATGTTTAGTAAGTATTTGTTACATGGATGAATAAGTGAGGGCACTGATATGGTGCTCTGAGGGGCATATGTATAACAAGAAGAAGACATTTTGTCAAAAGGCCTGGGAATTGGAGATGGGCAAGATGAAGTTGAGAGAGTTACCACTGACTGGCATCTCTCCTCAAGGAGGATGGAGAGCACGACCACTTCTGTCTATGCTGTCATAGTTTTTTTCTCTCCTTGCTTTCCCTCTGTGCACTGCTCCCCCATATCTTCCAGGCTTTATCTGTTGCAGAGGCCCCCCTCCACTAGTGTGGAGAATTCCTTCCACAACTGTATGCACAAACTTCATGCAAAGGGATGTGTCTATTGCTCTTGGTCCCTCCAGAAACTTAGTGTGAAAACATGGTATTTCTATTTCTGCTTACTCACCATTCTCTTTGGGAATTAGACAGAACTGTTTGTTTTTTTTTTTTTTTTTAATTGGGTCTTAAGTTCCTAAACAGACTGGAAGACAAAGAAGCCTTTTGATGAAGTAAAAACAATGGCATCCAGCAATCCTACTGCCTGGTATTTACCCAAGCGAAATAGAATCATGTTTCCACCAAAAAAATTATAAAAGGATATTCATAGCAGCTTTATTCATAATAGTCAAACGTGAAAACAATCCAAATGTCCTGCAAGAGGAGAATGGATAAGCAAAGTGAGGCATATTCATACATTAGAATATTACACATCAGTAAACAGGAATGGACTACATATATATGGAGCAATGATGTATTTCTTAAAAATATATGGCAAACAAAAAAAGCAAAAAAGTCCAATGAATACTTTTATAGTATTTGGGACAAAATTATTTCATTTGTATGAAGTTCAAGAATGGGTAAAAATAATGTATGGTGATAGAAATCAGTGCATTATTGTCTGAGCATGGAAGGGGAGGAAAGAAATGACTAGAAATGGGCACATGTGAATTTTCAGGGTTGCTGGAAGTGTTCTATGTCTTCTTTGGGGTGCTGTAGATATATACAATTGCCAACACTTATTGACATAAACACTTAAGATTGGTGTATTTTATTTTATGTAAGTTATACCTTAATTTTATTAAACTTTATTTCTTTTTAGAAAGAGAGAGAGAGTGAGTGAGCAAGTGGGGAAGGGGCAGAGAGAGAAGGATAGAGAATCCCAAGCAGGCTCTGTGTTGTCAGTGCAAAGCCCAGAGCCTGATGTGGGGCTCGATCTCACAAACCATGAGATGGTGACCTGAACCAAAATCAAGAGTTGGACGCTTAACCGACTGAGCCACGCAGTCACCCCATTTTTACCTTCATTTTAAAAAAATGAGAAAAAAAACTACTTTGAGAATTAAAATATAAGACAATTCAGCATAAGTAATACTTATTTACTAAGTACTTCTACCTCAGCCAGTGTTCAAGGAGCTAGAAATATAAAACATCTGTGACAAAAAGTACTCTTCCTGATGAATTCACAGTCTAGGAAGGAGAACAGATGTGGAAAAAGACATTGACAAGTCTTTTATTCATACAAAACTTTTCAGAAGTATATTTCCAGAATATACCTAAGCATGAACTGGATTGCATTTTAGAATTGTATAATACAATAATTACCTGAAGTACAGACTATTGTGTGAAAAAATATTCAGTCTACCAAATCTTGTAGTTATGCTGTGATAGACAGCCTCCATCATGGCCCCCAAATGTATACCTATCCTTGTGGTGACCCCTTCTACAATGTACTATGTTTGGTCTCTGTGACCGATAGCATATGGGTAAGTCATTTCCAATATTAAGATATAAAAGGCTGTGGCTTCTTTATAGGGTACTTGCTCCCATGTCTCTCTCATCCATCACTTTGGGAAAAGCCAGCTGACATGTGAGACTGTGTACTCAGGAGGCCATGGAGAAGCCTGTGGAGAGAAATGGAGTTCTGTGACCTATAGTGAGGAAGTAGAGCCTTCCCAGAACCGCATGAGTTACCCTCATCAGGTCTTAAGATGAAAGTGGCTGCCTTTTTGACTATACCTCTTTAGAGATGTTGAACCAGACCACCTACCTAAGCCACTCCTGAATTCCTAACCCACAGAAATTACAAAATAATAAGTAATTATTGCTTTAAGCTGCTAAATTTGTTGGTAAATTGTTATATAGCAATAAATAACCAATTCATATGATCTTTCTAAAATGTAGAACACATGAGTACGTGGGTTAGTGAATCATTTCTGATTATTAACTGATCACCTCAGCTTTTCAGTTTCACTAAAATATTAATTACCTAATGACTGTTCGGGAGCCAAAAGATTTCTGAAAACTTTGTAGAGTTTAGTTCCCAATTTCTATCCAGAGAACAGTTTACTCACTCAAAAAATCTAGTTTTTGAATAAAAAGTTATGGTATGTATCAATCTAGCTACCAAGTAAAACATGCAAAATCATAATTTAATAAAATTTAATTGTGTCTCAAGTATGAAAGGTCAATTTTGTATTATTGAATTTATTAATGAAAAAGCAAATGAAAATTAAAATGAATTCAAATTAATATTCGCAAGTAATCTTCACTTTGAACTTCAAAATATATAATGTAGTTTGAAGTCATTATAGCTTAGAGACCACAACTTAATTAAAAAAAATTTGCAGGGGTGATTTAGTTGATTTTTAAATTAAGGCAACAGAATATGAAATTTTAGAGTAATTGAGATTATTGCCCTGCCATTTTTGAGATGACCAGCCTTTATTCCTTCTTAAATCTTTAGATTTTAAAATTATACCACCCATGACAGATACTATTAAACTTAGTTTGAACTCATTTCTGCATTAAGAAAACAGATCTTGGTGGCTGTCACTGGAAAAGTGTTATATATCTTGAAGCATAAAAAGACCCCCTTTTCCCTCTAGCTAAGCAGAAACTAAGGAGGATGTAAATCCTTGTGGAAGAATTCCTACCAGATCTTCCCCCTAGGGATAGGATAGCTAAAGAAAAAGTTGTAAAGAGTTGAGTAGGTAATGGGATTTTTTCTTACCTTTGAGAGGCTGAAAGTGAGGGATGATGGAAAGCTCTGAGATAATGTGAAGTTTGGTGTTATTCCTCATTTAGTTCCAGACTAGTAATTTGTAGATTTTGGCATGCATCTGAATCTTGTGAATGGCTGGTTAAAACACAAATCACTGAGTCGAATTCCTAGAGGTTCAGATTTAGTAATTCCTGTGTGTGGCATAGGAATTAGTTCCATGGCGATTCTGTTGCTGTAGATCTAGAGATCACATTTCTTTTTTTTTTTTTTTAATTTTTTTTTTCAACGTTTATTTATTTTTGGGACAGAGAGAGACAGAGCATGAACGGGGGAGGGGCAGAGAGAGAGGGAGACACAGAATCAGAAACAGGCTCCAGGCTCTGAGCCATCAGCCCAGAGCCTGACGCGGGGCTCGAACTCACGGACTGCGAGATCGTGACCTGGTTGAAGTCGAACGCTTAACCGACTGCGCCACCCAGGCGCCCCTAGAGATCACATTTCAAACCACGAATAAATTGCATTATTTTTGTCTTTGGGGGAGTTTTTGTGTTTGTAGGGTGGAGAGAAGGGAGTTAAATTACATTTATTGGACATTCTGGTAGTTCAGTAGAAACTTGAAAGTGAATTTTGGCCAATGGAATGTGAACACAATCTTAAATGCCATCTCCATGTCCCAACCTTAAAATGTCCCATGTGATCCTCCATATTCTTGGCCAGCTGAATGCAAAAGATTGAGAAAAGGCTTGAGACAAAAACTTCATGCCGTATTCTGCTTATTATTCTCCTTTGAAGAAGACTATTGGACCTTAACTGCCCACCGTGAATGGTGTCATGTTATAATAGAGAAAAAGATAGGATAAAATTTCCCAGAGAGGGAAAGGATAGGACCTGAGGTCCCAAGGTGGGGAAAAACACAAATTTTGGAACAATGCTGGGGGCATCTGACCACAGCAAACCCCCTCAGGTGTAAGGCTCCTCTTAAGAATGTAACAGATACCACCTACTCCCCCTCAGGTTCCTTTCAGGAATTTGACAAAAGACCTGACTAAAAATAAGTAGTAGACCATAAAACATATGACCCACAAGGAATGGTATGACCCCTCATACAATGGAAACTGTGTCAGTGGTTTTATCATTTTTCCTTTCGCCCCAAAACACAGGTGGCTTAACAGAGCAGTGGAATGGCCTATTAGATACATAGTTACAAAGCTGCCTGGGTGACAACACTTGTGGATTTGAGGAACTGTCATAAATGATGCAATATATGCTTTAAACCAATGACCATGCAGAATGTTAATACCAGAGTCTAGGAACCAAGGGTTTTAAGTAGAGTAGATTTATTCACTCATCCCAAATAATCCTCTCCAAATTTATTCTTTCTCTTTCTGAATCTTTTTGGTCCTGTTGGTATGAAAACTCTTATTTCCTAAAAGGGAATGATCACAATAGGAGACTAAAACAGAATTCCAATTCATTGGAATCAGAGATTGCCATATGTTACCTTTGGCCTCTTCAGGCCGCTCAACCGAAAAGCAAATAAAGGAATTGCTCTCCTGACTTAAGTGACTGATTCTAGTTATCAAGGTGAAACAGGGTTGCTGCTACACAATTGTGGTAAGAAAGACTGGAACCCAGGGAATTTTAGGTACCTCTTTAGGTACCTCTTGGTACTTGATGGCAAATGGGAAGAGTTCATGGATGGCTATGGTAACTTAATAGTCATGGCCAAAAGATACCAGTGAAAGCTTATCTTTGAGAGCATGGAGTTGGATACTTGGGTATATATAAAACAAAAGGGGTGGTTAGATGCTTCCTGAATTCACTCTCACCTTTAAGACTAAGCATCTCTCTAACCTCCAAGCAAGAGGCTCCTTTATACTTCAGATTCCATTACATCATGGTAGCTGGGATATAAGCTTTCTCTTGAAACTCTGTCTTGTTCTTTTACTTTTCTTAAGTCTAACAATCAATCACCTAGTTCAAATGGGAATTTCAGATGTAAAGATACATGGGAAAGGTATGAAGATGAATAAGGATCTTTAGTGTTAAAACTTGAAATAGATTACATGGCAAGTGATAGTTGTACTATCTTATCATTTGAATTAACTTGACTTGATTTTGTTTGGTAAGTGGTGTCTTAACAGGCTGTACTCTAAATAGATCCTTACTGGGTTTATTAGATTCCTCATTTAACAATCGTGTTTGGGGTCATTAGTCTTTGCTTACTGGTTCTCAGACTAACCCAAGTGTTCGAAGTCAAATCTGCTTTCTCATTACCTGGTTTCTAAAAGATTTCCCCAATAGCTACCAAATAAAATCTCCTTACAAACTTAATATGATTTACCTGTACAAAAAAAGGCTTATATGTCTTTTCCAGCTGACTTGCCTCTGGACAATAACATATATATATATATATATATATATATATATATATATATATATGTATATTTGGTGGGTCCTGTCTGACCTGCCCCTATTATACTGCCCTGGGCTCTTGAGCTCCTTTTTATCTCAGAGTTTTTTTTGTTTTCCTTCATCATTGATCCCAGTGTTTATGGAGCTGAACTTCCTCCTCACTTATTTTATGTCTGGTGAGAAAATCCAGAGAGTCCCAATACAGCCCAGAATAGTTGTGAAAATAATCGTGTTTCTAAAATTAAATTTGTATTATGATTATTTGGCCTGGACCAAAGGTAAATTACATGGTGAAGGAGACATAAACTGTTATAGTTGTGTCAAAGGGAGTCCAATTTGGTCTGATCCTCTCATTTTGTTGATAAGAATATATGAGGTCCTCAGGATTGCTTAGTGCCTTATTAGGAGCCCGAGTCCAAACATTCCTTCTGATTTTGGTTCAGTGCAAATTCTCCAACATCATGCTGCTGCTCTGATATTATTTTTAGGGTATAGAGCTTGTAATTTTCAGATCCCAAATTTTATTCAGTAACCTTTCATATATGCACAGTATTTTATAGCTGGTAAACAACTTGATAAGTAATACCTACAGTTAAAAGGCAATTATATATTTTTTTCAAACCTTCCACCCTTTTTTAAAGAGCAGGTTTTACTACATTTCTCTTTTCCCTGAACAACTGTCATTAATTAAGATTGTTCTAAGAGACCAAAACACAGGAAATATATAAATTTTAGGTAGAAAAAATCATTTTTGTCTTTATTTTACAGATTTTATTTTGTCCCTGCAAAATTTTTTAGGATGCCCTAGAAATTTATAATATAGGAACTCAAACAAAGATGTTTTCTGAACATGGCCCATTGTTCTGTTACTCCACATTCAGGCAGATTTTAGATTTACTGATTTAAATTATATGAGGGATAGTTGTCGGACCATACATTAGATTCGTTTTCTTGGTTTTTGATATCTGAGTAAGCCGCCCTACTAATAAATGGAGCTTGTCCTGCAGTCTTTTGGCAGCTGTGTATCATAGTTGGTTAAACAATGCTGAGGGCTTTCAGTAATGGGTGAAGTTTCAAAAATCTCTGTATGGCTCTGGGGCTATGTACAAAAGCCATATCTGGACATATAAAGTGGGAAATTGAAATGATTTATGTATCTTGATAATTCAAATGAATGTTCCAACATTCACCTCAATTATCTTGAATCTGCAAGAAAATGTGTTATGTTTGAATTAGTATGAAAACTGCCTCAGTGTTTTATTCCAATTTACATGTCCAGATATAACTTTTGGGTAATAATAATAGTGACGGCCTCCATTATGTTCCAGGTACTATTAGGTGATTTTCATATATTATTTCTAACCCTTATACCAACCCCACAAACTAAGCATCATTATTCCCATTTTACCCATGAGGAAACTAAGCATATAGAGGTTATAGGATTTATGAAGAGCTTGAAGTAGTAATTTGCTTTGAGTAAATTGGCAAAGTGATGAAAGAAAGCAATACATGTTGTTAAATCTCAGGAAATGAATAAATGCTTGCAACATTATTTATCAGTTTGAAAAGACAGGAAGTCCAAAGTCTTTGTGATTCAGGATTAAAGTCTTCCCTCCTTTTGCATGACCAAAGTAGGATGGTGATTTTGGTCTCTGCCTTCCTTTCTTTGTGACTTTAGATCATTATGCTTGTTTTTTCTTTCATTTTTTAAAGTTTAATTTCATTTTCCAAATTTTCAAGTGCCTAAGTTAAAACTAAAAGACTCAAAGGAAGAAAAAAAGATACTGTGTTCTGTATAAAACAACATATGTCAAAATACCAAGTTACATCCTCCTTTTAAGGCAATAATTTGCACAACCAAGCTATGTTTGAATGCATTAACTTGCTAGAATTTTGACAGAGGCAGTCTGTGTGCACAAATCCCTCGAATACTGATGGGATTGTGATTATACCCTGAAAAGAGAGGAGCCTGAATACAGATTTTAGAGGACCAGAAAGTGTTTAATGTCTCATTGTTTGCATCGAGATTCTAAATCACATTCAAGTCCTCGACTCTGATCTTCATATCAATGCACAAATGGAACAGAAGAGAAAAGCCAGGAAAGCTGTTTTCTGAGTGAAACACTGATTTTGTTCTCATGTTACCAGCAAGAGACCATTTGGGATATTTAAGCCTGAGGTTGAGTGCTCTGCATTTGTTAGAGCTCCTCAATGTTTGAAATGGGTTTTCCCTTTAGGGAGCCCATCCATTTGGACAAGTGCTACATCAGATCAAAAGACATGGGAAGAGGTATTTTGCACACAGATTGAATTTTTTTCTGGCAAAATAACATAGCTTTTTTAGCACAACATTGTCTATTCTCTACCGAGTGTTCCTTTTTTTTTCTTTCTTTTTTTTTTTTTTAAATAGTTGGAGTCTGTTTTCCAAAAAGTGTCAGGCTTTTCTCATGTGGCGAATTGGCTAGCAGCCACCTGGAGATCATTTGAAATGAAAGCTGGCGTTATGGGATTTAGTTTCTCAGCTCCAGTTGGTATTGTTTTCTAGTTTATTAAATGTTTATCACATTGCTCATTTTATTGAAATTATCAGTCATCTGGTTTTTGTATTACTATTTGAGAAACACAAATACTAACTAATACAATCTTTTAAACTTTGGGCTATAATGATATTCTGTTAAAAATGTCATGGAACTAATAAGAAATCATGTCTATGTTTTTTTTTTTTAATTATCTCTTTCAGTTGAAAGAAATGCAGAGTCATTAGCATCTTAAGCCAATCATCACCCTAAAATGGTTTGAAGGGAGATATGGTAAACCCAAATCACTGTTTTAACTATGATGAAAGGTCAACCCAGCAATGGAAAGCAATGGACACATTTTATTTCCGAATGGTGATGCTGATCCATTTCAGGTGAGCATTGTTTACAAGAACCTGGAACACAAATCCTGGGCTGTGTGCTATGGTAAACCAATACCAGGTAGTTGGACACAGCTCCAGAAAGAGTGCCACTGTAGAGGCAGAGTAGGGAATGGAGAAAATGAGGGAAGAAGGGCTTTATCTGCTTTCCTCCACTCTGCATTTAGGAGAATTCCTGGCATGAATGATACAGTTTTCCTGTTGTCATTAGCAATAGCCGCCAATCATGGTTAATCATCTACTTCCAAAATGAAAAGAGAGTTGGCCAAAGTGCAGTTGGAACCACTGCTGCCACATCCCTGGGGATGTTACTGGAAACTTCACAAATTCTTGTTTCCAAACCACTGTTTTGATACAACATAATGGGAAATTGGAGCAATTATTCAGATAATATGTGCAAACAGTGCATTTTCACCTTTGGTTTATTGAAGACAAATCTTCATCTTCTTAGTCACAGTTTTTCCTGACTTGTAGTACTTCTTGCTAGAACCACTAACTTTTCTGAGATTCTACTTCAGTTGTGCTTCACTCCCTCTACATCTTGTCTTGAAAGGTGCCTGGAATCCATTAGTTGCTGGCTAGCTATTCATTGTTTTTAAAGCTAATAATTTTCTTTGTAAATATGAGGCAGTATAGTACAGCAGTTAGAACATGATCTAGTGTCAGACTGTCTAAATTCACATATTGCCTCCCCCATTCGATGGCTGTATGCAACTCACTCAGCTCTCTGGGCTTTCATTTCTTTGTCTATGAAATGAGGATGATAATATGACCAATCTCGTGAGCTAATATATACCTGTGCAAATTTGTCAGAACACTGAAATGCTTCACAATGATTGATAAATAGCTAAGGCCTCAGGCCCCCAGGATGCCTCTCCTTCTCAGTGCAGCTTTGCTCTTCCCTGTGATTCTACTCAGTTGAGGGCCTCTAGGATGCTGTCCCAACACTATGTCCCCTATCTGTCCTCACAAGTCAGTGCCCATGTTGTACCTGTTAATAAATGTTTTTATTTAACATCACCCTATTTATACAGTTGTTGCAAATTTTAGATTATTTCATATATTTCATATATTTAATATTTGATACATTTTAATGATGTTAATATATTTAGAATAGTACATAGTGCCCATTAAGCACTGTCCAAGTTGCTATTATAAATAGATTGTAAGTTTTACAAGGCAAGGGCAGTATCTTCTATGTATTTTGCACATTTCCCTAAGCACAGTGCAGTAGGTGGGCAATCTCTTCATTCTTTTTTTAAATTAAATTAAGTCAAATTAAATTTAACTAATTTCTAACTAAATTAAATTAACCAAATTTAATTTTCTTGTGGTCAGAGCACAACACAAGATCTACTTAGTAAACCTTTAAGTGTACAATACATTATTAACTATAGGCTAATGTTGCACAACAGATCTCTAGGCTCATTCACCTTGCATAACTGAAACTTTATACCATTGAAAAGCAACTAACTCCCTAGTTTTCCCTCTCCCCCAGCTCCTGGTAACCACCACTTTACTCTCTGTTACTATGAGTTTAACGATTCTAGATACCTCATATAAGTGGAATCATTCAGTATTTGTCCTTCTGTAAATGGCTAATTTCACTTAGCATATATGCTCAAGGTTCATCCGTGTTGTCACATATTGCAGAATTTCCTTATTTTTTTGAGGCTGGATAATCTTCCATTGTACAAAAATACCATATTTCTTTGCATTCATCTGTTGATAGACATTTATTTATTTATTAATTTTTTTAAATGTTTATTTTTGAGAGAGAGAGCATGAGCAGGGGATGGACAGAGAGAGAGAGAGAGAGAGAGAGAGACAGAATCTGAATCAGGCTTCAGACTCTGAGCTGTCAGCACATAGTCCAACACAGGGCTTGAGCCCACAAACCATGAGATCATGACCTGAGCCCAAGTCAGATGCCTAATCCACTGAGCCACCCAGCCTCCCCTGTTGATGCGCATTTAGGTTGATTTCACGTCTTGACTACTGTGAATAATGCTGCAATGTACATGGGGACACTAATATCTCTTTGAGATACTGATTTTAATATTTTTGGATAAATACCCAGAAGTGGGATTGCTGGATCATGTGATAGTTCTATTTTTGATTTGTGAAGAAATGTCCATACTATTTCCATAATGGTGGCACCATTTTGCATTCTGACCAATAGCATGCAAGGGTTCTGATTTCTTCACATCCTTACTAACACTTAATTGTCTTTTTGATTATCTTGACAGATGTGAGGTGGTATCTCATTGTGGTTTTGATTTGTATCTCCCTGGTGATTAGTGATGTTGAATATCTTTTCATATACCTGTTTGTCTTTGGAGGAATGTCTATTCAATGACTTTGTTCATGTAAAAGTCAGTTTTTTTGGTTGTTTGTTTGTTTGTTTGTTTGTTTGCTATCGAGTTGTAAAAGTTCCTTGTATATTTGGAAATGATTTTGCATCTGTGTTCAGCAGAGATATTGGCCTATAGCTTTCTGTGGTGTCTTATCTTTGTCTGGCATTGGTAGCAGGGTAATGTTGGCTTTATAAAATGAATTTAGAAGTGTCTCCTCCTCTTCAATTTTTTTTTGTAAGAGTTTGAGAAAGATGCGCATCAGTTCTTCTTTAAATGTTTTTTAGAATTCAGCAGTGAAGCCATCTGGTCCTGGGCTTTTCTTTGTTGAGAGTTTTTGATTAATGATTCAGTCTCCGTATTAGTTATAGATCTGTTCAGACTTTCTGTTTCTTCATGATTCAGTCTTGGTAGATTGTATGTCTAAGAATTTATCCATTTCTTCTACATTATCCTTGAAATTCTTGAGTTTGGAGTACAATTTTTCATAGTAGCCTTTTATGATCCTTTTTATTTCTGTGGCATCAATTATAATCTCTTCTCTTTCACTTCTGATTTTATTTATTTTAATTTTCTCTTTTTTTTCTTAGTAAGTTCAGCTAAAGACTTGTCAATTTTGTTTATATTTTCAAAAGACCAACTCTTACTTTTGTCAAAAAATTTCCATTGTTTTCTATTTTCTGTTTTATTTATTTCTGCTCAAATCTTTATTTTTTTCCTTCTGATAACTTATGGCTTAGTTTGTTCTTCTTTTTATGTTCCTTGAGGTATAACATTGTTTATTTGAGATCTTTCTTCATATTTAATGTAGGCATTTATCACTATAAATTTCCCTCTTAGTACTGCTTTTACTATATCATAAAAGTTTTGGTAAGTTGTGTTTTTGTTTCTATTTGTCTGAAGATATTTCTAATGTCTCTTTTGACTTCTTCTTTTACTCATTTGTTATTCAAGATCATATTGTTTAAGTTCCACATATGTGTGAATTTTCCAGTTTTGCTTCCGCTATTGATTTTTAGTTTAATTCCATTGTGGTTGGAAAAACTACTTGGTTTGATTTCAGTCTTCTTAAATGTGTTGAGATTTTTTTGTGAAGTAACATGTGATCTATCCTGGAGCATGTTCTGTGTATACTTAAGAAGAATGAGAATTCTGCTGCTATTAGGTGGAATGTTCTATATATCATTCATTCATTTATACATTTTTTTATTCATTTAGTTAACAAAAAAAAATCTGTCAAGTACCTTCTACAAGTACACTGTAGTCAAGTACACTGTTCTCAATATTTGGAAAATGTTAGTGAACAAAACAGACAAAAATCCCTGCCTTCATGGAACACACTTTCTAGTTGGAGGAGACCTAAAATAAGCAATAAATGTGAAAAGTAAGTAATGTACAGTATGTCTGAAGTGATAAATGTGTTGACCCTTGACTACCAAATAATCTGATGAGTAAACAAAATTAAATTTATTTGATCTATTGTAGTAAGGGCAAACACTACCTTGACAGAGGTGTGGTAGTGTCTCAAAGGTGGCAGATTTGTAAAGTGCGTTTATCATGTTTGGGGCCTGAAATCAAGTGGTTTAAGATGCGTCTTTCAGGGTGCCTGGGTGGCTCAGTCAGTTGAGCGTCTGACTCATGATTTTGGCTCAGGTCATGATCTCACAGTTCGTGGGATCGAGCCCCATGTTGGGCTCTGTGCTGACAGCATGGAGCCTGCTTGGGATTCTCTCTCTCTTTCTCTCTCTATACCTATTCCACTTGCATTCTCTCTCTCTCTCCTGTCAAAATAAATAAACTTGAAAGAAAGATGTGTCTTTCATGGTGGGAAATTTACTGGGATTAGACAGAATTTGTAATATAATAACATCAGTAGAAGGATTCTTGAAAAGTAAACTCTTGTTTGATAAGTGTGAGCAGTCTCTTGCCTGATAGGAGAGATAATCACCCAGATGAGTACTGTCTGGTTTAATCAGTTTGCATTTCCTGAAGCAAAGAGTGAAGCTGTTTATTGGATTATAGTTTTATCTTCTGGGGTAAAAATGTGGTATGTCATGTTCAAATTGGGGCGTCAGGTCTCAGTTTTGATGGGTGAGCTCTGTGGATATAGATGGTCTTAATTTTCAAATGCTATGGAAGAAAGAAAATGGAGAACGTCAGATAAAGTGATTGAGATGTCAGAGAGGGGGCACATTATAGCATTAAATTGGGTAGTCACCATTGACCTTGCAGTGAAGGTGAGATTTGAATAAAGACTTGTAGATGGTGAAAGAGTTAGCCAAGTTGGATGTCTAGTTTATTTATCTACTTTATTATATTTCTCTAGATTTAGCCTGGGTCAAAGTTTAACCCAAGCTGAGTTCTATATTTTATAGTAGTCAAAAAATCCTACTTTGTCCTTAATTTTTGCCAAATTTATTTTTCTTTTTTTAAAAAAAGTTTTTTAATGTGTATTTATTTATTTTTAAAGAGTGAGAGTATGAGCAGTGGAGGGGCAGCAAGAGAGGGAGAGAGAGGGAGAGAGTCTCAAAAAGACTCTGTGCTGCCAGCACAGGGCCCCATGTGGGGCTCAACCCACTAACGGTGAGATCACGACCTGGGCCGAAGTCAAGAGTTAGACGCTTAACCAACTGAGCTACCCAGGCACCCTGGAAAAATATTTCTAATGGAAAATATATTTTGGGTTTGAATTTCCTAAAAATTCTCTCAGTACTCAGCTTTATTCCAGTTGGAGAAGGCTGGTTTAAATGTAGGTAAATAAGAAGCTCAAGGAAGGGTGAGGTGTTAAATTTAAACATTTGTCATAAAGTCAATTTTGAAATTCTTTTCTCCTTTAATCTGAATTTCAGTTAACTGAGGTGTGCTCTAAATCTGCAAATGAGACATTTTTTTCTTTTCCTAACCTGGCTAAATTTCTGTGCATTAATAATATCCATTCAAATAACCGACTGATAATTTTTGCTTTTGTTTAACAAAGCACTATATTCTCCATTTTTCTTTGTCTCCATAACTTTCTTAGAAATTAGTTTCAATATTTGCATTTTAAGAAATATTATTTCATGCTGTGGGTAATTTTTCTTCTTTTTCAATCTTACAATCTTGGTGACAGCTTAGAAAGATTTACATTGTCCCTAACCAGTATCGTGGGAAAATCTACCTTGAAATGGATCCATTTAACTTTATCAATAGCTAATGTAAGCCAGCTGCATACTTTTTGTTCTTTCTATAAGCCACTATATTCAAAAAGGAAATAATTGGGAATGAATTATTCTCTTTTATAATTCAGCAAGAGATTTTTTTAAAAAGTTTTTCTTTCCTTTTCACAATGAAGAGTAGTTGTCACAGCAAAGCTAAAAACCACCACACTGCAGTCCAGTGTTAGATTTATCTTTGGACCATGAATGGACTTTTCATTATTGGGTAGATTACTGAAACATAGATGTACTCTTTGTACTAACCATATGTTATTAAGGCACACTGTATAACCCTGGGATTCCAAGTGAAAGAGACAACACATAGGGTAAATTACATCAGATATGGGCTGAAGAAGGGAATTTGTGATTCCATTCTTCCCGTAGGTATAACTATATAAATTCATCCAAATTCAATAGAAAAAGAATCTTGTTGGTCTCCCAATGGACTATGAGTTAAAATTAGAGCAGGTACTGATCTGCTAATTTGCACTGCTGAACACACAGTGGGTAGTCATTATATATTTGTTGACTGATTAATTGACCTCTATTTTTGCAGTTGGAGAAGCAGATGAGTGATATATCATCCTGATTTTGTCCTTGGCTCTGTTACATGAGTTTATGCCACTTAGTTTTCCATTACCATGAACCTTCTACCCTAATGTATCCTTGTGACCCTGGGCTCAAGATCAGAAGTGAAGGAAATTTCATTCTAACATAGAAACATACATTTCAGACATTTTTAATTCTCATTAACTACTAGTTCTATATCTTATTAATATTATTAAGTCTTTAGATTTGTACTTTTATTCCCTAGTAAAATTTTACCTAAATGTTTTTTTTTTCCTTTGTGCCACTATCTGTGTTATATTTGTGTAACAACCATTGATTGGAATCTTCTGAAGCATTATTATAGCTCTGTCATTACTTGAAATTTCCAAATAAGGAAGCTGGGGATTAAAGATGGAAAGGAAGTTGTCTAGTTTAATAAACATAGCTATTATTTTTTCAAATACTCTAAATGCCAGAAGACTTACTGATATAATTATCCGTGTTCACCTACTTACCAACCATATTGCCTCCAAGTTCCTCAGGGACAGTGAGACATTTCATCTGAATGGGGCTTAGATGTCACTGGAGGACCACTATTTATTTCATTATTCTTTGGTGGCCTAACCTAATTTATCCTTTACAGTCAAGAGGCATATCTTCTATTAGAAACACTATCAATAAACTTCAATATCAAGAGTTTCCTAATATCCTTGAGGTTTGTACAACCCACAGCTAGCAGAGAACTCAGAATCTTTAGTGCCTTCTAAGAGATTGTCTGCTGGAATTGAGTATGTACACAGCTAGGCTAGATTACTATGCTTATAGTCAAACATCAGAGTAATCTTAATAATCTCACACATGCTTGTCATGGTGTAATCTCTTGTAGACTTTTTCTAAAGGATACAGCAACCCAGTCATTATCCCAGTCAACACCCATTGGTAAAATGATTGGGTAGAATCTGTGACCTGTTGCTAGCTAATTCTATGTAAGCCTTCTGTAGCAAAGAGGCTCAAGTGAAATAATTCATCAGGGTTATCTAAAGAAATAAAGGCCTATATTGATTTTATTGCTTGTGTATACCATCAAAAAGGGAACTATTACAAAATTCCATATAATTCAAACTAGTTTTAAATAAAATCTATCATCTTGCAAATTCCTTGGCCAATTATTCCAACAAGTAAAACAATTTTCATGCTTCATGGAAAAGAAGATTAATACTTTTACAAGTCATATTTTCCATATTTACTTGTATTCTATTTTTCCACTGATTTCCTTGTTCAACCTAATTTACCCTTGTGCCCATGGGGTAATTCTAATGTACATTGCTCTGGGAAGCCATCATAAATTTCTCTTGACATTAAAATTGCTTACAAAAATATTATTGCTGTGTATTCAAGTTCAGTATAGCTATGAGTTTGAGGTCAGTAATTACTTCTGCTAGACTTCCTATTAGGAACTTTACAGCGAGAGGTGTTCACTAAAAAGTAAAGTAAACAAAGTACATTTTCATGTCAGAAATGCATTTTATTCTTGTCATGGTTAAGTGATAGTGAATAATAAATAGATGGGCAGAAATAATATTACTTATTTGCATTTAAGAAATCCAATCATTGCCAACTGTGTCCACCCTATTGCAAATTGCTCCTCAAGCTCCCTGAATTTTTCAGGTCATCCAGGCCACCCAGGGCAAAATGGCAAAGGAGGTAAATTTGCCTTGACAAAAAATTCCTCCTTCTCTTGCTTGCAGTTGGGCTTCTGCCTTCATTACTCCTTTAAGTAATAACTCCATTCATTTATTGTCTTTACATTTAGTGTGAATTAAGTTCATATCTACTTTTCCTGGAATATTGTCCTTTTAATTCTGTTCTCTGAATGTGTTATTGGAGACTTTGCCTACAGTTCCAAGAAATACAGTTTCTGTTACGTAGACTGGATATATGTTAGTATTCATTTCAAAATCTCTCTAATTTCTTTACAAGGAGCGTATAGTATTAGCTGCAGTTTCTCTCGTAATATCCTCTTTTCATTCCAGAATACACTATGACTAAATGTATATTTATTTGCTTTAAATTAAAAGAATATAGCACCTTTATGTATATTATCCCTTCAGTAATTGTTTTTCATATCTCTCTTCATATTTCACCTTTAAATAAATAAGTTCTTCCTTTTCTAAATTTTACTTGGTCTCCTCTCTGTTACATTTTCACACATCTATTATTTTAAACATTTTTTGGTGACACACTATGTATTCTAAAGAAAAAACAGCTGTAAGCAGGTGAACTTGAATAATCTCTTATTGGTCAATAACACATTAGAAATAATGATAAAACTCATAATATTTTTATTTTAAATGAAGGACATAATATATCAAAGATAAATATCAGTATATATAAAAATAAAGACAAAATTGGACAAAGAGACAAATTTGAGTTAGGAAAAAAAGCACTGAATTTTAAATGCTTTTCCATCTTCCCAAATGATGATTAACATGGCATTATTGGTTATGAGGGCTCAGCAATTTGGGAAAAAATTGCTCTTCTTTCTCAGTGCTTTAATTAGAAGAGGCAAATAAGACAAGCGCTCCATTGAAATACAATGAAGTTCTCTTCCTTCCGAAATGCTTCTGTGGTGGTGCCCACTTTGATTTCATCTCAGTCTTTCAGGCTCCACCCTCAAGCATGGTTTTGTTGCTCTGGTCATTAATATTGACATAAAACCATCAATACACAGGCTAACTTTCATAAATAGAATTAATGTATTATCAAAAATTCTGGAAGATAAAATGCTACATACAATGACAGTCTTCAATTTACCCAGCCTTTCTCTGCTTCTCTGTCCACCTTTACATGCGTGTGTGCACACATTTGCACACGTGTGCATGCGCACACACACACACACAGTGTCATACATGGAGACCCTGAGAATATGGTATATCTCTAAGTTCACTGTAAGTAATGCAGGTGATTGCTGGAGTTTACCAAGAAGCAGGCTTTGGAGAATTAGTAAATATCCCTAGAAGGGAAGGGACAATACCTACATGCCATAGGTCTTAAGCAAACTTCTGAGAATGTATTCATGCCATGTCCACATACTCATGTCAGAGGTCTGCCTTGACTTATTTTGAGAACCACTGAAGCTCTGGAGCTCTTTTTATTTTCAGGGACTCAGTTTCCTTTGGGTTTTATCCTCCCAACTTGCATGAACACACATTTCTTTTTTTTTCTTTTTATTTTTTTTTACTGTTCAATTAGTTTTATTATTCTTTTTTTTTTAAATATATGAAATTTATTGTCAAATTGGTTTCCATACAACACCCAGTGCTCATCCCAAAAGATACCCTCTTCAATACCCATCACCCACCCTCCCCTCCCTCCCACCCCCCATCAACCCTCAGTTTGTTCTCATTTTTTTAAGAGTCTCTTATGCTTTGGCTCTCTCCCACTCTAACCTCTTTTATTTTTCCTTCCCCTCCCCCATGGGTTCCTGTTAAGTTTCTCAGGATCCACATAAGAGTGAAAACACATGGTATCTGTCTTTCTCTGAATGACTTATTTCACTTAGCATACAGTCTCCAGTTCCATCCATGTCACTACAAAAGGCCGTATTTCATTCTTTCTCATTGCCACATAGTACTCCATTGATGAACACACATTTCTATCCAATGTTCTCAGCTTATGTAGCATATTCCTCACTGTATCTGAACAGTGTGTCTATGTAGTTGTCACACCCTTTATATTGGCTCACATCTCAATCCTTTTGTTCCTACTTGCCTAGCTTGTCCACTGGTGAATTCACTGGATCTCGCCACTTACAGGATTCACTTGCCCCATTTTCTCAGACGGTGCAAACCCTAGTTACCATGCCAACCCTCCCAGATAGACCATAGACTCGTTTCTTGATAAACATGTAATTAGGAAAGAATTTAAGAAGCTCCATTCTATCCATTCCAGTTTGGCTGGGAGTTTGCTCTGGCGCATCTTCCTTATCTTTTGACTGAGGATACAGTCATTGAACCATTCTTGCTGTGAGATTTATCTGGAACATTTTTTTTTTTCTGATGAAAAAAAATAGTTCTTTCACATAGTTCTTTCATCAAAGTTCTTTCTAACAGAGAATAGACCTGTTACAACTGATTTCCTGAATCCAGGATCACTTTCTGTGTCTCCATTTATTATACTGAGCTTCTGTATGATTGCTATTTAATGTTTTATACTAAAATCCCTCATCTTCCCTTAAAGACTGGGAGCCTCACTCCTTCCCAAAGATGGAGGACAGCTCCTAACATCCAGCAACTCACCTTGATGTCTATTGTCAATGTGGGTTTTAGAGTATCATTACCACCTGGATACTCTCATCACTGTTTTTCACCCACCTCTTGGCACATTTCATACTCCTTAGAAATTGAGGGCTTATCAAATGTGCTTGAGACTACATAATCCCTTGGCCACTGTGTCTTGCCTTCCCAGAAACTGTCATTTTCAAAACTTTTTACCATGCCCGCCCAGTTCTATGTCATGCCAATTCGGCCTTAGATATGAGAACATACATCTTACTTCATATGCTTAAACACTGATAATATTTCATAGAGATTTGAAGGTACTACTGATATAGAGACAATCTTCTTTTTTGAAATTTATGACAGAATAGAATCTTCAAGAAAGCTCACTGTGGTCTTCCCTACCACTGTTGTTTCATCTTCTTAGTTCATGCAACTGTACTTTTGCCAAGTCCGCCATCTCTGATAATGCCCATTGTCTGTGTATCAATGGCTATCTTTCTTCACCAAAGTCAGAGATGTGCAATTGCTGGGTAGGCAAGGCCTCATACTATTCTTGGAATGAAACTTGATTCAGAAGGATCTTTATCTTTCATTAAGACAGGAGAACTAGACACTTGGTTTGCTTTGATATACATATGTGGAGTGTGTGTATGAGTTTGTGTGTGTATGTGTGTGTGTGCACATATATATGATGGAATATTATTCAGCCATAAAAAAGATAAGATTTTTTTTCAAAAAAAATTATTGTCTATTTATTTTTTCAATATATGAAGTTTATTGTCAAATTGGTTTCCATACAACACCCAGTGCTCATCCCAAAAGGTGCCCTCCTCAGTACCCATCACCCACCCTCCCCTCCCTCCCACCCCCCCCCCCCCATCAACCCTCAGTTTGTTCTCAGTTGTTAAGAGTCTCTTATGCTTTGGCTCTCTCCCACTCTAACCTCCTTTTTTTTTTTCCTTCCCCTCCCCATGGGTTTCTGTTAAGTTTCTCAGGATCCATGTAAGAATGAAAACATATGGTATCTGTCTTTCTCTGTATGGCTTATTTCACTTAGCATAACACTCTCCAGTTCCATCCATGTTGCTACAAAGAGCCATATTTCATGCTTTCTCATTCCCACGTAGTACTCCATTGTGTATATAAACCACAAATTCTTTATCCATTCATCAGTTGATGGACATTTAGGCTCTTTCCATAATTTGGTTATTGTTGAGAATGCTGCTATAAACATTGGGGTACAAGTGCCCCTATGCATCAGTACTCTTGTATCCCTTGGGTAAATTCCTAGCAGTGCTATTGCTGGGTCATAGGGTAAGTCTATTTTTAATTTTTTGAGGAACCTCCACACTGTTTTCCAGAGCGGCTGCACCAATTTGCATTCCCACCAACAGTGCAAGAGGGTTCCCGTTTCTCCACATCCTCGCCAGTATCTATAGTCTCCTGATTTGTTCATTTTGGCCACTCTGACTGGCGTGAGGTGATATCTGAGCGTGGTTTTGATTTGTATTTCCCTGATGAGGAGCGACGTTGAACATCTTTTCATGTGCCTGTTGGCCATCCAGATGTCTTCTTTAGAGAAGTGTCTATTCATGTTTTCTGCCCATTTCTTCACTGGGTTATTTGTTTTTCGGGTGTGGAGTTTGGTGAGCTCTTTATAGATTTTGGATACTAGCCCTTTGTCCGATATGTCAATTTGCAAATATCTTTTCCCATTCCGTTGGTTGCCTTTTAGTTTTGTTGGTTGTTTCCTTTGCTGTGCAGAAGCTGTTTATCTTCATAAGGTCCCAGTAGTTCATTTTTGCTTTTAATTCTCTTGCCTTTGGGGATGTGTCAAGTAAGAAATTGCTGCGGCTGAGGTCAGAGAGGTCTTTTCCTGTTTTCTCTTCTAGGGTTTTGATGGTTTCCTGTCTCACATTCAGGTCCTTTATCCATTTTGGGTTTATCTTTGTGAAAGGTGTGAGAAAGTGGTCTAGTTTCAATCTTCTGCATGTTGCTGTCCAGTTATCTCAGCATCATTTGTTAAAGAGACTATCTTTTTTCCATTGGATATTATTTCCTGCTTTGTCAAAGATTAGTTGGCCATACTTTTGTGGGTCTAGTTCTGGGGTTTCTTTTCTATTCCATTGGTCTATGTGTCTGTTTTTGTGCCAATACCATGCTGTCTTGATGATTACAGCTTTGTAGTAGAGGCTAAAGTCTGGGATTGTGATGCCTCCTGCTTTGGTCTTCTTCTTCAAAATTACTTTGGCTATTTGGGGCCTTTTGTGGTTCCATATGAATTTTAGGATTGCTTGTTGTAGTTTCGAGAAGAATGCTGGTGCAATTTTGATTGGGATTGCATTGAATGTGTAGATAGCTTTGGGTAGTATTGACATTTTGACAATATTTATTCTCCCAATCCATGAGCACGGAATGTTTTTCCATTTCTTTATATCTTCTTCAATTACCTTCATAAGCTTTCCATAGTTTTCAGCATACAGATCTTTTGCATCTTTGGTTAGATTTATTCCCAGGTATTTTATGCTTCTTGGTGCAATTGTGAATGGGATCAGTTTCTTCATTTGTCTTTCTGTTGCTTCATTATTAGTGTATAAGAATGCAACTGATTTCTGTACATTGATTTTGTATCCTACAACTTTGCTAAATTCATGTATCAGTTCTAGCAGACTTCTGGTGGAGTCTATCGGATTTTCCATGTATAATATCATGTCATCTGCAAAAAGTGAAAGCTTAACTTCATCTTTGCCAATTTTGATGCCTTTGATTTCCTTTAATTGTCTGATTGCTGATGCTAGGACTTCCAACACTATGTTAAACAACAGCGGTGAGAATGGACATCCCTGTCGTGTTCCTGATCTCAGGGAAAACGCTCTCAGTTTTTCCCCATTGAGGATGATGTTAGTTGTGGGCTTTTCATAAATGGCTTTTATGATCTTTAAGTATGTTCCTTCTATCCCAACTTTCTCGAGTGTTTTTATCAAGAAACGTTGCTGAATTTCGTCAAAGGCCTTTTCTGCATCGATTGACAGGATCATATGGTTCATATTTTCTTTTATTAATGTGATGTATCACATTGATTGATTTGTGAATGTTGAGCCAGCCCTGCATCCCAGGAATGAATCCCACTTGATCATCGTGAATAATTCTTTTTATATGCTGTTGAATTCGATTTGCTAGTATCTTATTGAGAATTTTTACATCCATATTCATCAGGGATATTGGCCTGTAGTTCTCTTTTTTTAATGGGTCTCTGTCTGGTTTAGGAATCAAAGTAATACTGGCTTCATAGAATGAGTCTGGAAGTTTTCCTTCCCTTTCTATTTTTTGGAATACCTTGAGAAGGATAGGTATTATGTCTGCTTTAAACATCTGGTAGAACTCTCCTGGGAAGCCATCTGGTCCTGGACTCTTATTTGTTGGGAGATTTTTGATGACTGATTCAATTTCTTCACTGGTTATGGGTCTGTTCAAGCTTTCTATTTCCTCCTGATTGAGTTTTGGAAGGGTGTGGGTGTTTAGGAATTTGTCTATTTCTGCCAGGTTGTTCAGTTTGTTGGCATATAGTTTTTCATAGTATTCCCTGATAATTGCTTGTATCTCTGAGGGATTGGTTGTAATAATTCCATTTTCATTCATGATTTTATCTATTTGGGTCATCTCCCTTTTCTTTTTGAGAAGCCTGGCTAGAGGTTTATCAATTTTGTTTATTTTTTCAAAAAACCAACTCTTGGTTTCATTGATCTGCTCTACAGTGTTTTTAGATTCTACAGTTTTTTTAGATTCTATATTGTTTATTTCTGCTCTGCTCTTTATTATTTCTCTTCTTCTGCTGGGTTTCGGGTGTCTTTGCTGTTCTGCTTCTATTTCCTTTAGGTGTGCTGTTAGATTCTGTATTTGGGATTTTTCTTGTTTCTTGAGATAAGCCTGGATTACAATGTATTTTCCTCTCAGGACTGCCTTCGCTGCATCCCAAAGCGTTTGGATTGTTGTATTTTCATTTTCGTTTGTTTCCATATATTTTTTAATTTCTTCTCTAATTGCCTGGTTGACCCATTCATTCTTTAGTAGGGTGTTCTTTAACCTCCATGCTTCTGGAGGTTTTCCAGATTTTTTCCTGTGGTTGATTTCAAGCTTCATAGCACTGTGGTCTGAAAGTGTGCATGGTATGATTTCAATTCTTGTATACTTATGAAGGGCTGTTTTTTGACCCAGTATGTGATCTATCTTGGAAAATGTTCCATGTGCACTGGAGAAGAAGGTATATTCTGTTGCTTTGGGATGCAGAGTTCTAAATATATCTGTCAAGTCCATCTGATCCAATGCCTCATTCAGGGCCCTTGTTTCTTTATTGACCGTGTGTCTAGATGATCTATTCATTTCTGTAAGTGGAGTGTTAAAGTCCCCTGCAATTACCACATTCTTATCAATAAGGTTGCTTATGTTTGTGAGTAATTGTTTTATATATTTGGAGCCTCCTGTATTCGGCACATAGACATTTATAATTGTTAGCTCTTCCTGATGAATAGACCCTATGATTATTATATAATGCCCTTCTTCATCTCTTGTTACAGCCTTTAATTTAAAGTCTAGTTTGTCTGATGTAAGTATGGCTACTCCAGCTCTCTTTTGACTTCCCGTAGCATGATAAATAGTTCTCCATCCCCTCACTTTCAATCTGAAGGTGTCCTCAGGTCTAAAATGAGTCTCTTGTAGACAGCAAATAGATGGGTCTTGTTTTTTTATCCATTCTGATACCCTATGTCTTTTGGTTGGCGCATTTAGTCCTTTTACATTCAGTGTTATTATAGAAAAATATGGGTTTAGAGTCATTGTGATGTCTGTAGGTTTCATGCTTGTAGCGATGTCTCTGGTACTTTGTCTCGCAGGATCCCCCTTAGGATCTCTTGTAGGGCTGGTTTAGTAGTGATGAATTCCTTCAGTTTTTGTTTGTTTGGGAAGACCTTTATCTCTCCTTCTATTCTAAATGACAGACTTGCTGGATAAAGGATTCTCGGCTGCATATTTTTTCTGTTCATCACATTGAAGATCTTCTGCCATTCCTTTCTGGCCTGCCAAGTTTCAGTAGAGAGATCGGTCATGAGTCTTATAGGTCTCCCTTTATATGTTAGAGCACGTTTATCTCTAGCTGCTTTCAGAATTTTCTCTTTATCCTTGTATTTTGCCAGTTTCACTATGATATGTCGTGCAGAAGATCGATTCAAGTTACGTCTGAAGGGAGTTCTCTGTGCCTCTTGGATTTTAATGCCTTTTTCCTTCCCCAGATCTGGGAAGTTCTCAGCTATTATTTCTTCAAGTATACCTTCAGCACCTTTCCCTCTCTCTTCCTCTTCTGGAATACCAATTATGCATAGATTATTTCTCTTTAGTGCATCACTTAGTTCTCTAATTTTCCCCTCATACTCCTGGATTTTTTTATCTTTTTCTCAGCTTCTTCTTTTTCCATAATTTTATCTTCTAGTTCACCTATTCTCTCCTCTGCCTCTTCAATCCGAGCCGTAGTTGTCTCCATTTTATTTTGCAGTTCATTGATCACATTTTTTAGCTCCTCCTGGCTGTTCCTTAGTCCCTTGATCTCTGTAGCAAGAGAGTCTCTGCTGTCCTTTATACTGTTATCAAGCCCAGGGATTAATTTTATGACTATCATTCTAAGTTCACTTTCTGTTATATTGTTTAAATCATTTTTGATCAGTTTGTTAGCTGTTGTTATTTCCTGGACGTTTTTCTGAGGGGAATTCTTCCGTTTCGTCATTTTGGATAGTCCCTGGAGTGGTGCGGGACTGCGGGGCACTTCCGCTGTGCTGTCTTGAATAACTTGTGTTGGCGGGCGGGGCCACAGTCAGACCTGATGTCTGCCTCCAGCCCACCTCTGGGGCCACAGTCAGACTGGTGTGTGCCTTCTCCCCCTCCCTCCTAGGGACGGGATTCACTGTGGGGTGGCGTGGCCCCTCTGGGCTACTTGCACACTGCCAGGCTTGTGGTGCTGGGGATCTGGTGTATTAGCTGGGGTGGATCAGCAAGGTGCACATGGGCGAGAGGGGCAGGCTCAGCTCGCTTTTCCTTTGGAGATCCGCTTCGGGAGGGGCCCTGTGGCACAGGGAGGGAGTCAGACCCGCTGGAGGGAAGGATCCGCAGAAGCACAGTGTTGGGTGTTTGTGCGGTGCAAGCAAGTTCCCTGGCAGGTACTGGTTCCCTTTGGGATTTTGGCTGGGGGCAGGGCGACGGAGATGGTGCTGGCGAGCGCCTTTGTTCCCAACCAAGCTGAGCTCTGTCATCAGGGGCTCAACAACTCTCCCTCCCATTGTCCTCCAGCCCTCCTGCTCTCCAACCAGATCTGTTAGCTTATAACCTTCCAGATGTCAAGTCCTGCTTGCTGTGGGAACACACTCCGTCCGGCCCCTCTGCTTTTGCCAGCCAGACTCGGGGGCTCTGCTTGGCCGGCAGGCTACCCCTCCCCCCCCACCGGCTCCCTCCCGCCAGTCCATATAGCATGCACCACCTCGCCGCCCTTCTTACCTCTTCCCTGGGCCTCTTGTCTGCGCTTGGCTCCAGAGACTCCGTTCTGCTAGTGTTCTGGTGGTTTTCTGGGTTATTTAGGCAGGTGTAGGTGGAATCTAAGAGATCAGAAGGACACACAGTGAGCCCAGCATCCTCTTACGCCGCCATCCTCCCAGGATCCCTCTAACAAAGATAAGATCTTGACATTTGTGACAGTATGGACGGACCTGGAGGGTATTATACAAAATGAAGTAAATCAGACAGAAAAGATAAATACCATATGATTTCATTCTATGTGAAATGTAAAACAAACAACACAAATGAATAAATAAACAAAAAACATAATCAGATCTGTAAATACAGAGAACAAACTGATGGTTGTCAAAGGGGAGGGAGGTGAGAGATGGGCAAAATGAGTGAAGGAGAATGAGAGATACAAATTTCCAGTTGTAGGATAAATAAGTCATGAGAATAAAAGGTACAACATACAGAATATAGTCAATAGCACTGTAATAACATTGTATGGTGACAGAAGATAACTACACTTGTAGTGAGCATAGCATAACATGGAGACTTGCCAAATCACTATGCTGTATACCTGAAACTGATGTAACATTGTGTCAACTATACCCAAATAAAAACAAACAAAACAAAACAAATAAACAAAATAGGAGAATTGTCCATCTTCTTGAGCATCATCTCAGACTATCTTGTTACTAAGCTGTCATTCTTTAAATTCAAATCCATAGTCTTACATTTTTAGCTAAGTTGCTACATAATTGGAGAAAAGATACCCCCCCAAAAGAAAGCTTTCTGGAAGAATATAGCACTCTCCTGTTCAAGAAGCCCTGAGAATATGCTGGAAACAGGGACTGGAATATTAATATATTGACTGCTTCACATTGTACAAAGAATATTATTTTTCACAATTTTGAAAAATGCACTCATGGAAATTACCTATGGTACATGTTTTAGATTGACAAAGTCAGCAATACGTTTCAATTAGCTCAAATTATTATACATATGTTATACATATGCATATGACAATCATATTTATTAACATTATTTATAATATCATATGCAAATCTCAATATTACAGAAAGATAAAAATAAGAAAATTTGTAAAACTTGGTATTATTGAAATCTGGTACCTGAAAATATAAAAATATATCTTAAGATGATACAGAAGCAAACTCATATTAGAATTAATATGGAATTAGAAGCTTGATCCTCTGTTTACAATGGCTATGCATGTATTGCCACCATTAATGGGTTCCGAGTTATGGTTGGATTTTACAAAACTGAGCATTTATGAGATTCATGTGTTGATAACACATAGACATATCTGTTAATTATATTCTCTTATGAACTATTTCTATTCTCTCCTCCATTAACCTACTATTAGTTATCTTCTAAAAACACATCAAAGAAAATGCAATCTTAATTATTTTTTGTCTAAATTAGGTGACTGTTGAGGAAATGTAATGAATTCATATATCATATACATAATTTATCAATATATTAGTAGTTTTAAAAATAATTATATAGAATTTGTCGATGTATTGATTTATCAGGAGTTGTGGAGTTAAAAATATTTACTGTCGGGTACCATTTGTCAAGTGTTTACCATGTGTGAGGTATTTTATCTGTGTGAATTTGATTCATCCCACAACCACACTATGAGGCAGAAAATTATTTTTCAGATGAAGAACCTAAGATTTAGAGAGATTAAAGACCATGACCAGATTACTCAGATAATGAGGAGAGGACATGGGTCTTTACCAGGCTCTCATATTTTTACATGATTTTTTTTACATTATTTACATCATTACTCAAACACTCCAGTCAGAGAACCAAGGAATAAGGCTCATGACAACTTATTGACATTGAGGACATCTGCACATCACCATTTCAGTATGGAAATATGCAAACAAAATCTAATCCTGATTAAGTATTCAATGGAAGTGATTTATAATTCAATGCCAATATCAAGTAGGGGAAATGAGAGTTTGAAGCTACATAAAGATATGAGGCAGAATAACCAATGACACTCTACATTGGATTTCATACAAGTTTAACTCCAGATCAACATGTTAGCTGAGAATACCTCAGTTCACAGGGAGCTGCTGTGTTAGAAGCAGTAGGGACACACGAGCCATTGGAAGAGAACAGATTTGGAAGCACAGGAATGGGTCTGTTGGTCAGATCACCACACACCTCACCCCAGGGGAGTCTAAGACAAAGACCAGTAAATGGAGGAAACACAGTAACTTCTAATGTCTTCACCATTATCAAGACCATTAAAGAGATGTAAAAAGCACAACAACTAACCACATTCATAAATAGTAAACTAGCCTTGGAGAAGGCAGTAAGAACTCAGTCTCATAAGTAACTAGATGTACGTTAATTTAATTTTATTGGAAGAAGAAGTAGACAAATATAAAACATTAATCACCATCTCAGGAGTGATTTATTTTGCATATATGCCTGCAGAGAGAAGGAAAGCTGTTTGCTTTTGGTAGTCTTCCAGCTCCTGCTTCCTTCTTGATCATCAGGGGGCTGCATTCATACATCTTCCATATGTCAATAGTAGATTAGCTCTGATGTGGCCATCCTCTGCTTTTGTGTGTGCAGCCAGAATCCACTGACGTTCATGGGCAGATGGTGGTGAGTTTGGTATTTGTGCTAAAACTTTATCACAAACAGTGTGATGCTAGGACTATGCCAGATGCCCAAGTTATTATTTCTCCCCTTTTGTGTTTGAATGTTCCCCTTTCTCATTTACTTTCCCCCTACAGCTTTATTGAGGTATAATTGATATATAATATTACATAAGTTTAAGATGTGCAACATGGTGCTCTGCTATACATATATATTATGGATGTTTACCACAATAAGGTTAGTTAACATATCCATTACTCAGCATAGTTGTCATTTTTTTGTTTTTGTTTGCTTGGTGAAACTTTTAAGATCTATTCTCTAAGCAACTTTCAAGTATGTAGTATAGTGTTGTTAACTATAGTCACCATGCTGTGCATTATATCCCCAGAATTCATTTTATAACTCCAAGTTTGTACCCTTTGACCACCTTCACCCATTTCCCCACCCTCACACCCCTGCCCCTGGCAACCACCAAATCTAAATTTTGTTTCTATGAATTTGATTTTATATCTCTGTGTGTATGTGTGTGGGTGTGTGTGTGTGATTTTTTAAGGTTCTACACACAAGTGAGATTCTGCAGTAGTTGTCTTTATCTTACTTTGCATAATGCCCTCAAGTTCACCCACACTGTTGCAAATGGCAGAATTTTCTTTTCTTTTATTGTTGATTATATATTATACATTATAAATATTATATATAATATATATATGTATATAATTCACGCAGTGATGGATGTACACCTAGATTGTTTTCATGTCTTGGCTATTATGAATAATGCTGCAATGAACACAGGTATCTTTTTGAGATAGTAATTTCATTTCCTTTGGATAAGCTAGAAGTGGGATTGCTGGATCATATGGTAATTCTATTTTTATTTTTTTGAGGAACCTCCATACTCTTTTCCATAGTGGCTACACCAATTTACATTCCCACCAAGAGAGCACAAAAGTTCTCTTTTCTTCACATCCTTGCCAGCCCTTGTTATCTCTTGTCTTCCTGGTAATAGTCATGCCAACAGATGTGAGGTGATATCTCATTGTGGTTTTGTTTTGTATTTCTTTCCCTGGTGATTAGTGATGTTGAGCATTTTTTTTTCATGTACCTTTGGACATTTGTGTATCTTTTTTCGAATAATGTCTGTTCAAGTCCTTTGTGAATGGACCCCTTTCTAGAAAATGTTGCTTTCATCAGAACTATGACTTTCTGAATTTACTGACTGACATAGATCAGTATAAACATTGGTTCCCAGTAGAGGGAATTACTTTCACATTAAAACAAATTGAGAAGTTCATATAATATATTGATAAAACCTAAGTTTCATAATTAGCTTGATTTTTAGTCTACTTGAGTCTATGTGTATGAAGATTTTTAGCAATAAAAGAAAACTTAAAATTTAACTCAAGCTACCCAGGAGATAACAGTTTTACCTATACAAAAACCACCATATGTGGAGAACCCACCAGCAAACCCCCACATACCAAACCTGAATCAAGAAGGGCTGTGGAGAGGAGGGTAGAGTTAGTGGAATGTCACTGGTTTGACTTTTTCTTTTACCAGAAAATACCCAGCCACAAAACCTGACCACAGGAAAAAAGATTTTACAAAGGGCTGATATAAGGTAATTGCCCATTTTTAGAATTATTTGGTCATAATTTTCAAAATGACCCAACTCCAAAATACAGTTTCTTGTTTCAGCCTTCAGCCTTGCTGAAATTCATGTTTCTGATAGAAAGTTGTAAATTATATATATTCCGTAATGCATATTTTTAAGCTTGGGCAAATGAGAATCTGGCCTCTTAAAATTTATCAGGAGATTATAAGCATTTGTAACTATTTTATTACTTTTCAATACTTTGTTGCAACTCTCATTAGGCATGTCCTTTGAGGGAATTTCCTCCTGAAAAACTTCAGTGAAGCATATTCTTACTTAGATTGGTTCTGTGCTCCTGAAAAGGTCAAAAGTGATTCTGGACTAAACATGATTATTATATCGAGGATCAGAATGGAGCCATATAATTTATCTTGATGAGTCTGGTATTTTGTATAGTTTGTAGAATACCTCTGGAAAAATTTTCCAAAATTAATTCTAATCAAGTTTTAAGTAATAATCTTCATTGGAATAAGTATTTAGTTCTTAAATACATGAACTTTTGTGAAGGACATTTCTCACTGGGAACCATATTTCAGTGTGTTTGTTAAAAATTCACTTACTTAAAAATCATTCAGTTTAGCAAGAAACCAAAAGCTATGCACTGAGCTGAGAGTATCTAATTTTAACTTTCAAACTTCCCTAGCCTAGAATTAGCCATCTTTTCACAAGGATGGAGTCTGTCTCCTGGATTAGTTTATATTACCCTGGAGACAAGTATTAGAAAGAAATATCTTTTGTGCTTATAGTTGCTAAACCACAACCCAAATTAAAAGTAGTATTATCTGTGTGCCAAAAATGATGCAGGATGGAGAATTGCTACATGACAGTCAACCTTATCTCCTTTCAAATGACACAAAATACTTTTTGCTTCCCAGGAAAGGATGTAAGGTTTATTCTTTATTGAAAGTAAGCGAGAAAAATATTGCTATTTCCAAACTATAGGTAGAATTTGAAACACTTTAATAATACTTTTAAAAATGTTTATCCACTAAAAAATTCTAAAGTGCTTTCCAAAGAGCAAGGGAGTTAGAATACCTTAAAGCACACAAATTGAGGGGTAACAACAGCATCAAATAACATATACAAGTCAGTATTTGTGTAGACAAACTAATGCCTGCTTTGCAGAAAGTCTAGAAATGTTCAGATTCTTCACTTAGATGTATTCGGTTTTTTAAGGAGAATGTTTCACATGACCTCTGGTCCCAGCACTCTTGGTCACACTGCGGTACTTGCTCTGGGTTTCCTGTTCAGCTCTGTCTTGTCATGGAGGAGCTCCTGTGGGCTCTCAAGCCAAAAGCAGCATCCAGACTCGTTCACTGTCCATGGTGCCCAGCGTGTCTTAGAGGGATTTGCTGATGCTGACGGTGCTGGCACCTTGAACTTTCTCAAGGAGATGCAACTTGTAGGAAGATTTACCTTTTACTTCCCCCAGAGAAATACTGGAGTAAGAACCTGAGCACTGGACTGAAGAGCAATTTGAGAAGATATTTGCAGTGCGCAGCATCACCTCACTGTTCTCTTCCTGGCCCAATAGCCTCATACCAAATTTGTGGGCTCAGCTCTCTCTTTTCCAATCATCAGGTCCTTTTTGCCCCCAAAAGTGCTTCTGAGTCCTGTAGGCAAGTAACTGCTGACTTTTAAGTGCCCCTAGTTATTCATAGCAGATTTGCCCAATTGCATAGTGGGTAAAACTCACCCTGTATGTGGTGACACTCCTGATTCGGAGCTTCTGTGAGCTAGCTCTTCGGTTAGCAGGGCTTTGTAACATTGAGGTGGTTGCTGTCTCTTACGACTTTTGCTCTAACCACTTAAGAATACAAATCAGAAGGTTGTAATGAAAATCATAATAACTCTCACAATGGGAAATTGCTAACATTTATTAAGTTCTACTGTATGCCACACATTGTTCCATATAATATTTTACATTGGTTAACACATTTAATCTCACAATAACCCTTTAAGATAGGTGCAGTTAGGTGTGCCTGGGTGGCTTAGTCGGTTGAGTGTCCCACTTCAGCTTGGGCTTGATCTCATGGGTTCGTGAGTTCAAGCCCCACATGGGACTTGTTGCTGTTAGTGCAAAGCCTGCTTCAGATCCTCTGTCTCCCTCTCTCTCTGCCCCACCCCCCACTTGCTCTCTCTTTTTGAAAAAAAACAAAACAAAGCAAGATAGGTGTAAGAATTTCTCCCATTTTCCTGTGAGGACCTTGGGCATATAGAAGTTAAGTAATCTGCCAGAGGCCACACCAACTGAATTCAGAGCCTCAGCATCTGATGACTCATAAGAAAGGGAAAGGAAGTACAGTGAAATTTTGCCTATGTTATATATTGTTCTCTATTCCTAATTTCAAAAACAATCAACGGAATTAAAGAATATTTCTCTGACATTCAAAAGTAAGCCCCACCAAGGCAAGACCAACCTTTTTTCTTTCTCCATGGTGTCTCTGGCACCTAGTCTGTGCCTACTGCAAAACAGACAGAAGAATGAAAGGATCTAAAAAACTTGTAATTGGTTTTTCTTATGTGACCTTCATTTTTTTTTAATCTGCTCTTTCTAGTTTTTACGCTTGCTTTTACTTGCACTAAAGAATTACTGAAGTGTCTGGATTAGAGTAATTCAAAACTCCTAATCAGTAATTTGCAGTTTTCTGTTGCCTTTAATGTTAGTAGAAGAACTGGGACTGGGTTTGGTTTAAGAGAGTGTTTAACTTGCAGGATATCACTCTGAGGTGTGTGATAATGACCATACTTAAATACAGAGTCCATGTTTACATGGGTGAGCCACTGCTTCTGTGAGGACCTTTACTGTATACCATTTCATTAATTATTCCTGGCAATAAAAATAATTTCAAAAAATAATCCCTGGTTCTATGGGCCAAAGCTGACAAAACTGATAGTTACGTGTAACATGTTTTAGAAGCTGACTTGCTAAACTACCTGATGAGTAAACACATACATGGAAGACTTATGAGTATGTGGCTTCTCAATCAAACCATGGCTATGTGGTAGGACTGTATTTTAGTTTTGGTGTTTGTAGTTGTTGAAAGTTGATCTGATGACTAATCCTATAATTCTTCACATTTTCATATATTTGACCATCTTCAACTTCCTGGATCTGAGACATCATGGCTAACCATATTCATTAAAGGAGTAATCAAATAGCTTCATTTCACACTTTGTTTTCCTTTAAATGCTTTGATAGCATCCAGGAATTTAAAAACATCATTCATAAATTATTCTTATGATTGGACCTTGATCAATTCACTTAAACTTAGTGTGTGCCCTTTTCTCCATTTACAAGTGAAAGGATAGTCTTGACCCACTTTTCAGAGGAGCCAATAAAAAATGATTGAGCCTGCCTTATAGAGTATTTTAAATATATAATTGCTCTGTATATGGAAAAAACTAATCACAAATTTTTTAAAATGTTTAAAAACAGCTAGATGAAAAATCTGGAATGCATACAGGAATTACTAATTCTGTATAAGGCAGAAAAACATATTTTTGCCCATCAGCTTTACTAGTTCAAGTAAAGTCTATTTAATTATAAAAACCTACTTAATCAGCGACGGAGTCATTTCATTTCAGTGAGTGTCTAATTGTAGGGGAGCTCTGCAGCACAATCATGGCTTTCTGTTGTGCTCGGCTCAAGACCACCTTTAATGAAATGTGACAATGGAGCAGCTCCCTTGACTTTAATAAATAAATAAGTAGCTAGATGAATTTACCAGCTAGGGAGGGAAAGGAATAAATGGAGCTCTAAGTCCTATAAGAATAGTTTTTATCATTTAAAAACTTATGGATTATTTAAATTGTACTTCTCTAATTGCAATGGTTTATAACGTTTCATTTTGTTTAATAGCATTTGCTTTGATTGTATCATTATCATAGCACATTGCTCTACCATTCACCTTACAGTATCTTTCCAGTAATGTGAAGGATAATTGAAGCTGTGTGAATGTGTTTTCCTCTTCTGTCCCTAGAAAGAGGCCATAATAATCAGAATCTGGAGAAGTTTCATTTGTAGCAAACTTCTATTTCAAAGTCCCTTACCAACTTACATTTCAGGCTTATTTGTTAACAGTTTCATTTTCACATTCACTCATTCTGATTGCCTTCTCACAAAGTTTAATAATCACATTCTGTTTGGGCAGGATAAAGGTAAATTGTTCAATTTTTGTTCTTTTCGGATAGATCCACAGCATCGCAGAGAAAATGAGAATGATTTCAGTCTTCTCATATGCCACAGTTGTGGAGAAACCTCTGACATTACCACACAACATGGTCCTCCACCTCTGATTTCAGAGGGCATAAATAGGGGGCTCTTGCCCTCTCTTTTGCTTTGCATGGTCCTCTGGACCTAATGTCCATTTACGCAGCTTTCCTAGGTTGATTTGAGAGTGAACAAAAATGTCGTTGTAGCAGGTGTCAGGCAGGGGCTCAGAACCAATTGTGTGAATGTTCTGTTTTTCCTGTATCTTGAATCTTTTTGCTCAGTATTGTTTAGTGTGTGCATATGACAGAGTGGGAGGGTAGTGAGGGAGAGAGACGGAGAGAGGGAGAGAGAGGGAGAGGGAGAGAGAGAGAGGGAGACAGAGGGAGAGAGAGAGGGAGAGGGAGAGGGGGAGAGGGAGGGAGGGAGGGAGAGAGAGAGAGAGAGAGAGAGAGAGAGAGAGAGAGAGAGAATTTATCTACTTTACTAGTAGCATAATCACAAACAGATAAAATATCCTTCATCAATTCTCTGAGAGTAACTGCAGAGAAATGGTGTTGTGGCACCATGGAAAGAATATGTGCTTTGCAGTAAGAAACATCTATGGTTTAAATCCAGCTCTGGATTTACAGAAAATTAGCTTTTATTTGCTTTTCAAATTCATTAAAATCACCTGAATCTGTTTTCTTATCCATAAAATGGGAATATAACACAAACCTCATAGCATTATTGTATTAAGTAAAGTATGGAAACTATATGGAATATTATGTTTTCAAAAAATGTGTGTTCTCTTCTACTCCTTAGTACTCCACTGAGGTAGGTTAGCAAAGCTCAGAACCATGATAAACACTTGAAGCAGAACTATCAAAATATGAATTAAAAAAAGGAAGGTAAATCAATTACGCTAAACAAATGTCTTACGTCATTTATTGTGACTAATTGTAGTACTTACCTTTCAGATTCTTTGATGGATAAGGTGACAAGATAAACACAGTAGCGTATATGATTGCCAGTTTTTGAGAAAAGAAAATAAGACTCACCAACTTTTTTCTGCACTAACATTTTTAATATTAAATATTAATTACCTCTACTCTTATTCTGTATCTCAGATTTCATTAAAATTTTAATTAAAAGTTAATTACAAACTCAATGGAGAAGAGGGAGCACATCATCAAAAATGGATGGATATTTCTCTGCTACAGGCATGGCCACCTCTTTCTTAACAGGTAAAGGGACTCTTGTTAGAACATACTTGTGAGGTCTGAACTCGATTATTTTGTTGTAGAAATGGTGGAAAAGCTGACTAAGTGAAGCACCAGGAGATAATGGCTGCTACATATATTTTTTTCAGATCTGTGAATTCAGGAGGATGACTGGTATTTTGTTGCCTTAGTTTCTTCATTAGAGACTGCACCCACGTAGACCTTTTCCTGAGTTGTGCAGCTGTTTCCTCCTTGGTCCAAGGCCATAGCTCCATCAATACAACCCTCACCTCCACAGCATACACACATACTTCTTCCCAAAGCCCATTGCCCTCATTAGTCAGCAAGTTCTCACTTGAAAGAAATGTAAAGACTTGGTTTTTTAAAACACCCACAATCACTACTACAATGACTTTTAGCATAAAGGAAATGTGTGATGTTTCTAAATTCCTAACAGATATTAATCTTTGGGGTTTGCCAAAGACAAATTGGAATTCTTGGGAATTCTACAAATCGTAAATGATCCTTAAAATATTTCCAACATTGTACATAGTCTTTATGGATATATAAACAAATCATTACAAATACAAATGAAGTAAATTTAAATTTAGTAGCATTTATAAAGCACTTTAGCCTATAGTACATATTCAAACACAGATAAACACCAGTGAAGAATACTGGGTTATATTCAAATAAGGTAACATTCTGAATCCGAGTAAAATGAACATCACTCACTGTAGCATTATGTGCCAAAATTGCCAATGTAAGCATTTATTTTGCTTCTTAAACTTGTTATTTCTTAGGAGATAACTCATATAGGATTTGTTTAAAATGTACTATGCACACAAATTGATTAATATTTACTTTATTTTCAAGCATGGCTCACTGTTAGTAGCTAACAGGGCTATGAACACACACTTACAACATGACCATAGCCACGAACAATACTGCTGGAGTAGATAAGGAAATTCTCTCTTCCTGCTCCTGTTTGGTTCTCAGAAGTGTCAACCTCAACTTTTGAGTCTCCTGTCACTGTTTTCTGCTCCTGCTTTCCACTTGACTAGTAGATTCTTTTGAACCAGTGTGTTTCTATGTTGATTGTTACATTTTGGTTCTTACAAGAGAATTATACTTTTTCCTGTTTTCTCCATTTCTCAACTGATTTTTCTCCTGATTCCAAAGAAACATATAAATTACCCCAGAAATGTTGAGAAGCAATTCCTTATGGAAACACTAAAAAAATAGCCCCCCTTTTTAGGACAGTGGCTCTTAGTCTTGGTGGCATTTTACTTGGATGCTATTTTTATTTTATTTTATTTTATTTTTTATTTTTTTATTTTTTTTTAATTTTTTTTCAACGTTTATTTATTTTTGGGACAGAGAGAGACAGAGCATGAACGGGCGAGGGGCAGAGAGAGAGGGAGACACAGAATCGGAAACAGGCTCCAGGCTCCGAGCCATCAGCCCAGAGCCCGACGCGGGGCTCGAACTCACGGACCGCGAGATCGTGACCTGGCTGAAGTCGGACGCTTAACCGACTGCGCCACCCAGGCGCCCCAAGGATGCTATTTTTAAAACCCTGCACATGGGGCCCCAGAGAATTAATTTAATAGGGTATATTTTTTCAAATGCAGGCAATTCTGTTGTATAGCCAAGTTTGAGAACTTGTCTCTCAGGAACTACCAAATGGGTTACTCCTCATTCCATAATTCTATGCATACACTTGTAAGTATTTCTCATTATTTCATTAGGCGAATTTACTTTTGTTTGTGAAATTCTTGAGGGAAGATACATTTACGGTTTGAAAATTATTTTCGATCAGCAATTTTAGAACCTCAGAGGTTCTGTCTTAGATATTTTAGAAATGTATTAGATAAAATTACGTCTAAAAAATAGTGTGTAGGTCTCAAACCCCCTAGCTAACCTTCAGAAGTAAATGGGTACAAGAGAGATAAATTGAAGCCATAGTATTTAAGAGATTAATATATTAAATGTTAGTACCTTTATTAGTACATTTTGACAGTTACAGGTATTGAATTAATCTTATATTGTTTAGTTGTCAAAGAAATACACACAACTATTTAAAAATAAAGTTATGTAGGAATGCCAAGGGGGCTTAGTTGGTTAAGCATACAACTCTTGGTTTCTGCTCAGGTCATGATCTCACAGTTTTGTGAATTTGAGCCTCGTGTCAGGCTCTACGCTGACAGCTTGGAGCCTGCTTGGGATTTTCTCTCTTCTCCTCTCTCTCTGCCCCTCCCCGACTCGTGCTGCCTCTGTCAAAAATAAACAAACTTTTAAAAAATAAAATAAAAAGTTATGTAGAACTATTTGTGATGAAAACAAAGTTTACCTACTACAGTGTTCCTCTCCACAAGTATCCATTTTTAATTCTTTCAGCTCTTAGTCTGAGTTGTCATCTTAACATTTCTAAATATGATTACACTATTATTCCTTGATGAATTACTTTTTGACAGCTTCTATTTATTTTCTGCCATGATAGCAAGGATTTAGCTATCCAGTGTGCCCCATCAGTGCCTCCATCCTTTCATTAAATTATGTTATTATTTTTCAATCCTTTAGTGGCTACCTTTCTAATCTTAATTTATATATTTGCATCATTTTTTTTCTACATTAACTGTAAACTGTATCTCTTGACTCCATGTTTTGTAAGACGAGGGTATTAGTACCTGTGCCCTTCTCATCCACTCTCCCTCCTCTTCCAACTTCTGTCATTTTTACTTTTACAAAATCAAGGTTGATGAAAATGTATTCCATTATATAAAATACATATTTTCTGAATTTGGCCTGTAGATTAGTTTTAAATTTTGATAGCTAATATACATTTTCACATTATTCTGACTATATGAGAATAGTAAATTGAAAAGTCAATCAGGCTTTTGTACATTGAAATTCCCTGTTCCCATCTCTTCACTATTTTCCCTTGTATCCTAACACCATTTAAAAAATATTGTTTATATTACATATTCTTTCTTGACCCCCTTTCTGTGAGGCCACTATCCTTAACCACTAGCTGGTTTTCCTGCTCTAACAATCTAGACTGGCTCTTGACTCAAACTTATAATTTGGGACTTCCCTCTAGGTTAAGAGTCATTTTCTCTCATATTTTGAAAGCACTGCTGTACCACTTTCTAGCATCTAGTATTGATGATAAGTCTTCTGTTTCTCATTTTCCTTCATTTATGGGTAAATTTTACTCCCCCCAGAAGCTTTTTGAATTTTCTATCTTTGACACTCCAAAATTTCACAACAAAGTGTCCAGATACAGGTATTTTTCCATTTATCATGTTGAGCCCTCAGTCTACTCTATTAATCCTGAGATCATGTCCTTCAATTCTGAGAAATTCTCACGCATTTTTTCCTTTGATGATTTTCATATCTTTGTCTAATCTGGTCTTATCATCTGAACTCTAGTTGGTTAGATATTGGACCTCTTGGATGTTATACTGATGCACTCTTTATATCTTTTATACCTTCTTTAATTTTCTGTATTTGTTTTTTATTTTGGGGGTAATATTTTATTTTTTTTTTTTTTAAATTTTTTTTTCAACGTTTTTTATTTATTTTTGGGACAGAGAGAGACAGAGCATGAATCGGGGAGGGGCAGAGAGAGAGGGAGACACAGGATCGGAAGCAGGCTCCAGGCTCCGAGCCATCAGCCCAGAGCCTGACGCGGGGCTCGAACTCACGGACCGCGAGATCGTGACCTGGCTGAAGTCGGACGCTTAACCGACTGCGCCACCCAGGCGCCCCATTGGGGGTAATATTTTAATATTTTTATCTCTCAATGATTTTTATTAACTTTTAAAAAGATGCTATCTGTTTTTAATTTCAGGACACATTGGATTGCCCTCTCCTCCTGCCACAGTATCTATCATCTATCATCTTTATTTTTATATACACTAATTTATTTCTGAGGACATTATTTCCATTATTTTAATGCTCTCTTCTACTCCTTAAATTATGCCCAATTCCTCTAGAATAACATTTCTCTAACATTAGTTTCATGTTGCAGCTGGCCTCAAAATTTCATACTTTGCTGCCAATTCATATTTAAAAATAAAACAATATAAATTTCAGTTGAGGCTTTAAATTTTTTTTCTTTTTCTTGACATTTATTTATTTTTTGAGAGACAGAAAGGGGTACAGCGCAAGCGGGGGAAGGGCAGAGAGAGAGGGAGACACAGAATCCATGGGAACCTGACTGTGGGAGGTGGGTGGGTGGGGGGAGGGGGGCTCAAACTCACCAACTGTGAGATCATGACCTGAGTTGAGGTTGGACTCTTAACTGAGCCACCAAGGTGCCCCATGGGGCTTTTGATAAGTTTACTTTAGTGCAGCTGGGCAGGTATGTGACTGTTACAACTGTAAAAAAATGTCAGAATTTGAGCTATTATCTTCTGGTCTTGGGAAATCCTTTAGAGAAGAGACTTTTAATTTTTTGGTCCAAGGAATAGATATTTTGGTGCCAGATGATGATAGAAAGAGGTGGGATCCTGCCTTTTAATTAACACTCATTTTTTTTAACCCCCGTGTCTTATCTTTGTCTTGGTGTTTAGAAATTCCAACCTCCACTTCAGCCGTATCTTTTTCCAACCTTACTTTTCTGAGCAGTTGCTTCTTTTCCCTGCACCATCATTTTGTTGTACTACCTTCCCTTTGTGATTCCTTTTTTTGTTGTGGACAGTCTATACACTCAAATGCCCATATGGCTCAAGAAGGTAATTAAGTAAATGAAGAATGGTCCCTAAGAAATAACAATGGAGCTGGTATGCCCTGGGATTGCCACTACTCAGTTTTAGTTATTATGTTTTATTCCCTTATAATTAATTTAGTAAATTTTTCAGAGACAAAAATAATCAACACATATGGTTGGCTTGTCATCTTGACTCAGAGGTCCTCCCAGGTACTAAATGCTAAAAGAAACATTATTTTTGATTCGGGGGGTGTTAGGTCCTTTTACCTTCCTTCAGACTTCTCCATGCTACCTTAAATGAACATAGTTCTAGGCTAAACCATGTCCTTGCCATTTGCAGGCAACCTTAAGTCCTATTGAAAAGGAAATATTATATTTCCTATTCTAAAAATTTCAATGTGAGAGGCCCTGAGTAATATAAAAGGCAATAATTTTACCTTGGTTTTATATTACGATGGTAGCATGCAATATGTTTTTCTCTCATTTGGACCCTATATATAAATTTAGGGCTGAATATTGAGGCATAACTCAGAGAAAATGATTCTGCATGGGTGTAGGGTAATGTGGTTCATTTATATAGCTTTCTGACTCCATATCTTGATCCAAAGATAGGATTGAGTTTAATATATGACCTGTGAATTAGATGGACTACATATTCTCAGATGGTCACTTTTAATATCATTTCTCTTGCCAGGCCTTTAGATAATGCAACAAAAATTTAATGACCATATTCTTGGATAAGATCTTGAGTGTCTTGATTTTCTGATGCTGATTGAAAGCAGAATTATTGAGAATTATTTCCATTATGTGATGATGGTAGGGTTGACAACATATTGGATATTGAAAAAATGTAAATGTATTTTAGACTTCAAGAAGGCCTCTAAAGGGATGTTTGTAAAAGGCCAAAGGGTTAATTTGTCACACCCTTCTTGTTATATTGGCAAATTTATCAATTTTCAGAGTTAATGATGAAAAATGGCAGAATATGCCTACCCAAAATATGGTTCTAGAAGTTCAGGACACACCACCTCCAAATACTCTTTGGTATATTGACTGTTTTTAGCTGCAGGCTCTTGAAAAGCAGCACATACAGGGAGAGGCTGCCCCTGAGCTCCACTTTTCTGTCCAAAGACAGATCTTTTCATGGGAACTCAATTGTAATCAATCCCTCCCAGGGAGTTATATCATTCAGGGAGGATTGACTCATCACAGGACAGGAGAATAGAGGTGACATCACACCCAGACAAACTTGGTCACAGACGACCACACCTATTCTTCTAGGGGCTCATTTATCTTTCCTAAAAATCATTTACTATTCCCTCAGAGGCCTACATTCCCCCTCCACTTTCCCTATTAAGATGGTGTTTAAGCCTGAATTCTAAGCCACATCAAAGAGTTACTCATTTTTCCCCTGGAGATCTCCTATGTTTACATAAGGTATACATGATAATAAACTTCTGTTTGTTTCTCTCTTGTTAATCTGTCTTTTGTTATAAGGGACCCAGTGAAAATTTAGGAGGGTAGTAGGAAAATTATTTTTTCTCCCTAAAATGCCAAAGCATGACTTGGTGGTAGGGGCACTTAGGTCCCAATACTCTCCAAAGACTTCTCCATGCCTCCCAAATAAACATACAATCTGTATTAAAACCATGTGCCTTTCTCAAAAAGATAATTTTAAGACTTAGCAATAAACACACAATATAAAATGCGTCTGATTTCTTTTCTAAGTAGCTTCAAAGCAAGTTCCCAGCTTGTGTTCCCAATCTGATTTCTACTCTTGAGTCCCTCCTATTTAGAAAATTTGTTAATAGTATCATATTTTCAATCTTCTGAGCTACAGGGAATATGTGTTTTAAAATCTATAAAGTCATCTTAAAAGTTTTAATTTGAAAGGAAGCAAGAATATACAATGAGGAAAAGACAGTCCTTTCAAAATTGGTGCTGGGAAGACTGGATACCCACATGAAAAAGAATGAACCCAGACCACTTTCTTATAACTACACACAAACTTAAACTCAAAATGGATTAAAGACCTAAATGTGAGACATATAACCATAAAATTACTAGAAGACATAGGCAGTAATTTATTTGACATCCATTGTAGAAACATTCTTTTAGATATTACTCCTCAGGCAAGGGAAACAAAAACAAGAATAAGCTATTGGCACTACACCAAAACAAAAACAAAAACAAAACAAAACAAAACAAAAACATTTGCACAGCAAAGGAAACCATCAACAAAACAAAAACACAACCTACAGAATAGAAGAATGTATTTGCAAATGATATATCCAACAAGGGATTAATCTCCAAAATATATAAAGAAGAAATACAGCTCAATACACACGCACGAACAATCCAATCAACAATTGGCAGAGGACTTGAATCGACATTTTTCCAAAGGATACATACAGATGGCCAAGAGACACATGAAACAATGCTCAACATCATTAATCATCAAGGAAATGCAAATCAAAACCACGATCAATATCACCTTACACCTGTCAGGATAGAATCAAAAAGAGAAGAAATAACAAGTGTTCGTGTGGATGTGGAGAAAAAAGAACTCTTGTGCACTGTTGGCGGGAGTGCAGATCATGCAACCACTGTGGAAAACAGAATGGAGTTACTTTAAAAAAGAAAAAATATAAATACCATATGATCCAGTGATCCTACTTCTGGCTATCCACCAAAGAATACAAAAACATTAATTCAGAAAGATACATGCACCCTATGTTTATTGCAGCATTATTTACAATAGCCAAAATATGGAAGCAACCTAAGTTGTTCATCAATAGATGAATGGACACTTACTGTGATGAGCACTGAGTAATGTATGGAAATATTGAATCACTATATTATACACTTGAAACTAATATAACATTGTATATTAATTATACTTCAATAAAAAAATTAAAATTTTTAATTCAGTTAAGACTGGCTTGTTCAGATATTTAGAGCAAAGATGTTTTTAAGGTGTTTGCATTACCCTAACAATTCAATATGAACAGATGTGTCCATTAAGCTTGTCAGCTTCCCCTTTGAAAAGGAGAAAATCAAATCAAAGCTCAACAAACATGAAGTGCATGGTTTGCTGCTCAATAGATATAGATCTCTAAACAATTGATAAAGTTGTAGTGTTCTAAATTGATTGCTGAGATGGGTAGTGGTGCACACCACAACCTGTCTTTTCCTTGCCACACACTGCTTAACTGGTCACTCATAGCCATGTGCCCAGATCAATATCCCAACATATAAGGAAATATTGGAATGTTGCAAAGTGAAGCAATTTACAGGTAAGTTTAAGCTACTGAAAGTGAAAAACACCTCAAATAAAAAAGCCTACTAATATCTTAGACTCCCAAGTAAAATGTCCTAAAGAGATCCCATGTCCTTTTTAAGTTACAGACTAAGTAAATTTTTAGCCTCCTCTAGAAACTATCCAGAAGGGAAAAGTATCCACCTAACATATGCTTCTCTTTTGTTTTGCTGATATATCTTGACCTCCTTGCCTCATTTTACACAAGTGGAAGAGCTGACTTCTGCCATTTTTTTTTTTTTTTTTTGGTGAAAGAAAGTTATGGAGTCTAGTATCCAAATGTACATCCTGCAACTGAACATATTAGATGTGTAGAAAATTTTGTGGAGTACTTCAAAGGCTTCTCTAAGACTATACTATAAAGGCATATTGTATTAACTTAACTCTGCCCCAAATTTCCCTACACCAGAACCAAGGAGAGGAAAACTAATCTGCTTTTAAAATCCTTTTAAAATCTGCTTGGATACCGTGTGATTGCACATTTCCCAAATAGCCACAACAGTTTCTCCCATCTAGCATTCCTTTCTTTGATGCTCCTCCTATCAAGAGGTGGGTGTGTGTGTTTGCTCCCTTGACTGGGTGGACTTGTGACTACAACAGAGAAGATGTAGTGAAGCTAGTTGAAAGAAATGATACAGCTTCTGCTTAGTTGTCTTTTGGAACATACCCTCTTAGAGCGCAGTCATCATTCTAGAGGAAACCTAAGCAACTCCATGGAGGACCCCACTGGAAAGGAACTGATAGCCTGAACCTCTGACCAGGACTGAGTGGGTCATTGTGGAAGCTGCTACTCCAGTCTCAGCTGAGCCCTGCAGCCATGTGGTGCAGTGGTGGCCATCCCCACACAGCCCAGTACACACTGCAGATGTGTGAACAAAATAAATAATTGCCATGTGCTTTTGAATATTGGAGTGCTTTGTTGGGCAGTAAAGGATCGCTGTCTTGCAAGAAGACCCGGTTGACACCTTAATTGCCTCCATCGTGACCTCACTCTACTTTCTAACTGTTGAGTTCGCCTTTCCTTCCATCTTATCTCTTAACTCAGGCAAAAGACCCAGTGGGCAAAGCATCCCATGATGGGGACTGAGACTAATCACCACCCCCCAGCAGTAATGACTGCCCCATTATCAGCAAGACCCCATGTAACTCACCCCATGACAGTGATCAACCTGACCTTTACTGCCCAGCTGCATGGACCTGCCGACCTTTGTCACACTTTACTTACAGAAACCTAGTATTTTTAACACTTTGGAGACAGTTTTTGGGACACTAGGCCACTGTCTTCCCAGTGCTGGCCTAACTAAAATAAATTCCTTTCTTGTTTCACTGTGACTCATCTCTCTGCCTCTGGATTTACTAGCATCAAGTTCCCCACCCTGGTCTGTTTGAGATCTCTGGAACCCTGGTGCTGTTGTGACCCAGTTACAGTATTAGGCAATCATACCTAATCTTGTGGGGATGTAAATTTTGTAGGGTTTTCCTTTCCTGTGTAATAGGAGATGGCAAACTATAGTTTCCTGGCTAAATTATGTCCCATAACTAAGAATGGTTCATACTGTATGTATGTATGTATTTATTTATTTATTTATTTATATGTTTATTAGAGAGAGAGAGACAGCACGTGTGAATGAGTGGAGGAGGGGCAGAAAGAGAGGAAGAGGGAATCCCAAGCAGGCTCAGCGCTGAGCAGAGCACAGAGCCCAGGTTTCTACATTTTAAAGTGTTATTGAGGGACGCCTGGGTGGCTCAGTTGGTTAAGGATCAGACTCGTGGTTTCACATCACGTCATGATGTCATGGTTCATGAGAGATTGAGGTATGTCAGACTCTGCACTGACAGCACAAAGCCTGCTTGGGATTCTCTCTCTCCTTCTCTCTCTGCTCTGCCCCCACTCAGGCATGCATACTTTTACATGCTCTCTCTCTCTCTCTCAAAATAAATAAACTTAAAAAAAAGTGTTCTTGGAAAGAAAAACCACAAACAAAAATACAAAGAATATGTGACAGAGACTATAAGTGGCTTGCAAAGACTGAAATATTTATATCTGAGCTTTTATAGAAAAATTTTGCTGTTCTCTGCTCTAGGATAACCCATCTTCTCTCAGGTGCTTCATGTTAATTAGGGCTACTGGTTTTGTGCTGGAAGAAAAATTGGGCAAAAAGAGGAAATCTCAGAAATCTTTCTTGAAAGACTCTCCCCTGTCTTCCCACAACTAACTTACACTTCAAAAGCAGTTGTACATTTTAATGAGTATCCTCATGCAAACCTGTTGATTTCTCCATTAAGATACAGTAGACCATAGAGCAAGAAAATATATTTGGGGTGTCATATACATCAAAATAATAAATTATTGAGCAATGATTTTAGGAAAATATTTGCAAGCATTTGCTTGAGATCTGGAACTAGGCATACTACCCCTTTTCCTCTCCCTTTAAACACATATAGTTAGTATATCTATAATTTCTTATCAGAGGCTGAAATAATAGGAATTTTAGTGGAAGGATATTTGTATACATTTGTATTATGTATCATAATTATATGTCATAACTAAAGGTTTCTAAGATCAAAATTGAACTAAGAAATGTAAACACTTAAGATGAAAAAGTTAACATTTCTTTCTTAGATTCCTGAATTGATAGATTAAGAGACATTGTCAAAGTCAACTGCCAGCCCAGAACTGTATTAAGCAGCTGTGCTCTTCCATGAGCTCAATGTGCCACTAAAATCACAGGATCTGGCCAAAAAGTCATTTTCTCGTAGTCGCTCTTATATTGAACAGATATTTTCAGCATCTTTATAATTTCGGATTCAACAACCACTAATGTCCAAATTTTTATCAGTGCACTATGAGGAATAAGAGTATTTTAGTATAACAGTGTTTGGATGTAGACAGGAAAATGATGGCAGGTGGAATTTTGAACCTTGCGTACTCTTCTCCATTGGGGCTGGAAGGTGAGGAGCTGCCTGAGGACAAGTAGACGTGGCATAAATCTTTCTTAGCTGCCTTGTGAGGAGATGGATTCATACACATTGCATCTGTTTTGTGGGATTTTTTTTTAATTTGATAAACTGACTCATGTTTGAAAGCTAGAGTCTTGAATTGGTAAAATTTTTAATTAGAAATATCTTTGGCATTTTAACTGCTATCACTTTGCTGTTTGCAAATGAAATGTTTCAATGAAAAAATCATGAATATCAAAGAAATCATTTTCATAATTAGCATATCGTTAAGTACTAACTCACTGTCCTTTACCAGGGGTTTTGGTGATTTTAGAGAAAAGAGCATAACGCAGCTCTTACAGGGCTGCATTTAAGCCCTTGATAGGTTGGAAATTGCTGTGGAGCTTTAATTTTTGAAATATGTTTTCAGCACAAGGTAAAATTGATGTGATGGCATAAAGAAGCAAAACAAGTAACAACCTTTCAAAGAGATTCAACATAATTGTTACAAAGTAAAAAACCTTTTAGAACCCCCATACATTTCAGCAAGAATTGTGTTGTTTTCCATTATGGTTTTTATAGAGCTTCTGTAATATTGGTTCATAAAATGTGTGTCTGCAGAAATTATCTACGGAAGTTGGAGGGAGAAAGACCTGCCAGGGCATCTATTTCATTTACAAGCCATCAATAACTAATGCAAGACACGACAATAATGCAACATTAAGGTTATTCATTTAAACACAGGAGTCAGGAAATGCAAAAAACAAGGATCTCATAATAACATCAAACACCCACAGTGAACAGATAAAATATTTTTGATTGCTAATTATACTGTTAAGTGTTATACCTTAAAATGAAGCACATGAAATATGAACAAGCTAATGTTCCCTTGAGATACTTAACTTGCATTTCCTGGCTTTAATGTTTAAATTGGAAACTTTAAAAGTTTCATTGACATAAATTTTTGTTTTTCATTTCCTTTCATTTACTTCTTATTTTTGAAGAAAATGAAGAAAAATGTTCATTGATTACTGATGGTGTTGATGGTGTTAAGAGTTAGCCTCAGTCTCCATAGAGCTTTCTAAAGCGATTTTAAAATTGGACTTAACCAGAATGATGCCCACAGTCCTCAGGATGTGGCCATCCGTGTCTCCAGGCCTAGACCCGGTATTGTGGTTTCACCCTTTCATTTTAAACATGGAGCTGCCTTCTCTAAACAAATCGACTCTGTGCCACATATTTAGATTTCTAAATTTTATGAAGAACAGTTTGAAAGGGAATAGGGGGTAGTGATATATCTACATCTAATAAATTTTGATTTTAGGAAGGCTTTTTATGAGTATAGAGTCTCCCTTTCAAAATACTACTCTCAAGAATAATTAAAAGGGAGAGGAGAGGTAAAGACTTACAGACACAGAGCACAGCAGCAGGAAAAATCCCGGGGTCGTGAAATTAAACACTGAATATGAATTTAAAATGACGATAACAGAGAATTGATGATAGCAGAGACATCAATAGGGTAGAGAAAGGATGGATTCAGGAAGAAGATGACAACTTTTATTGATACTCTACTGCTTATGGCCAAAAGTCCAAATGCCTGACATGTAAACAAAATCCTCCGCAATTTACTTCTAGTTTACCTCTTGCGATGGGCAAAATCATGAATCCTGAAACACACTCATGGCCTATCCTCAGAGCCTGCAAAAAAGTATTTTGTAGTGTGATTAAGTTAAAGATCTTGAGATGGAGAGATTATCCCGTAATATCCTAGTGGGTCCTTACAAGGGACAGAGGGAGGCAGGACAGTCCAAGAAGAAGACAAACAGTGGAGGCAGAGGTCTGAGTTATGTGATTATTGTCTTTGAAGATGGCAAGTTGTCATAGGCCAAGGAATGACAGCGGCCTCTAGGGGCCAGGAGAGAAAGGAATGGATTCTCTCCAGAGGCTCCATGAAGGAAGGCAGACCTACCAGCACCTTGATTTTTAGCCCCGTAAGACCCATTTTGGACATCTGGTCTCTAGAACTGCAAGATAATATATTTGTGTTGTTTTAAACCACTCATTTTATGGTAATTTGTTACAATAGCCATAAGGAAACTAATATACCTCTACACACTCATAATGATAACATTCATTACCTTACTGTGTCTCAAAGATGCTATCTACTATAAGACATAAAACTAATTTCATGAAACTTGGAGGTGGGTACAAAATATAACCATTTATTTTATCAGTTAACAGTAGATTATCTCAACACAATTATATATTTTTATCTTTTTTAATATGACACGTGAACTCGGAGCTCAAGTTTTCCTTACAGTCAGAATCAAATGATTCTTCTGATTTTCTTTAGGCTATTGGAAGTTGTGTAGTTTCATCTTGGCATGTCGCTTTTCATAACTCATGTTCAGTTTCTTTAGAGAGAGACATTACCGTTTCAAGGTGTTTTGTTTGCATTTGCTTCTTGTTAATTCATGGTTCCATTTTTTTTCTTAATTGAATTACATGTTGTTGGAAGTTTAATAGCTTCTCTTAAAAACCTAGTAGAAGCATTTGTCAGGCAGATGTTGGCGCTCCAGTGATAGTCCTTCACGATGTATGAATCAGCCTGCTATGCTTCGCTACCTTTAAAAGTCTTATGATTTATTCTGAAACACTGGCAATGTCTTCTGTCTCTAATTGCATTACCTGAATGCGACAGACAGTCTTCTGCATATTCAAGCTGCCTTATAGCCCTTTTTTGAAGACATTTAAGTGACAATTAGAGATCCATATTTTAGTGAAAATTAAATTGCATGTGATGCTACCAGTGCAAAGAACTCAAACAAGTCCATGAACAAACATCTTTTAGGTGCCTAGTTTCTTCTATTCAGGAAATAAAACAACTGGGTTGCATCTTACTCCTCTGCCTTTTAGATGAAAAGATTACTTCATATTGACTACATGACACATCTTGATTTTTAGAGACCTCAAACTAGAAAAACTTGAACTTTTGGGATCCAGGAAATAAGATAATAATATGAATAATAGCTAATACAACACTGTCCAGATGAGGAAACTGAGGGTGGGGATGAGAAATAATTTCCCCAAGATCACTAGTTGAACAGAAGTAGCATTCCGATGCAGTAGTGCTGGTTATTTCTCTAAAGCCTGGGCATTGAACCACTGCACCCTGTTATCCCATATCTTGTTTCCACAACCATTGAACTTCTTGGTGATCCATGCACATGCTGTTCTCATTCCAGGATTTGAGTGGTTGGGCGTATGCTCATCAGTCCTCCATCTGGCAACCTCTCTAAACAGAATGGTAAAGGAAAATGCTCTAGACTCAAGTGACTACAGTCTTGCCTCCCCTACCTACAAGTTGAGCCCTTGTGGCCTCACTGTTAAGAACTGAGAACAAACTGAGGGTTGGGGGGGGGGTGGGAGGGAGGGAAGGGTGGGTGATGGGTATTGAAGAGGGCACCTTTTGGGATGAGCACTGGGTGTTGTATGGAAACCAATTTGACAATAAATTTCATATATAAAATAAAAAAATAATAATAAAAAATAAAATAAAATGCAGATTACTTCATTCATATCCCATGGATTTGCAGTAAGGATTAAGTAAAATAATACAGGTAAGAGTTTAGCAACAGTAACCGCCACATAAGAAATTATACTTAATGAGGGCAGCCGGGTGGGCTCAGTTGGTTAAGCATCTGACTCAGCTCAGGTCATGATCTTGCAGTTTGTGGGTTTGAGCCCCGTGTTGGGCTCTGTGCTGACAGCTCAGAGCTTGGAGCCTACTTTGGATCCTGTGTCTCCCTTTCTTTCTGCCTCTCCCCAGCTCATGCTCTATCTCTCTCAAAGATGAATAAACATTAAAAAATTAAAAAAAAAAGAAATTATACTTAATGAGAAAAGGAGAAGAGGAAGAAAATAGGAATGATACATATATTACTTTCTTTCCAACAACTTCTACTACTTCTCACAGTGTATTTTTCATACCATTCAATTCAATTAATAGAAAACAATGTTTGACTATCAACTCTGTGCATGCCCAGTCCTAGTTTTATCATCATCAAAAGAATTAATGGTGTTGCAAGAAGTGTAAGGATGCTGTGTAATGTAGACAGCTCCTACATGGTGTCAAAGAGAAACAGAGTTAGACACTAGGTAAATGTGGTAAAAATAGAGTTTATTCAGTATTATCAAAATAGGGAAAAGAGTCTTCAGTATGGAACTGCTTTCAACTTCTAATATAACAAGGACAAGTGAGGATTTTATAGCCAAGGAGCAGAGTGAGGGGATTCATAGATGGAGAATTTCTAAGACGAAACATTATGGTAGATGGATTCTTGCTAAACCAACTTAAGATTCTCGCTGAAGGCAACATGATCAGACATCAAATTAGAGGATGAAGAACTTGGTTAGGTATCAAGTGTGATCAGATAAGGTATGGGGATGACTTAGCAGAATTCTTGCTAAAAATGGGTTTGGCAAGGATTGACATGGAAGGTCAGGGTCAAGGCCTTGGTGAGAAGAAGGTTCAGAAGGGCCAATTTACAGTATGGTCAAGGAGAGAGTTTTTGTCAGTGGAAATCAATGGCAAATTGTGAGGGAAAGACCTCTTGACCTGTTCATTATCTCTTTTCTTTCACTGCTTTAGATACTGTAATATTTAATGGCAGACCTTCATTGGGTAGACTTATACTGGCTCTGTTTTTGCAAGTGAGTGTTGCTTGGCAAAGGAAGGTTGACAGGAGAGAGACTCTCCAATTAATGTATCAGTTAGTCTTACCGTGATACTCAAAAACAGTCTAGGTATTTTTGCCACTGGGTAGGAGAACTCTGATGAGGTATTTGAAGGATTAAAGTCTCTAATTTTTTAAATATCTTTTTTAAATGTGTATTTATTTTTGAGAGAGGGATGGGGCAGAGAGAGAGATACACAGAGAGTCTGAAGCAAGCTCCAGCTTCCGCCAAGCTGTCAGCACAGAGCACGACACGGGGCTCAAACTCATGGACCACAAGATCATGACCTGAGCTGAAGTCGGACGCTTAATTGACTAAGCCACCCAGGTGCCCCAAAGTCTCTAATCTTTTAAAACATGGATATTTGGTCATTGCTATGTAGGTCCCTTTTATCCTGTCCCAACTGGTACATCTCTAAGTCTGGAGAGGCACAAATGCAGTGTGCTCATGTGAGTTACTACTCCTTATAGTTGAGTGACTCTGGAGGATGACATTATCCATTACCTGTTCTGAGTATGACCTCCCTCACATTTCCCTGATCTGAATATGCACTGTATCTCAATGAAATTTTTAGCAACTTCTTACTAAAGAATCTTAAGTGACGTGGTGCTTTATTTTCATAGGGTAGGCTGTTCCCTTCATTAATCACCATGGCTTTTAAATTCTCACATTTACTGAGTACAATACTTCCTCTGAGGTAATTGTAAAAACCTTTACTTGTTCTAAAGATATAGTAAACTAAATGATAATTTCTCTTTAGAAGCATTTTTCTGCACAGTTAAGTTAATGGTGACAGATTACTTTCACCCTTGAGATGAATGTGTGTGTGAATGCACACACACAAACTCCATAGATACATATACATATAGATTCAGTAGGAGCAGAGAAAGGAAAAGTTTAATGCCATTTAAATAAAAGCTTTAATTTTAGAAGAAAATTGGAAATTAGGGAAAAGCTCAAAGAAGGGAAAATTTTAGAACTTGGGAGAAACCCTTATTTTCTCTATTCTCTGACCTTTGGCATATTATTTATTTAGTGGGTTTCAGTGAGCTTTAATATTTAGAAAAGGTCACAGGAATAGCCAGATTCATGTGCTGTATTTGAATAATGTAGGCAGCAGGGGTCTAGAGAATTAGTGTCCTCAGACTAGAAAGCCTGATATTCTAGCCCAGTCTCATTTCTGCCCCTGATTTGTTGTTTGACCTGAGGTGAGTCATTCTCTTCTTTGTCTGTCAATGGTGATAATGAGATCTCTTCTTTCCTTTTCTAAAGTAGATGTTGTGAAGAATGCAATAATCTCCTACCTGGCCTTTCCCCTTTATAGACTACCTCCTAAAACTAACTAGATGCTACCTTCCTAAAGCACTGCTTTGCATCCCAGCCTCGTGTTCAAAATTCCTTATGTCTTCCCCATGGCAATTGCTTCCCATCTCCAATGTGCTATACATTGTCCTGTGTACTTTTAATATTAACTTTTCATCTTCATACCATCAGAGCATAGCTATTTATGTTCATATGCTCTTAAATATAAAGAAAATAGTATCTTTAAAAATGCAAGTATGAAAGCAGGTCTGTTGGATTCTTGGTTTTTGCTCCTTCCACATGCATACTCAAGTGGTTGCTGCTTAGCTCATACCTTCACATGTGGGTGTGCGCGCGCACACACACACACACACACACACACACACACACACACACACTCTTTTATTTAGAACTTTGTATCTATGCCCCACCTGCTTTCCAAAAAGAGGCAAGGTGGAACAATAAGTTTGAAGTTTACAACAATACCACTACATTAAAAATAAAGAAAAATAAGAGCTATGACAAGGAAGAAGAAACGGGCATCTTATCTCTGGAATGTTTCCCAAAACCATTTACTGCATTTGCACTGCTACCACTCAAAATCTCTTGCACGGTCTATTGCAATGGCCACCTATCCTGTACTCCACTCTGCTGTTACCCCAACACAATTCATCTTCCATACTGAGGGTAGAGTGACCATTTTAAAATAAAAACCTAGGGTTGCCTGGTTGGTTGGCTCAGTGAGTTGAGCAGCTGACTCCTGAATTCAGCTCTGGTCACAATCCCAGGGTCATGGGATCAAACCCTGTGTTGAAGCAGACATGGAGACTGCTTAAGATTCTCCTTAAGATTCTCTCTCTGTCCCTTTGCCCCTCTCCCCTGCTTGCACTCTCTCTCTGTTCCTAAAAAAAAATAAATATATAAAATAAAAATAAAAATAAAAATGTTTAAAATACTAACCTGGGCATTTGCTTAAGATATTCTACTGCTTCCCATTAGATTTAAGGCACAATGTCACTCTCTACCATGACCTTCAGGCTGTACGTGATCTACTTCACGCTCAGATCTCAATCCTTATCTTCTCCCCTTCCTCATCATCTCACTTCAGTCATTGGTAGCCTTCTTAGAACAGTACATCTGGCCTGAGGTGTTTTGCTTTAGTTGTCACCCAGACCTGGCACATTTTAATGCTAGAGCTTTGTGTGAGTAGCCAGCCTCTCTTCATTTGGGTATCAGGTTTTGGTTTGCTAGTTCCAGGTCAGTGTATGTAGGCATACTCATACTGTGCCTTTTTTTTTTCTTTAAGACTTAATGTTTATTTATTTTTGAGAGAGAGAGAGAGGTAGAGTGTGAGCAGGGTATGGGCAGAAAGAGGGAGACAGAGGATCCGAAGCAGGCTCTGTGAGGAGTGTGAATTCTGATACGGAGCTTGAACTGATGATCTTGAGATTATGACCTGAGCGGAAATCAAGAATCAGCTGCTTAACTGACTGAGCCACCCAGGAGCCCCATACTGTGTGTGTGTTTTTTTTTTTAAGGGATTCATAGTATTTATCATGTGGAGGCACTTTAATTTAGCTAACCTTTCCCTGCCAATATGCATCATGTCCCTTCCCAGTCTTTCACAATTACAAAAAAGAAACAAAACCTGCAATATGAATGATTACATATACATATCAACACACTGAAAAAAGATTATTTATACAAATAATTGCCTGAATTGGAATTACTTTATCAAAGGATATGGTATTATTATTTTTTCTGGTATATTTTTGCCAAGCCAGAGAGTTTAATTTTATTTATTTTTTCAGCTTTATTGAGGTAAAATTGACAGATAAAAATTGTATACACAAAGGTATATGATGTGATGGTTCGATATATATATGTATGTATATATATGTATATATATATACACACATATATACACATATACACACACACATATATTATGAAACAATCACCTCAGTCAAGTTAATTAACACATCCATCACCTCACATAGTTACCTTTTTTTTAGTGTGTTAAAAACAGTTAAGATCTACTCTTATAGCACATTTCAAGTATATAATACAGTATTATTAACTACAGTCACCATGCTGTACATTAGGTCTCCAAAACTTATTCATCTTATAACTTAAGGTCTGTACCCTTTGACCAACAACTCCTCAGTTTTTTCACCCTTCAGCTCCTTGGTAGTCACTGTTCTACTCAGAGAGTTTAATATTAAAGCATAACTCAGTGAAGGTAGTCATGACATATAGCTTTATAAAGCTCTAACTTGATCCAAGGATAGAGCTTAGAAGCCTTCAGGAGTGGATGTCTTAAATGGTTTTCCTTGATGTGCACTTTTCTCAGCAGGTTTTTAGATATGAATTTTTTTTTTCCTGAACACAGCCTCCTGCATTCCCTATTGCTAACCAGGGGATGAGCCACAGGCTTATAATACTGGAATAAAAACAGGAGTTGACTTCCTGCTATGCACACTGAAAAGCCTGAGATGTGTTGTTCCCCCCCACCCCCCCCAGACCTGGCTTCGCTATAAGGATGAATCAGGGGGCCCCCTGCTTCTGAAAACCCATCTGCTATTTCTCCATGTTCTGAAAGGCTAGCACCAAGGTCACCTCCTCCAGAAGTTTCCCCTGACTATATGACAGAATGCAATCTTTCCATTACTTCTCTCTGTCCACACTTAACTGGCCACACTATTCACTTGGTCCTAAAAATGCTGTACTCTCTCTATCATTTATTATTTATCTTTTTTATATGTCTTTCTTGGTGTGTGTGGAGCTCAAGGGCAGACATGTTGCAACACCCCTGTTCTTATCTCTCAACCTAATTTAGCAGCTCATACCTACGAATATAAACATAAGGGGTGCCTACGCTGTTCAGGTGGTTAAGGGTGTAATGCTGGATTTCGGCTCAGGTCATGATCTCACATTTCTTGAGATCGATCCGCATGTTGGGCTCTGTGCTGACAGCATGGAGCCTGCATGGGATTCTCTCTCCCTCTCTCTGCTCCTCCCCAGCTCGTGTGCATTATCTCTCTCTCACAAAATAAATAAACATTTAAAAAAAAGTAAGAATGATGAGACTGGTTGTCCTCTCTGCTGGTAGGATGTGGACCCTCCCCACTCTTTGAACCAGTCCCTCTTTTGCCTATGATAGTCCAGCAGGAGATTACTGATCCCAAGCAGGAGCTGATCTCAGGTGTGGGATACTTTTCTTCCTACATGGATCTCATACCAGGAAGAGCCTGTGACCTTGACATCATTAGCTGTTTTCTAACCAACCGAACCCATTACTAAACATTTTTTAGGGCAAAATTTCCATTACATTTCATTGTTAAGCTGACTCTAAGAAGAAAACAAACTATAGCCCTGGAGGAAAAAAGCATCAAAAAGTTGCTAGTGAGAGAAAATTGGGGTTATATGGTCAGTCTGCATGCCATGTCAGCTATGCTACACTTCCTCTGTAATGAGCTATGCAGTGATCCATATATATGTATATATATGATCTATATATATAGATCTCAAAAGACTGCTGAAATCAAATTTCTAGATGCAGTTATTATTGATGTTTTTATGTCCCCGCATAGTAACATTTGACAGGCCTGCACAATTTTGCGATTTTGCTGGGGCAAAGCTAAGTGTCTCTGTGACATGAGGAAGCTTATGTTCTGATTTTTTTCTGAATGTTTTGCATATTATGGGCACTCGCTCCATTTGATTGACAGATTATCTTCACATAATAAATTAAAAAGGCTGTAGGCACTTCTTTTGTCTTGTTCCTAGGAAGAGAGCTTTGACGCATTAACTATGTCTATTGCTCTTTGAATGAGGTACTGGGGATCTAGGTGCCATGAGTCACGACAGGACCAGAGCCAGATGTTTTTGCCTAAATTTTTACCTATTAAGTTTGTCCTTTGATGCCAACATCTAGTGACTTGCTACTCTTTGTTATGAAAGGAAAACTGTTGTGTACATGGTTAGTACAGATTTGACGTAGTCCCTTGTTTAAGAGCAGTTGGAGGGCACCTGGGTGGCTCAGTCAGTTAAGCAGCCAACTTCAGCTCAGGTCATGATCTCACAGTTTGTGAGTTCGAGCCCCACATTGGGCTCTGTGCTAACAGCTTGGAGCCTGAAGCCTGCTTTGGATTCTGTGTCTCCCTCTTTCTGTTCTTCCCCCACTTGCACTCTGTCTCTGTCTCTGTCTCTCAAAAATAAATAAAGATTAAAAAAAAAAAGAGCAGTTGGGATTATTTGAGTTCTCACATTGTTGCTATTCAAAATTTGACACACAAGCTGTAGTAAAGGGGTGACAAAAAGTGAAGGTAAAAATAATAAGAAGTAATTATTTGGGTAATTTAGGCTCCATAAACCTTTTTGTCTCATTTTAGGTTTTGAAGTTTAGAGCTTTTGAAAACAATTTTAACCAAACTTAACAAACGAAAGTTATCCCTATAATAAATGTGTTATAGACAAAGACAATTTTTTCCCTAGAGATTTGATCGCTTCTCTTAGCAGCTCTTAAACCAATTGTCCTTTTAAATGTAGAAAGTATTATATATAATTTTTTAAAGCCTCAATATATTGTGGCATTTCTTGGCCCACAATAACTCCAAAAATGCTTTCTAGTGACCTTAATTTTTAAAATCTTTACAAATGTTCTTTTTTTGTTGTTGTTTAAGTATTTAGTGTTTTTCTTTATTTATGTGCTTGAAGCACATTATAAAATTCTTTTACTAACTTAAGTATCTCTCTTCTATCATTCATTCATTCAATAGACATTTATTGAACACTTATCCTTTCTTGTATAATATGAAAACATGCCTGCATTAAAGCAGTTTTATTTTTGCTTGCAATGATACCAATGTGTGACCATCAAGTAAACATTTTTAGAAAGACTTCAATATCTATGTTTTGGTACTTTAAATGAGACGCTGTGTGATGCTACAAATACTGTGTGATGCTACAAATACATACCAGTATTTTAAATCTGAGAATGTTGGAAATAGTAGAGTAAATAAAGACTAAGTCAGTGGTGAGGGGACTTTGATAAATCTAAATGTACTCAGTCCATTGAAGTTAGTGTAAGGAAATACATACAACCTGCAGACCACTAAGGCCCTAACTATGTAGAGTTGTTCATTTAGTATCCCTGACTTGCTGAGGCAATATAATAATATTTAATGATTATTAACAGGCTTCTTTAATTTCTTATCTTTACTTAAGCAAAGATCCAGAAATTAAAAAATATCAAGCTATTTCCTTCAATGATATGATATCTTCCACCTGCATTGTTAAATGTCAAACACGTGAGTGGATTTTGATCATGATCCACATAGTGATAAAGGTGGTTGTGGGTTGGTGATAAAACTTAAACAATTAGCATTTTTAAGGTTTTATTATGAGATGCTTCAAAACATACACAAATAAAATAGAATAGTGTAATGAACTCCTATGAACCCATCTTCCAGCTTAAAAAGTCATCAGTATTCAGCCTTTCTTATTTATTTTTACTTTCATCCACTCCCCAAACTTACTTGATCATTATTGTTATTTACAGGTGTGTGTGTGTGTGTGTGTGTGTGTGTGTGTGTGTGTGTATGAGAGAGAGAGAGAGAGAGAGAGAGAGAGAGAGAGAGAGAGAGAGAGAAGTTAAACATATTGAAATGCACAGATCTTAGCTGTACAATTTTCACAAGTACTCCCATGTTACTCCACCTATACCACAATTGGCAGTGGATTTAATAGTTATTATCAAGGATGCTATAAAGTTTGTAAGTATTCACATGGAAGAGAGGGAAATTCTCCCTCTATCTACAACCTGACGCTCAGGCCTGTAGTTGGGTCTTATACATGTGCTGGAATGACATTAAATGGATAAGCTTTTGCTTTCAAGCTAATAACTCTTGAACATTATTTTCAATTATAGACTCTGAAATATCCTCCCCTCATGCCTCTTCAAGGTTTAAGGAAGAGGAGACAGCTATCATGAATTAGAGGAGAGAGAAGGAAGAAGAATCTCCAAATCTCATGTTAATCCTCAACATCTTTCCTTGGTTAGAAAACTGGAATGAATTGAAGTCAAATGATCTATCTTAGGTTTTTATGGAAATGAGACAATATTTGTTTTTTCTTGATCTGTAATTACTTGTTTTTGAATTATAACTTAGTAGCTTCATCATACCCTTAGATTTCTATAGCCTCCAGGATGTTGATAAAATGTTAGTGTATCCAGGTATGTCTTAACTATGGCTGTTGAAGTTGCACAGTATGGTTGAGTGGAGGCTGAGACATAGTAGAATATCTGGGGTGTTCTGGGGGCTTTGAGGCACAGGCAGTGTGGCTTAAAAAAGTTCTATTTTGCCTACATTTCCTCTTTCTAGCTTTGCTCAGTCCAACCAGTTCAAAATACAGATCACTACTGATAAATAAGCCTTTAATTCTATGGCTCAAAGATACTCATAATATTTCTTTCCCCTGTTGGCATTGAAAGTCACAAACCAACACGGAGATATTTTTTAAATGAAGTCAGATTTTTTCACTTCTTGCCAAGATATTGTTGCTTATTCACAGTCAGTGGCTATTTGCAAGGCTGATCATAATTCTGCAGAAAACTGCCTGTATTCCGGTGTCACTCTTGAATAATCAAAATTCAGAGCTTCAATAAGGGTGCTCCTCATTTACAAGGTTAATTCTTCCAATAATGATGTCTACACTCTTACACACATTTCAGAACTGAGAATTTATTGCACAGGGCACAAACTCATTGGATATGCAGTGTAAATAACCTTATTAAGAATGCAGGGAGAGAATATACATTACTGTTCTGTTGGGTCAGAAGGGTAAACACAACAAGAAAATGAGGCATTTACCACTAAGTAGTCCGACTGATTTATTTTACTGTGCCTTTTGCATTTTGAGCCTTTCGAAGCGCAGGCTGCCTGAGTGCTCTGCCCTCATACAGGCATTCATGTAAAAAATACTAAATTCTAGAGGGCGTGGGAACTGTCCCAGAGAACAACACCAGGGACTATGTGTTAACTGAAGTCAGAATTGATAACAACGTTTCAGGTCAGTGTGAGTTAGTAGTAAATCTGCTTTTGCTTTTGTGCTCCAGGTGTTTCTGTTAGGATTTGATAAAACATATGATGGAGAATTTTTCCCTGCCAGTATAAACAAAACTCAATTGATCTAGATCTAAGCAGTGACACAGCTCTAAGTAGAGACCAGAGCCAAGCAGAACAGGATATACTGACCCTTCAGCTATCTCCTATATATGGTCTGTATTTCTAGTTCAACTCTAAGTGCTTTTTGATAGAAGAAAGTTGCTGCTGTCTACTTCTTTTCTGCCTAAGAGATAGTATCCAGTATAGGATGTCAGTGGGAAGAACGCTGTCAGCCAAGTTCTTCAGTGACATGAGGTCACATTTTATATAACACAAAACATCGTATCAAAGCTACAGTATCCTCAGGGCCCTCCTTCCAAGGCCACTTAGCTTAGTAGTGTATGCTTTTTCTAGTCCTGAAGTAAGGAAATATTTTTAGGAAGACATCAGTCAGTGTCTTTCAAACTTGTAACACTTGCTATAGTATTTCTTTACCTAACGGTGATAATGATTATAGAATACTATTTATTACTAGAGATTATTACTGTGTTATAAACACTGTAAGCTTGAGTGGACTCATAATAAAAGAATTTGGCTTTATGTTGATCCCAGACTAAGAAACCTACTGAGTGCATTATATAATTTGTACATTTCTCTAGAAAAAATAACTTATTGAGACTTATTCACCATTCTCATTCTCTGAGTTTCAGGGAGAGGATGGAGTATCTCCCTTTCTTTTATCCGGCTATCTGAGGTTCCTTTTTGGCTTACCTTGTTTTATTCATACTTGTCTAAGGAGAAAGATGGTTTCTCAATTTTTATTGTTCCAAATTCCTTCCTCCTGGAAGCAGAAATTTTAATTACTTAAAAGGTAAATTAAATCAGATAGCCATGTTGACCATGAGTAGCAGGAAGCACAGAAAGATAGCTAACAGAAGACTAAGGGTCATGTGGTGAAAGGAGCAGGAACCTGAAATTTTGGAGGAACAAGCACACATCTTTCAGGGGTTTATGGAGTAAAATCAATAAAGGCAAAATATGTCAAATAAAGCCTGAAGAAATTTTCATCAGTGTGTCACCTCCTTATTCATTGGAGGACAAGTAATATGATCCACCCTATATGGCTTTGTGGTGCTATATAATGTTTTAAACTTTTACTGATGTGTCCCATCAAGTCAGCTTCCACTAGACCCCTTTTGGGATATATTCCTTAAAAGTATAAACTATTGGTGAAATGAAATTTCTCTTTCTTTGTCTTGTTCGACTCTTCTAAAGGAGGTACAGGTCGGGAGAGAGAAGGGGTGGGCTCTATTCCTTGCCCTGGTGCTAACCAGCTGGTGGTGACATTGAGTATTTAGCCCCTTGGGGCCTTGGTTTTCTCTGTGTCAGATGAAAGGGTTGGGCTACATAATTTAAGATTCTTTCCATCTTTAAAATTCTTTCTCTACATATTTAAAAACATTTTAATCTTCATTGATTATATAATACCTACTAATGATGATCTATTGTACTCTCACCTTGAAAATACTAGAACTGAGTCCAAGAAATGTAAGTCTTTGTCTTCGCTATAAAGAACAAGCTGATGTTTACAGAGGGGAGGTGGGGGGAGGAGGTTACATAGGTGATGGAGATTAAGGAATGCACTTTTTGTGATGAGCACTAGGTTCTGTATGGAAGTGTTGAATCACTAAATTGTATACATCTGAAACTAATATTACACTTTATGTTAAATAAAAACAAAAAGAAAAAGAAAGAAAAGAAAAAAGAAAAAAAAAAAGAAATAGTTGAGGCAAATTAAGCTAGAGCCAGGACCAGAATAGGAGAATAGGAGACTGTTTACTGCTTTAGGAAGGGCCAGGTTCCTGGGCGTGTGAACAGGGCATTCATAAAGGGTCCCATGCTTAAGGTTTGATACAATGTGGTCATCTTGAAATTCTTAATAGTTTTATCTTTAAATTTGTTTTCTGTAGTCAAAACTCATCCTGATGGGATGATGGAGGTATTCACTGATGTGTTGGATCTTCTACTCACATAGGGTTCTGCCTCCTGTCACCTCCTTATTTCCTCTGATTGCATGCCCGGCCACTTCCTAGCCTCCACCCAGTGACTTCTGCTGCCTTTTGTTCACAGCATGGGCTTAGGAATGGGTGTGGACAGGACATTTGTGAAGGTCTGCACTTGCCCGGGCAGGTATCCTCATTCCCAAGGAAGCAGTACCTTCAATGCAAATAAAAATTACCAGGATAGTTTGAGAGACTATAGAAGAACAGAAAAAGCTTTTCCCCTGCTTTTGAACAAGGGGTCAATGTTTTCATTTTGCACTGAGCCCTGCAAATTGTCTGGCCTTCACCTCAGTCCTTCATAAACATATTCTTTGCAAGGATTAGGAATTAGCAAGAGCATCACCCTTTCAATATTATTTTGTATACAGCATAATAACAAAAGTATATAATGTATAATATAGTGATATTTTTAGTGTCATCATTGCTCCAAATCTTATTTCTCGTTTTTGTACATTTAAGAATTTGATTTTTTATTTCTAAGTATTAGCCTCTGGAGGACTAGTTCATGTCTACCAAACTATAAGAGCCTCATGAATTAATTTATTTTGAATTGATAAATGGTTGGAAATACTGATACTGGGGTATCAACCCATCCTCTTCTCAGGTGAAATGCTATTTGGGAAATCAGATGATTTTCAGAAAACCCAGAGGAAAGGTATTTAGATATATTTAGAAATAATGTTAATAGATTGGTATGTACCCTTCTTTACTGTAGGAATATATGTGCTGAAAAGACTTGAGGCTCGTACTGTCAATCAGGGTACTCTGTTCTATGGATTATGCTAGGGACACAACTACACAATATTAAATCCCTAATTCTTGCTTACCCAAATGTTACCCTTCCAAAGGCATTGGGTGTTACAACGTCCAATCCCATTTGGAGGAGCTTTAATAATTATATTTACCCAATATTTATTTATTTTTAATTTTTTTAATGTTTACTTATTTTTGAGAGAGAGAACAGAACAGAGAATGAGTGGGAGAGAGGCAGAGAGAGGAGACACAGAATCCGAAGCAGGCTCCAGACTCCCATCTGTCAGCACAGAGCCCAACAGAGGGCTTGAACTCACGAACCATGAGGTCATGACCCCAGCAGAAGCTGGATGCTTAACCAACTGAGCCACCCAGGCACCCCATTTACCCAATATTTATGATGTCAGTATATTTGTTTTATTTCTACAATGAGATGATTAGTGTGAGCAAATACTACAAATATTATCAGAAGTAAAAGTTCAATATCAACTCTATCAAAATGAACATGATTATTTTTTGAAGATGTGTTTCAATATCTGAGTAGACATGATGCTTCACAGGTCTAATCTGCAGGCTCTGTAGAGTGTGTTTTGACAGGAACTCATCCTGAAATGCCATTAAGGTATAATCCTCCTCAAATTATCATCGGTATTCGTATGACAGAGATGGAGAATTACTGAAGTACGCTGTAAAGTTTTCCTGTTAATGTATGTGCAGAACTCTGAGGATTTAATTGTGTTCTTGTTCAGACCTCTGGGAAGAACCGAAACTGCTTTTTTGAGAGAAGTCTTGGTTTTGCCCGATTCAATTGCTCTGCAGCTGGGCAGGGATACAGATAAATTATTCAATGTTTACATAAAAATAAAAACCTTGTCAACTACACAGGGAGTAGCTAATATAAAGAAATCAGCCCACTAAAAAAACAAAATGTGTTCATTACAAGCATTTATAAAAACCTTAGATTTCAAATATGTATTACATATGCTATTCTCTAAGAGGTTACCTGAAATGAACATCCATTTTTCTACAATTTTTAATCTCCTTTCTGTTTTTCACTAGAAAACTACACAATCTAGTTCTTAAAATAATGGTCATTTTAGTGATTGATTCATTTATTTACCCAACTGGTGTTTATTGATCCCATACTGGGAGATCTTTTAGGCACTAGTTATAAACATAGCAAAGACTTGTGGACCACCATAGATAGTAGACATTTGACTTATAATGATATATTTATTAATATTCTCTTGAATGCCAACATGAGGTTTCTGGAGCAGACAGATTTATCATTATTTATTTACAGCAAATAATAATATCCTTGTTCCCTTGTGTTGCAGTGTCTTCCTTCTGGGACAATGCAGTGAGAGCCAGTTGTCACTCAACACATAAGGTGTCTGTATTGTAGGTGAGTACCCCCCTCCCCCAAAATGAACCTGGACATTTATACATGAGGGAGAGGCAGCTGTATTTCCTCCCCTTTTAAGAGAGTTTCCTTGGAAAAGTAATGGGAAGGATCCTGGGTCCTCCTTTTGGAACATGTCCATGGTCCTGGTCTCATCTCCCCTTGAAATGTAAACACATTACCTCTGGAGACATAAAGCTCTCTGGAGTTCTTGTTATTTTTTCAGTCCTAAATTACCTTGTAAAGATAGTGTTTTAGCCTAGCTGCCAAATTTCAGTAAAATGTTCTCAGAAGACCATAAGTTTGCAGCAATAAAAGAATTTTCTCCACAGCTGCACAAGAGGGTTATGGGATGGAGTGCCTGATGAGTTCCTCTAGATTGAGCTGTCAGCTGTGACCTCTCTGAGGAGGTGATCTAAGCTGCAATCTGAAAGGCAAGAAGGAGTCAGTGTGTGAAAATCTGTGAAAAAGTAACATCTGGCATAGAGATCTTAAGGTAAGAATGAGCTTGGAATGTTTCATTAACCAATGGAAAGCCAGTGTGGCTAAAATGTCATGAGGAAGGTGAGAGGACATGCAGTCAGAGCAGTTCCAGGTTTCCCAGAATGTGGAAGTTATTTGTGTTTTTTTCTAAGGGTAATGGGAAGCTATGGAAGGGCTTTTAAGTGAGGAGGAAGCTATTGCAATAGTCTAGGTTTAAAAAAAAACAAACCCTAGTTGTATAGATGTGATAGTTAGAAGTAGATGTAGAGAGAAGTGGGTATTATACTTATTTGATAATTTATTATTCCCCCGTTTAATAAATGTATCGGGTGCCTGCTACATGCTATATAGACATGAGCAAGTTTCTGGGGACATGTGCTTGAAAGTTGAAATGAGCTCTCTCTTCCTGAAATTTATGATGCAGTGAAGGAGAGAAGATTGTGTTTGGGATTGTAGGGGATGCCATGGAAACAAGGAGGAGCAGCTAAACCAGATGGGGCTGAAGTACATACATAAAGGAAATCTGAGACTGAAGGTTGTATTCAACTGTGTCACAGAAGGCAGTTAAAATGTAATCTCATCTTATCTTATCTTATCTTATCTTATCTTATCTTATCTTATCTTATCTTATCTTATCTTATTCCAGGACTGTTATGGTAACATGAGGATACTGAGGTCCAGACTCCCCCTGGCTTTCAGCATTGTCATCCTTAATGCAAGGCTGTTCTCACATTTACAACAAAGAGATTGTCTTTCTAGACATCACTTTTCAATCCTAGGAAGGAAGAAAGGGAAAAAGCAAAGAGCAAAAGATATGTTGAATGGGTTTGCCCATTTTTTTTCATGAAGACAGTAACACTCTGAAAAGCCCAATACTTAACTGCCATTTATACAATATATTCTTTGCCCAGAACCGCATCTCAAGCCCCTCTCTGATTTGTGGGACTGTGGAAAGCTAAGTATTTTTAAGCCAAAACATTACCCACAAAATTAATTTGCATTCTATTAGAAGGGGAGATGGAGTGAATAGATATTAGGAAGGCAATTAAAAACAACTGGCACAGGGATGACTTCTGTAGAAAGTGAGAGCTAAGATTTGCGAGAAAGGAAAATTCTCAGAAGGCCATTGAGAGATTTACAGGAAAGAAAAAATTCCTATCACTTTTTCTTCTCAAATGTTTCTTAGAAGCAGTGATAAGAAACAGTATAAAAAAGAACCTGTTCTTCATTTTCTACAAAGTTGCTGTTGAAGATACTATTCATATTTTACTCAGTGCTCCTTTATAGAGGCTTAAACTACATTCATCTTTGACTGTTTGACTCTTATCCTTTGAAATTTTCATAATAGCTTTGTTATATCTATTCCTCTTACTTATAATATCCCTTAAGTCAGTTTAGAAGTAGTTGGAAACCACCTATTGTAGTCATGACTGAAAATAAACAAATGTAATAATATAGCGAGCTTCAGGAAAAAAATGTGATCTTTAGAAGATTTTCTAAACTAAGTATCTAGTACAATAGACCTTGTGGTCAGTCCTCATTAAACAAAATACATGGCTATTGATAAAAACAGACCCACATGTATCCCTGGCCAGAATATTACCCTTTTAATAAAGGAGTTACACACTATAAAATTAATTAAAAAATAGGCTTAAACTATCAAAGATCTTAATTTTATTCCTTAATTTCAGATTACATGGAGTATTTGCTTCCTGATCCTTCTTAATCTCTCTAGCCTGCATTTCTGAAAACTTGGGGAAGGCATACAAGCTTTGAAAAGACGGAAAATTTCTTAGCATAAATATCAGTAAAACAACTCTTTCCTATGGGATTTTGATGTCTCACTGAAGTAGCAATTAAAACTGGACTCTTTTGAAGTTGTTTATTCCAAGAATGCACCTTCTTGATTTTAAGGTGAGAGCTCAACTGTGGGTCCAAGTCAAATACATTTTTCACAAATAACCTTGCATGATCATGTAGTTCAAATGTGGTTATTCAGCAGCCCCTGCTTCTGAGAGCACAGAATATGCTGGATGATAGTTAGGACCAGAAATCTCTACCAAGATGGCCCTAGGCATGGTTTACACAAACCTGAAAGCATTGATTGGACTTTGCACAATTTGTTCTTAGGAAATTATTATATCTGTATAAAAGTCATTTTCCAGATGACTGATTATATTTGTAAAAGCAATAGTTTTAATGATTTTGCTCCTGTTTGATAATTTCAAGTTTGATAATTTGAAGAATCTTCCATTCAATGTGAGTTCTGTTTCCTTTTTCTTCTTGATTATATATTGATCTGATTGGATATGATTATGTGGAGCCATTGTTGCAATATGGCTTTTGGCATTTATAGATTGGACATTTATAGGTACATTACCACCCTAAGAACATTTTACTTTTTATATTCAGATAATGAGTAAATATTTGCTTCTAGTGGAGTTGAGTATTAGTATTGGGCAAATACATGCATTCATCTAATTTTCTTTCTCTTTTACTCTACAGACTATTATTGCAATTACAGTAATTTTTATCTCACATTTTGCATTTTAATTTGAAATTTAGAACATCACAGAAAAGTTGTTTTCAAAAAATGAAGAGATGCTCAAAAATGTTTATATGCTTTTAATGTAACAGATTGCTAACTACTCCAATATTTCATACACACACACACACACACACACACACACACACACACAATCATTACATCACTCACCTAGTTTCTAAAGCCTGTTAGGCTCCTGACGGTACAAATGAAGTAATCTTTCAGCAACTTAACACTGGACTGCAGAAATGGTGAAATCAGGAAGCCACTTAGAGTTTAATCCCCTCTCTGTTAAGAATTCTTTTGGAGGAACACAGGAGTTGCTGTTTGGCACCTACAAGTGCATAGGAAACCTGTTGAGTGGAAAATGGCCCAAGTACCTAAGTCCTGAATGGATTCCTTGTTTGTGAAAGGCTTACTACACATGCCTGTGTTCAGAAAAAGGGTAGGGGGGATGGGAAGGGTGGTCAGATGAGAATACCAATATATTTCTGTCATATTTTAAAATGTAATAACAGTCACCTTCTAAAATATTTATCGGGCAAAATGGAAAATTGTTTGACCTAATAACTGTTTATATAAAGGTTAACAAATGCTTCAGGAAATAATTTTTAAAGGACACCAGATAGTAAGAAAGAATTGTCTGTTTGCAAAATACTTTTTTAGTTTTCTTAATATACCCATCTATGTTTGTTGTGGGGAAGCAATAAAGTGGCTTTCAAATAATGCAAAATGGTTGCAAAAGTTTATTTTACATAAACAAAATATTTAACTGTAGGATGAAAAGATAGGAGCTGGAAGCAAATTGGATTCTGCTTCTCCAAACCTGAGCATATGTAAAAGAAAGCCTTTGCCCAGCAGAATTAGCAGATGGTCTAAATCCCCTTGGAGTACGTGGGCTCAGTTCAACACTGATTTGGGATTATTCATTCAAAGTCCTTGGTCTTCTGGAACTTTAATAAGGTAGGTAAGAATAAACCATGTCATTCAATTTGAGCATTGTAATTTGTCTAGTATGATTCAGAGAGTTAGTAAGGTAGCTTTTATGCTTGGGGGAAAAAAAAAACAACCAGTAACAACGCTCCAACATGCATGTTGACTATGGTTGGTGTAGACCATTTCCTTAGAAAATCAACTAACTTTTACATTGTTCTGACTTCAAAAACTAACCTTGATGAAGCAAATATGATTCTATCTTCTGTATTTGAGGCAAAGATGGGCAGACAGTGAATACATGGGATACCAGAATCAGGCCTTCAAAAGAATCATTCAGCCAGGAATAATGAATTGACTCTAAGAAGATAAGGCTTATTGTGAATAATATAAATTTCGTCATTTTGGGCAGAGACAAATAAAAACTGAAAAGAAAAAAAAATCTGTAAAGTTGTTAAGTAGGGCATATGGAATTTAGCAGAAACAGCAGCTTGCTGTATTAGTCAGAGTTCTGCAAAGAAACAGAACCAATAGCATACAACTCTCTCCCTCTGCCTCCCCCTTTCCCTCTATCTCTGTCATCTATCACCTCATTTCTCTCCATCATTTTCTGTCTACATACTCTTAGGCCTATATTTAATGTTGGTTACATGGAGAGGAGTTAGATGCATTTTTTAAAAATGATGATGATGATGAAGAAAAATTGATTAATATTGTGCCATTCAGGAAGAAATTCAGAGAGTGAATAATATTCCATAGACATTGCATTTTCACCCATAACATGTTTCTTTTTTTAATTTAAATTTATTTTATTTTATTTTATTTTATTTTATTTTATTTTATTGAGAGAGAGAGAGAGAACTCACACACAAGTAATGGAGGGGCAGAGTGAGAGAGAAAATCTTAAGGAGGCTCCATGCTCAACACAGAGCCTGATGTAGGGCTTGATCCCAAGACCCTGGGATCATGCCCTGAGCTGAAATCAAGAGACAGACGCTCCTCTGACTGAGCCACCCAAGCACCACCATAGCATATGTTTCTATAGGTCAAAGCCACAGGTTTGAAAAACTAAATAATATTTTGTTCTTTGTCTCTATTCTCAGTTTTGTTAGAATAATGCTACTGAATACCTTCCTGAATGTGTCAAAAAGTAGTGGTGATGTTATGACCTATCCACTTTGATGTGATTATAGTAAAACTAATATCAAGATGGTATATCTGAACTTAGTATATTCCCCCTTCAAGATGTACTTTATTATATGATAAAAATATATAAATTAAACCATGATGTTGTTTCTCATGGTTATTTAGTATAATGAATGTATAAACGGGTGCACAAAATTCACTCTGTGACTCAGACAAATGTGACTACCAGCTAATTGGGCAGTACTATCTAAAAAGAACAAGATCAGAGTGCCTGGGTACAGTCAGTTAAGTGTCCTACTCTTGATTTCAGCTCAGGTCATGATCTCATGGTTGTGAGATCAAGCCTGGCATTGGGCTCTGTGCCGGGCTCCATGCTGGACTTGGAACCCACTTAAGATTCTCTTTCTCCCTCCCCCTCTATCTCTCCCCCTACCTCTCTCTCTCAAAAAAAAACAACACCAAAAAACCCAAAAAACAAAACAAAAAAACCCCCAACCAAACAGCAACAACAACAACAACAAAAACCCACAAAGAATAAATACATATTAAACAAAATATTAGCAGGAAACTATCTCATTTTTTTCTAATAAGAAAATACCACTGATGTTTCAGCTTCTAGACAAAGTGGCAAACTGGTAGCTCCAAAGTGTAATCCAGTCCAAATATGTGAAAATGATTTAGAAACATGAGGCAGCATGCAAAAGTCAGGTGGTTGCAAATAATATCCTTGATCTGCTCTTTTTTTGAAAAACTTGAATTTCTCACAATGTTGTAGAATGTATTCCTGGTTGGCAACAATCTCCTGAAAATGTGTAACCATTTTTGCCTTTAGGCAAGCTTTGTGCTCTCCAATTGATTCCTTCCTGCCACTATGTGCCTATGCCTATTCGCCAGGGGGCTCACATCACTTAACTTAAATTATCTTCCAGTCTTTGTAGTCCTTGAAGTTTTGTTTCCTGTTCTTTAAAAGAGATGATGGCCAATTTAACCAAAGAGTTTATGACAAACTCCCACCATTCTGGAATGTGTATTGAAACTACTGTGGAATCCTAGGTTTCTAGCTTAGAAAGTTCTTAGATTTTTTTTTTTTTTTTTGGTTTTAAAAGGAATGGGCCTGCCTTATTATGACAATAGAGATATGATTAGAATAATTTTTCCTACCATTATCCAGTTTGTGGCTTTCAACAAAGATTTGCTGGAAATATGAACCACAATTTCAGTGCTTTTATTGGCAAATAGGGCCATACTGGTGAACTGATACAGTAATTGCACTTCTGTAGACCTCAGTACTCCAATTTACAATTGTTTTAAATTTAATGCTTTTGATTAGGTATTTCCAGAAATGAGAGTGCTTAAGTAATCCAAGAAACAAGGAAATGCCTTATAAATGTAGGGATGATTTAAAAGCTTTCTTGAAAGTATTCAATATCAGATACCTAGTAAAGCTAGTTCCTGGAATTGATCATCTGTAAATAAATAACTAGCAAGAAATTGTAGTACTATAAATACTGTAATCACCATGAATTCTTCATTGAAAGCATCTAGAATATATCAGTAAATCTTTCATATAGGGGAATTTCTAGAAATACCTGAAAAAACAGAGGTTTTAAGTATCATGTGATATAAGAGCAACAATCTATCAGTATTTCCACTGATGGTCTTAAAGTAATATATTCAAATTCCTTTAATAACATTTTCCCCTTTTGTGGTGCAACAATGCCTACCATACAATAACATATAAACCTTATTGCCACTTGCTAACTTAACAACTAACAGTTTATGCTGATCAAGAGGTAAGGCTAATTTATTCAGGTTTTAGACTCTTGAGATTAGAAATATTTGGTAAAATTATTTGTTGAACTGGGAAATCAATTGCACTTATGTATAAAGCTTGTGTGGACCCTCTTTCAAGTGCGGCTAAATCTGCTTTTATAATTTGTCTACAATTCAGTGTGGACTGAAATCCCACTAGGACATAGGGCCAGTTTATTTGTGTATAAGAGTACATGGTTTACAACTCATTTTATAAGTACCTGAAAAACCTTTGGCTCCTACAACTCAGCTCTGCAGTGAGAAGCCCATGGGGGTAGAACTACAAGATACCCACCTGACAGTAGAAAAATGAACAGTAAATTGGTTGGAGAATCTACAATACCAAAAACTACTTTCTGGCTTCTGCATTAATTGATTATATCAATCAAAGTAAAAACTTAACATATATACATTTATGAGTTCCTTTATATCATTGAGTTTGGGTCCATTTTATTATTTTTTTATTGTTTTTTTAAACAAATTTTTTATTTGCTTTTAATTTTGACTTTCTTGGCTTTCCTTCAAGAAATCCTTACTGAGAACCTATTTTTTTAATGTTTATTTATTTTTGAGACAGAGAGAGACACAGCATAAGCAGGGAAGGGGCAGAGAGAGAGGGAGACACAGAATGTGAAGCAGGCTCCAGGCTCTGAGCTGTCAGCAGAGAGCCCGACGCGGGGTTCGAACTCACGAACTGTGAGATCGTGACCTGAGCCGAAGTCGGACGCTTAACCGACTGAGCCACCCAGGCGCCCCAGAGTTTGGGTCCATTTTAAAACAAAAAGGAATCCTGAAAAAAAAAATCTGAGGCTAAACATTCAGATGGTAAAAATTTCTTCAAGCATAGAGGTATAAAGTTCTTATATTTATTTTATAATACAATTCTTTAGTGTGAAGCTGGAACTTTGCTTTAATAGAATACTATGATATAACTGGGTCTTCTTTATCTTTTCCTGTTACCTTGAAAGAAGCATATTTCCCCACTTACAAGTTATAAGAAAGAGTTACAGACATTTTCTGTAATCCTTCACCTTCTTTGCTCATTCATTTATTCAAAATGTATTATTGAGTACCACTGATATACTAGGCGTTCATTCTCCTGGGTATGAGGCAAACATTAGGGAACAAAGAGAATCCACAACAGGGATTACATTCAGGTATACATCAGGAGGGAGAAGACCTGTAAGTAAGTTAATAATAATGCTCGAAAAGGGTAAGTGCTTTACAGCTGGATGAGATGGAATCATCTGGGAAGCAAGTGTGCATATCGAGGTGAAGAGGGCAAAGACTGAACCCGGGGAGAAATTCCATCACGGAGAGATAACTTTGTGAGAGACAGTGGAAATCAACCTTTATCCCTTGCCCGTGACACAAACTTATGGTCAGTGTCAACTTCATCATTCCAGGTTTGACTCTAGTAACAAAAAACCAAAATCTCACCATTATATAGTGAAAAGATACTTATACTGAATGATAGAGAGGCTGGAACTCTCCTGTAAGCAAGATCCTGGCATACTGACTAATTAACTATGTTTTATTATAGCTCCATGAGACAGGGAGGCCTTTTTACTTTCATTTTCTAGCCTGAGCCGTTTAGTCATTGAGGGTTTAGTTAAAAGACTTTTAAAGGAAGTTGGGAGTGAGCCATGTAGTTTGAGGGAATAGTTGGTTACTGGTCAGGGTGCCTTTGCAGTCTGAATTCAACCTTCTCTAGGAACTAAAGGGCATTCATTGGTTGCCTTTCCTCTGATTATGAAACATTAAGTAAATCCTTTTTTTGGACAGGATAACTGCTCAGATTTCCACTTCTGGTGCTATCAAATACTGATGAATATTTTATATAGCTAAAATTATTCCCTGATATAAGCATATGCTGCATGTACAACTAATCAAATATTCAGCCAAGTCGCATAGCTTGTACGACAAGAAATCCCCTAATAAAGGGCTCAGAGTTTTCAGCAAACTGGTAAAATTCTCTCTTAGAAGCTAGTGGAACGTGTGACATTACTGTTCACTACATTTTAATGGCAAAATAATAACAAATAATGTCAGTTACTTTATCTCAACTGTTTTATCTTTTCTTTGCTGAAAGCCTCTAATGGAATTACTGTCTTTTTAGCTAACCAACTTATAGAGAATGTGGGTAGTGGTTTCAATATTTATGAAATGCTCATTTTCTCATAGGGTAGAGGCTGCTGATTTTTTTCTGTAAATGACAGAATTTATTAATTGATGCTTGAGCCTGTTGCATGTTCACTTTAACTTTCAAGAAGGTAAAGAACATGGCAGACACATATTCAAAGCAAAACCTGAAACATCGCTTGAAAACATCTAGCTCAAAAACTTCATTATAGAGGAAAACACCCTCTGCACAGCAAAGAAAAGCTTCAGTTCCTGTCAGTGTAATTAGGAAGCCCTGAAAGAGATTTCTTAGGATCATTTTTATGTTTTTAATAAGAGTTCTTAACCAAAAGAATATATAGGGAAATTTATATTAATGGTATTCAAAAAATTGGTAGATTCATGTATCTCATATTTACTCATGAGTAGAATAGAATTATAAGTTTATGGAGCTGACACTTCTCTGAAAAACATGAACCTGATTTGTTTGGTATAAAAAGCACCAGCTCTCTCTCAACACTAAACAGGACATAGAAGGCGATGTGAATAGCCTCCAGCTATTATTTTTTAGTAGTTATGTTAGCTTTAAGTTCACTTACCATTTAGGGAAAGAACTTGGTTCAGGGAATGGACTAGAAATCTTGAAAGGCTGAACTCTTAGATTTTAATCTCAGTTCACAGTAGCCATAGGCAGCTAGCCTCTGTCAGAACATAAATGTTGTTAAAGTATCTTGAGCCAATTGAATAAGATAAAATTTTATAAAGATATATGCCAGGGTATTACTGATAAAGCAATGTGCTTTTTCAGGATAGCCATTATAATTAAACAGCTGGCGGAGTAATATAAATCCACACAATGGGCTTCAACCTGCCACATGGTCATCCCTAAGCACAGTAGTACATAAAGTAAAGCTTTGCTTTGGTCAGAATATCTTGAAAAGCTTTCCATGGTGCCTGAATCCCAGATTCCCACTTTCCTTTCCAATGAGAAATCAGAATAGTTACTGGGGTGGAAGGCTTAGATGACGTCCAACTGGGTCCAAAGGCTCCAAAGGCTGGTGGGCTGTGTTGTTTGGAGGCCCCTAAACAAAAGCAAGGATTATGAAGCGGGTTCAGTGTCTAACTCCTTTACAATTGGGTCCTGTTGGGTTTTTTGCATTGACAGCCTCTTAGTCATTATTATCCCAATCAAACCAGTTTTCACGATGATATTCCATATCCCATTTTCATCGCTACATGAAATGTAGTATTGAAAGGGCCGGGCATCTTTCACAGAGCATAACAGGACATTGATAACTGTGCAGATTGACTCCCAATGCAATCTCGGGCCTTGTGTCTTACTTTATGATCTTTTTTTTTTTTTTTTTTTTTTTTTTTTCTGGACCAGCAGGCTTTCCCTCATCAGGCTGACGATGGCTCACTTCACACATAACCACTCAAGACTTCTGTGCAGCATAAAATAGAAGATCAAAAGCAGGTAGGAGAAGAGGAATAAAGGAATGAATTGAAAATTGAAAGGGATGTAGTTGGAAGGAAACAAAGGTTTATAAAAGATGAGCTCAAGTTTCATGTTGGTGATGATTAGTCTTGCAAAACCTTCTGAGACCATGGAAGCATTTGCTTGTCGAAAATCCAGGTTTTCTCTCTCTCTCTTTTTAAAGGCTTTTCATAATGAGCAACTCTTTTCTCATTTGAAGGGTTGAATCTTTTTTGAAAGAGTTTGGTAACACCAGGCATTTGAACACTCAGTCACATGCAGCAGAACCAGGCACATGGAGAACAGCTGATTCCACAAAACCAAGGGCTTGGGTAAGTGCCTGGTGCTGAAGCCACCTAAAGTGACTGCAAATGCTGTGTTTTTTGTAAGCACAGGAAATTCATTTTAATTTAATAATCTTTTATGATGTAAGGCGATCTCTGGTAAAACTCTTCTGGTAGTGTGGTTCCATTGATGGGTAGGGGTTGGGCTGGGAAGTATCTTAAATATCGCAAAAGGAAACGAGAAACATCTTCCCATATTTGAGGGAAGAAAGCTATAAAGAAAATTTTATGTTGTGAACTGCAGTGTCATCCCGAACATTTGGGTTGGATTTGGAGAAAGGACTTAATCTTTTGGCAGCTTATTCAATTTTGAAGTTAGAGCCTGAGGTCAAAAGTTGTCCATGATTTGCTACACCATTGTATATCAGGCTGCAATTCCATCCGCTGTCCCCTGCCAGTCGGCCACAGTCCACAGATGTTCCATTAATGAGATATCAGGATCCCATCCTACCAGAAAATCTGGTTGAATATGGGTGGCATCATCTCTAATTATGAAGACGATATTATTGAAAATAATTATAGTTTGATTTTCTTTTAAATAAGAATAATTTTAATAATGAGCCTAGTATTACTAGAATTGACATGGGATCTCATGTAACCTGGGAGCTATCATGGCGATTCCCATTTCTTGGGTACCTCTAAGTCTCCTTCCATTCTAAGATTGCCTTTGGTAAAACCAGTTGTTTTTGATGTTAGAGAGAAGACCTTACTTCTTAGGTTCATGTATTTGAGATAATAATCTTTTTGGTTCTCAGGAGTATGACATTATTTGTTTTGCTACTGTGAATTGGCTTCTTACAATTCATTTTACGGGCCAAAGAAAAACAATCTAAACTGTCAGTTTAAATAACTTTGGTAGCAATAGCAAAGAGGTTGAATTTAGTTAAAAGTTTAGTATTTCTTTAATACATAATAGAATATTTCTTTATTTCATTTTTCAGTCAGTAGCTTTATCTTATGAGACACATATCAGAGCTATTATTTGAACACTGTTCCTAGTTATACAGTTTTTAATGTTCCTCAGTGATTTTTTTAAGTTTTTCTTTACAGAGTATTATAATACTTGGCTAAATATAAAAATCTATAAATATGCTGTATGTACTTTCATTTTAGGCATTTTCAGCAATGTCCTCAAAATAAAATATAGTAATGGTTATTGTTAATAGCCACATAATGTAATAACCAGATCATGCTAGATATCATCACAAATTCTACATTCCTTTCAAGACATTTAAAGCTCCCCCCCGCTTTTAAGAACGCCTATGATAATGATCCAGAGGATATTAAAAAATCAGAATTTTCTGCTAGGGAATCTTATTTCAAAGGTAACTTTTGAACCATGAGCAGATGCTCAGACTGTAATCTATTTAGTTATGGCATCAAACAGTGAATTACTGAAGATTATGTTTTTGTAGCTTTTTCAATAGCTTGGATAGCATTAAGATCATTAGTAGAGGATGATAATCTTTTGTATCATTTAAACACCTATTAGCAATGTTTGCCTTCAAGGAATTCAATTTTTTGGTTAATTTACCAAATCTGTGCTCTTTTTTTCTTCTGTATTTAAGCTGGAATTTAAACTGGGTCAAGACCATAAATTAAGCTTGATCTGGTTTGCCGTGTTTTGCTTCCATTACAAAATGTTGTAACTAAAAACCAGGCATAACAGCTTTTTCAAGACATGATAAAGTAAACGTTAGACCGACCTTTATAGATTCAGAGTCATGGCTGATTGTTACTAAGTATCTAAGTTGATTTTGAGTGGGGAATTACAGGAATTCCAAACTCTCAAGGCTTCAGTGATGTGGAAAAGAAAGGTACACCTCAAAAAAGTAAATGATCGACTTGACCAGTTTGGTAATACTTTGCCAAATATGGAATGAATGTCATGGCAAGTGTTTTATTAATAATGACCAGTGGTTTTTACCAGGGCTTACAGAAAAATGTATTAATGAAAAAAATAATAAAATGATATTGGTTGAAAGGAATCTCCTGAGAAATGTATTGTGTCTTGTCCCCCAGACATATGTATTGTGTTATGTAGAGTCATACAGTAATGTTTAAAGCAGGGTTGGCAAGGCCCACAAAGTAACTATGTTTAGTCTTTGTGGGTCTTTGTCAGGACCACTTAAAGCTGCCATTGTAGCTCAAAAGCAGCCCCAGAAAATATGTATGCAAAGGAGTGTGGCTATGTTCCAATAACATTTCATTGGTAGACACTGAAATGAGAATGTCACACAATGTTCCCTTTTCATGAAATATTATGTTTTTTACTCTTTTTCAAGCATTAAAATATGTGAAAACTGCCTTTGTTCATGGTCCATACAAAAGTAGGTGTTGGGTAGAATTAAGCCTGCAGGCCATAGGTCGCTGACCCCTTGTTTAAGGTGTTAATTTTCTAGAACTCACAATAAGGTATAATGGTACACTAAGAAATCTAAAAAAACAAAATTACATGCCTGGATTTTTACAGATTTTTAAAACATAACAAGAACGTTTAGAAACTATTATAGTGCCAAACCTTGAAGAAAAATAAAAAGCTGCTAAGCCTTAAGAACAGCAAAATTAAGTTATATTAATATGGCAATTTTGTTATTTCTATTGCTATGTATGTGAAAGTTCCAGATGCTAAAGACAAAAGGTACTTTTTTAGCTTGTTAAAAGGTGGTGGAAGTTAAATGAAAACATTAATAGCTTTTTTTGTTTACAAAGTTCAGATTGTCTGTAAAATGATGTTAATTTCAAATTTTCACTAAGACTATAGTCCTTTAATATGAAACTGCATCACTAGAAAGAGTAAGAAAAATGAAGACTGCTTAGTATCATATGTTAGAATTTAAAGTATATTTGCTTAAAAATGCTTAACTAATAAGTAATCAGAGCTCATGTAACTATACTGTCTCTCAGTTGAACATACCATCATTAACCCACTGAATATAAACCTGTAAATTACATGAATAGTGCTTTCAAATTAAACCATTTTTTGGATAAGTTATAATTTGAAATTAGAAAGAACTGTGGCTAACTTTCTATTTCAAATGTAATTTATCATAATTTGGATATAAGAAGTTAAAATAATTGAATAATAAAAAACTACTAATCTTTTAGAGACTTAAAATCATTACCATAGGATATATACGTTTTAAAAACTTATGTGTATTTGTGTGTAATGCACATTTGTGCTCATACATGCGAATTCTGGCACAGCAATTCTATTTAGAAACTTATTTTGAATAAGTATTTGAAATTAAAGTAATATATTTCTGGTTTCCAAAAATTCCTTGCTTTCTCAATTCTATCGTAGGAATGTGTGCCATCAATGTTAGTAGAATGAAAAGGAGACTTAGCAAGGGATTGTATTGATACTTTTTAGTTTATAAAAGCTGAAAAAAATATTTACAGGGCATTAAAAAGTGCTAGCTGAACATTTTTTTTAAAAAGTGAAACAATTACTTAAAACTATTTTGAGAACACTAAAAGTATGAATATTTTTTAAAAAACTGAATCAATTAACTAATTCAAGTAATTTTTAATCCAAGAGTTTTATATATGTGGATATATTCGTAGACCTCAATCTCATTTTATTTTGTTTTAAAATCATATAAAAATAAATATAAATTACCTCTAGTAGTGGGTGGGTTTAAAGAGTTTAATTTAATAAATGTTAGTTGAAATTGAAAATTTTCATTAATGATATAATCTTTAAAAATTAAAGCATTATCCTGATCAGGACTAGATGTTGGTATACTTGATTTTCTACATTTTGGTAGTATGGTGTTGTCCCTTTTATATCACAAATATGATAGTAATTTATTTAACAAACATTTCTTGAGAATCTACAGTGGACATGGCACTTTGTTAGATCCTAAGTACAAAGATGAGCATAATACTCTTGCTTTTATGAAGCTTACAGGTTTACTAGGGGAAAACAAAGATGTACATCTAGGTCATCTGGGCTAATTTTGAACCTCCTCTCCCACAGAGACATTTGGCAGTATCTGGAGATATTTTTGGGTGTCATGACTTGAGTGGGAGTACTCCTGGCATGGAGTGAGAAGAAGCCAGGGATACTGTTACACATTGTACAATGTTGTTAAAACATCCTATAAAAAACAATGATCTAGTCTAAAATGTCAACAGTGTTGACGCTGATAAGCCTTGACTTCAACGTAGTACATTTTTAGAACTGCTATTATACAATGGCACAGAGACTCTGGCAGAAACAGAATAGGAAATGGTCAACGCTACAAGCAGAAAGTGTTGTCTTGTTAGAGGAATATCTGAAAGAAGAGCTATATGTGAACGAACTCTCAAAAAGTTGATTGGAGAGATGTTCCTGATAAGAGGGGGTGGAGTTGGGAAGAGGAGCTTTGCAGACTGAGACAGCAAAATGAGCAAAAGAATGAATGTGTGTGTGAGATAACTTCTCATCTTTGGGAATGATAGGTGTAGAGTGGGTAGAATGGGTATTGGAGAAGAGAGATCTGAGGTTGGGCAGGTAAGTAGCAGTCTTATCTCAGAAGTTTTTTTTCTTTTGTTTTGCTACATCATAGAGTTGGGTTTTCCCCTGAAAGGTGTTGAAGATGATGAAGGGTTTCAAGAAAGGACATCACATGGTCGGGCAGTCTATTTGTAGGTTTTATCAGCCGTGGTGTCAAGTGTCATGATTATTTAAAAAAAATTTTTTTTTCAACGTTTATTTATTTTTGGGACAGAGAGAGACAGAGCACGAACGGGGAGGGGCAGAGAGAGAGGGAGACACAGAATCAGAAACAGGCTCCAGGCTCTGAGCCATCAGCCCAGAGCCTGACGTGGGGCTCGAACTCACGGACCGCGAGATCGTGACCTGGCTGAAGTTGGACACTTAACCGACTGTGCCACCCAGGCGCCCCAAGTGTCATGATTATTTAAGGAAACACATAATACTACATCATTTGATCAGAGAAGAGCCATAGGAAGAAAATGTCTCCCAGTGGGAAAAAAGGATCCCTACTTTTTTTCTTATAAATGTTTTGCTTCTGATTGTATACTTTTCACTTTATTGGTCAGAACCACATGAAAGCAATAAAAACTCAACCTACTTTAATTTATGTAGTTTTGTAAACGTATTCTGTTGCTGACTGGCTGAGTCCCACAGGCCTAAGCCACCATGTTGTGGTATTAGGTAGCATTGTCCTTTCTTAGAGGTTCTGTTTTCAAATTTCTGTTATGGAGCCATGATGAATTACAAAAAAAAAAAAAAAAAAAGAATCTGCTTACTACTAAAAAAAAAAAAAGACAACTATAAATGAAATCTCAACTATAGCAAGACCTTGTTCTTTTCTCTCAGTGGTTCTCAACTCTGGATGCCCCGTAGAATAAGTGGGGGGAGAGATTTGGGTATCTGTATTTCTTAAAACTCCTCAGGTTAACTAGGAAATATTAACTTCACATTTTTATTTGGTTTTTTAATTTCTTTTTAAATTTTCTCCAATAAATGTATCTTCTTATTTCTATTAAAGATTAAAATGAATTTTAATTGTTTTGGGCATACAACAGCTTTTAAAAAGTGGCTTTCTGACAGTGATACAGAACAAGAGGAAACTAGTGTGTGATTTCTTACATGAAATTCACAGGTTGGATGAGTCTCACTCAGGTAGCTAGTTAACTAGAGAGAACTAGGGATTTGAACATGGAATTTTGAACAGTGATATTTATGCTTTCCAGGGGTCTTATTTTGTACTGCCTAGCTCTCTGATTGCTTGATCAAGGTGACTAATAAGCATGGTGCAGTGAAAGAAAGGCTAGGAGTTTGATTTTCCTAGCTATAGATCAGACCTCTCATCTTAGACAGCTGCCTTAAAAATGTGGGGTGTTATTGCTAAAATGCTACAGGAGATTGTACTGTGTTCCTGTGATTGTACCAACAGAATTCATCCTTGCAAAAAAGTAACTAAAAAATGCCAGTCCTAATCCTTCATTAACTCAATAAAAGCTACTAATTCCCTGATCTGTGCAAGGAGATGACATTTTTTTTCATCCATCAGGAAACAGAAAGGAAAAGAAGGTTCAGTTCTCATTCCCTAAGGATTATTTATAACATTGTGCCAATGGGCAAAGGAGAAAACACTGTCGTCTATGAGTTGTCTTCTCTACAGCTTCTGGAATATTTTTTTTTGCATTTCTCTTCTTTGCATCAAAGCATTTCCTCTGTGGAAAAATTTCTTCTATATACTCATTGTCTTCTAGTTTCCTTCCTAATCTTCTCCTTCAATTCACAAACTTTCTTAACCAAGTATCTATTGCCTCTACTTCCTTAATATATATAACAAACATCCTCCTAAGACATAAACAAATAAATAATCAATCCCACTCTACAATCCTACTTCAAGTCCTTACTCAGAGCATGGGAAATACATTTTTTCTCAACATTGTTTTGTGGGGACCTCAGTCTGGGAATGACATTTTACCTTAGCTTGCTTCTTCTGTGTGAAGCCAATCAATGTTTGTAGGTAGGGACATTCAGCCCATGGGGACCATGTTGCTACCTTGTTCTAAACCAGTGAGTTTCAAACTTTCCAATATAACTTACAGTCAGATATTTACATTGTAATCTAGCATACACTCATCCAAACATACATACATACATACATACATAGTTTGTACATACAAATTTTATAAAAATATTCTATTTGACTCTATTCCATTATTTTCCATCCTATACTATCCCAAACTATTCTATTTCATGAGAAATGTTGTTCTTGACCCACTAAACTAATATCCTAGTACAATAATTATTTAAAAAGATTCTTCTCATCTAAACCCATGATTTTCAACAAGGTCTGAGAAGTGTAGAGATAGTTTGAAACCTCTCACGAGGTGTACAGGTAGTTTGAAAACAAAGCTGTTTTTGTTGTTCAATGAAGACTTGTGTTTAGTGAAGAGGATTATCTTATTTAGATTTTCAAATATCACATGTAGGAGATAATGAGACTGTTTCAAAGACATCATTTCTATTCTTCTCATTTATAGTTTATCCTTTTTGTGGGTCATCCAAGAATAACTAAATACTTATTGCCATTCATTTGGAAAATAATTATGTATTGCTGGGTGACATCTTTTGTGTAAATCTTTGGGTCAGAGACATTTTTGTCATGATGAGCCTCAGTTTTCAAACTGTTCTTGTTGGAATATTTACCACAATAGTACAAAATAAACTCTCCTAAAGAAGTGGGATCTCCATGTCTGAAGGATTTGGGTTAAATTTTCCAAAGGCCCTGATTTACAGTTATGATACAACATTATCCATAATCTTATCCACCATAATATATCCAACTGCTTACCTCCTTCTTTCTGTTCACCTGCTTCCCTCTCACTTACTGATGAAGATCCACTGTAAGGGCCTTACCTACTATGGCCTGCAGCTATCTCTACAGCTCTCTTGGGGCTTCAGATCCCAGACACAAATTTTGGTTTATGAGACAGAAGCTGAAATGTTGTAACTAGAGTTATAGCTTATATTCCTAGCACTGGCTATTGCAAGGGCTATGATTTTGTTTGAATTATTTTCATCTCATTGAAGATACAAAAGCTCATAAGTTCACTTCTTAGAAGTGATAACTATCCTCCCTTTCAGAACTTTCATTCTTCAATGTCTTGACATCATTGACTTTGATCCTATAAATAAATTAGGCTTATTTCTGCCTCTTTCCTGTAATGCTACTAGAAAAAGGATAAAATATTTTTTCAAAGGTTCTGTAACCTAGGTATAATTATTTAGTCACTTAGATTGTTCTTATTTTATAGATAACAAGAAAGTCCAAGAGAGGTAAAGTGGGTTACCTAAGGTACCACAGTTAGAATAAGTGAGCTGTAGCTCACTTGATTTTGTTTTTATTATAAATTTCAAAAATATAAGAGATCAAAATAATAGCATAAATTAATGTTTTGCCCTAGTTTCCACATACACACACACACCCCCTTTTTCTTGATGTCATTAAATTTTTTTTAAAGTTTATTTATTTTTGAAAGAGAGAGAGAGAGAGTGTGAGCAGGGGAGGGTCAGAGAGAAAGGGAGACAGAATACAAAAAAGGCTCCGGCCTATGAGCCGTCAGCACGGGGCCTGATGCAGGGCTCAAACTCACAAACCATGAGGTCGTGACCTAAGCCAAAGTCGGATGCTTAACCGACTGAGCCACCCACGTGCCCCTTGGATAAGTCATTTTAAAACAGAAATACTGCTGATACTTGAACATCAGGATTAATGGTTAATTCTTTCCTTTTAATTACTGATTTTCAGAGTAAGGATTTGATGTAATGATCACCTCCAGGGATCTATGAATGGTCTTTCTAATTTGTGATGTAGAAACAATTAACATGGAGCTAACTGAAATGTTGACATATGAGGATTTAAACTTTATGTTCTTCCTGATTTCAACACTGATATTTAAGTAAAGCTTTTGTATATACATACTACTTGATCTGACTGGCTAAAACTTTTGTGGATCTGATTTTATCATGGCCAAAGGTATCATGTTTTGTGTATATAATTGTGTTGTTATCAAACATCTAACTTAGAGATATTAGAATTTATTATTTCAAGAGCTTCTTCTAGTTACCTTCTTGTGTATTATCTATAACAAGCATGCATTACCTAGGAAAACCATTTGGTCACTTGGCACAAGTTCCCACGTCTAAAAAAGGCAGCTCTTTCCTTCAAGGTACTCCTCAGAGTGATGTCATGAAGGTTAATATTACATTCCCCCCAAACAGCTCAACAAATAATAAAAAAAAAATCATGAACGTTAATGAGAACAGGGTTGAATATGTATTTGAGGCAGAACAAAGTGCTATTATAAATTCTCAGCAGCCTAGTTTATTCTGTGATTATTGCTTCCTGAAGGCCTTTGGGACCTTTGAGAAACAAACAAAAATGTAGATGCAATGAGACATAAATAAAAGTATAAAACCAATAGCAACTTATTTATTTTTAAGTGTCATTTTAATTTTACGATTTGTTTGTAGGACAGACATGCCCAAAAGTGGAAGGGTTAATGCTTTTCCTTTATACCATTGAGATTAATTTATGAGGCCCCTTGCTGATTTTTATTTCTTATAAAACAACAAGAGGTAGATATGAGGATGTTCTAGATGCAGTGTTTGGCCCCTCATCAATTGTCGTGGAGAGAGCAAGAAGGCAGTAGGTCTCTAAAACCTTCTGATATTGTAAAGCCTAAATTCTGATAAGGGAGGAGATTTTAGAAAGAAGGTCTTGAGGAATTTATCACAATTTTCTCCTCCAGCTTTTAAAACATCATGATTTCATTGGCTCTTGATAGCGGGAAGTCATCTTAGTCATCTTCTAGTCAAACATTTCATTGCCCACATGAAGTAACTGAGAGTAAGACACATGATGTGACTTCCCCACGACCACAGACAGTTAGTAATAGAATGAGAACCAGAGCCCAGACTATGGTTATATTTAATCAGAAGTATGCTAGTGCATGCTACATAAGTGTTGCCTTATATGAATTAATAGGCAACATAGTAACAAAAATATCTCAGTGAGCCTTTAGAAGGAAGTTGTGGGTAGGCCCAGCCTACAATTTATGATAGTAAAACAATTTTCTTTTCTTAAGAAATCTTTCATTATCCCAAGGCCATAAAGATATTCTTCTAAATTAACTTCTAGAAGTTTTAATGTTGTTGATGTCATTATTGTGAAGCTTAAGTGTTTCCCCATTGACTAAAAACTTTTTGAGGGCAGAAACATATATTCAGAGGTATATATTCTGTACATTTAGTGACATCACATCAAACTGGAATTTATCGTCAACAAATTCCACTATATAATCTTGGGGGAAAAAAACAGAGAGAAATGCAATTAATTTAAATAGTATTTTCAGTCTTCCTATTATTCCAATCAATGAATTGATTGATTACTGTGTAAATATGAGATAGACTACATCAAACTCATATCTTTCAGTCAATCTTAGTTCCCCTGTAATTGTCTGAGGGTGAGCATTACAATATGTGGTATATGAATTTACTGTTTAAAGATGTGAATTCTATGCCTAACATGGCTTCTGAAGCAAAACAACTACTTATTCTGTGTTTAGTGTGAGGCTGGGTTTTTTTTTCCTGTGTTGAATAATTGAAAAATATATTCTGAAGTGTTTAAAGATTAACATTCAATTAGAATTACAAATGACCAAACCTAGCTTTTCTTAAGTTCAAATTCTGACTTTTTATCAGTAAATTCTAGTAGACTTTATCATTTTTAACAAGTCTTTGAGGAATATTTGATTGTGTATGAAAAAGTAGTTAATTGACATTTTGAAAAGGAAATAAAATATATTAAATTTTGATCAGAGGAAGTTTAGTATGTTTGTAGGAGTTAAATTATCTCCTATAAAAATCTTTAGTATTCAACTAATGCTCAAATATAAAAAATAGATTTTAACATGTGCTCAAATTTATATTTTCTTAAATATCTCGGTAATATGTATAATCTTGGTAGCATGTCAGTTTTACATAACAAGTCTGAATTTACTCAGTTACATATCTTAAATCAGAATAAAAGGACTAACCTTAGTTAATTAAATAGGTCAAATTCTCTAACACATTAATGACAAAGAATGCCAATGTATATCAGTTCTTTTAACACAAGAAATGGTTCTCTAATTTTTTATTATTTTAAATACTTCTATTCCTAAGTATCCCTGGATTTAAGAGATACTAATCTACTTTGAAAGCAATTATCTTTTGAGCTAACATCAATTTCTTATTGGTCACAAGTTTTCACTTGGACAATGGATAGATTCTTATTTGTAACCATCATACACCATAGCCTTATTTATTGCCTATACAAGGAATTGATAAATTAGAGATTGGTCTTATTGTTATTATAAGCCACATAACTCATCCAGCCCATATCTCACATTTCTAGTATTCTTTATATTCATGTTACCCATTACCCAATTTTTGTCTCTGCAACCTCTACCATACAGTTTTAATTTTAGATTAAATTTTGTTTTCCTTTCCTTGTAAAATATTTGAATGATTTATTCAGTTTTAAATATTTCTGATTTTTATAGAATCTTGCATTTTCTGTCATTATTTTGGTCTAGTAGGACCATAGAATTTTTCTGAATATAAAATGATGTCAAAGCAGTGGGATTTCTGTATTACAAGGGTCTAAAAGGATGTAACAACCCAAATACAATGCATAAACTTTTGCATTTAGTTATATTATCTGTTTCTTTTCTCTTCTCTTCTCTTCTCTTCTCTTCTCTTCTCTTCTCTTCTCTTCTTTTCTTTTTTTGATCCTGCATTGGGGGAAAAGCAGGTATAAAACACATTTTCAGTGAATTGGGAAAATCTGAATATGGAATTGATATTAAATGCTATTATAATTAATTATAATTGTATTATTTAGTAATGGTGTTGTGGTTATGTGGAAAAAGTCCTTTTTATCCTTATGAAATGTGTGTTGTAATATTAAGAACCAAAATGTCTAAAACTTAATACCAAATGGTATAAAAATCACTATCACCACAACAGTAGATGGATGGATAGATAAAATAAACCAAACATATGAGGAAAATAATATGTCATTGGAATCGAGATTTGATTGGAATCTCAAGGCTGTGTTAGATTCTGTGGTGTCGTTGGCTTCTGAGATTGTAGCCCTGATTAACACAGATATCATCTTGAAAGATAGTAATCTATTCAATTGTGAAAAGAAAAACTAGCCATGAAGAGCTTATGGATAATATGTATCTCTGTACAAGGTTTTGTACATACAATTAGTTTGTATCTTAGATACATTGAAGTGAATTTTTTGTTATTTCTCTCTAAGTGAACTTAAATCACATAGGAGACCACTATTACCAATGGCAGGAAACATCAAATCTTGCCATGTCAAGACAACTCTGGTTTAAAATTTAGTCACTGCTGGTTTAAAATTTAGTTACTTTGGGGTTAACTATTTAGTCATAGTCAAAATTATCCTTATCCACTTCTGACCTCCTCATGTTTCATGTGTGGAAAGGGGGCTCTAGAGACAGTGTAGTTCAGGTTTAAGAGTATGGCTTCTAGAGCTAGATTACCTGGGTTCAGATGTTATCTCTATCACTTCCTACGTGAGGGACCAAAATCAAGCTACTTAACTTAACCTCTATGTGTTTCAATGTCCTCATCTTTAAAATAGGCACAATCTCATAGGTTGCAGGGAAAACTAAAAGGTAATATTGATAAATAATATTTAATAACTATTAAATTTAAAACTATTAATTACTTTCAATAATAAATATATAAATAATAATAATTTGTGTAAATAAAATAAATAGTAGTACTTATTATATGCGTTAACTACTTAAAAAAATTCTTAACGTTCCCACAATGGTGAAGCTATTTAGTACATTTATCATCTTGTGGTCCTAACTGGTAAGTCCATGGAGAATTCTCATCTTTTTCATTTTTAGGTATCACCAGTGCTCTTCCTGTATCCACTATAACTTATGATCTCTTTCTCTCAAAATGGTGAAAGCACAGAGGTTTATCTTCTCTCTTACCAGTGACTTGCATCCCTTCCCTTACACACATAAGCTCTTAGTCTACTGGAATTCAGAGCTTCTAGCACATTCCCCAGGTGTCTCCTGGCTTTAGGTCATCCATCTTGTTGCTATCCACCACCTACTGGCTTCCCAGCAAGATATAACACATCTCAATTTTCAATTTTCTTATCTGTCTCTCGTCAGAGGTTATAGAAGTTTTTTTAAAGATATCTTCATGCTGGTGAGAAGACTGTATGCGAAGCTATCTTGAGCCTTCCTTTGTCTAGATCTGTCCCATCACCATTGCCACTCAATTCTGACTTCCTCATGCTGTCATGGGCACTCTGACAGACATTTCACACCAGGTTTTAGATGAAAAGCCAGACATGCCTCCCTTTTGCTTCTGGATCCCATGAATCTGCCTGGGTATCTTTATCTAAAGAGGGGAGCAGAAAGAAAACCCCACATGAGACTCTAAACACTCTTTTGCTTTCCCCACTCCTCTCCTTCATGTGGGGAAGAACATTTCATTGATGACATATCTTATCTCACATCTTCTCAGTATGTAGTACAAACTCTGTTCAGTTCTCCATGCCTGGCTCTTAAAGTTAAAGCCCAGATGTTGGAGAGCCAAAATCTCCTCTGTCTCTAGCAGCCAAGATCCATGGATTTTAATGGATATTTTCTCTACTTTGAGTTTAAAATAGGGCATTTGTCAGTCAGAATTGGGCAATATTTTCCTTTTCACAGAGATTCTATTTTCATCTTCCTCAAAGGGTAGGAAAACAGAAACGATCAGAAGGAAACTCACAGAAAATATTCTATTATTCATGAATCCCACATAAAGAAGGGCAGTTTAAGGAATTTCAGGGATATTTTTGACTATATGAGGTGGCCGTGGTTCCCAACTGCTGAATAAGATGCTGTCCTCTGAATGTGTTAACAACGTTTTCCTGTCGGTATATATTGTGTTTATATAAGACCCTCTGTGATAACCAACAGAGGTTTGCTCTTGCAACTTAAAACAAGATTGCTATACTGCACATACTGCTATGTGTTTCATCTGTCATGACATCTAAGATTTGGTTGCAATGAATCTGGCCTAATCCGCTGATATCTTGGTTCCTTCTCCATCCTGCTCTCATGCCAATAAGTACCTCTTCCAAATTGTTTTCATCTCAATATATGGAGCTACCATTTACCTGATTGACCAAGACACACACTTGAGAGTCATCCCTGTTTCTCTCACTTATTCTGCACCTAGCATTTAACATCAAGTCCTATTACTTCCTGCTCAAAATAATATTTTAAATTTGTTTACTTTACTCCAGTCCTGGTATTATAATCCTTGCCCTCATCTCAAAGGCCTTCAATGGCTTTCCATTCCATTCAGGAAAAATCATGTACCATGGTCTCCTTGGCTTACCTTCAGACTTACTTCCTGGCCCTTTCCTCCTTGCTTGGTACCATGGACTTTCCTTCAAATTTCACAAATGTTAACTGTTTACATTTTGAGACTTGTGGTTTTGCAATGAGCTCTGTGACGAGCTCTTTTCAGACTACATCTGCCTAAGTCAAATCAATCCTTCAACTCTTTTTTATGTTTATTTATTTTTGAGAGAGAGAGAGAGAGAGAGAGAGAGAGAGAGAAAGAGAGAGAGAGAGAAAGAGAAAGAGCAGGGGAGGGGCAGAGAGACAAAGAATCCGAGGCAGGCTCCAGGCTCCAAGCTGTCAGCACAGAGCCCGACATGGGGCTCAAACCCACGAACCATGAGATCATGACTTGAGCTGAAGTCAGACACCCAACTGACTGAGCCACCCAGGCACCCCTCAGTCTTTCAATTCTTATCAACTGTGGCACATTGCAGGAAGTCTTGGCACCTCCCATCTCACTTAGGTTCTAGCAGGCACCCTTTCCTTTTCTTTCATAATACTTATGAAATATATTTTGTAAGTATATTTTTATGTTTGCAATTATTACTTTAATGACTATCTCCCTCTCTAGTCCATAAACTCTGTGAGAGTAAGGACCATGTTTGTTTTGCTCACCACTGGATCCCAAAGGCCCTGAGTCTGAAACTTAGAAACTGCTCAATAAAAATTTGTCAAATGAATAAAAAAAATAAATGAATTAATTAATGGAGCAGTTTCAAATAGTGGGGTACTAATAAAAGTGCCCTTTTATTCTTGAGCACCAAGAATGCTCAAGAATAAAAGTGAATGGAAGCAAGTTACCTTTCCACTATCATTATTGGTACCCACGCAAATACTTTTGATTTTTTGGAAAATGTGTTGATATTCAGCCAGAATATGTCAGCATGGTGTCTCTTCTGATTGGCTGATTCTTGTGTCGTGCCTTTTCATCAATATTTTGTATATTATCTCTATTAAGAAAGAAACATTTGGAAATAATCATAATAATTGTCAATTATTTAATTACAGGGAAATGAGCATTTAAAATAAATAATCATTTTATTATTAATTTGTTATCATACTTCATGAAACGTGAGTGGAAGTTGATATACTAACATATCTTCAAAGCTGCCTCAGGAGTATAAAATGTACACACATCTTGAAAATTAAACTGGTGAATTATTTAAAAATTTTTTTTCAACGTTTTTTATTTTTGGGACAGAGAGAGACAGAGCATGAACGGGGGAGGGGCCGAGAGAGAGAGAGAGAGACACAGAATCGGAAACAGGCTCCAGGCTCTGAGCCATCAGCCCAGAGCCCAACGCGGGGCTCGAACTCAAGGACCGCGAGATCGTGACCTGGCTGAAGTCGGACGCTTAACCGACTGCGCCACCCAGGCGCCCCAAACTGGTGAATTATTTAAAAAAGGCTTTTAGAATGACTTAGTTCAATCTGCTAGTACCCCCAAAACTAAGGTGTTAGAATAAATGTTTAAGCTAAACATTGTAGATCATTTAAATTCTATAGATTACTCAAGAAAACCCTCCACAGGAAGACAGATGAGAAAGGCAGGCAAAGGGAAATAAATGAACATTCACTTTGTGTCAGAGAAAATCAGAGCTGGTTTTTCTTTTAGGAACAGCCTCTAGCATTTATATTTTTTCATGGTATACATCAGCATCTTTAGTCATAAAATTTCTGAGTGTCTTCTTGATGGCTAAACATGTTTCCGTCTTTGAGGAATTATTCTGAAAGTACAAGTGAGTTGTATTCTTTGTTTAGCAAGACAAGGACACTCTATGTTAAAGAATGTATATGTAGATGATAATGGATATTTCTGATGAAAGTTTTATATTTTAATTTTCCTTTTAATACATACATTGCCTTTAATGTCCAAGTGGAACATGGAAATAAAGAGTACCGAGTTTCAGTCAAGACACCCCAACAGAAAACACGTTTCTTCATTAAATAGTCATGGCTTCCAGCACTTTAAAACTGAGGATTGTGGGGGCACATGGGTAGCTCGGTTGGTTAAGCATCAGCTCTTGAGTTTTGCTCAGGTCATGATCTCGTGGTTCATGGGTTTGAGCCCCAGGTCAGGGTCTGCACTGACAGGACAGAGCCTGCTTGGGATTCTCTCTCTGCCTGTCTCTCTCTGCCCCTCCCCACTCGTGCACATGCTCTCTGTCTTTCAAAACAAATAAATAAACTTAAAAAAATAATAAAACTGATGATTGTGGAGAGTGGACCAATATGTCCTTTTTCTAGAAGCAAGACTATGTAACACTTTGAGACTTCACTTAGCAGGACAGTTGCCTACCTGTAAAAATTCAGTGCCTTATTGCCCCATCTCTCACCTGGGTCTTGTGGGTTTCTTGGAAGGACTTTATTCCTTTAACTTAAACTTTGATCTCTGTTAAAATACACATATTTCTTTTCCTTCCCTTTCCTGGGAACTCTAAGCTATTTCCAGTCATTTAAAGTATAATGAACACTTTCTGATCTTTTCTGAGGGGCAGGCTTGGGGGGTGTGACACAGAAGCACCAGGAATGAGGTTATGCCCCCAGTAGAAGTCAGCAAGCCTCTGCAGAGTCGGTGGCCAATAAATTTGGAGGAGGGGTGACAACAAGAGAATTAGGGAAATCATTGATGTGAAAGGCCCATTTTGTATTTTTGTAAATCTGTATGATAAAATGATCAGCTTTAGTTTAGTGAAAAAAATGCATAAATCTTAGCATGATGATTAAACATTTGAAGAGATGTTTGGTTTGAATTTTTTATTTTTCTTCCCAACTAGAACAGTATCTTACAGATGGTCTATATGAAGGCAGTAAAATTAAGGAAGTATGAAACTGATAAATCATTGAACCCATTTGTTTCTGCAAAAGTTACTTCTTGAGAGTAGATAAAAGCACTTTGAACATGTTCACTTTTTCTCAGGTCACAGGGGTGCTATTTAATAAATTACTTTTCTCAGGCACTAAGGGCCACCTTTATTCATTTGAAAAGGTTAATGCAGCTGTTCAAAATGTCCAAGTTTTTCCCAGAGAATAATTTATGCACTGAAAGTCTGTTTTATTTGGGAAATGCCTAAATAGTGTAAAAAAAAAGTGAAGTACAAATTAAAAACAAGTAGATCTTGCAGTTCATAACTAAAGTAGTTTTTTTTAAAAAATGTATATGTATTGATTATATATCCCTGACCACCCCATTTAAAATTTCAATACTCCCATCCTGCCACCCAGAACTTCCTATCATTCTTTTTGCTTTACTTCTCTCCAAAGTGCTTATCACAAATATACTCTGTATTTTACCTATAGGTTTTGTTTTCTTCTGATTTCCCTTACTAGAATGTAAGTTCTAGGCAGACAAAAATTTTCAGCCCTTCCTCTTTCCCCTGGATAGTTCCAGGTATGTGTAAGCATTCAATAATGTTTAATACATGAATGTAGGAATAAATCTATTTTGATCACATTTAGTAAGTAATTGCCATTTTCCCATTTGGGAAGTGTAGGATTACTTTCTAGAAGGAAACGCCACGTGATAGTTGAGGGTGGTTTCTGGAGTTATTGCGCATTGAATCTTGATTTTAACACCGGTTATCTGTTTAACCTTGGGCAAATTACTTCACATTTCTCATCCCCATAATAAGATGAATAAACCACCTATCTCATAGTTAGATAATTGTATAAAGTACTTTAAAAAACCCAATCTGGAACACTGTATATCCTTAAAACTCACTAGTACTATCATTAAGACAATTTGTGAAAAGAATATTCTTTATGCACTCATTGCCTATGTGAAATAGTCATGACAATTATGTAGATGTTACAAATATTTTGCCTCAATCATAAGATTCGGTTTGAAGCATATGTTAAGCATACATTATTAATGTAATTTACTTTCTGAAAATTATCAGGATATTAGTTTTATTTATTTGACAAACTCCAATTAAGGCAAACAGAATAGTGTAATAATTCCAAAGGTCAAGTTTGTTTTGAATTCTACTCTGTCATTTACTAGATCTGTGACCCTGAGCAAGTTAATAAAAAAACTTTAGGCTTTAGTTCCCACATTTGTAACATGGGTAAAAAATAAATCTATGTTAATAGTTGAATATTAAGCAAAAAACAGTGCCTGGGACGTAGCAGATCTCAATAAAAGGAAGGTCAAAAAAAAAAAAGAATCAGGTGTATAAAATTAGAGAACAGTGTTTATGACAGAACTATATCAATTGATACAAAATTGAGTGAAAATTGACAATGAAACTACATTTTTCTGACTCATCCTCATTCTTATGCAAATAAATCAGAATTTGTATTTTAGAAGTGGTCATTTTAAAAAGAAAATTTAACATGAGAAATATTGACGTATTTAACAGAAAATCACTTAGCCCATGATTTCCTTTGTATTGCTAAGTATGAAATACAGAGCCTATTACACTAATTTAAGAGATGCAAGTGTCTCTTTTTAAAATTAATACATCTGAATTCCTTAAAATTCAATGTTGTGCATATGGTTGTCCTCTCTCTCCTCTATCCCCATCAATTTATTTTATTTTATTTTTTTTAAATTCATAAAGATACAAAGCTAAGAAGCACATGCATAAAGCTTGTGCTCACTAATCATCAAGGTTTTTATTATCTACGAAGTTGCTATTAATGTTTTGTAATATTGGCTGTGTTAGGCAGTCTTTCACACCACAGTTAGCACCAGTCACTGGGGTGTTGGTTGCTGCACCTAGTTATGATGGAAAAGATGGGAAATGCCTTTGCTCAAGCTCCAGTTTGCTGGAGCCACAATGGGACAGCAGCCACTGCACGTCACACAAGAGTGGACGATAGAAATTAGGTTCTACCTTGTGACATGAAACTCAACTGAACTTTTTTAGCCAGACCAGGACTGGATACACATGTCTAGAATTATACTCGCCTAGGAGCTAGGGAGACTGAGCAAACAGGACCTTATGCTTTAATGAATGTAAAGAGTCTCAAAATAGTCCAAATCCCAGGCAATCCCATTTCAGAAAAGAACTTTAGGAGCTACGGCAAGATAGCATTTTCAAGCTTGCCTCTGTGCATTGATGTTTAGGGTTTCTGTGTGCAGGGAAAATGATGAGATAGGTTTGAAGGTGGGAAGTGTACAAGTTAATAGTTCATCATTTTGTTTTAACTTGCAGGTGGAATATAAATGCAGTCTGGAAAATGCCATAATCTCTGCCACTGTTACAGGGATCAAAATGTGGATACTGCCTACACAAGAGATGTGGGTGTCCTTTAAAAATCTCCTGCTTAATGTACCTTAATATTGACACACTGATCAGTACAAATGATATTATAATGTGATTCAACTAATCAGAGCTGTTACTAGCCCATGGGACACCTTTGTGTTGAGCCATCTAGTTCCAGAGCATGTGTCTTAGCCAAGGGAGCACAAGCCCTGTCACTATCCCTCTTATTGGGTGTACTTGTGCAGGGGACAACTTGCACATCAATACATGGTGACCCTGAAGCTGATATTTCAGTGTCTTCTGTATGTCCAGACTGTGCTATGTTTTTTATGCACTTACAGTTTATAGTCTTGTGATCATCATCTTGATTTTCAAACGAAAAATCTAGAGAATGACTGGGGGAGGATTGAATCCATGTCTGCTGATATCAAAATCAGTGTATATTTTGTTGAAATAAGATGCTGTCTACCTCTGTCTTCTTTTCATCAAAAAGTATTTATCAAGGGTTTTAATCTTCACGACAGTTCTGTGAGTCCTGTTCAAAGTGTAAGGGAGGGAAGCATACCACTTTTGAACAGCCTCAAATCTGATCTAACTTTATAAAGCTAAGACTTTGCCACCACTGTTAGTAGGTTGCTTCAAATAGCACGAGTTTCTCATCCATTTTTGGTAAACCTAGATGTGTCCAGTTTAGTTTATAATGATAATTCTCACAGTTTTCACAATCAGGGCCTTTTCTCCATTTTTTTTTAAAAGAAATGATTTTCTCCCTCTTAATGCCCACACTATAAAATACATCTTTTAAGCAGGTTGCATTCACTACATAAGAATTTGCTTATCCATTTTCAGATGAAAATATCTATTAAAGATCTATCACTTCATAAATTTAAAGAAAAGAAACTGATGATAAATATCAGCCAAAATAACACCTTTTTTTAAAATAACAGATGATATTTAGGTAGTGTGTATAGCAAATGTTAGCAGAAATACCCGTTGAATTCTGGGTTCCCCAATTGTTTTCCATGGCACTTAACCTCCCTGAGACTTATTCATCTTTCTCTGTACATGGAGTAATAATTCCAATCTCATCCAATATGAATGGGGGACAATAGGCAAGTGACCTGGCACACAGTGCCTTCTTTGTGCATAGTGTCCTCTCAGTAAGTGTTTTTTTTTTTCCTCCTGTGGAAGAATATAAAAGCTACGCAGCGTTTCAGAATAAAAATAACTCATCAGTGAAAATTCCCCACTCTGTGAATCACTATGCATGGAAGGTATTTCTAGCTTGGAAGACAATGATGTGAGTCTAGAGTCTCCAATGCCTCATGGGAATCAATGGGACCCAGCATGAGAAGGGTATGGCAGAGCATCTACTAGGTGTGTGTGTGGTGGGATGTACTGCTCAGAAACAAGCTGCTCTCTTTCCTACCAGTATTCCAAAATCTCCAAGAGATCAAGACTTTCTTGTTTATTTGAGGTATCTTGAGGAGCTAGATGATGACATGGTGCAAATGTGGCCAAGAGAGCCTGGATCAGATATTTGTGTGAACTTTTTGTTTACTGAATGTCCTAGAGAATCAGAAACAACTAGACATGTGGCTGTTCTCCCAAAAGTCATGAGGTTCGTGCCAGAGTAGCATGTTATAATGCTGAAGGAAGGAAGTTCCTGTTGAATTAATATTTTTCAATCTATTTTTAAGAGTAAACTCATGCCTTCCTTTCCCACATCCTTACCAAAGTGACTTTGTTCACCATAAACTTGTTATACTAAAATGATGGCTCAAAAGCAAGATGTATTTCCTTCCTTTTGCTAAACACTTGATTAATCATGTAAGGGAAGATCTTTAAGGGCAGCTAAAATACTATAACCCCTTCCCCAAACCCCAAGCTTTTAAAATGCACTAAATTATTTGAGTAAACCATTTACAATTTTATTTTCTTTTTGCTTTTCACACACAGACCAAAACCACCAACCCAAAAGATTTTTTTTTTCAGTGCACAAACTATGCTCTGAGAAAAAGTTGGGTGCTTCTGGAAGATGGTTTCACTTTATCTGGCCAAAAAAGGGTATCCAGGGGATAAAATATTAAACACCAGACTGACTGGTATTTAATTTTCAAAGTCAATTTATATTTATTTGTTCAACACACAATGACAACTTAAAAAATCACTTTCCATTACTTTCTCCTAGGAATTTAAGGTGTTCATTTATATGTATTAGTCCTATTTATTCACCAATGAAGAGTCATTGGATTCATGATGTCAGTCTACACATAGTATTTTTCTGTTCTTCCTTTTGCTTTAGTCCTGTGTTTCCTGAAAAAAAAAAAGATACACAAACCACTGATTTTGAGAAGTAGCAATAGTCTGGAATTCCTTTGTTGAGGGGAAATTTTTCCTGACATTATTTAGTCATTAAGAATACTGAGAATCCTCTGAGAATCAAGTACTGAGTGTTGAATCCCTTTTACTTCATGAATATTGGTGTTTTAAAGTATAGAGTTGTCTCTACATTGATTGGTTGTCTAAGTACACTGTTCTAATCTGTGAAATATTTGGTTTGACTTCTTCCTATTTATAATACATTTTCTTTTTCAAACTTTATGACTATCATATATCTTTGTTCTTTCACTACAAAAGCCTGGATTTGTCACCCTTAGCAAACTGACGCCAAAGAGTGGAATAATTTTCAAATATTGTAACCAAAATTTCTGCATTGTTGCTGATAATTATTTCTCAGAATCCTTAGTCCCTAAATGAGCTTTGCCTGTACATATATAGACTGCCAGCCTATCCAACAATGAGCTCATATCAGCCTCAATCTTTTCAGTAAGTAAGAGTGAAGGCTGATGATGTCCACATGATAAATAACTCTTTTCCAGGTTTTGCAATGGAACGAATATGGTTGCTGTTGCTTCTAACAAGTAGAGTGCTTCTGGGGTCTGCTCAGTTTAATGGCTACAATTGTGACGCCAACCTCCACAGTAGATTTCCTGGTAAGTCTGAACCTAATCTTTTCTCTAATTATATCTTGAAAGAGTGATTATATTTGAATAGTAAGGCCCTTAAATACATATGGAAAATGGAGGGGGGGTGGATATCCATCTACATTAAGTGGATATTAACAAATGGCAAATGACAAAAGACATTTTTCTGGAGTTGTAATTTATATCCACATTAACATACAAAGTGTTCATCATAGTTAATATTATTATAATGGCTGCTCACAAATGTGAAAAATATTGGTTATTGGGTGATAGAATCGGGAGAGGCTAATTTCATCAAAATTTGCCTAATTGATGCCTTTTTCTTCCTTGTAAGTTAATTCAGACTTTCAAAACTGCCCTATATGCTAATAGATTTACTTAGGAATAATACTTAAGAAAATGTGAAATATAGTACATTACTCAAAAATATTATTTCAGTGCAATGACGGTCATTACCAAAATACGCAGGCCAACTTCAGTATGCATAACACAGCAACCATCAATATTGTGACAGATATGAGATTTTTGACTATATTCATGGACACGTCCCACAGGTTTCTAAAATCTACATTCAGTGAGAAAATTACTTACTGAATTATCAGTGTTTCATTTAAGTATTCATCATTTTTATATCAGCTAAAGTTAGAGAATCACAGTTAAACACTTACAAAATAAAGACTAGAGAGTCTGAAATCACTTTTCCAAGTTTGCCATGCAAATTGAAATGCTTTCTGTCATGTTTTATATTTCTCAAACCTGCCAGTACTCCTGTGTTCAGAGCATGCCTGAGCAACAGCATACTTGGATAGAGCAATCAGTAGGTAGTTATGTAGTTGACATGGGATTTCTAATTTTTATGAAGAGAGGTAATCTGGATTGCTCTCGAATAAGAGCCAGAGTGTGCAGGAATGTCTTCAGGAGCCCAGACTTAGTATGCAAGTGCTTGGCAGGTTAAGAACGACCTGGAGTTCAGGGTGGGGAATATCTGAAGGTAAGTCTAGCAAGGTATTCTAAGGCAGGGTTGTTAGTGATTTTGAGTACCATACAGGAGGGTTTTTTAAAAAACGTTTTTTTGTAATGGAAAATTCAAACATATACAAAAGTAAAGATTAGTAAAACAAGTAATTGTACTGATCATCCAATTTCATCAATTATCAACACATAAATTTTGCTTCATCTCCCTCTCCTTCTTACCATTCCCATCCCTGGAATATTTTACAGTGAATTCATTATTCATGTTTCAGAATGTATATGTGATGGAAAGGAACTCAAACAAAATCTTCACCCTTTTGTATATGTCTAATAAACTTAATTATAATCCCTTAACATATCATCTAATACTCAGCTAAGTTGCCTTTAAAACATCCACACAGTGTATTTGTTGACATGTGTCTTTAGTCTATTTTAATTGATAACAGTTTCTCTCTGTCACTTGCTTTTCTAAAATGCTGCTTATCTCTTCAAGTAATGTGGAATTCTGACTTTGGATCTGGTTGATGCAGCTTCAGTGTGTTTGTTATTTAACATTCTCCCCTTTTTCTGTATAGCCTATAAACTAATTACAGCTAGAGATGAGTAAATTCAGGTTCAGTTGTTTGGACAAGAAGACTTTGTGCGTTATTTGTGGACAGTATTTTGTCTTTATTTTCTTGGTGATGAAGACACATTAAGTCCTTTTAAACACATTTTTTTAAGGATCTTACATGGTCATGTTTTGTTTTAGAAAGCCAACCTTGGGAGAAGCAAAAGATAGAATCAAGTTGGAAGAAACTAGAGGCAGAGAGAAATGTCACGAAGGCAGTGTCAGTGGGAACAGCAGCAGGAGACAGCTCTTAAGAGATATTTTTGTGTTGGACTCAACAGAGTTTGAGAACTGGTTCAACTGGGAAGGTGAAAGAGAAGATGATGATGATGTCTTAGATGATGTTATGAACTTGGATAACTGCATGTTGATACTGCTGACACCAAAAGTTTAGGGCATTTGCATGTTTTAGAAAGGAAGTTTAGTCTGGGAAATAATGAGTTTGAGGAGCTTCTAGAATTTATAATGACAGCTTCTATCCAATAGTAGAAAATATGGACCTGGGTCTGAGGACAGAGGTTGCTCCCAAAGATAACTGTGTGGTATCTGAGTCCCTGTGCAGTGAGTGAGTGATGAGCGGGAAACAGGAAACTGAAAGGTAGGAAAATAGACTACTCTTTAGGTAACATTGGTGGTGAAGGAAAGAGAGGAGTGACCTGAGCCAGCAGTTTAGGATTTAGGGATTAGAGGACTAGAAGCAATTTAGTATACACGAGTAAAGGGAAAGTATTCAGAGATTAGGATTACCAATAAGAAAATAATTGATGTAATGAGGAAAGAAAATATGGAAAAGAGCAAAGATACAGGTGGAGGAGTTGACATTGGGAAACTGGTAATTGTTTCTTTGATTTAGGAGAGAAGGAAAAATAAAAGACATGGGCAGGGAAGTTGAAGAATACTAATTGTGATGTGGAAGGCAGAGGCCTTCAGGAGAGTGAGGGCCCAGAGAGTGAGGTCAGGACCTGGGGAAAGTGGTCAAGCCTTACCCTGTTATGCATGAAAAGAAGGCCAAAAGGTAAAAAAGATTTCCAGGCAGAAAGGATCCAGCTGATGTTGTACTTAGATACTTGTAAACAAAAGATGTAAATGAGCCAGGAAGTGAGTAGGACAGCATAGGGAAATACAGTACATTTAAAAATGATGTTAAAACATTCAATTACAGTGGTGCCCACTGACCACCTGCATCAAAATTACCTGGGATGGTTATTAAAAGTGTTTTAGGCCAGAAGTGTTTACTCCACTGTTTTACACCAAATATAGTGTCCAAATCTCTGATTGTGGTGCTGGGAATCTATCTGTATTTTAAACCCTGCAGATGAGTCTAATATGCATTCATGGTTAAAAACAACTGACATAGTATATACTATTAGTTTCTTTAGTCCATTATTCTAATTAAAAGCACAGGTCTGTGTTAGGAAATAAAATTAAAAATAAAATCTTCCCCCAATCCAGAAATGCTCTCTGCAAGACAGTAGAGATGAAAACACTTATCATTGAGCAAGCATTAACCAGAATGTGATGCTCATTGTAAGCAATCCATCAAGAGATTGCACAGAGAGAAATCTTGGTCTTTTATATAGCCAAGCAGATGCAACCCATTACATATATTTTCAAGATAAACCATAACTAGTCCTCAAATAAGAGGACTTGACAGCACCATTTGTCACATATAGTTCATTCTAAATATACCTGGTGATTGGGATGACCATCTGTTTTAGCATATTGGCTTTATCTAGAGGAAAAGTAAACTTGTATCTTCCCAAAAGGAAGTACTTTTGTAATTTTCAGCCATGCTTCCTCTTGGGTTAGGATCTCGCACTCCCATAGAAACTGTGAGGTAGGAGTGTTATTTTCCTGGATGTTTATATTTTCAAAAGAGGTTCCCAGATCCTTGAAAAAGATTCTCAGGTCATAAAGCTGACAAAGGCCTTTCTAGTCTTCCTAGGATTCAAGGAAAGGCGAAAGTATTTAGAATTATAAGTTGTCTGATGTAAATGGTTTAACAAAAGGGAGGGAGAAGTTCCTTCCTTTATTTTAAACAGGGAGAATTAAACCTCTTATTTTTAATTTGTATATGACCTTATACATGTTAGCACTTTTAGTACTGTTCCACTTAGACAGCAAATACCCAGACTTATCAAATGCACACGCACATGCATGCATACACACACACACACACACACACACACGTGCGTGTGTGTGCAATTTATTTATTGCAATATAAAATCTGTATTTAAAAAATCTAAGATCCAGATAACTCCAAAGTCGAGGAGAGGCTTTAAGTTTATATGGATATTATTTTCAAGTGAGCCCAATTTTGCAGGTTGTTTGCAGAAGAAGACCAGAATGAGCAAATAAAGCATAAAGGTTAATTGCTCACTCCCCTCTTGACTTGTGGCTTCTCTTCCACATCAGGATCACCCTTGATATCATCAGGAGCTCCACAAGCTGCTCAGATACTAAGCAATGGGATAGAATGAGAATGAGTCTGGCAAAGGAGAGGGGCTATCTAAATGCAAAGTAATGCTAATAATGATGAAAGTAATCATCTCACCCTATCTGACCTTTGCTGTTTTATGACATTAGAACTATTTTCTTTCATTTCCATGGCATTTATCCTTGGGCCAAGGGAACTGCCATGGTCTAATTCATTTTAAATTTAAAGGGATACCATTTTATTTTAAAGGTAGTTAACTCTTGGCTATCTAAGCCAATAGCAGGGAACAGACCTATACTCCACTAGCATTATGGTAGTGCTCTTCCCAGAATAAAATTCAAACCACAATTTACTTTTAGAGTACCACAGAATTATTTGGCCTAAATTAAATATATGGATAAATGCATTTGGCCTCTATGACTGACACACACCTTCTGGAACTATCTCCTTTTTTTGGAAGATGGTAGCATATAAGGGTTAGCCTTAGCTTCTAAGAAGTCTTTAATGACCATCAGGGAAAGATTAGGTTTGTGGCACCAGAAATTTGGTGGCCTGACACCATAAGAATGGTGAACTAACCACTCATGGGAAACTGAATATAAGTCAGTGCTACATAACTTGCCATTTTGTATTCTATTTAAACTATTCATATTCTATTTAAACACTAATAAGGAAGAAACAATGGGTTCAATGTATTGAGTGATATACACATTACTAATTCTTTCTTGTATTCCTTAGATAAACTTATAAAATCTTTTAAAATCATTTTACAATGGGGAAATGGAGGATTAGCGTTTGTTTAATGATGCAAAGCTAGAAATTGACAGAGATGTAAAACTAAGACTCTTGCCATCAAACCATGATGCCTTAAAGTGAATTCTGAATACTAAGTTTAACAGAATCACAATGGGAATTACCACAGTAACGAATCTGAAAAATCATATAGTAGGAGAATTTGTTTAGCCTTTTTAGTACCTACTTGACTAAGGAAATCTTTTTTCCCTAATACCTATTAATATTTCAATAAACACCAATGTTCCAAAGGAAATAAAATTAAGCATCACAAATTTCACAGAATTTAGGGGTGGGTCAAACAAAATGAACTCTCTATTCTTGTGTTAGGCTTTGCTTAATTAACCATTGCATTTCTCTGTGCCCAAAGATGAAGTCAGAGTGGATAATGGACTAATTATTCAAGGGAACATGTTTTGGCCTTTCTATGATAAGAAAGACGAATTCTCCTGCCTTTCTACATAGTAGTAGTGTTTTGGTCTCCAAGTTGTCCAGACAATGCCTGCCTTCTGCTTTGCACCTGTGATTGCAATTACTAGACCAGATGAGGCAGAAGAAGTGATCCAGGCAGGGACCGCTGATCACTTCCTGATTAATCTAAATGATAAAATGCAGTGGCAAGCAAGTTCAGTAACTGAATAATTCAGAGTCCATCCCCTTTTTTATTTCAATAAAGAAGTTTTTTATTGCATGAGTTTTTCGCTTCCTCTGCCTGTGTAAGTAAAACCCATATGCTTTCTCCTGCCTGAAAAAGATGACCAATCTCTTCTGGTTCCAGAGAATGTAGAGGAGCTAGTGCAAATATAAGCCTGCAAAATTTGCCTCAAACTGCATATGAATTTCCTGAGGCACTAGACACGACAGCTTGTATTTGCTAACGAGAAACAGATGTGAAAAACCAAGGTGGCAAGAAACCCATTCGGTGTAGAGAGGAAACTTGAGTTCCTAATCCACCTTAAATTCTTCATCAGCTGCTGGTATTTTGTGTAGATGAAAATCAATACCCCTTTAGGAGTTCTTGCTCTTTTAGCTCAATATCGTATAAACTCTTGTTAAGGGTAAAAGTATCTTTAAAAAATGAGTTAAAACAATGAACATAGCATCTGTTCTCTGAGCAGTTTTAAGTTTATATAGTGCCAAATATTACTCCTCTCATTTTAGAGAGATAGAAGTGGAAATGATATGTAAGTTACTCTTATAATCTGCAAGGATGGTATAAATTAGTTTTGGAATGTCTATTGGAGTTCAGGAAGTAGATTATTTGCAGGTTAGATTTTCTATGGCACTACAAAGCAGTGTACTCTTCAGTATACAGAACAGACTCCTCCTATTACATTGAATAGGTTTTGGTTCATACTGTCAGTTTCAACGCAATGCTACTTTTAAGTGCATATAAACCAGTCCATGAATAGAGATACAATTCTATTCACAGGAGTACCTGCGTCTGACCTGCACAGAGCCTCCACCTGCTCACAACAGACCCCCACCCCCACCCCGTGTGTCCTTCAGTTGTTCTGGCGAGTGCCCACAGCATGGTTGACATTTGAGGTGCTCCTCCAGTTATTAAACTGCTATGGTTTACGGAATGGGGTAGAAGTGGGGGCAGAATACTGATCCTATTCTCAACTTTGTTTCACACACAGCCACCTGAGCACTAAAATAAATTTGTTTGGACTCAGGCTCACAAAGCTTTTTACGAACCCTCTTTCACTGAGATTCAAAACCAGTTCGGCAAACCTGGTGGCTCAGTCGGTTAGGTGTCCAACTCTTGATTTCAGCTCAGGTCGTAATCTTGCTGTTCATGAGATTGATCCTCATGTCAGGCTCTGCGCTGCCATGGGATTCTCTCTCTCCTTCTCTCTCTCTGCCTCCCCCTCAAAAATAAATAAACTTAACAAAAAAAGTTCCTTACACAAGGAAAGGAATTTTCTCCTTCATGATTCCTCCTCCCCTCTCTCTCCCTTTCTCTCATACTTTTTCAGCTGACCTTCTCCCTCTTGCCAGCATATAAATCATACAAATAGGTATGTGGTGGCAGTGCTTAATCCCACCAGATAGCATCCACCCCAAGGGTTAGCTTCTGCCCAAAGTATATAGATGTGACTAAGCAGTTCAATTGATTAAGAGACTTGAAGCATTGGCATCACCTGGGGGCTTGTGAGAAACACATAAATCAGGTCCCATCTCAGAGCTACTGAATCAGAATCTGCATTTTAATAAAATTCACAATGGTGATATATATGCACAATGTAATAAGTGCTGCTTAGAGCATGGTACTCATGATGTCTTGCTTGCTTTGTGTTGTTACATAACCACACTGTGTATATCAGCCCAGGTGGCTGTCATGCCCTTGCTTGCTATTAATGACAATAGGAATCAGCAAATCTATCACTGTTAAAGGAGAATAATTTTAAAAAATCATTAATAATAAAGCAAGATAGTAGGCTACCAAGACTAATTTATTTTAAAAGGTTAAATACCCCCCAAAATAGAAAAAATCTATCAATTTCATAATACTTAATGGGTTGAGTTTTCTCAATTGGAAGTCAGAAAATATCTGACATTAAAGATATTGATGCTTGTCTAAAACTCTAAAAACAGGAATCATCTCAGGCACGTGGCAGAGTACAGATAGGAAATATGAGTTCTGGATGAACAGTAAAGATGAAATCGTATTAATTGCACACATATTTGTGAATCTTAGAACTTATTAAAAGTTAGAAACCATGTGTGCTGTTTGTGAAGGAATTGAATTAAGCAAATTTTAATAGACATTTGTTGAGTATTTGTTAGGCACTCTGGGAAAATCCAGAGCTTTCAATGAGTTCATAATCTACTGGGAAAGCAAATATCCATTCCCAGATATAATATAAGCAGAACAGTAGAGTCACAGTTAAAGGGATGCAAGGTAGAGCCCCAGAGAACTATTACTTTCCATTGGGAAAAGAGGGAAAGTCTCATTAATGGACAATGTATATATTATTTTTCTGTTTTCAGCTTTTATTTCTCCTCTTACTTGAATTCTATCATTGGTTATTTCATCTATTATTATTGTTTATGAGTGATACGTTGAGTATTTGGTATTCTTAAATTTATATTTTTCACTCTTTTCTATTCTCCAAATAGTAGACTCCTATTTCTGACTACCTGTTGTACATTTCTGTTGAGTGTCCCACATATACCTCAGCCTCTCAAAAACTGAGATTTTCATTTTTCTTTCCTGCATTCTTTATCTCAGGAAATAATCTAGTTACCCACTAAAGCTAGAAATCTGAGTATCAGTTTGAGATCCATTCATGCCATCATCTAATCATTTTCCTATAGAATTTAGACCATTGAAATTTATTTCTTCTCAACAATCCCTTCCAAGCACTCCTCCCTTATAGACACATGGTTATATATAATATGGTATATAAGCCTAATCTTTAGTAAGCTGCATTATAATTGTCTAGTTTTTCTGTCTCCTTGAATTAAACATGAGCATCTTGAAGTAAAGGAGTGTTACTAATGCCTTTATCTTCAGAGTCTAGTACAGAGACTGACATGTAATATGTATACAATAAATGGTTTTTAAAAATACTTTGTTGACATGAACTGGCATGTAGTTTAGGTCTTGAAAATAAATAGGAACAATAGCCTCCAGCTTGTATAAAACTGATGGCACTGATTTTGTGTTTTAAACTCCTGTGTACTTCACCTTTTTTTTTTTTTTTTAATGTTATGCACTGACCCCAGAGTTGCTGATTTTCATGCAGATTTTTACATTTTCAGGTTAGGGGTTAGAACATTTCAGGTTAGAACATTTTGAGCCACTGCTTTGTGGGGCTGAGTACCAGTCTACAGCCCAATTTTTGGGGGTGTTGCCATATTTGTATTGTAGAATATGTGTGTACAAATTATTTGAACAACTGTATTGATCTGTGCTCTGATTATTCGAGGTAACAATTAGAAAATGTTAAAATAAATATTCTGATGCTAGTTAAAGAAATGTAGGTCTCAACAGTATTGAGATGAGATGAAAATCATTCAGTCTATCAAAAGCTGGGGATCTTTAGTCTCATCTATATGCCATTGAAATTAAACTAGTTGCGTGTGGAACTGTTGAGGAAAAGAACAAAGTTAGATATACTTGTTAGATATATGAATTATATGCTACAAATATATTGTCAGTGATTGTGCCTAAAGGGAAAAGTGTAGTTAGGTTTTCTAGGAATGGAACTTTATTGGGAATGAAGTAGAACGAGATTTTTATTCATATGGATAATTGGATTCATCCTTTCTTTACTCCCATTTATATGGTAACAATGCTCTCTCAACTCCAAATCTGGACACATTTTTTTATGTGGTAAGAGATAGTTGACAGCGACAGGATATTTAAAATTTGCATGATTTTCAAAAATGTGAGATAATCTCATTGTCTGATTGATAGGTGAGAGAAGTGCAGAACACTTCTTTTTTTACCTGAATTCGATTCAATACTGCATTTTTTTAGTCTTGTGAAACGCTTAACTTGTTTAAAACATCAGGGGAAAAATAGCCATTTTGGCAGTATAACTGCATATAAGCTCTAAGCCGGCCTGCCATTTTAATAATGCTTTGTATGTTTAAACACAAAACACTAAAAATCAAAAATCTAAAGGTATTTATTTCTTGATATTTTTGTTTTTAACTTGTAATCATTGAGTTGCTTCATACTCAAGTGTTGTTCAAAAGGATATACCAACTCAGTCCAGAGGTTGGACAATAAAAAGGCTCCAAAAAATTTAGTTGTTGAGAACAACTGTTATTCACTAACTCTGAGGAAAAAATTTGTCTTCTTTTGGCAGAAATTGCCCTTCAGCAACTTAAAGTATCTCTTCTCCCTCCTCAAAGCATCACAAATGGAAAAAGTTGTGCTGAATGGATGTCTTTAGTATCTACAACCAGGAAAAAATGTGTTTCTCAGAAGGGACAGTGAAAAGTCTTTAGAAAACTGGGTTAGGAAGGATTTGAACAGATCTCTTTTCTTACACTGGGAAAAGCGTTTCTCTTGTTATCGTATCTTTTAGTGGGATCAACTTGTAGCAAATTCAGTTCCATTTCAGGAGTTACAAGCCTTCAGTTAAACACAGAAAACTGAAGAGAGCTCTACATCTGGACAAAGTCATCTTTGGCATTTATGAAGCTATTCTAAGTATCAGTTAATTCTTCTCAAAGGTGAAGAAGCTGAAGTCTTTAGATGGTTTAAATTACAGGGAATAATACTTGCCCTTTGCAACGTATTTAATGATATATATTCACTTCAATACATTTGTGATATTACATGTAATGCAGTGATACTAATTCCCTATCTACTGGACATCAAGAGAGTTCTTAGTGAACTCCCTGGAAGCTAAGATTTGATCGACATTGAGATAGATATTTTGTTATCTTACAGAGACCATTTTGTATGAAAAGGTTTCCTGTGGTTTTGCCCTTGTGTTTGCCACTTGACCTCATTTTCTACCATTTCCTCCTTTGTATTTTAAATTCTAATGACAACAGAATTGTCCAGCTCTCAACCAGGCTTCAGCATATTTCGCACTTGTATCATTATTCACACTGTCCCCTCTGTGTTATAAAATTTCTACTCCTTTATATCACTAACTCCTATTGGTACTTCAAAACTCAGGTCAATGGCATCTTCTCCAAGAGGCTGTTCCTAACCAGCTGGCCTAGGTGAGGTTCACTTTCTGTACTACCCCATAGCTCTCTGCCCAATCTTTCTGTCAAACTGGGTCATGACTATTTCCTCTTATGGACTATGATCTGAGAATAAGTACCACTACTTTGTAAATCCTCAGTGTAGTCTGTTGTTCCAATATTTCATGTGATTAAGTAATTCATTACTCACATCAATGAATATTATAGCTTCCTTCTTTCTGGGACTTTCAGTATATAGAGAAGATAAATATACAAGTACACAAACACATACATGATTTTAAGGCTATATGACAGCATAATGGAGTGACATAATTTAGATTTTGGATCAGGAAAATCTTTGGGGAAAAGACAACGAAATTCAAGACATGAAGAATAAATAGGAGTTAATTACACAAAGACTGGGGGTATGAAGACATCCTAAGCAGAGAAAAGAGAATTAATGGCCTTATGCAAATCTGTACTAGGCTTTTTTAAATGCTCACAGCATTTTGTGGAGGAATAATTTATATAAAATAAGATGCACCAATTTTAAGGGTGCACCTTGCAATTGTTTAACATATGAATGTACTTACGTAACTACTAACCAGATCAAGATAGAGAACATTTTTATCACTCCACAAATTTTTCTTGTTTCTCTTATTCTAGACACTTCCGCCCCAGGAGGTAACAGCTACTCTGGCTTTCATCACTCATTGTGATGCATTTAAAAAACTGAAAAAAAAATTCAGTGAAACAAATATAGGGAGCAAGGGACTAGTAGGGAGAGAGATGTGAATGCAGAGATAAGAAGATGGCAGATCATGGAGAGTCTTGAGGACTTGGTTGGATTTGGAATTTTGGTCTGAGTGAAATGAATAGCTTTGAGGACTTGAGGAGAGGCAACATGATTAGATTCATGTATTAACAGCTATGCTAATTAGCGAGGGTTAAGAGTGGAAATAAAGGAGCCAGTTAGGAAGCTAATATAATATTCTAGGCCAAGAGATAATGGTGGCATGAGCCAAGGAATAGCATATAGATGGAGAGCAGTCAATTGATATAAGATGTGGGAGCCTGGGTGGCTCAGTCGATTAAATGTCCAACTCTTGATTTTGGTTCAGGTCATTGTTCATGAGACTGAGCCCCACATTGAGCTTTGTGCTGACAGCACAGAGCCTGCTTGGGATTCTCTCTCCCTCTCTCTCTCTGCCCCTTCCCAGCTCACATGTGTGTGCACACACTGTCTCTCTCTCAAAATAAATAAATAAACATATATATATATATATATACATATATATATATACACACACACACACACACATATATATAGACATATGTATATGTACATATATACATATATGTGTACTATATGTATATATATAGACATATATATATGTCTGTATATATGTATAGACATATATACATATGTCTATATATATTATGTAATTTGAAGATTCTAAACACTCAAACATTTATTAAAATGAACTCTATTATTTTAATAAAGATCATCATTAAAAGTTATGATTGTATTTAAACAGCTAATGTGGCTGAAAACTGATAGACATATTCTCCCAATTTTAAGTAGTACTTATTATTTCCTCTACTGTACTTCATAATGAATTCACCTATGAAGGGAATATTGCTTGAAGTTTTCTATAATAATTAGGCTAATATTTATCTTTTGGCCATGAAAAAGATTTTCCATCTTTCTCTCTACCTTTAACCATGAAAAAGATTTTCTTTCTTTTTGTAATGAGCTTAAAATCATAACCAAACATGGAAATTTTCATTTTTACTTATTCACATTTTCAAAATATGACTCACTTAGCCATCAAAAACCACCATGGAGAATGAATACTCCAAAGAAATATGCTGTTGAACACTTTTACCCTTAGATTAGAATTGTGGTATTTAAGTGAATTAATTCTATGCCAAAAAGTCTTGAATGATATTTGCATATTACTTAAGTGAACATCATCTAATTTAGTAAAATTATCTTTTAGTTTGCTTGTTTTCTTTTTTAAAAAGATTTATTTCTCCAAATAGCTTAGTCGGTTTTTGTTTTGTTTGTATCCACATTTAGAAAATCTGATGCTTATTTTTGATTCTTTAAAAAAATTTTTTTACACTTATTTATTTTTGAGAGACAGAGTGAAACAGTGCACGAGTTGTGGAGGGGCAGAGAGAGAAGGAGACACAGAATCTCAAGGAGCCTTCAGGCTCTGAGCAAGCTGTCAGCACAGAGCCCGATGTGGGGCTCAAACCCATGAACTGTAAGATCATGACCTGAGCTGAAGTCGGACACTCAACCAACTGAGCCATCCAGGCACCCCTTGATTCTTTATCTAAGTGGTAAAATGGAGTGTTAAAAAGTGGCAAGCTTACTGCATTAATGTCCTAAGGCTGCCATAACAGAGTGATACAAACAGGGTGACTTCAAACAGAAACGTATTGCCTCATAGTTCTGGAGACTAGAAGTTCAAAATCAAGGTGTCTGCAGGGCCATATTCTCTGATGCTCTGGGTAGAATCCTTCCTTCCCTGTTCCTAGCTTCTGGTCATTTGCTGGCAATCTTTGCATTCTTTGACTATTGATGCATCACTTCAATTCTGTGTCTTCACATGACATCCTTCCTACGTCTCTGTGTTTTCATATGGCATTCCTTTTATAAGGACACAAGTCATTTTGGATTAGAGACCCACCCTATTCCAGTGCAACCTTATCTAAACTAATTACATCTACAATGACCCTGTTTCAAAATAAGGTCACATTCTGAGATACTGGGATTTAGGGCTTCACTGCATCTTTTGGCACATGATTCAACTTGTAACAGGTAGCAAAAACAATCAAAGTAAGTTTCTGCCTCTGGGGAATTGCCTAGCAGCCAACCCCTCCATTTGCTGCATATATTTTCTTCATTACATGTAGAAAAATAACTACATAGAGGTATGAAAACTTGTGTGTGTGTGTGTGTGTGTGTGTGTGTGTGTGTGTGTGTGTGTATGCTCACCTGTACAGACCTGATAACTCATAGAATAGTCATGGAAACTGGGAAAATGATGTTTTAAATTTTCATGCATAGTTCATTCCTTTTATTTTGGCATAGTCACTGGCAAAATTTTCTTAAAGCAGGCTATGCATGTTTTTTGTAGTATCAGCACATTTGTTTTCATTCCTTTCTCTCTAGAGTAATTTAATATAGGCAAAATAAAATGGAATTCTGACGGATGGCTTATGTTTCTCCATCCTGGGTAAGATGGCTTACAAAACACCAAAATGCTCAGCAATATGGCTTATGAGGGATTTTAACTGCTTCTTCCTTATACTTGGGAAAACTTACCACTTGCAGTGAGTCTCACTACTCTAGACAGGTTATCTGAATAATTCAGATAATTACTCTGGTTCTGAATTTTCTCTGCAAACCTGATTTTGCCCCTTCAGTTCTCTAATCCTTCTGTAACACTCAACTGACATTTAATGCAAATCTACTGTGTATCAAACACAAAGAAACAGAGATGTTTTATAACTCCTAAATAGCTAAATCCAAGACTATTTTCCCTGGCTACTTCTCTTAACAACCTTCACATTGGATCATGGTGTATTCAAACATAGGAATGAGTTAAACAGGCTGAGGGGATGAGTAACTACATTAGGGGATGTTATAGTTATTCTTGTATCCTGCACTGTGCTTTTGTGACTAATATTTGCTTTCTATATATTTTTATTTCAGCTGAAAGAGACATCAATGTCTATTGTGGGGTGCAGGCCATTACAATGAAGATTAATTTTTGCACAGTACTTTTCTCGGGTTATTCTGAAACAGATCTGGCACTGAACGGAAGGCACGGGGATTCCCACTGCAGGGGGTTCATCAATAACAACACCTTTCCCGCAGTGGTCATTTTCATCATCAATCTCAGCACCTTGGAGGGCTGTGGAAACAACTTAGTGGTAAGATGAGTGTAAAATCCTGTGCTAGGTTTGGGGTCACAACAAAAATCTCTCCCCGTTTCATGAAATCATCAGAAGCCCAATCTGTCTTTCAGGAAGAAATTCCAATAAAACTGAACAAATCACTTCCGTTGCTTGTGTGAGGCTTTAAACATACAATTTTATTTTCCAATGATAGTTCCCCTTATTGTAGCTGAGCAGTAGAGGGGCTCGAGATCAGCTACACTACTCTAAACAACATTATTTGTATGAGTGCCATTGATAAATATTTCTCTACACTTTATCATTAGCTATGTTTCTCCTGCTTTTTATGGAACTGTCTTCTCATGCAGAAATTGTTTACTTCAGTGAGTTGGACAATGGGTCCCTTGGCCTATTGCCTCTTAGTGACCTCATTCAGAAAAAAAGATGAAATATAGAATGGGAAGACTAGACTCTCCTAGGTTTCATGTTTACCGTGGAATGATCCACACCAGTGTCGTGTGAAAGAGGGCTGTCAGCATTTCCGGTGTGATATTCTCCATTGTGTGGGACTGTCCTTTGAATTTCAAAATGTTTTTCATACTCAGTCTTACTCATGAAATCCCAGTAGATTGTTCAGAAAAGGAAATCTCTCTAGTCATTGTGAAAATCAAATATTTCCATCCCCAAACAGAGTCACTAGTCTATGTGATTCATTATTTATGCTTGCATTGAACACACACACACACACACACAGGAATTGAATAAGGAATTGATTCTCCCAAGAATTAAAATTAATTGAAGTATAAATATTGTGATTTGAGGGGTGTTACACTGAAATTCATTGAGCACTATTTTTCATTTTGCTTGTTTAAATATATTCTTATTGGTAAATCTTAGCACAGACAAAAAGGAGATCCAATGAGCATGACCACTTAGCACACTGAATAAGGAGAAACTGGCTTTTCCTCTTCATAAATTATTATTTGGGATTAAAGAGGAAGGCTTAATTTCTCTAAGGACAGGGTTTCTAAGACTTGATGGGGGATGGGAGACAGGAAAAAGATTTCTCTGATTTCCTTCTTTATCTTTTCCCAGAGGGTAGTTAGAATATTGTGCCCATGACCATTTCAAGCCTGCAGCTTGAGTATTGTTGACTCTTTTTATTAAAAACATTTATTCATCTCTCTGAGCTGTGCACAGAGAGGTTATAAGGTGGGCCTGAGGGAGTGTGACGCAGGCTGGTTATTATACGTCTGTGTTTCCTTGTGAAAGGAGGAACCCACGTGGAGAGACAGAGTTTCCCTCCTCCCACCGTACCCTGGGGTCTTCATGGCACTTTCTTCTCTGGATTTAAGTCTTGCCCTGCTACCAAGAAAACAATTCAGGAGAAATGCCAGGCAAAGCATCTGGGTGTGTGTGCACATGTGTGGGCGTGTGTGTGCACACCTGCTGTTTACTTTTTTAAAAAGCTGAATGATTTAGGTATAAAAGTTGCTACATATGTGTACGTGTGTTTTATTCTCTTTTCAAAGAATTGGTATGTTTAGCTAGCCAGTCAGGCAAATGTGAGAGGAGGGGAAGATTTGCATATATTTTCATTTTTTCATAGACGTCACCAGCTTTGGAGTTTGCTCCAAGGACAATCCTACATGGGAAAAATTAAGTAGACTATTACGTCACTGGATTAGGATAAAAATATTGTTTCAATTATAGTAATTCTGGCCCTGTTCATGAATTAGCTAGATAATTGCCTCAGCTTTGCCTATGTACTCCAGGTTCACGCATAAAGTTTATTCTCTTGTTGAAAAGTAAGTATTATAGGTTTCCATAATATCTGCTGAAAGTATTTATTGAGCATCATACTGTAGTTGATGTAATGGGAGGAGCTGTATTCTATGAAAAGTATAGGGGCGCCTGGGTGGCGCAGTCAGTTAAGCGTCCGACTTCAGCCAGGTCATGATCTCGCGGTCCGTGAGTTCGAGCCCCGCGTCAGGCTCTGGGCTGATGGCTCGGAGCCTGGAGCCTGTTTCCGATTCTGTGTCTCCCTCTCTCTCTGCCCCTCCCCCGTTCATGCTCTGTCTCTCTCTGTCCCAAAAATAAACAAAAAAACGTTGAAAAAAATTTTTAAAAATAAAAAAAAAGTATAGAGTGTTATTATGAAAGTCGAGAACATTATTATTTCTATAATGGTGGCCAAGAACATTATTATGAAAGTCAAGAGCATTATTGATTATTCCTAAAATGGTGGTTCTTAAATCTTAGTGGGATTGAATAATCCAGTCTCAGGAAAATACACATATGGACAATATTTTAATATAAAGTCTGTGAGTTCATCCCCTTGAAACCTGTCTATGAACTGTTACCCTGGGGGGGGGATGAGAATCTCCATGTATGTACCACAAAGGAAGACCCTCAGATGGTCACATCAGAAAAAAAAAAATTGTGACCTTAATGCATTTGCTCAAAATTTATCTCAGGGGCCCCAAGCTGCTGGTGTCATGTGTGTTGCTGACCATGCAAAGGCAAAGGCTAAGGGGATCCCCTACCCACAAAGAGTTCTGATTATGGTGAAGGGCACTGCCAGTTTAAGAGACCGCTCATGCACTGTGACTCCTCCTGCGATGGAGATGAGCATTGCGGTAGGACAGTCAGGAGGTTTCCTAGGGAAGCTGATGAGACCCAGGGAAAGAGTAGGATACATCATGGTGAAGCAGGGGAGAAAGGAGGCAGAGAAAGCATGTGCAAAGCCTTAACGAGATCCTTGTGACTGGCTGGGGCATTTTTTTTTTGAAATTTTTAAAAATGTTTTTATTTATTTTGAAACAGAGAGAGAGAGAGAGAGAGAGAGAGAGAGAGAGAGAGAGAGAGAGATGCAGGGGAAGGGCAGAGAGAGAGGGGGAGAGAGAGAATCCCAAGCAGGCTACCCCAATTCAGGACTCAAACTCACAGTGAGATCATGACCTGAGCCAAAATTAAGAGTGTGATGCTTAAGGGACTGAGCCACCCAAGCGCCCCTGCATCTGGGACATTGTTAACCAAATGTGTGATTACAGGGATATGAAGCAAAAGTGGGAATCAAGATAAGGTTAACAGGAATATTTTAAGCCATGCCACAGAATTTGGACTCTACCGGTGAACATTTTGAAATGACTTATTGTAGCACTCTGAACATGTACTCTCTCTCCTTTCTTACTTATGAAACATGAATAAAGTGTCTTTGGTGAATATGAAGTTTCATTTAGTTAAAAGACATATTGATCACTTATAAATAGCATTATGTGCATATAATCTCAAAGCCATGGCATGTTGTAGTTGAAACAGATGCTAGAAATGATCTGGTCTAGGGGTGCTTGGGTGGCTTAGTTGGTTAAGCCTCCTACTTAAGCTTAGGTCATGATCTCATGGTTCATGAGTTGGAGCCCTGCGTTGGGCTCTGTGCTGACAGCTCAGAGCCTGGAGCCTGCTTTGGGTTCTGTGTCTCCCTCTCTCTCTGCCCCACCCCACTCACACTCTGTCTCTCTCAAAAGTAAATAAATATTAAATTTTTTAAAAAAGAAATAAATGATCTAGTCTAATATTTTATTTTGCATATGAAATGCCTGGATTTATATATAGCTATTTAATCATTGAACTTGATCTACCATTCTAACAGGTATCCACAATTCCTGGAGTCAGTGCTTATGGGAATTCAACTTCAGTACAAATAGGAAATATTTCGGGATACATTGATACTCCAGACCCACCAACAATCATCAGCTATCTACCTGGGCTTCTTTACAAATTTAGTTGTAGTTATCCATTGGAATACCTGGTTAATAATACCCAGCTTGCCTCGTAAGTTCAAGTTCTATTCTTACTTTCACATTCTGTCTTTATATTTGAGTCATTTTTTTTTCCTGAATGGACTTATAAAGATAGCAGGATTTGTTGAGAATAGCCAAACTCAAGGTAATGGAAACTATATTAAGTCCTTATCTATCTATCTATCATCTATCTATCTATCTATCTATCTATCTATCTATCTATCTATCTAACATTGTTATGACCCATATCAACAGATCAGATGTATATATTTTCCCCCAAATTAAAACTGTCTCCAACTAGTCAAATGACTGCCTGGGGGTTCTCCTCACTCCCTTCAGAATTGCCAAAGACATTAATTGCCCAAGCACTGGAGGGCTTATGCAGTCCAGAAGGTATACTATTTCCAGTGGATAGAACAGTCACTGCATTGTTGGGTCCTGCTTGGCTTCAGACTCTGCCAGATGCTCTCACTGTGGGACTCTGCTGCCTCAGAATCTGGGGGCTCTGTGCCTCTTGCTGAGGTGTCAGCTGCATAGGTGCTGATGGTCCCCCAAGAAAGGTGGCCTCACTCAGAGCCCAGGAACTTCAGATATGGACTGTTTATAGTCATGTATTGATTCATTTTTCCCAGAGGACATACTCCAGGACAGGGTTATATCCACACTACAACAGAGTCACTGGATTTGTCAAATATTTTTGATAAAGTGGGGTGATTGAGTGAAAACTTTCTCTTCTCAGTTCTAGGGTTTGTTATCACAAGGGTGTAGTTATTGTTTAATCTTAGTCATGAGGGAATGCGGAGGCCACATTCTGTTTCGCTTAAAAAATAGTCACATCTGGTTTCAATGGCACAATGATGATAAATATCTTGGTGAAAAGTAAGACTTGGAAAACAAGAAAAGAAAGGCTTTGAGTCAAAAGGATACAGGTGTAAAGGGAAGTGGGCCATGAGCGTGTCGCCATCTCACTCTGTTCCACCTTACTTTCCCAGTAAACACATTCCTGAGTTGCGGTGTATATGGAAATTCATTCATTTATTCAATAAATAATTATTATACGTCTACTATGTGCCATGCAATGTTCCAGCAGTGAACAAAGTAAAACAAAATCCTTGATCTTATGAAACTTCTAATGGGATTGATGAAAATGTATTTGTTTCAGATTCAAATTATATTGGAATGACATTTTTCTTTAAAGTCTCATATATATAATGCAAAATGGAAATAATGCCTTTGTAAATAAAAAGATCATAAAGAACAGTTTGTCTTTATTTGGTCTCTTTTGCTTTTTGATACGTTCAATGATTTAAATCGTGTGCCTACTTCAGACCTAGGTAAAAGTATGTCAAGCTTACTCAAGAGTTTTAGTGCCTTAAATCTAATATTAAGGTATAACTGAAACTTTTAATTTAAAATCTATCAATGCTTTCCTTTTTCTAAATCTGTTTTAGGTCCTCAGCTGCTATTTCTGTGAGAGAGAACAATGGTACATTTGTCAGCACTTTGAACCTGCTCCTTTATAATGTAAGTTGATGGGTGACGGATGTTATGTTCTCTCTCATCATACTGAGGAGCCATTTATGTGGATGGATTTTATATCAAAATCTACCAAAGGCCACATTAACCCCGTTATACTTTGGTAACATTTATCCACCTTTACTACCATTTTTATATATCCTAGTGATAAAGGTATACTAAAAACTCCATTGCTTTCTAAAAGTTGATAAATGACTTAGATTTTATTTTGTAAATATGATTCTACATAGTTATTCCAAGTGTCTATCTACATTTGTATGTATATATTTATTTGCATGTGTGTGTGTATGTGTATGTGTGTGTGTTTAGCCATAGTCAGGGTCAAGATGTTAGCAGTAATATTTTTGTGATAAAAAGATAGGAAAAGTCCAAATGCTACTTCTCTTGAGGGCATGCTTGGTGATGAATGTGTTAATATTTTCAAAATGGATTTTGGCTGATGACAATTCTGTCACATTTGAAATAGTTTGGGTTGACTACATAGTATTGTCTAAACTCTTGTCATGTAAATATCGACAGTGGCAGGAAAACGTAAAAAATACATGGATTTCTATTTATAACTCTAACATTAATCCCCCAAATGATATTTTCATGTTGATTAAAAATTTTTATTCATACATTTTAAATGCCTGATTTAAATATCAATTTTTCAATCTATCAACCAACATTTTGGTAAATTATGAATCTGATTTTTACATTATTATTCATGTCATCATGGCACTGAGTTATAATTCATGCAACTGATTTAAAAGTCGGTGCTTTATACTTTGAATATAATGAGCTATAAATATTGTAGTAGGACATTTTCCAAAGGCATTTAAAAAATCATGTTTATAAGTTTGTAGTCTGACACCACTGAGTTCTAAACAACAAATTAAAATGTATTGGAATGAAGATGGTCTTTCTGTCATTTCTAAACTTTCCTCTGCAAGGAGAAACTGCCAACTTACTTGGTTCTATAATACTCAGCAAATATGTGCCAGTATTCATTCCCAATATGAACAGATATTTATTATTGTTTTGAGCAGTATTTTTAAATTGGAAAGTTCCTATCTGCTGATTTATACATGTAAGCTCCCTGAGGTAGAATTGAGGTGACTGGTTTGGGTTCAGTATTATTGGTTATTTTTGAGTGAAACAAAGATGAAAATTCCTGATTTTAAAAAAGTAAAAAACTTGCCCAAATGGTATTTAATGACACCATTATTTTTTGTGTGTAAAATTAAACTATTCCCTTACTGGAAAAGCAGAAAATAAAACTTTAGAAGTGTGGATTTGTTGAGAGCTTTGCTGTGAGGGTCCTTCTTCTATCATTAGAAATAGTATTCCTCTATTGTTAACTAGACAGAATCCTTCAAAAACTTTCTAGCATCTTTTTTAAAAAAAAATTTTTTTTATTTTTTTAAAAAATTTTTTTTTTCAACGTTTATTTATTTTTGGGACAGAGAGAGACAGAGCATGAACGGGGGAGGGGCAGAGAGAGAGGGAGACACAGAATCGGAAACAGGCTCCAGGCTCTGAGCCATCAGCCCAGAGCCCGACGCGGGGCTCGAACTCACGGACCGCGAGATCGTGACCTGGCTGAAGTCGGACGCTTAACCGACTGCGCCACCCAGGCGCCCCTAAAAAAATTTTTAATGTTTATTTATTTTTGAGAGTGGGGGAGGGGCAGAAAGAGAGGGAGACACGGAATCCGAAGCAGGCTCCGGGCTCTGAGCTATCAGCACAGAGCCTGACGCGGGGCTCCAACTCACAAATCCTGAGATCATGACCTGAGTCGAAGTCGGATGCTTAACTGTCTGAGCCACCCAGGTGCCCCCAAAACTTTCTAGCTAGCATCTTAGTGCTAAATAAAAGCCTATAATTTGTTGATAACCTTAAGATTATAATTCTATGGTAAAAAAGGCAACCAATTGTTTGATATCAGACTATAAATGAACTAGGTAGTGTCAAAACATCTCATTTTTTTTTTTGATGTCTATGCTTTTTATTTGACAAGACTTAACATCTTAAGATCTCTGATGAGAATAGGATATGGAAAAATATTTCAGAAAACAAAACAGACACATCTCATTTTTAACCAGTTTGCAATAAAGGTATCATTAATGGTGGAATTAAAAAGTTAAATTGAATTTTAAAAGTTATTTACTAGACAATGAAATAAATAATAAAATTGAACAATTTCTCCACAAATTATGTGTTTTAATTAACAGACCATTTTTTACAGCAGTTTTTGGTTTACAGAAAAACTGATCTGAAAGTAGAGAGTTCCCACAGACTTCTTGTGCCTGTACACAATTTCCTCTATTATTTACACCTTGAATTTGGGGGTATATTTGTTATAATGGATGAACCCATATTGATGCATTAACTGAAATGTATAGTTTACATTGAGTTTCACTCTTCCTGTGTATTTTGTGAGTTTTGACAAATTCATGATGACTTATACCCATCATTACTGTAACATATAGAAGAGTTTCACTGCCAAAGACTACTTTGTTTTTAACATGACATGGTCATAATATTTTGTCATGTTACAGGGCACTACCAAACTAGTAATTTATACATGCTTCCAGTTATAAATAAGTCACAAAGATGAAAGATACATTATAGGTAATATAGTCAATTATATTGTAATCATGAGAAAAAAGGGCCCTAGTAATTTACATGAGAAAAAAAATTACTTTCACTAATTGATCCAAAATCATATTTATTATTTGTTTGAAACACTAACATTTAGCTGTCCGAGTGTAATTTTATTGCGTTTCAAATTATGTATCATTACACAAGCATTTGTGGCCAAGTCTTCCTATTTCACATGCAGTTTTTGAATGATGAAAAGTTACATTTAATACCTACTACTCTCATTCTCTGATTAGTTATTTGGAAAGGAAAACTTATATCTAGTTCAGCGCAATTGTTCATATCTATGTATTCCGGCACCCAGTAAATGTACTCAGGAAAATTTTATTTATAAAAAATAATTTTTATATTAATAATTTATAAAATAGTTTTATTGACTATTCAGTTTCCATCTATGTGGATTATTTCAAGTTGAACTGTGGCCTTATTTTTGTGTAATATAAATGTATCGGTTTTCTTCTCTGTGGAAAGCAAAGATGACTTTGTGAATTTGAATTGTATCTAAATGTTAGTGTCTTCTGAGAGGATAAAGAAAGAGTAAACCTGAAATAGTGTTACAGTAATACGAATGTCTTTTCAAAGTTGAAGAAAAAAATCTAAAATAAATATAATTGATTTTAGGGACAATATAATAAGAGTAAAAAAAAACAACTATACAAAATAAAGGAAAAAAAATAAGGTAAAAACATTACCTTTTAGAAGCAATTTTAGAAGGAAATATTTGTTGATTCATTTGCAAATGACTTAGCAGTATAATAATTCTAACAAAGTCAACATTCTTCAAGACACTACTGAGGCAAGTATATAATCTCTGGCGGCCCCTGGCGGACCCAGTCGGTAGAGCATACAACTCTTGCTCTTGGAGTTGTGAGTTCCAGCCCCAAGATGGGTGTAGAGATTACTTAAAAATAAAACCTTTAAAAAATAAAATAAGGATCTATATATTTAATGAGGTGTGGAATACTTGGAGAAGTTTTTAAAGAGAACAGGAAAGATAAATAAAAGTATCTATTGGAAATGGTTAGAGGAGCTATTATCATTTATGATATAGAGAAGTACGACATATATTCCCTCATTTATCTGGCTGTATTTGGGAATGAGATGTTTCACACGAGTGCAACCTTTTCAAGAGTAAAGCATTCATAATATAATTTTAAAAATTTGTAATTTTAAAAATTCAAAACCTGTTGCTTTCTTCCCAGCCTTCTTAAACAGAATATGCTCTGTATTTTGCCTTTGCTTGATGACTTTGAAATTTCATAACGAACATTAACATTTTTCCTTTGCTGAAAAATAGATTCAAGGTTACTAAATTTGGGAGAAGCAATTTGCTTCCATGCCAATTGATTTTACAGTTTATATTTTTAAAAATTCTTTTCTTTTCGTTTTCTTCTTTGCATCTTACATTTTTTTTTCTGTTTTTCTGTATTATCAAATTAAAGCTGTCACATCTCAGTTTCTGACCTATTGCTTTAATACTGTAAATTGGGGCATGATATAAATAAGCTCTCTAGAATTGCTATACACGAAGAGGAAAAAGATAGAAGTGAAGTCCTGAGACACCTTTCTATAAGTAACTATCAAGGAATTTATGAAGGAAATATTGTGGCATGCATTTTTGGCAACTTGGAGGACTCATTGGTCTCTTTTTTGGTTTTCAATTAAATTTTGGTGCTTTCCAATTGCCAGATAAGTGATTTGGGGCAAATGAGAGATTATCAAGAGCATAGGGAACTACAACCCCAATGGGAAAGGGCTTAAAGTAGATGAGAAACTGCATAACAGCCACTAATTTAATTTAAATAAATGAAGTATTCATTTAAATAAACTGAATGTTAACAACTGATTATTAAACAAATTAAATATTAAACACTGACTATTAATCACTGAATGCGGTTTAAATACACAGAACATTAACCACCATATACGATAAGCTATGGAAACAAAAGGATTTATGTATGGAAATGAATTTGTTACCTGGATGTGATTTAAGAACAGTTCTGCCAAGAAACTAGAGGATTAACTAGATCATTTTTGGGGTTAATTCTGTAGTTTTATGGTGATTTGCCCCCTTTTTTATATGGTATTATGGTTTTAAGTGGTAAATGTGCTGTTGTTGGGAAGACAATGATGAATTAATTTCTTATTTTTTTCATCATTAGGATTCAACCTACAGTCAGCAGTTAATTATCCCAAGTATAGGATTACCTTTGAAAACCAAAGTTTTTGCAGCTGTACAAGCCACTAATCTGGATGGCAGGTATTTTCAAACTCTTTAGTTGTTGTTGTTGGTTAAAACGTTTTGACTGCACAAAGCCTTGTGAATCATAAAGTTAGCTCATTCATTTTTGATTTAAATAATGCTGCCATTGTCACACCATTTAGGAATGCTAATAAATAGAAATAGCCAATTACAAAGATGAATAGGGACACTTATTTTGTGTCATTAATTGGAAAATAACAAGTCTTCCCATAAAGAAGGAGGGGGAGTTACTGGAAGAGGGAGTAGGCAGACCTATTGGAATAGGGTAACCTGTGGGATACCACAATGTTCTATTCTTTCATTTGAAAGATGATGGGTCAGATGTAGTCATTTCATGAACACTGGTGATTTATGCGCTTTTCAGTGTGTATGTTACTATTCAATAAAAATGTATGAAAAAAACAGAGGAATTCTCCCCATTATGATCTGGGCCAGAATTATATAAAATGATCCTCAGAAACATCTCTGTAAAAAACCCCAAAGTGATCAAGCTTCATATGACCAAGTTTTAGATAAACCAGAATGATCAGAATTGAAAGAGAATTCAAAAGCTGAAGATTCAATCCTACCCTATAATAACATTATCACATGTAACATTATCACATATAATATAAACTTTACATCCTGAAATCATCTTATCAAATTCAGGATTTAAAAAATGATTGGCATTTACTTCCCATAGGCTAGTAATTTTTATAACATCAGAGTTGGAATGAAGTAATGTATAAATCTAGGCACAGTGTAGCCATATGGGGGAAGATTATGTATTTGCCTCATGGTTTTCTTTTACCTACCACAGTGTCATTCATGAACTCCTACTCTCATCCCCACTGATTCTGGCATAATTTTCAGTGTATAATTTATGTACCAAACTCCTTGCTGTATGTGATATTATAATATCCTCTGTCATTTGTTAGGGTTAGTAACTTCCAGAAACAGAATATTGCTGTGTACAGTGAACATAGAAGTATCTATATAGCTTGCTTTTAGGTTTTGTTTCTTCACACTTTGACCAGTTGTTTTTTACACAGTTTGTGTGTGTGGTGTGGTGTGTGTGTGTGTGTGTGGTGTGGTGTGTGTGTGTGTGTGTGTGATATTAGCCTTAATTCCACTTGATGCAGGATGGCAATTTGCTGCAGATTTTTAAACATCTTGAGCTTAGGAGAATGTTTCAATAAACAAGAAGCCTCTGAAATAACTAACAAAAACATAGTTCTATTTTGTGGGGGTGAGGCATTTGTCAATATTTACTTCCCTAGGATTAGTAACTAATACCCAAAAGGAGATTCTGACTCTATATTATGCTTACTTCTTTCTGCAGATGGAATGTCTTAATGGATTATTGCTACACAACCCCATCAGGGAACCCAAATGATGATGTTCGATATGATCTCTTCCTTAGGTAAGTCTTGTATTGAGAGCAAAGATCCAATTGTAGATAATTGAAATCAAAACTCCAAGTTATATAAACAAATAATTGTAGAGCACTTCTATAGCTTTTAAATGTAAAGTTTATATTTTGAGCTTTTAGTCCTTATAAAGCTGGAAGGATAAAAGTTGAGAAGAGTTTTCAATACAAAATGCTGATAAAGCTATTGTTGAATGAGAATTGCAAGTAAGTTAGGTCCATCAAAGATGTTTTATTCATGTTTAGAACATGTGGGAATATTTCACTGTCTTAGAAAAAGCATGGTTAGGATATTGGCAATAAGAGAAAGGCAGTGGGAGGTACTATTTACCCACAGCTAGACTGTCTCATCATATGTCAAAAGAGAATAAAATTAAAGTGATGGTCTAGATAATTTAGACCCCAAAATGCTTTTCTTCATTTATCAGTATTTAAATGAAAGTATGATATAGCCTACTACTCCTTTTTTTAACAGAGCCAATAACTTCAACTTCATTCTCCAATAGACAATGATAGAGTGAATGTAATCTACATTTGGGGAAAGGGGACATTGATCATAAAAGCATTCAATCATCCCAGTTTCCTTTCAGCATTTTTATCTGACAGCAGAACAGACTTGAGAGTCAAGCAATGGCTTCTAATCATGCTTACAAAATGCAGTTGGCTCAGATCACTGCTGCTTATTAACACATTATGGGAGTAATATGATGGGAACCAAAAGATTATGCTTTATCAGCTAATCAAGGTTAAGATGATGTCCAGAGACTAGGTCAAACTGATACTCTTATATCCTATTGCTGGAACTGTTAATTTAGGCAACATTTTTGGGAAAAACATGTCAGCATATATCAAAACCTTAAAAGATTTTATATTCTTTGATTCTGTATCTACAGGTTTGAAAACATACTCTAAAATATTTATGATTTTATGGTTTATCAGTGATATTTAAAATAGTAAAACTCGGGAGCAATGAAGGCTATTCAGCAATGAGGAAAGGAAATGACTAAGTGGATTGTGGAGAACTAGTAATTTGGGAACTCACACAGACATTAAATTATATAAAGTTATTTATAAAATAGAAAAAAAAAGATTGGTCTTATTCTATCTCCTCCCTTTCTGTCTTCGTGGTATTTTTATGCTTGGAAATAATGTGGCTCTTTAAATTTTACATGAATTGAAATATGAAGTGAAATAATCAGCATATACAGTTTTATGTACAATGGACCTCATTTGTATAATATATGATAGAAAAGACTGTAAGGGAGTCCATCAACAGGCTCCCAGTGGTTATTTATGCATAGGAGGATTGTGAGTCATTTTGTTTTGATGTTTTTCTTATTTTCCAAAATTTCTATAATGATCACATAGTGATAATCTGGAATATGATCGTCAGACTTCTAGTATGACTATGGCTTCATGCTGAATCTTTTCAGTGTTCTTATTAGAAACTATAGAGAGTGAAATAGTTACTAAATGAGTCTCTCAGATGTCAGTTGCAGTGAAACTAGGTGGAAAAGAAAACTGAGAAATCCCCAGATAGGTGTGAGTGATAATAAAAACAATTAAGATCAAGAGCAAATGGTGCAGAGGGAGGCCTGCAGGAAGTTCTGTGGGGAGAGGTGGTGGGAAAAGCGGGGAGGAAAAGTCAGTGTTGAGGGGTCCTGGTAGTGGCAGATTTCAGAAACAGCCAGAAGAAATGTGCAACAGAAGGAGAGGGTACTGCTGGGAGTGGGAGTTGCTAGGAACAGGGTTGAGGCCCAACAAGCCAACAGCCCTGGGGAATATGGAGAATGAAGGGATAGAGAATGACTAGAACCTCAGAAGTGGCAGATCTCAGAAAGTATCAGGAAAAGTACACCTTCTAAAGAGTGGAGGATTCACCTGGGAAGATAAGGGTCTTGGAATAGGCTTGTGAATGAACCTGAAGAACATGGGGCGGATCGTAGAATTCTTGAATATCTTTAAGTTCAGAAAGGCAGAGAAAACTACACAATTATGCCACATTCAGTGGAAACTTGTTGGCCATTGTAAAACAAAAGTGGGAGAACCTTGAGTTGAGGAAATCCATGAGAGAGGTCACTACCATTCCACATTGCCCAAAGAGTCCCGGAAAATGACAAATCTAGGGAAATCCAACACTTTCAAATGTGAGTGGTAAGCAAGTGAAGATACTGCTTACAGTGTTCCAGTATACTACCAGAAAAATGTAAAAAATAGCTGAGAAAAAATTTTAAAGATTAATTAAACTCACTGGAAAGCCGTTGCCATGAAAAAGATAAGATTTGCAATTAAACACTGCAACATTATTTTTTTTAATTAAAAGTAACCATAAAGCAACAAAAGCAGAATTGAACAAGTGGGATTATATCAAACTAAGAAGCTTCTGCACAGCAAAGAAAATCATCAACAAAATGAAAAGGCAATCTACTGAATAGGAGAAAATATTTGCAAAACATATATCTGATGAGGGGCTAATATCTAAAATATATAAAGAACTCATATAACTCAATAGCAAAAAACCAGACAATCTTATTTAAAAATGGGCAGAAGATACGAATAGATATTTTCCAAAGAAGACATAGAGATTGTCAACAGGTACCTGAAAATATCTTCAATACCACCAATAATCAAGAAAATGAAATCAATACTATAATAGAGATATCACCTCATACCTGTTAGAATGGGTATATCAAAAAGATAAGAAATAACAAGTGTTGGTGAGGATGTGGAGAAAAGGGAACATTAGTGAACTGTTGGTAGGAATGTAAATTGGTACTGCCACTATGTAAAACACTATGGGGCTTCCTCAAAAAATTAAAAATCAAATCAACATTTGATATAGCAATTCTGCCACTGGGTACGTATCCAAGAAAATGAAAACACTAACTCAAAAAGATTTATACACCTCCGTGTTCATTGGAGCATTATTTACAATAGCCAAAACATGGAAACCTGTGTCCAATGATAGATAAATGGATAAAGAAATTGTGAATGGATATCGGATGGGAAAAGAACCCTCATAGATATCATAGACACAGGGAACAGATTAGTGGTTGCCAGATGTGGGGACTTGGTGGTGGGAGAAATGGGTGAAGGAAGTCAAAAGTTAGAAAAAAAAGAATAACTGAAATGGGAAAATAGAGAAGGACAAGAAGAGGAGAGAAAGAACAAGGCAAGACAAAAGAGTAGAAGAGTAGAGGGTGAAGAGAAGAGACAAGGGCAAGGAAAGGAATGGAAGAAAAGGGAAGGAAAGAGAAGGGAAGTAAACAAGTAAGAAAAAAGAAAAACTTATATTCTCTTTTTTAATAAAAATAAATGTCCTGAAAAAATTCCTGGGAAGATTGAGTAGATATAGTTTTGCCTATTCCTCCTAAGTGTGTGTGTGTGTGTGTGTGTGTAAGCTCTGAATATTATATACAAAACAAGTATATATATTTAAACTCTGAATATTATACACAAAACAAGTATAAGAATAATAAAAAAATATAGAGATAAGGTTAGACCAGCTAGGGACTCTAAGACCTAATGAATTATGGTTTTCTTTTTGCCTTTTATATCCCACACTTAGAGCTGAAGAAGTCAGGAACTCAGATATATCAATGGCTACAGATATAAATAAATGAATGGGTGATAAACCCGTTTGAATGAATGAATGAATGAATGAATGACAAAGCCTGTCCTCTCAAGACAAAAGACTAGGAAAGGAGTAGCTTAGTAAGACAGAAAGCTTTTACACAATAATTGTACTATTCTAGTCTAATACCACATCCCACCCACGCTAGCAAAGACTGAGTGGCGAGCCAAATTTCTACCCTTGTCAGTAACAAGGTGTCCCAATATCCCATATGGGATGATTTCAGAGAAGGTGGAGTGGGGTTTCTGTACTTCCCCTCCCCCCCTCGGCAATAATGAGATACCCTTACATGCCCTATTGGGTTGACATCAGAGGAATCCTAGTGGAAAGTCAGGCCATTTACTACAATGCCACAGTAACAAGGCCATAGTCCTTGTGGTGTTGGTGGAGGCCACTCCTACCCTATGTAGTCAGGGATATATCAGTGGAGGCCCAGTGGAGAGTAGAAACTCTCACTCTATCCAGAATTAACAGGATCCCTGCTCCTTGGGTGTCAAGAAAGGCCAAGGGGAAGTCTGGAATCCTACTCCTATCTGGCAGTAATGACACAGCATCCCTCCTTCCTTGATGAAGTGTTGGAAAAGGAAGTCAGCTAAAATATAAGGTTTATATAAGATCCTGAGTCTCATAACTAATAGTCCAAACCCCAACGTTCAGTAAAAATCACTTGACACAGCAACAATCAGGAAGACCTCAAAATAAATGGAAAAAGAACAAAAATAAATGTGATGGAGAGTTTAGAATTATCTACAAAAGACTAAAGCAGTCATTATAAAAAGTTTTAACAGACAATAGCAAACATGCTTATAACAAATGGAAAAATAACAATGAAATGGGAAGTCTCTGAACAGAAATGGAAGACATAAGGAAGAGACAAATGGAAAATTTAGAACTTAAAAATACACCAACAAGAAAACTAAATATGCAACCACCCTACAATCTAGCAATTACATTTCTGGACATTTTTCTCAGTGATAATGAAGTTGATGTAAGAGGCTCACACATACAAAAATGTGTGCACAAATATTAATAGCAGCTTTATTTTCATTAGCCAAAAACTGGAAGAAAACAATATTCTTCAATGAGTAAATAATTAACTATGGTGCATCAATGTCATGAAATGCTACTTCTAAATGAAAAAGAATGGATTATGGGTATATATAACATAGGTGTATCACTAGATAATTACAGTAAGTAAAAAATCAAATCACAAAAGGTTACATAGGGTGTGATTCCACTTATAAAACACTTTGAAAAGACAAAATTTTTATTAGGCAGGATATTCCAATGGCTAAATAAAGGGTGTAGCCCTAACAGATATTATACTTAATAATAGCTCTAAAATTATTAAAGGAATGTGATATTATGCAAGATTAGTCACGTACACAAAAATTAGAATATTTTATTGAGTTCAGAAATAGATCCAAAACATATGGGAGTTTACAATATGATAGACTGTGATATCACAAATCAGTGAGATAAAAAGATTTTAAAAACAGTGCTGCAAAGTGGGTAACCATGAAGAAAATATTGCATTGGATCTATAGTTCACTCAATACACCACAAAGATTTTAAATAGATTATTAATTTGAATGTAAAAAATACAGTTTTAAAAGTGGTAGAAAAAACCATATTAACATAAGAAATATTTTTAAAACTTTGATGGAGGGAGATGGATGGGAGATGGGCTAGATGGGTGATGGGTATTAAGGAGTGCACTTGTGATGAGCACTGGGTCTTGTATGTAAGTGATGAATCACTGAATTCTGAAACCAATATTGCACTGTATGTTACTAACTAAAATTTAAACAAACAAACAAACAAACAAAGAAACAAACAAAACAACTTTGGTATAAGGAAAATCTATATGTGGCCCAAATACAGATATACCTTGGAGATGTTGAGGGTTTGGTTCCAGATCACCCAGTGAAATAAATATTGGTAATGAATTTTTTGATTTCCCAGTGAATATAAAGTTATGTTTATACTATACTGCAGTCTTTTAGGTATGCAATATCATTATACCCAAAAAACAATGTACAACTTTACAATGTAAAGTTAAAATATACTTTATTGCTAAAAAAGGCCAATCATCATCTGAGCATTCAGTGAGTTGTAATCTTTTCGCTGGTGAAAGGTCTTACCTCGATGTTGACGTCTGCTGACTAACCAGGGTGGTGGTTGCCAAAGGCTGGGATGGCTGCGGCAATTTCTTAAAATAAGACAACAATGAAATTTGCCATGGTGATTGAATGTTCCTTTCATAAATGATTTCTCTGTAGCATGCCATACTGTTTGATTTTGTCTGCATTTTACCCACAGTAGAAATTCCCTGCTGCTGTTTTATCAACTGACTTTATGGAAAATCCTTTGTTGTCATTTCAATAATCTTCACAGCATCTTCAGCAGGAGTAGTATCCATCTTAAGAAACCACTTTCTTTGCTCATCCATAATAAGCAACTCCCCATCCATTTGGGTTTTATCATGAGCTTGCGGCAATTCAGTCACATCTTGAGGCTCCACTTCTAATTCTAGTTCTCTTGCTATTTCCACAACATCTGTAGTCACTTCCTCTGTGGATGTCTTGAACCCCTCAAAGTCATCCATGAGGGTTGGAATCAATTTCTTCCAAATTCTGTCATGTTTCTATTTTGACCTCTTCTTAATGGCATCTAGAATGGTGAACCCTTTCCAGGATTTCAATTTACTTTGACCAGATCCATCAGAGGAATTACTATCTACGGCACCTCTAGCCTTGCAAAATGTATTTCTTAAATAATGAAACTTGAAAGTCAAAATTATTCCTTGATTCATGGGCTGCAGCATGGATGTTGTGTTAACTTCGGGATAACTTGCTGCAGTTTCTGTGTCAGCAGTTGCTGATTTATCTTTTATGTTGTGGAGTCAGCTTCTTTCTTTAAACCTCATGAACCAACCTCTGTGAATTTCAAACTTTTCTTCATCTTCTTTACCTCTTTCAGCCTTCACAGAATTGTAGAGGGGGCCTTGTTCTGGATGAGCTTTTGGCTTAAAGGAATGTTGTGGCTGGTTAGATCTTCTCTCCAGACCACTAAAACCTTCTTCATATCAGCAATAAGACTGCTTCACTTTCCTATTATTCATGTGTTCACTGGGTTAGCACTTTTAATTTCCTTCAAGAACTTTTCCTTTGCTTTCACAACTTGGCTGTTTGTCACAGAGGCCTAGCTTTCAGTCTGTTTAGGCTTTCATCATGACTTCCTCATTAAGCTAAATCATTTCTGGCTTTTGATTTAAAATGAGAGATGTGTGACTCTTCTTTTCACTTGAATAATTAGAGGTCATTGTAGGGTTGTTAAGTGGCCTAATTTCAACATTATTGTGTCTCAGGGAATACGGAGGCCTGAGGAGAAGGAGAGAGACAGGGAGGAGGGGGAGGTTGGGGAACAACCAGTGGGTGAACAGTCAGAGCACACACTTACCAGTTAAGTTCACTGTCTTAAAGGGACACAGTTTGGGGGGGCCCCAAAACAATGACAATAGTAACATCACAGATCAGCATAACAAATATAATAACAATGAAAAAGTTTGAAATAGTGTGAGAATTACCAAAATGTGACATGGACACATAAAGTGAGCAAATGCTGTTGTTGCAAAAATGGCACCGACAGACCTGCTTGGTGCGGGGTTGGCACCAACCTTTAACTCGTAAGAACCATGGTCTCTGCAAGCACAATAAAGTGAGCACAATAAGGTAAGATATGCCTTACTAAAAGCCATACAATAAAATATTGAAAATTTAACATAAAAACAAAGCTTCTGTGTGTGTATGAACACACACACACACACACACACACACACGGGCTAAGCAACAAAGTAAAACAATTGCAACTTAGATAACCAGCTGGGAGCTAGTCTTCCTCACACATAAAGAACTTAGAAGAATCAGGAAGAAAAGACCAACAACAAAATAGAAATTTGGGCAAAGGACATAAACAATTTTCAGATAAAGAAATGTAGTTGGCTCTAATATGTATGAAAGGATGCGCATAGTCATTTCCACTGGCAAAGATGCAAATGAAAATTATATGGTGATAGTGTCTTTTTCTTACCCAAGAGCAAATAATCCAGAAATTTTTACATATACTTTGTTGATACAGTTCTAGGGAAATAAGGAGTTTCTTTATATATTACTTGGGAAGTACAAAATACAACAATATTTATAGAGGGCAATGTGGCAGCATCTATTAAATGGCCCTATAGATACATTGTACAGATAACCTGCTTATGTTCAAAATACTGTATTATATTTCACTCTTATTTGATCCTGAGAAACTTAACAGAAGACCATGGGGGAGGGGAAGGGAAAAAAATAGGTTATAGAGGGAGGGAGCCAAACCATAAGAGACTCTTGAAAACTGAGAACAAACTGAGGGTTGATGGGGGGTGGGAGGGAGGGGAGGGTGGGTGATGGGCATTGAGGAGGGCACCTGTTGGGATGAGCTCTGGGTGTTGTATGGAAAGCAATTTGACAACAAATTTCATATTTAAAAAAACCCAAAAAACAAAATACTGTATTATAAGGCTATGCATTATTACTTTGTAAAAAGCAAAAGATTCAAAACAACGCAAAAGTACTTAAATAGGTACCTGATTAAATAAATGCTGGTACATGTGTGTGATGGAATACTACACAGTGTGCAAAAAGAATGAGGTAGCTTGCTAAATATTCATATTTATAAATGTGCATTTACATTTTATACATTCATAATGTCTAAAATACTGTGCTAAATTTTTAAAAAGGGAAGGTACAAAACAATGTGGATAGTGTGCTTCTGTTTTTTGTAAGAAGGAGGAAACAATAAGAATTCATTACTTTAGCTTTAAATGTATATACCCTGGGAGGATGCAGTAACAAGTGAGATCACCTCTGGCATATTCGAATATGTGTGTGGAATGGTGTGGACAAGGGCAATCATGGGAGGGAGACTTTTCACTATATACCTTTTATTCTGTTTGGATTTTTGAAACTTATGAAAGTATAATCCCTCTAAAATTTGATGGTACTATTATAATCAGAAATTGATCTGTTTAAATTTTCTGATCTAGGTCACTCTTGGCATATTTGTTGAGTTAGCTTATGCTCTTATTAAATATCTGTTACATGGCATGATTTTGTTAGCTCTTAATACTGCAGAAATTAATTTATAATTTTCAGCAGGCTGGTAATTTCCAGTAATATCCTGTTTTCACATTCCCTAAAATATAGCTGCGACAAAGATCCTCAGACCACCGTCATTGAAAATGGCAGAAGCCAGCAAGGCCGGTTTTCCTTTGAAGTGTTCCGATTTGTGAAACACAAGAATCAGAAAATGTCCACCGTCTTCCTGCACTGTGTTACCAAGCTCTGCAGAGCTGATGACTGCCCCTTCCTTATGCCAGTATGTTTTTAGCAACTTCATTCTAAATTGTCAAATTGATCTAAGCTGAAGGGTTATCAAATGTTAGGAACTAATTTCTATATGGAAAGCGGATATGCATTGGGTCAAACAGTTTGAAGTAGGATTTATTTACTTATTCATACAGTAAAGATCTACTGAATGCCTATTTTGGGTCAGTTTGAAGTAGGATTTATTTATTTATTCATCCAGTAAAGATCTTTTGAATGCCTACTTTGTGCCACACATAATACTGGGAATACAGCCATGTGTGCATGATTTTCTGAACTCATTTAGCTTATCTTTGAGGACCAGGAGACAGTAGTGGAAGAAAATAAGACAAAAATGTTATGGTGCAAAGGCAGATTGTACATATAGGTTGTAGTAGGAGACAGTATTTGCCTTTGTGAGAGAGATAGAACAGGACAGATTGGGAAGTCTGTTGGAAGATATAAAACCCAAAGTGTGATTTGAAGATGGATGAATCACAAAGGGGCAAAATCAAGAGTGAGAGACCCTCCATACCAAAGATTGACCAAAGTCACAGACATATAAGACAGAGTAATCAGGGAACTACCAGGCCTTCAGTAAAGTCATGGAGCAGAATACAGGATGATTGGAAAACCTGGGAAGGTGCACAGGGCTAGCACTGGAAAGGTAGATTTGGCCCTGATGGCCAGAAATCCCTTGGATTACAAGTTAGAAGTTGTAAACGGTGAGGATCTTAATTGCATACAGCCATCATTAAAATACAGATCCATTTACTAGTGAATAAAAAAAAATCTATTTCTGGCAGGCCCCCTGAGGTCACATCAATATTAACCTGAAAAAATGCAAGCACATTTTTTATTTGAAATAGCTTTAATATGTTTTTATTCATGCTCAAATTCAGGCATTTCTTCACAATTGATTGCTTTCATCCTAACTAGCAATATCAGATGGGGTTAAATGGAGAATCCACATTATCTTGTCTCTGTGCTGACCAACAATTCAGGGAAAGATTTATTAAAGGCTTGAGAGATATAAAAGTACAAAACTTTGATAAACACAGCTCTTTTTCAGGAGAACCATTGAGCTATGTAAATTAATGAGGCAAAGCACAATTATAACAGGAGGAAATAAGAAATGTGGCCCAAGCCAGAAAAAGAAACACTGTAGCAGTTATATGCAAAGTAATTAAATAAATGCACAGAAGTAAATGAATAAAATTAAACATGTGGTATCTCTTCCAAAAGAATCTGCTTTCCAAATGGCCATAAAGAACCAATTTTGTGCCGGTGTGGAATTTCATTTGTTTTCATTAACACCTCAGATTTGCGGCCACAGAGAAAGGAGGGATGCAGGGAGGAGGACCACTTGGAGCCCCCAGAGCACGTCTGGAAATGCAGTCCTCTCTGCTGGTCCCATCATTACTCGGAGTGGTAAGAACGCTCCTCCTTTTGTGTATAATAATAGACTGTTCCAAAATGGCTTATTACTTGGCTTCTAAGGAGAACTCAGAGTGGTTTCTAAACAGCACTAATTAACTGTGAAATAAGATAAACTGCTAAGCAACTTCAATTTCACAGTAGTTTCCTGTTTACTCAACTTTCACACAAAGGGCAATATTGGCTTTACAATATTGGCCTTTTTACACATGCGCATGCACGCGCTAACGTGCGCGTGCGCGCGCGCGCGCGCACACACACACACACACACACACACAAGTATACAAGTATACGATGCTGGACATTTTTCATTCTCCCTACCCCTGAAGACTGGCCTGCGTGAATTGCACTCATCTGCTGTTTTTCCATCCAGTCTTTGGTTGGGCTTGGCCAGTAGGTAGTGCTATCAGCGGATGGAAGTGTCGGCATAACTCCTCCCAGCCAACTTTTCTACAGAACTAGAAACCCTCTCTTTAACCCATAGGCCAGGGAACTTCTTGACTTTCTCTTGTGAATTCCCTACATCTGTATAAATAGTCCCATTAATCTTTTCTTAAAATGCCCAATTTTAGTACCATTTGTTTCTTCCCAGATCCTGAATATTACACATCCCTTCTAGTGCACTCTGCCATGGTCATGAATCTAATAGCCACAACTGTTTATACACATATATTCTCATGTATACAAGTATTTGTGTACACACTCTCCAGAGGAATACTGCTTTAAGTCAGCGTGAACCCAGGGACATTTGGAATCAATTGGATAAAACAGACATGCAGTGTAAACAACACAAACTTAAGTCAGAAAAACTGGTTCTAGCTCCAGCTTTTGTCTAAACAAGCTATGTGATGTGGGATTGTATGCCATTTCTTGGGGCAAGTGTTTTTTCATCTTTAAAATGAGGGGTTTGAAGAAGTTGGCTTTAAATTTCTAACTCTATAGCTCTAAATTTGTCTTTAAAAAAAGCAGAATTCTGGTTTGGATTATATTCTAATCATTGTTTCTCAATTTTATATAAGCCATAAGGCTATTACTGTATTTCAGTTAGATTATTTTTACTTTTTCTCCCATGCATCCTGTTCCACAGTGAAAAGAAAGTTTTGTGTGAAATAGGTAATTCAGGAAAATAAGGTTTTGGCCTAAAAAGTTTAGACAATTTCTTGAATTATTTACTCCTCTGGTTTGTGCAGAGCATTATTTAAAAACAAGCTAATAGGTTTTTAAAAATAATACAGAGATTTATTAAATATGAAATTTCAAACTTGGTCTGCACTCCCTGAGGTTTGGTATGTGTTTTCAATGGTTTGAAAATGACTGGTTTGTGGTTTATGAAAGGCCCAATTCTTATCTAGCTGTCAGAAATAGTTCATAGAATTACACTACATGGAAACTCAACTCTTGTTGCCAATAATTAGGAATGCTTTTGGGAAGGCACAATAAGAAATGTTTTTATTTCTATGGAACATATCTAGGGTTAGTTTTGTAGAAGAAAAAAAAAATCTTGAAAGCGACATTTCTCTGCCCATGTTGAATAAATGGCTTTTCCTCTTTATTAGCCTCCTTGCTTCCTTCTTACCTGGGCCAAAACAAATTTAAATATTACAAAGTTTAAATAATTTGTTAGTGTAAGATATGTTCTTATAAAGACGAATGTTTCTAAGGCTCCCAAGTCCCAGTAAAGATTACCGAGTAGAAGTTTCTAATTCTACCATAGCTAACAGGTAGACAGGTTTGGTAGGTTTCACCTAAACCATATTTAGTTGCCCAAACTATCTATGATAAAACCTCAAAGAGTTAATGCCTTGATCACAATGTCTCTGATATCGTGTCTGGATTTCTTCTCTTCCAATTTCAACCTATTTCCACCTTTAGGATAATATTCATTTTCTCACAGAATAGTTTTGTCTTAGTCACCCTGGTCTCTTCATTGGCAAAGCCCCCAAAGGATCATGTTCAAACCTGCCAGATGCCCTTCATTCCTCTGTCACTCTCTGTGGATTTATTTTTTATAATTTTGATAAATGGCCGTAGGACGGTGCTCATTTGAGGGCAATCATGGTGGCCTCACTGTCTAGAGGGCCATATATGACCGTGTTCACATTATGATACTTATGGTATCCAAGCAAAAAATATTGTTTTAAATTCTATATACACACAGAACTCAGAAATCAAGCCATATTCATCCACAGGAAAATCCTATGTGAACTTCATGTCTAGCTTAATGACCAGGGCTACCTTCTTTTCTCAGTTTCACCTCATTTTTAACTTAGGTCAGCTAGAATTTATCTCTCTAGATCCTGTGGCGGGTTTTATATAGACAAGTCCAATTTCAGGCTTGATTTGCTCTCTTCAAAGCTCTTGGTACTTGGGGATTTTTGCTTTGTTTACTCGTTGAACCACTCCTTTCCCCTAGACAACTGACTTATGTCAGGTTTAATAAGTTGTTAAAGCACAATACTTTTGTTTTAATGAATCAGACATTCTGCTTATACTTACTTAACATTGTTAATCCTTTTGTTGGTTGATTTAGGAAAATATTCACATCTTTTCAAAGTTTAAAATCTTCAAAATTCCTGAAGTGTCCTTATTTTACATCCCCATGTGCTAAAATTATTCGGTAGGGAAATGCTTATCATGGGGAACAATTCTGGAAATTCACAAGTGCAAGCACTGGAACACAGTAGTACCTAATTGTTTTATTACATAAATTCTGATGGGGAAGTCCAAGCCAAGCTATTCAACTTGTGTCATTGAGTTTTATGGGGAGTTAATAATTCATTCAAGCCTCCACATGGGACAGGCACTCTGCTAGGAACTGGGAATACCCCCAGAGAACAGGCCACAGTCTTTGCTCTCAGGTATCTTAGCATTCAAAGGTAGAGATAGACTATTAACAAACATAACACAATGGAAGGTACAAAATTTGGAGGTTCTAAATTTGAAATATGTGGTCCATTTTACCACAAAGGTAGTTGAAGATTCAAAAAATAGTTTGCTTGTGCTAAGAAAGGAAAAATATTTATTCTGTATATATCTTACACTGATATTTACTTTTTCCATTTATTTCTACTACTTATATGAGAGAAAAGCAGAGAAAAACAATTTATCTTCCACTTCTGGCTTTCAAACAGCTGTGGTATTGCTGCCCTCACTTTCTTCCTGTGGGTCCTCAGCTAGCTGTATGTTTTTTGAAGAGTCCACCAAGTTTAGTACTCCAATCTGTTTTAATTCCAGGATGATTCTTTTAGCATATATGTATATGGTAAGACCAAATGGGTGTGAGAGAAAAAAAAAAACAGAGTTTGTGTTGAAAAAAAATCTCCTGGAAAATGTCTACCTCCCTTTTGGAGCTAGATCAAACTTCAGTAGATGGGAAATTGATGGATAGTGGAAACAGCAACCAGATAGCTTTATCCACTATTGAATACAATTCTGAATAATATTCAAATATTACATGCTTTGATTTTAGTCATCTGCCAGAGGTAGGATGCTTTTGGTTTTTCAGCATCTTGGAACCTGTAGCTGGTAGGACTCATTTGACATTTTGTCTCAGGTGAAGATTTTGTCCACAGCCCAGTCCTCACGAGTGGCACCTGGGATATTTATTGTTCTTCCGGAAGTGTTGGTGGTAATGTGGGAGAGAAGGAGGATATCCTGACTTCTTTTATTAACTTCAGGATGCAGAAAATAGTAGGGGCATCCAGTCCTAGGATCACCTAACTTGGTCACCTAACTTGGGACACATAGGAGGATGGAGCTCTCTATTCTTTAAAAAAAATTAAAAGCAAGTAAGTGTGATTTATAAACAATGAATATCTTTGAAAATGGAATTTTAGATCATTATATATTCTCTTCCATGTTTCAGTGAGGCAGCTTGTCTTGGAAAGGGAACATGCATATATTTTGGAAGAATTGTTCACAGTTCATTCATTTTATCCATTTCCATGAGAAACAATGTCTTTATAAAGTAGTGTGGGTTGGAGATTAGGGTTTTCCTAGTTTTCTAAGGGTGTCCCTATTATGAAAATTTATGCTGCCCCCCCCTTTGTCCTATAGTGGTACACTGCACCATTCTAAAGAATGCTATAAATGAGAATTCTATTAATTCAGGGCATTACACTTCAGACTCAACAGCAGAATCATCATTTATGCCAAGACTCATATGTCTTAAAAGGAATGGCTTCAGATAGCTTATAAATATCACACCAGGTTCTTCCAATCAATTGTTTCAAATACTAATCTTGGGGTTTCATATGGCCTGAGTTATTCATCTTTATAACTAAAAATATTCTCCATACTTGGCTAGTTTATATGATTTTAGGAAAAGGATTCTGAAATTGAAATTTTATTTAAACATATGCTTACCTTATCACAGAGGCTGTGACAGATGGAAGTTTCTTCTTCTGTAAAATGGGGGCAGCAATAATATCTAAACCATATGGCTGTTATGAGGACAAAATGTGATGACATATGAAACAGCACTTTGTAAACTTTCTGGAATTACACACATGTTCATTGTAATAATATTTATCCTCCAAAATCAAACCGGCAACAGCACACATTTTATGGTTCAAATAACGGACACTCACAGACACATACGCACCCAAATGTTTAAGGACAGAAAGGAAATCCATTACATTGTACAGGATCAGGGGTTAATGGCTGTATGATTACAAAATGGGTAACACAAGTTGGGAAGCCAGGTGAATGCATTCATTCCATCTATTATTATGTTTGCCAGAGATGAGTAAAAAATCAACAGCTTTGATCTTTTACATAACAGATACAAAAAAAACCCCTACAACTCAAGGTTAGGAGTCATGTTTTCCTTTCATTTAGTTATCAAGTGTGAATTTATCTTCTTGGAACTTAAAATGATGTTTTTGCAGATTATGATGGGCAAATTGGCAATGCTTAAAATAAAGTGGCACTAAATAATGAATACTTCTCTAAAACAGAATAACAAATGGCAGGTTATAGGGCTATAAAAATTGTAATAGCTGTTAACAATTACTGCCCCCACTAACCTGACTAAAGAGATAATGATGAAGCAAAGTTGGCAAGAAAAAATATAGTGCAGTATATTTTGTGGTTCTCCTTGTATGCCCGGGGCAGTGGCAGGGTGTGGGCCTGGGGAATGGATAGATAATAAAATCTTGGACACGTGAAACAGAAAATGTGAAAACAGAATTGTTTCGGAAGATTCTCATTATTGCCTTACCCATGAGGCTTGTGGGTGAAGGGAAGGGCACATGTAGGTAAAAAGTAATCACATAATTATAATAAACCTAGGTAAATATTTAAAGATACAATATTGCTTTCCTTTTTCTTTTCTCCTCCAGATGAGACTCCAACCAACAATTCACAGCTTGGTAAGATAACAAACATATATTGAAAATAAAAGTATGATTTTAAAAATTTTTAAGTATTTTTTGATGATCAGTTGCACAACTCTAAATGATGAAATATACTGAGTTCTGGTTTTACAAGTTTTTATATTTTAAATAATAGTTCACTGAGGATTTCTGGACTCATATGTGACCTGTTGGTCAATTTTTATAGCATTTTATAGATGATTTTGTTTTTGACTGCTCAGGGATACCTGACTTCTAACCCACATAATCCTTTGGTTATTGGATTGAATTTTAGTCAAATAGATTGTAGCATGCATCATTGTCATGCTGTTACTTTGCAAGATCATAATGACAGATGTTTTGCAGGAATAAATTGGGATGAAGTGAGATAAATCTGACAGTGGACCTTCCCACTGTTTGTGTTGTGCTTGCAGGTTCTCCAAGGGAACCTCCCTTCCAGCTGAATGCCATCACCAGTGCACTGATATCAGGAATGGTCATCCTGGGAGTGATGAGCTTTTCCCTTCTCCTGTGCTCACTGGCCCTTTTATACAGGAAGGCACCCACCAGTTTGGTGTTGAATGGCATAAGAAACCCAGTCTTTGACTGACTTTAACAGGTCCCTTCTCTCAGGAGGACTCACTGACTATACCCTGTGTTACTGCAGTCAGTGTTTTCATCCAAATTGAATGCCAGCCAGCATTTGATATTTGTAGGTTTGATAGATTTCACAGTGTAGTTCATCAGCATGATGATAGTGAAAGAATTTGGGTGGTATTGTTCTCGTCGCGTAAGTATGTGGTCAGCCCTATTTGTATGGCACCAATGGGTAGAATGACAACAAGCCAACCATATTCAGGACTCAGATCTTACAGGATCAGTCATATTTCATTTTATTTCAATTTTCTTTTGATTGTTGTTATAGAGATAAAAGGTGGGCATAGAAAAAATATACATTTGTTACATTTTTCCCCCTAAGCATTTATACCCAGTGTGCTGGCATTTAGATTGTTTATGTGGTCCTAAATTGAAAGTTACTTTTTTTATTTGTTTTTTTTATTCCAGATAATTCCAGCTTGGGGATATGTTTTAATTGGACTGGTCGATTTGGACACCTGAGATTTAATTACTCTTTCTGTGACCTGAGTTTTTGGCCGATTTCCATGTCTGATGACATTCATTTAAAAAAACAAACAAACAAACAAACAAACTCAGGAAATGTGTCTTAACCTGGAGCACCTACTTGTGTAGCAGAATGTAAAAATAGTTGTTAACCTCTAAAGGAAACCAAGTGACCCTAGGTCATTATTCATTTACATGGGAGTGGCTGTGCTCAGTTTTCTCCTGGTTCACTGAGAACATCAGCACAAGTTCACTTTCCTCCCAGGTAAACAAGTCAGCTGCATTTGCAGCTGTGCTTCCAGCAGTGAGGCAGCTGCAGAGATCATTCTTCATTCAAGAGCCATTGCATGGGAAAACAAACCATAGTTGTGGGAGTGGACATTGTCCCCACACATAAGCATAATGTTCCCATGGGGTTTTTAGCAACCTAGTTTCCTTTTGTCCCTATGACAAAGAGTAAACAGGGTAAGTGTGTTTTGCAGAACATTGTTGAGTCTCTATGAAAAAAAATGTCCCTTTCCCACAAATTTCTGATGCTAGCAAAGCAAATAATCTGGAAGAGCCCTACTTTTTAGGTGTCTTCTTGAAAGTGTCATGATGGCCGTGGAATAAACAGTATTTTCCTGTAATAGTAAACTGCAAGAAGTTGTGATCCTTTGTCAGTTTTTCAAAAAAATGTTTAAAAGCCACATATTAAGCAGCCTCTGTTCTTAGCAAAAAATCATCCTTTTCTTTGTTCAGTCTATTCACACAACTGAATAGAACAATTCAGTGACGGGCATCAAAACCTCGCATGTGTGGGGGCGCCTGGGTGGCTCAGTCAGGTGAGCGTCCAACTTCGGCTCAGGTCATGATCTCGCAATCTGTGAGTTCGAGCCCCACGTTGGGCTCTGTGCGGACAACTCAGAGCCTGGGGACTGCTTCAGATTCTGTGTCTCCCTCTCTCTCTGCCCCTCCCCCGCTTGTGTTCTCTCTCTCAAAAATAAATAAACATTAAAAAAATAATAATTTAAAAACCTAGCATGTGTGGCTACTACAAGTGCTATGTTAACCATAACAACTGCTGTAGAGACTAATTTCTGTTCAACATTTGTGACCCATTATTCACGACTTAATTTACTATATTATATGCAAATCACTATACAATGTTAAATTTGTTTCAAATGAAGTACCTATGCTCTAAAATTAGTAATTAAATCAATCATCAAATCAAAATACATCTTGTCTCCAATTGCCTCAACAGGCCAGAAGTGTTTATATTATAATAATTAGTTATCGGATTGCCTCAACTTTCTCTTTCAAGGTATAGACACAAAGTGAAATGGGATCTGGAAAGTCTTCGGATAATTTAATCAATATGAAAAGGTCTAACACTTAAAAAAGCAATCTCCTCTTCCCTTTGTTTCTTCAAGATCACTTTGAAGTGACCATTCTGAACTTTGATCTGTGTAAAAATTTATTTTCTACTTTAAAGGGAAAACTCCTACAGAAAAAAAATGTATGGACCATGCATGCTACTTATGTGACCTTATATGTGTACATGAATAGTGCTAAAATAGTCTAGTAAATCTATTTCAGATACTGTAAGCGAATTGCCATTAATCTGAGTATTAAATCCTGTGCACAGAATACTATCATTGAAACCAGTTTGTCAGTTTGATTTTTGTGCTTTAGGGATGGCTGCTGTTTCAGGTGTTGCCCTTTTACATTCCATACACCACTTTTAAAAACTGAATAATGGACACATCATTTTGCAAGCAACTTACATCTCACATTACTTTTTTTGCCATCCTTTCATCATAAATGGGAGGCTCAGAGCTATAATGAGACGAACTGGGTTTGTTTTATACAGCTTTGTTCTTCTCAACCTGCTGTTATGTGTAGTATTTAGTTACACTGAATATTTTGGTTACTATAGTGTGAAAACCTTACGAAATATGTGCAAATGTTCCTTCAGTTTTAATACCTCAAACTGTTTTTTTGCACTTCAGGGGTAAGGTCTGATGACATGTAAAAGGTGATTGTTTAATAAAATGATTGTAAATGAATATCTTTAAAGTAGTCACCTGGTTTTTTTAAAGATATTTCTCTTTCCTACCCTCAACATTCTCTTCCTGCTTTCAAAAACATTAAGAAATATTGAACTTAAGCCACCTAACGCGGAAGGGCGTTGATCTCCGAAGCTAGATGAAGCTTGCTCTCTCCATATTGAGCTCCCTGGTTACGGCTCTGTCTCCATCTCAGGAGACATATCCCAGAGATCAGCTGATGGTAAAAAAGTGTTCTTTACCTTGCATGTGAACACTGACTAAAACTGAGCCTATAATTTTTAAAACTTTGAGGGGAGAGTAAGGACTGGAAAGACAAGGATTCATCTTCCCAGAGTTTCACAGGCTGTCATGACAGCTCCATCAGGGCCTGGCTGTCGTCCCTTGTTTGGGAAAGTGACACAGAGTTGAAAAGAGCTTTTCCTGACTCAGAATCTAATCTTACAGAAGTGAGTGCTACTCTGGGGCCTTGAGTGCTGGTACTTAACTTTGGGAGCATCGCAGAAATGGTGGTTCATGAAGGGACATTGTCAGCTGTGGAAAATATAAGATAGTAAACTTCTAGAAGTGAGAGACGAGCAGGAGAAGTCCATGGGAGACAGTTGTTTGCGAACATATATGAGGCATAGTTTCAGGGATTTCTAGAGAACTTGGCAGGAGAGAATTATAACATGGTGGAGAGCCTTCTATTATGACTGTGGAGGCTGTTAGGCTAGCACACATTGGCTTTCATTCCATATTTATAAGGAAAAAAGCAAGCTGATCACAGATCAATTGCTTTTGAGATGAGGTTCATCAATTATTTACAAGTGAGAGACATTTAATATAAAACAATCCAAATATGTAATTTAGAAAAGAATGTAGTTGGGTAGTAAACAAAACAAATATCAGGGTTACCTATGGTATTAGGGCTTTCCAGAGAAAAGGAACTAATGGGCTATATGTACTGTATATGAAGAGGTTTATTTTAAGGAAGTAGTGTGCACAATTCGGGAGGCTGACGAGTCTCAAGATTTGCAGGCAGCAAGGCCCAGTGGAGCCGGAGGTGTAGTTCCAGCCTGGGTCCAGGGGCTTGAGAATGAGGAGCTGATGGTGTATTTCCAGTCTGAAAGCTAGCAAGCTTAAGACCCAAGAAGAGCTATTATTTCAGTTTAATTCCAAAGCCAGGAATGAACCAGCGTCCCAGGTTGAAAGCAGTCAGGTTGGAAGGAATCCTCTCCTGGTCACAGGAGGCCTTTTCAGCTTTTTTGTTCTAGCCAGACTTTCAAATGACTACATGCGAATCACCCACATCAGGGAGGGCAATCTGCTTTGCTCATTTATTCAAACGTTAGTGTCATCCAGAAACACATCATAGACACACCCAGAATAATGTTTGACCTAATGTCTGGCAACCTGTGACCCAGTCAAGTTGACACAAAATGAACATCACAGGTGGTAAACTTGTAAACACACCATCAGTATGTCTCACGCTGCTGAAAACCAGAAGTCCTAACCAATCTAATAACAGTAAGGGAATGAATAAACAAAAATGTTACAACAATTTGGCAATCTACGACTGAAATGATTTTGAAACACTTAATGTCTAGAGGTAGAAACTTATGAGCAGAGAGGTCCTCTTTTATATTAGCTAACAATATGGATCAAATAGAGAAAAGATAGGGCCATGAGTAGGTGGGCAGTGATGAACTCCTCATGCCAAATTATCATATACATCAGGAGAAACAGGGCAGGAGAGGCTTGTCATCAAAGCACTGATGGAACCATATCCCGCAGGGCTGGCCCTGGTGCAGAGTGGGTGACGACATCAGCAGTGACAATAGGCCAGAAGCCCTGAAGAACATAAAACTGCAAAGCAGAGTTATTGGGGGCAAATGCAACAAAGGAAGTGCTGGATGCTGGGAGGAGAGACACCTTCTTAGTGGGAAGGAATTCACTAATAGGAGACCAAAGGAGAATGTTTGGTAGATGTTACCCACATTTCTCAGGATGATGGTCCATTTCCTCCAGAGGCTCAGAGGAAGTGGAAACTGGATCAACATGTTACATTTTTGTGTTTGTGAGACTATCTTGCCTGATTGCTTGTTGGTAAACAGCATCAGTCTCTACAAATTTGAATTAACACAGGAGAACTCAAAAAAAAAATAGCCTTGGTTAATGCCAGTTTTTGCTGAGATAGCAGGGAGTGAATTGGTTTGGGGCCTTCTAGACATGAGATTTGGAAATCTCTGGTCAGGAAACTTTATTTTCTTTGTGTTCTTGAAAAAATGAAATTGAGAGCTCAGATTATCTACATAGTTCAAAGCTCTAATTCCCTTTGCTCAAGTATCTGGATATTTTCTGTTTTATTTAAATTGCCAACATAATTACCTCAATTTTCCGTTTCCCTTTTTACGTTGAAAAGTGAAGCGTCATCATTATATGTTTAGTGAAAGTCAATGTGGCCCAAATTTTGAGGTTAGTTTCCGTCAAGGGTATAGCTCTATTAGCATTGCCCAAAGCAGAATCCATTACTGAATAGTCCTGCTGGTTTGGCTAATCAACTAACACTGGAAGATCCTGGGAGAGTTGTGGCTTGACAATTTCATGCAACTTTGCCTCAAAGTTATACAGGTCCTTAAGCTATTTCTCCTCTTGTATGTAGTTTGTAACTTTTTTTTTTTTTTACAGTAGTGAACTATTGACTAAAATGAAAAATCACTCGAGAGAGAATATAGTACTTTTTAGAAATTATTTACCACTTGGGAATTGGAAATGATCTGCTCTTTAAAAACATATTGTTTTGCTAACATATATTTTGCTGTTGCCAAAATGAGATGGCAGAGAATAATGCGGAGTGCTCTCTCTGGGCACCGGGAGAGAAAGAGAACCCAGGAATCTCCCTTAAATCCTATAGGGATAAATCATGATATTTTGGGGGGCATCACCCTCACTCTCAAAATAGAATAATAGGGAACAAAGGTGATTCACTATCTCTCATCAAAAGATTTATCAAAACTGTAATGCTTTTTTCCAGTTTGTCAATGGCTATGTAATGAGAATTTCTCTCATTTCACTCTCCACCATTCTTGACTGTAGCCCTTATCCCATGATCCAAAATGGAGAAACAGCCAAAAATAGAAGCAAAGGGCATATAGCATCAGTAGTGTAAAGAAGTCTCCTGGAAGCTGCCACAGGACACTTTCTTATTCCACCAGCCAGAACTCAGTCACATAGTCACAGTCTAGCAAGGGTGCCTGGGAAATGTATCGTGGGTCTCCACGTGCCCAGAGTTATCAGAGGATCTGACTTAAACCTATGTTACTCAAATAATGTCATTATTTACTCACAGTCTTAAAATATTAACTACATTGATTTATGTACAGGGATATTTATCACTGTTATTTTTAATAAAAAAGTATTATATGTTACTTAAGTGATCCCACATGCAGAAATCTTAGATGTATTGTGGTACTTTTCTGTGATATAAGGATATGTAGACACTGAAAATTAGTTATAAAAAACCTTTACCAAATAAGAAAATGCTATAATATGAAAAAAAACCAAAACAAAAACAGAGTACAGGACCATATCTATAATATGAGCTCACACAGAAAAAAGACAGGAAGGAAATTGATAGAAATGTTAACTAAGGCCAGTAAGAAAAAATAATTGGTTTTGTTACGAGTCTTCTTATGAGACTATCATGTTTTCTTTTTAAAGCAACTATCCACATCATTTAAACCAAAAGTAATTTTGGTTGTCTAATAATTTAAAAGTTAAGGAAAGTGAGTATATTATTGAGATAATTGCATCAATTCTCAACTTTATTTAGTTTCAGCTACTGAAAAAAAAATCTTTGTACCTAATTTAATAAGCAGACACATGAAGAAAAAAGCCCAAAACTTTCTGAGAGATAGTGAGAATGTAACTGCCTTGCTTATGCCTAACATTTTATTCAATTGTTAATTTTAACATTTTACTCAATATGCAAATGGTCTGCAATGCACTTTAGATTATACAAAGGCAGATACTAAGCAGATTTGGGGGAACTCTGGCTTCTATTGACAGCAATGAATGAACTGTCTAACTCATTGTTTTTCATTTGTGCATTTGTTTTTCCCACATCACTAGCATCCGTTATGGTTAGCCGGGCTCACACTGAAAATGAGTTTATGCTCTGGGAAATGGTTGAAAAGCATCATCATCTTCATTATGTCAACAATGAAAATTATGTTTGTCCATGCTGTCTGGGGTTGATGGCTGGAATGTTTGCAAACAAGATCCAGGCGTTTTCCCTCTCACCCTGAGGAAAAAAAAATATCCATGCCAGTGTTATGTTTTTATTTTACAAATAATCTGTTTTCCCCTTGCCCTTTAGATCTGAGAAAAGCTGCATGTAGTGAATGCTATTTGAACATAGAGGCAATTTCCAGAATGAGTATAACGCCACTGCCTGTCGATTCTTGAGAGAAATGGCATATGAAAAACATACAGAAATTCTCAGGATAACCCCCTTCAGCTGAACACTACCCATATTTTGAAGTAAACAAATAACTATTCTCTATGCATTTTCACCTCACCCCATCTCCCCTTCAGAACAGTGATAATTGCTTTGTCGACACTTCATATTTCTTCCATCGCCTATTAAGTATTCCTGAGAATGGGTGGACAGAAATTCATTATAAATATAAAGCCTGAATTCCTACAGATCTGAGGAAAAAGGTTGCAGTGGCTTTCCTCCATTAACTTATTAACTCTTTAAGTCAAATTTTTTTCTCAACAGTGGATCTTTGCTCAAATGGCACCCAGTGAAATTAACTTTATACATACCCAGAGGTTTTGAAATAATGCCTTAAAGACTGTGTGGTTTTTCCTAAATTGTCAACTGTACTGTTCAAAAGATGTCATATTTTGCCTCAACTTAAAATCAACATTTTTCTTTCTTCAGATGGGATTAAGGGGATAACAGAGCCAAGGATAGCACATAAATGTGTATCTTTTGCTCTTCAGCCTAAATTACTTCCCCCAATATCTAAACTCCTTGCTAACTCTAAATGGAAGGCAAGAAGTAAAGAATAATGTGCTATCTTAAATGTAGATAGAAGATAAGATGTTGAGACTAAATTTTAAAAACCACACCAGGATATATTCATTCCACTCTCACATTTAAATAATACTCACATTAAATAATTGTTCCAAAGGAACTGTCAAAATGAAACAGTCATAGCTTTCCCTAGCTGAGCTCTGATAACTATAAAAGTCTAATGTTCACAGTGAAGCTATGAAAATTATTTAAAAAATCATCTGCAAAACATGAGCAAAACCTTATTTCTATCTGATTATTGACACAAAAATGAACAAGTCCAAAAATATTGTTAAGGTGAAACTTTCCAGATTATATTGATTATCAGGGCTAACCCAAGGAATCTAAACCTTGTAGGAAAAAATAAAGTTTTGTTTGTTTGTTTTGTTTTGTTTTTGTTTTTAAGTAGGCTTCACACCCAGCATGGAGCTTGAACTCATGACCCTGAGCTGAGATCAAGAGTAGGATGGTAAATTGTCTGAACCACCCAGGCACCCTGACAAAATAGAGTTTTGAGGACCTATACATAATCTGCAAAGGTACAAGCATTATTTTTTTTAACTTTGATCTGAATTGTCATCTATATATATGTGCTTTCTGTGTTCAGGGAAAATGTGAAGCTCAGTATGAAATGCAGAAGCTCTACAAGTCAGTACTGAAAGCTTCCTGGGGTCCTTAGAGTCAAGGAATTGAACCCTTTGCTTTTTAAGTAGATTGCTCATTCCTGGTATCATGTTATGGCCAACATTGGTCTGGATTAAAGATAAATGAATTAGAAACAAATAGTCCTTAAAGTATGGTCTCCAACTAGAATCATCAGTCTTACCTGGGAAGTTGTTGCAAATGCAGCTTCTCAGGACCCAATCTAGACCGACTCAAGCAGAAACTCTGGGGGTGGAGCCCCATATTTTCTGCTTAGGAAGCTCTCCAGTTGATTCTGCTGCATGCTGAAGTTTGGGAACCATGCCTCTAGAATAAGACTGAAGGCAATTCCAGAGAGCTGAAAAGAGATCACCGTAGATATGTGGCATCATGTGCATATTATAGAAAGGAGTCATGCTACTTTAGTGTCTAGAACTGGAAATATAATTGATTACACTTTCACTTACTGATCACCAGGGCTGATTTAGATGACCTGGACAGGTGTGTACTTTCTCTTTCATACTTCCTTGTATATTCTCTGGAGGCAGTCATTTATATGCTTAGATATAGGGGATGAACTTTCCAATTAGAGAAAGACTGTTCTTTGATCAAAGACACATGAGTACTAGAATTCTTCTGCTGTCTGTTCCACATCTCTTAGAGACAGAGACTGCTCCTGTACATGGAAAATATCTGTTATCTAGACTGTATAAATTTGGTCTCTGGCAATATTGTGTAATAGAAAAAAAAATGTGCTTGGGGATCAGACCTGATTTGAATTATAGGTCTATCAGTTGTTAGCTGCATGACTTTGTGGAAGTCATTTGGCTTCTTTGAACTTCACCTTCCTTATCTATGAAGAGAAGATACTCACATCAACTTTTGGGGATGTTAAAAGATACAGTGAAGCATGTTAAAAATTTTAAGAGTTTACTGGGGCGCCTGGGTGGCGCAGTCGGTTAAGCGTCCGACTTCAGCCAGGTCACGATCTCGCGGTCCGTGAGTTCGAGCCCCGCGTCGGGCTCTGGGCTGATGGCTCAGAGCCTGGAACCTGTTTCCGATTCTGTGTCTCCCTCTCTTCTGCCCCTCCCCCGTTCATGCTCTGTCTCTCTCTGTCCCAAAAATAAATAAAAACATGGGAAAAAAATTAAAAAAAATTTTAAGAGTTTATTTCAGCTTGAGTCATTTGAATCGGGCAATACCAAACTGAAAGTGGTTGGAACATTTCGCCAACAGGAGCCAAGGGAAAGACTTCTGTAAAGAAAAGGCAGAAGCAAAGAAAGGAAATGATTTCTTGGCTGTAGCTTGAAGCCTAGCTGGCTGTTTGTGGCTGGTTGTCCTCAGCATTTCGATTTCATTACCTTGAAGCATTTACCGAGTTGGATTTTGGTTCTCTCAGTTTGGCCTCCAGCGCAATAGAGCCACCTCAGTCTAATGGCCTCATTCTTTAATTAATTTAATAGGGTTAATTTGAGGACTGGGGACAATCTGTGTAAAGGCCTGGCACTCAGTAGATATTAGACCTTCCACCTTGCCTGATTTCTCCTGACTATTGCTTCTGCTCTTTGCCATTGTTATGACTTCTAACTTCTTTGTTTGTTTCTGTATCTGTATAGTGGTGGGAGGTTAAAAGTATGGCTTGCGAATCAACCTGCCTGGGTTTGAGTCTTTTCCCTGAAACATACCTTGTAGTTTCCTCACGTGTACAGTGTGAAACATAATTCTACTTACCTTCACAAGTAGTTCTGAAGAATACATGAGTTTAAGTTGCTTATTCAGCGGCTGACATATAGCAAGCATGTAACTCATGTTAGCTGTTACCATTAGCCTCACTCCTCCCTGTGTGTCTTCACTTTTCTTCCTTATCCTGCTTCCACCCAAAAACATAGTACTTTGGTGGAAAAAAATCATCTACTAATGAATTCATTTAGTAAATCTTCCTGAGGATCTATTATGTGAAAGGATTTGAGCACAGATAAATCCCTGCCTTGAGTTTTTAAAGTGTGGATTTGCATTTACCACTTACTGCTTCTCCAAGTTAGTTTTCTAATCTGTAAAATGGGGATAATAATAATTCCCTCTGTATTTATGTTAAAGTGTTGCAAATAAAGTAATAAATGCGATTCCAAAAATTGAAATGAAAACTTTCAAACGCATACAAATATAATCAAACCATAAACACTTCTCTGGATAGCATAGCATCAAGGCAGAGGAGTACAGATCTTGTTCCTCCTTCCCACGTATATCCCCCAGCTTCCTATTTGTATTTTCTTGGGCAGCCTCAGTGCTCTTATTAGAATGAGGCAAGGGAGAAGAGCAAATTATTTAACAAGTAAGAAATAAATAAAAGGACCAAATTCACAAGGTTTGGCTTTTTTCAAAAGCTTAAACTAAAGCTACAGATATTACTTTAAATATATTGTATATTACCAAGGTAATTTTTTGGAAAAAATGTTTAGCTACTACCAAGACTCTGGAAACAAAAACATGATTTATGAGCATCAGGCTAGAGGTCACTGAATGACATTTGAGTGCCTGTGTGTTGGGGGAGGTGCAGGTCTCTGCTTGCTCCAGGCTGCTGAAATGCAGGTTATGGTAGATCCAGACTAGAGCCAAGGAAGAGAAATGTGATGGTATAGGGGTCCCTTCTCCATCCTGGGTGATGGTCTTAAGTTTGTCTCGCTTCTTGTAAGACCCATTGCCATTGGATCTCTTGGAAGTCTCCAGTCATCTGTGTGCCCATCAGGCTGCACTCTTTCCTGATACTTGTCACCTCTTGTAACTGGACTTCAGTTCTAATCTCTGACTCATTCTGTACTTTTCTGACAACCTGCGTAGCACTTTTCTCTGCCTCTCTTCCTATCAACTGCTGCCTGGGTCTCGTCCTGCTAGAATCATGAGCCGCTGAGCTCCTTGACCAAGCCCCAGTATTAGAAGATTCTTCTTTCAGGTCTTCTCCTCGGTCACTTCTGCCCCTTGGAATTTATACAAGCCGAGATCATGTCTAAGTCCTCTGAGGTTTGATTTTGAATTTTAGATGGCGGGCCAACCCCCCGGGATCCTGTTCATGTGGATTCGTATTCATGCTTATTCTCAGCTAACTTCTCTCATGCTGTCTGTATTCAGCGCAGTCTCAGAATCTCTTACAGCCTAGATCCTGTGGGTCAAGAGGGAGAATGTTTCGAAGAGAAAAAGTCATTTCAGACTTCCCTAAGCAGCAGTTTCAGAGACCCAGGCCATTCATATATAACATTTCTAAGAAGGCAAGAAAAAATATTATTAATTAAATGTTTAATCCTTATTAAAGCTAGCATATTAATTTTAAGTAGCTTTAATTTATAGTATAGCACAATATTATTTATGGGCAGCATGTATACTTTATAGCATAGAGTGCCCTCTTATATAATCAATGTGTATAGGATATTTATGCTCTTTTTATTGGACTCTGAGCATAATTTTACTATTAAATATATGGAAGAATTTTATGTTTGTTTTTATGACGTCGTTGGCCTAAGCTAGGCTTACTTTTATGCCAAATCTCTTGTCAAGATCACAGCTCTCAATTTCAATATGGTTTCTATGGGAAAATACATAAATACATAGCCTTTCATGAACATCTGCTTATCTATAATTTTAATAAAGCTAATGGAGTGAGGCCTGGGTTTTCTTATTTCTGTTGAAACATTTTTCCTCCTTGTGTTTCCCTTTCCCTCTTGGGATAATGATTCCCCTTGAGGTTATGTCATTATGTTATATGGTGGTCAAGTCTTCTACTACGAATGAAACATTCATTTCCTTGAGATACAAAATTCTCAGGAAACTAAAGTTTTTAAAAATGCGTGCATGTGTGTATAGACATGGGGGTTGTATGTCTAAATGTATCACAATCAACAAAATCCTTAATTCAAAAAATTTCAATTAGGCGCTTTTATTGTTGGTGCTTTAACTATTCTTCTATCAGCGTATTTCACTTCATAGCCTTGTTCAGAGATCTAGATTTTATTGGTCAGTGAGGCCTGAATGCCATTCCCCTGGTTACCTGGAACAAGATGGAGTCTGACAGATGTAAATGTGGTGGAATTACAAGTCGTTTGTGGTCAGTAATAAAAGTAACCTATACCACGGGTTTTAGGTTGTATGCAAAGTGGGAGGAATTAGTGATATGTTAGAAAAAATATTGAGTGAAACTCTTGGATACCTATGTTCACTTTGGTAAATCATAATGTCTCTAAATTTCCATTGGATTCCTTATTGTTATATGCTTTATTAATTTCCTATAAGGAATGCAAAAACCACATTTCTTCTACTTCATAGGTCAAACTACTTCAATATATTAACATCTTAACAAAAGTAGTATAATTACATGTGGAAACATATGCATTGTAACTTTAAGTTTTCCACACTTGAGGAGAGAATATCTGTTGAGCCTAACCATGTAGCCTTAGGTTAAACCAGAAATAAGTGTAATTTGATAATTTGAAATTCCCATCTTAGACTTTATATAATAAACCAAACATACTAAAATGATAAGATCTCTTAAACAGCAAATACATAATCATCTTTTGTTTGTTATTGAAAGCCTTTAATTTTATGCCAGTTGTTCTTTGTCATTATATATTTTAAGATGCAAATCCTCACAACCATGTTTTTATACTAATGAAAAGTCATATAAATTTAGAAACTATTTCATTGCATCCATGCAATGTTCATTTCAATCTGGAGTAAGCAAATATTTCACATGCACACAGTGAATCTCTTATAGTCCCATTTTAAGCTTGTCAAGTATTCTGATTTCAATCCTATTTGACCAATTTAAATTGTAATTTAAATGGTTAGATTCTACCATTAGATTTTAATTACCTTCAATTCTATCAGAGTGGGTTCCAACCCTTTGTAGCAAATTCATTTCCTGCTTAACCAAAGAGACAATACACTTTAAATAGACTACCCCCTCCCCCATCAGTGCTTTCTCTGGAAAGGTTTTTAACATAGACTTGTCTATTTCCTCTCTTACTACAGGAAAAACTTATGAATAAAATAAGCGACACACCTATACAAAGGAAAGACAAGATGACAAACATGATAATATTTACTTTATGGAAAAAGATGCTCATCACTTCTTTAACATTTTGTGGCTGAGTGGCTTTATCTTTTTAACTAGAGCCCCTAAATGCTGGTAAAAGTATGATTCTGCACCTTTAAGCCTTTCTTTGTTTAGGATATTTTCAAATACTACCTCTCTGTAGAGAATGTGAGTGACTAATTAAAGTACATAGAGAAAAAGAAACCGTCACTAGGCAGCCTGTGATTTTAAACATAGCATAGATAAAAATCATAGTCAATCTGACGTGTACACATTTACCCTTACATAAAAATACACTGTAGAAGATGAAGCAATAGAAAGCCTCATTCTTATTCTTGATTTAAGCTATAACCAAGCATTTCTGGACAAGTCATTAATTGTTTCATGTCACCAGGGGTCCACTTAGTGCACTGAAGCAGTAACTTCTAAGTGGTCCCACTGGTCACAAAGATTTAAGGTAGGATCCAGAAGAAACCCATAATAGTTTATACGAGACTGCTGAAAGTCAGGCATGTTGGAAATGACTTTGTGACTGCAAATGGTGATGTTGGCAATGCAAATATTGTCACATGTGACTAGGTGGTAAAGGAAAATTATTTTCTTCACTTAAGGCTTAAGGAGTTTTGATGTGACCCACGTTTCAGAGTAAAGGTGACTCTATTATATGCTACAGCATCTTGGCAGAAAAGCTTCCCATTATTTGTACACCATTTTAATCAAAATCTAGTTTGGCGAGAGACTGCCAAGTTTCTTTAAATGGGATCTGTTGCCATTATAATAAAATCTGACAGGCTCCTGGCTCATACTTTAAAGGAAAGTACTATTTATCCTTGAATCAAATAATGAATAGCCTAAAAAAAGGTCAAATTAAATTTTTTATAAGATCTGCGTATCTTCCATAAAACATGCAGATATAAACAGCGTTTGCTTTTATGGTTGTCACACAGACCAGTATAATGGAAGGTGTTACAGGCTAAAGTAGTTGACCTCTTCAGATTCAGACAAGTGTGAGCTTTGTCACTTGCTAGCTGTCTGATCTTGGACACGTTTTTTAATATCTGCTAAGCCTTGGTCTTCTCATCTGTGATCTAGGGTGAACAACATATAGTTATTGTAAAGCCTAAATGAGATCGCCTAGTATAAATTTTTAGCACAGGCCCTAACACCGCATTTGTCCTCAACATGTTGTTGCTGGTGATGGTGATGATGATAGGTGACTCTCAACTCAGACTGAAGTCCTAGGCCAGTTTTCTCAACATCCATTCAAGTCAGAGTCTTCAGTTCAGCCTCCAGAGTGTCTCACATCTGTGCTTTATATTCAGTCCTGTCCTTTTACCTTATAACAGTTTGTATTCAAATGAGAAAATTCCTGTGAAAGAACTTTGTGCATCCTAACACACTGAAGAATTATTAGTTACATTAAACATTTTATTGAAATTCACCAACACTTTAGTAATTAATTCAATGGTATCTTTGCCGCTCCACGTTCCAATCCATTCTTAAGTGTGCTGCCAGATGTACCTTTTAAAGTGTATCGGGGCACCTGGGTGGCTCAGTCAGTTAAGCGTCCGACTTCGGCTCAGGTCATGATCTCACAACTCGTGAGTTCAAACCCCGCATTGGGCTCTGTGCTGACAGCTCAGAGCCTGGAGCCTGCTTCGGATTCTGTGTCACCGTCTCTTCTCTGACCCTCCCCTGTTCATGCTCTGTCTCTCTCTCAAAAATAAATAAACATTAAAAAAATAAAGTGTATCTTTTTTTAAATGTTTGTTTATTTTTGAGACAGCGCAAGTGGGGGAGGGGCAGAGAGAGGGGGACAGAAGATTCGAATCCGGCTGCGCGCTGACAGCAGCAAGCCCGATGTGGGGCTGTAATTCAGGAACTGCGAGATCATGACCCGAGCCGAAGTCAGACACTCAACCGACTGAGCCACCCAGGTGCCCCTAAAGTATATATTTTTAAATTACTTCCCTCCTCAGATACTTTCCATGGCCCTTCAGAATGATGGACAGCACTCTACTGAAGTGGGCCATTGTCTCTCTTTACATCTTTATCATCCAATATTTCCCCTCATATCACACCAACACTGTGCTCTTCAGCACTTCAGAAAGATGCCCTCCTCTAAATTTATTCTAACTTTGCCTCATTTTAGTAGTCAACTCTTTAATTGGGTAAATACTGATTGCACATTTTTCCACATGTTTTCTCTCTGTACCAAATTGTCTATTTCTCTTTCCACTGTTCAAATTTCTATCCTCCAAGCCCCTACTTAAAATTTTGTTTTTTTCTTTTTAAATTTTTTTTTTCAACATTTATTTATTTTTGGGACAGAGAGAGACAGAGCATGAACGGGGGAGGGGCAGAGAGAGAGGGAGACACAGAATCGGAAACAGGCTCCAGGCTCTGAGCCATCAGCCCAGAGCCCGACGCGGGGCTCGAACTCACGGACCGCGAGATCGTGACCTGGCTGAAGTCGGACGCTTAACCGACTGCGCCACCCAGGTGCCCCAAAATTTTGTTTTTTTCTATGTAGCTTTTTGGATCTCCCAGGTAGGAATCACTCTCTTCCTTACCTGCTCTCCATTTTCTACACTATATCCATATTCACCCTTTTTTCTATGTTAGTTTGCCATTTACAACAGTCTGAGAAATCTGGAAGTTAAGGACTACGTCACCATTCCCCCAGCCCCCAATTCTATAATTCTCAGGGGAACATCCTTCGCAAGAGGGTGCTAGATCAGCAGAGATATTAAGTCTTTATTTACAGGTGTCTTTGTTAATACTAAACTGTACTAAGTGAATAGAAGTGGCTGGCTTAAAAACAAATCCCCCAACTCAGAGGGGATAGAGGTTGGCTTTGATGTTGTCTTCTTTTTTTCATGTACTACTCTTATGCTGTACATTCTTTTGATATTTATTTTAGCTAGAATTCACTAGGATAAAAATGTTAGGTGAAAGCCCTAGATAAAAGATAGAGGGAGAAACGACCAAAAGTGTCATCTGTGGACCCAAGTCTTTGTTCTGAAGTGTTTTGCTAACACCTATGAAAAATCCCCACTGTCATATAGCAACAACAAAAAGCACATCTATAACTCCCTGAATTTTTTTGCCATTTGATGACAACTTGTATTAACCTGACCTGGTCAGCTGGGTATTCAGAGTAAGGTGAAAATTCATCACAGAAAAGAAATGGCATTTTATCAATGGCCATTCTCCTCATTTTCTTCATCCTACCTTACACCAATATTTTATGGTTCTCTTTTAGCCCTAACTTGCCTTTCTGGGTGAGATGTTGAAGATTGGAAGGCAGAGTTAGAAAATACTTTTTTGGCCTTCACCAGCACCAAGGTGCAAGATTATCAATGTTTACCACATCTATTAATCAGGTAACATTGCTAGGATGACTTCAGGCTTCTCAAATCTTATTTCATTCTTCATGTAAATCACAGGACACTACTGTGAACTGTATGTAAATGTAATGGGAAGGGTTATTTGGGGACCACAGTATTGATGGCTGTGGGCAAGGTACTGTTATAAGTTTTCCCGTATCTTTGATGGAGTAATTAACTGGATAAAGAACATTGTCCCTTTACGGATTTTCAAATCCAGCCAGAGACGTTCATTTTTCTAAATAAATGAATGAAATTGGTCAGCAGCTACAGTTGCATATTACCCAGCCTTATGGTCAATGAAAACTAATCATCTTCCACTATGAGGAATGAATGATCTTAATCCCGACTGTTTTTGAATACCGATTTAAACATAAGACTAGATAGACTAAAGTTAAAAAGAAAATATACTCATCCTCAAATTAGCAATTATGTTGGGCAAAACAAATAAGTTTGTTGTTGGCTCATTGCCTGACTGACAAACTAAATCAGACTGGAGAAAGCATTGTCTTTTTTCCCATGTGTCAAAATGTTGTTCTGGGCTCCTTGGTTCCTGAAATGGCCCTACAATAATGCTTTTCATTCTCCTGACATCCCACGGGTTTTACTTTGCCTCAGATCAAGGTGAGAGATGTATTGAATGCTTTTGTTTCTGTGATCAACTCCTCTTCTTTCATTTAAAGGTGCATTAAACACGGTTTACAAGGATATTCAAATCACACAGGTTTTCCTTTTAAAGTTTTCCACTTCATAGAACAGAGCAACCATATCATAGCTACATTGCTATTTGTATTGAATCCACTGTTTCAGAAAGATATTGCCTTCTAAACTGCTGCTAGCCATAAAATGAATAAAATATCAATGCTGAGCTACAAGGTACACACCAGATGTAACCATGCTTTTCTGGAAACTATGCCCACCAACAGGAACTATGTGAGAAATTCGCCCTGAGCATTTTCAGCCTCATAAACAGGACTCTAATTAGCACTCTGATAAATACTTCAACAACTAGCAGACAGAGTAAGCATTCTGTGGTCTAATTTATACAATTCTTTTGACATTCTCTGGTAAAGAATGATAAGCCATACTGCTGATACCAGGGATTCATGAAAGCAATAATAACATTAACCCAACTCTATTTACAAAATAATTTCATTACACCTCAATCGTGAACATCTCTGCAAATGATGAATAGGGATATCATGGATAAATCCAACTTATGGATACTTATGTAAACTTTTAGCTTTTAGCTTTAGATTCCTTTACCTCTTATTCTTTTATTAAAACTCCTTACTATAAATGCAAATGTACACTGGTGTGCACTGTCACTCCCTTCTGTCTATCCTTGCTGAGGTACACTAGGCCTTTGCATATTCAGGAACCAATCCATTTGGACCAGATAGAACAAGTTGATTTTATTGAAGCTAACCTATGTTAGACTCGGGTTACAATGAGAAGTTATACATACAGAAAGGTATGCACCTTTTGGTCAGAATTCACACAGAGGAGTCAGGAAGTACTGAGCAAAGTCTCAACAGCTACATACTCAGGCCTCATGGAGAACTAGAACTCAGTAAAAATTCTATCTGCTCTAGTGGTTCAACAACAATTCTGGTAATGAATTATTCCTCAACTCAGTTTATCTCTGTGATTCTTTCTGTACTTCTGTTTCTGCTTTTGATTGAGGTCAGGCCTACCTCCTGCTTTACTCATGGTTAAGATTGTCTAATGGCTCCTCTCTATTACAACCTATCTTTCTTCTTCTGTGCTACTATATCTTCTGAGTCTCTCTACACATTGTATTCAAGTTTCTCAGGAAAATGATCTAATCGAGACAGATAAGCATGGTCCCACACAGAGCAACTATGATAGATATTTAACTCTAGGGCACACATCATAGGCTGTGTAAGCCATTGTAGGGTTGAGTGACTTTGCTGTAGGGGTTCTTCAACTATAACAAAGGTGTTGGGTGAAATTGTCCAAAACATGGTGACATGTGCATTGGAATCGAGCATCTTTGATTGTGGAGAAGACACTCATTTCATTTGTGAGCATTGAATTGTGAGCAGACAATTCCAAGAAATTGATGAAAAGTGATATGAAAGAAATGTAATGTCTAGGGGAGAGAAAGAGGAGCAAGTGGCTTGGGAAAAGTATATAAAATTAATACTTGATACTCTTTTTATGTTCCATTTCAAACTGATAATAAGTATAACTTTCTAGGAAGAACTCTTTTTTAGTTCTTGAAGAAACTTAGATATTAAAGAAATTGCCACCCAAATTGTCCACCAAAAATACATCATCTGTTAAATTAGAGCTGTGTTTGCATGAGTTTGAGAATGAACTTGGGCCTATTTGGTGGTCCTGCCACTCTAGAGAATGTCAAGAAGTACCTTAGAATCCCCTAAGGTAATAGTTGTAAGGGAATAAAAGATCATCGTCACCAAACCTCTTATTTTACAGTTGAAGAGTAAGTCTAAGTGAATAGTCCAAGATCTCACAGCTAATTATTTCCTAAGTGCTGCATCACATTATAAAGGACAGGTTCAGTGGTCTAGGAAAACATTTTCCCCTTAGATTCTGTGTTGCAGCCAGAACACTGTGAGCAGCACTTCTGAAAAGAAGCCTACCAGTTTCAAGTGATTACTCCATCACTTAAAACTCCCAATCAACAGACCAAAGAAAGGCCACAGAATTTATTTGAATTACTGACAAATGTCTGAGATAGCTACTTTCCCCCAGCTTTGAATGTTCAAATTCATTTAATTCCTCATGTTGTTTCTATAACACTAAAGAAACATTAAGTTATGATGCCATTTGTCATTTGTCAAAGGATGTGATCTTACTGTTAATCATGGCATCAATAGAATGCATAATTATTCTTTGTTTCTGGCTTATATCACAGGCCACATTTGAAGCTTTACAAAGATACATGCAAGGCCTTAGGCCAGGAATCAGAAGCTTTGGGTGAGGATTTCATATCTTCTGATTATCTTTTATTATGACATTATTTGTATTCACCCAATTACAATCCTGTAATTTTGCCTTCCATAGGGAATATGTCATACTAAGTCAGACATTTAGAGAACAAGAAATTAAATCAAAGTGAGAAATCCTGGGGTATAAACTATGTTCATTTAGACACTTTACAGGTACCCAATGTAAGCGATAGATGTCTTACTCTCTCAGGTTCACCTTTCCTTATCCCTATGGCAGCTCAGCTTTTTATTAGATTCTTGGTCCTTGACAAAACAAAGCCAAAGCCGCTGCTTCATTCTGGAGCCACATTCCTAGAGAGAAGATAAAATCATTTTCTGTATCACTTCCTAACACCCCAAACTGGGCAGAGAAGAACAGGGTTTTCAGGGTAGAAAGGCAATAGTGGAATCTTGTTGCCAAGGAAAGAAAAACATATAAACCTGTTGGAAAATAAAACAAAAACCTCTCACCCATCAAATGACCACTCTAGCCAGCAATAGAGTTTAAAGTGCTTCATAGAGCCATACTAAGTTGGCAACAGTAAATTACTGGATTCAAATATATTGTTGGTATTCAGAGTCTCAGAACAATCCCCCTGTCTCAGTTTTGCTCCACTTATGCTCATATTTTCAGTAAGTTATGGCCAACAATCATCTAATATGTTTTGACTGTCAAACTTTTATGCAATTGGTAATGATCCTTCCAAAATGGTTTCTGTGGCCAATGAAGCCTTCACCCATAAACCATAGACTCAGGAAGGAAATAGGGAATGACCAAAGCATTTTGTGTTTGCATTTGTATTCATTTGTATACAGGCCCATAATTCCTAATGGTGCATCCTTTCATTTTCTAAATGTCACTCTTAAATGCTACAGTAATGTATATGGTTCTAAATAACACCAAGCTTTTAAATATAAACTCTTGTCCTTGTCATATCTTGGAGTATGATGATACCAGCTGTAGCCAGTTAAGAATAAAGACATGGGGTTAGAAAGTCTCAAACCTAGGGACTATCACTATTCTTAATCTGATGGTAAAAAGACTAATATACAGCAATATATTAGTATACCCATCAGTGGGTAGTTCATTCAGTAAAGCAGTTCTTAGCAGAAAAGTCCAAGATGTGATAATGATCAGGTATACCCCAATTATGGGGAATCTGGAAGGCTGGGAAGGCAAGGAGTTGCCACTGATTGCTTGAATCATAGGTAAGAAGGAATTGCATACAAGCCACAGTTCAGAACAGGAATTCAGTCTCAGGAAGATGGGGCTTAGCTGTCAGGATTGTTCAAAGTGGATGGAGGCTGAAGAGAGGATTAGTGTAGTGGTTAATATAGTAATGACACCTATGACAGTGATAGCTGGCATAAAGCTCTTACTATATACCAGGTTCTTGGCTAACCATTCTTCCATGAACCGGCTTATTTATTATTGTAATTCTGTAGCTATCATTATTCCCATTCTAAAAATAAGAAACTAAGGTTAGAAAAGGAACTTGACTAAAGTTCCACTGCTTGGTTGCATTTTTATCTACTATTTTAGCTGTCCCTTATTCCCTTGGATTCTTCTCCACCTCGCTCTTTAAGAGGCTGACAGAAGGAAATGAAAGGGAGAGTAGAGAGAAGAAGGGAGGAAATTTAGGTCAAAGTATTTACTCTCCCAGGTTCCTCCCTATAGGATCATGTCAGGCTGCCTGTGTCGCTTGTCTCAGAGAGTATCTAGTATTGGAGCACATGATGGAGTGTGGTCTCTAGGCAATGTGAGATCCCCAGTTGTCATACTCTAGCAAGAGTTCAGAGAGAGCCGAACAACAAGGGTTGCAGAAACCCAGAATGTGGGACAAGTACTTAGATCTCCTTTCCTCTGATCACAGACCTGGGCTAGATCTACACTATAGGTGGAGTCAATTGGCTTCATCTGAGAAGCCAGGAGAGTACCAAGGATTTAGGTAAGGCTCAACAGCAATTATGCTTCTCTTGATGTTGTGAGAGCCTCTCACTCAGTAAATTCCACTGGGAAACAATTTTGTTGTTGCTGTTAATTGTTCTTTTATCCAATTTCTGTTGGGACTTCAGGATATAGTGGGGCTTCCTCTAAGAACTTAAAAAAATGTGTTTATTTAAATTCAAGTTAGTTAACATACAGTGTAGTATTGGTTTCAAGAGTAGAACCTAGTGATTCGTCGCTTACACATAACATCCACTGCTGATCTCAACAAGTGCTCTCCTGAATGGCCATCACCCACTTAGCCCATCGTTCCACCCAACACCCCTCCATCAACCCTCAGTTTAAGAGTATTTAAGTATTTAAAAGTCTCTTATGGTTTGCCTCTCTCTCTGTTTTTATCTTATTTTTTCCTCCCTTCCCTTATATTCATCTGTTGTGTTTCTTGAGCTCTAGGAACTTTGAAATGAGAAAAATCTCATTGCCTTCCCTGCTCTAAGATTAAAATTTTAATGTCAACACAGCTGAGAAGTGCACTAAACTGCCATAGAGGCAGACTAGCTCTCAGGCCTGCAAGACTTGATGGTAACTCAGGGAATATATTAACACACATATATTAACATGTATATATTAACACGGATTTTTGTAAATGAATAAATCCATTAAAAGAGAGCACTATCAGCTTCCAGGACAAAGAAAATGGAGAATTAGGGAGGTAAATGGGTAAATACTAGCATAATTTGATGAGTGAACAAAGATCTCTGGTCAATGAATTTGATTCTCCCTGCTTTTGTCAAGATGTTGGCTTTATATGATTATTCAAGTTTTCAACTGTATTCTCATTTAGGAAACTGGATTATGATTGGACTTTTCATATATTGTCTTTAGGGAGATAATGTGTCAGAATTGAGAAATTAAATCAAGTAGATTTTACACTAAGATAAATCTGTGGTCACTCTAGTTTTATTTATAAGTTTTGTGAGTTAAGTTAATGTGAGTATGCATCTGAGAGAGGACCATTCTATGTGTGCTTACAAATAAAGCATCACCTTCTTCAAGACCTAGGACCAGATGCTGTACCATGGGAAAGTTATCGAGTTGATCTCATCCTGCAAAGCGTTTTGGGAGGAGAACAAGCTGGCCAATCACAGAGAACCCTTTCCCTTCTACAGTAATCTGGGCTTTTGGTTATTTATTTATTTATTTATTTTTAAAGTTGTTAAGTATCCCTTAAGTGTAAGGCACTTTGTTTTGTACTGGTGGTGTAATGATAATCAAGACACAGTCCTGCCTTTGAAAGATCTAGAGTCCCATAAGGTAACAAGCAAATAATGCCTTTTCTGTCCTTCTCCATGAGCTTGAAAACACTGAGGGCGATTTAGATGTATTACATGCTCTCGGGCACTGTGTGGATAAATTAAAGCAGGAGGAACATCCCTTGATTCAATAAAAAACCTCCCTTGACAAGCTTCTGTTATGACTACAGTATGTACAGTTTTGTAAGATCCAGTATTCACCCCTGGCTGCTCCCATAGACTTGCATTTTCAGAACTTTCCAGCTTCCTGGACAAATCTCACCTAGATTGGTCTCAACCTGAGACTACGTTTCCACATTGCTCTTTGCTACCTCTGAGCATTAGCCCTGGCTTTTCCTATATTCAGGCTAAGGTAGATCCATAGATACTCCTTTCCTAGGAGGGGAGGCCAGATAATATCTTAAGCATACTGTCAACTATTATCCCATGATGGTTGTTATGTGAACATTTAAAAATATATATATTATTTCCCTTAGTTAATGATTCCACTCATTAGTTACTCCATTTGTTCAATCAATGCTCTTTTTTTTTTTTAATTTTTTTTTCAACGTTTATTTATTTTTGGGACAGAGAGAGACAGAGCATGAACGGGGGAGGGGCAGAGAGAGAGGGAGACACAGAATCGGAAACGGGCTCCAGGCTCCGAGCCATCAGCCCAGAACCTGACACGGGGATCGAACTCACGGACCGCGAGATCGTGACCTGGCTGAAGTCGGACGCTTAACCGACTGCGCCACCCAGGCGCCCCCAATGCTCTTTGAACAAGTGTTATATGCAGGCTCAGTGGTCCTTTCCCTTTATTGCTTTGTTCAAGAGAAAGAAATGAGCCACATATTATAAATTATCTGCAACATATTCATACATTCCTTACGGGAATGTTGGGGCATTAGGGACTTTGTGTAGCAGGTGGTACAGAGACAGATCTTGAAGGATAGAATATGCTTTCACTGGCAATGACTACAAGGACTCAGAAAAAGTCAACTGGAATGATGGTGAAGAGGAAAGAAGGCTGGTTTTGAAAATCCAAATTACCTTCTATCCCAATTATTATGTATGTGACCTTGGAAAAGTCAACGTATCTTTTTTAAACTTCCATTTTCCTCATGAGAAAAATGGGATGAAAATACCTGCCATCCCAGGATTGTGGGTATTATGTGTGATAATATATGTTAAGGTTTCCCGTAAACTCTAAATGCTATGTAGTAGTGGGATCTTGTTCAGACACAGCTAACAAAAGGAGAACTCAGAGTCATCCAGTTAATCCAAGAAAGTGCAGGTGTTTTGGCCATGAATTCTGTGTAGGTATTTCTGCTCTTTCTCATTTGAGTGACCTTAGATAAATAACTTATCCTTTTTTTTTTCAATTACTCAGTTGAAAAATGAGAATGCTATTTTCCACTGTGATTACTAAAAGTAGAATATACTATAAAATGCAATGGGCATTTGGAAGTGAAGGGCTTATGTAAATAATCTCAACTGAGGACATGTTTCAGCAAAGAAATATCATTCTAAAGAGGTATCCTTTAATGTGCTACTGCCCTGCTTTTACTGGGAAAATGGGAAATGTTTGACGAAGCTCTTGAAATGGTGGCAAACTAAGTAAATGCATTAAAATTTGATCCATACTAGGTGATTGTCTCCTTTTAAAAATTAACTCTCAGTTTGGTTTTTAAAAATTGCAGTGTTCTAGTACTTGATTTTGGTTAATTACCATCAGAGCCATTTGGGGGCACAGGCATTAATTTCATTTTAATAAGCAGCATCAGCCTAATTTGGGAATGACTTTTATTTCAAAACTGAATTCCTAATGTAAATGTCTGAAAGAAGCCTCTATAAAACCCAACAGCATACACGAGAGTTATGTCTTCATAATGTAAACACAGCCGAAAAGTGCAATAAAGATATAAACACAAGAATTTGGGAACAGTCATTTATAAATGATTGCATAATTCCTAATACTTCATCCTTTGTTTTCCCAACACTGCCTTTAAACTGCTTAATCTGTTTCCCTGACAGTTGGGGGTGTTGTGTGACACCTACAGAAGAAGTATTTTCTTCAATATTGCTATTATGAGCAACATCTTAGTATATAAAAAATGCCATAAGCAATGCTAATTTGAATGGCTTCTGAGCCAACATCAACATCGCCGACACCATGGTGTTATGTATACCAAACCTAATCACTCTAGTGATATGATGCCTCAGTAAATCTGTGAACATTACCATGCAGTCACATCAACTTAGCACGGCCTCATGCTGCAGTATATTGACACAGAAGCACACCGGTTTAGGAGCAGAACAGTTCAAGCAGAAGTACATAGTATGCATTTGTAATGTATTTATAATTTGTAATGTGGCTGACTATCAGTCATAAACTCTGCTAATTTGATGGCACTCTTTTCACTCTTACTTATTGCAAAGATCTTGCAAATGCTACTTCAAAATCAGATATGTCCATTTTGAAAGAGTCGATTTGTCATCTTTATGACATGATATGCCTTATTTTTTAATTTTATGTTTATTTAAGTGTTTGATTTTTTATTTATTTTGAGGGAGACAGCACACGAGAGCACGAGCAGGGGAGGGGCAGAGAGAGAGAAAAAGGGAGAGAGAGAATCTTAAGCAGGCTCTGTGCTCTCAGTGATGGTTCCTACAACCATGAAACCTTGATCTGAGCTGAAATCAAGAGTTGGGCACTTAACTGACTGACCCAAGCGCTCGATATGCTTTATTTTAGGAAACATTATCAATTCAGTTTCAAATTTATAAAACATACGGAGTGGTAATTATTCCCTTCCTAGAATGATTACTTTCGTGCAGAAGGAAATACCTGTAGGACTCAAGTTTCCTTTGGAGCCATATAGGAAACACTATTCCTATAAGATAAGACTCATGAGTGTTCACAAATATAAAAATATTTATACCAGCAATCTTCCAACCAGTGTGGTGTCAGTAAATGGCATGCAATATACCCACTTAGAATTCTTGCATATCTAAAATAATTCATCTTTGTTTTGCTCAAGTTGTCATGGATAAAAAGACACGCATGTACTAGTATAGAATATAGATGACCATAATAACACAAAAGATGATTAAGTCACAACTGTGGGGCTGGCAAAGGATTTGCTAACAGTATTCTGGTCCTTGGATCAAAAGGGCAACTAAATAAAAACCACCTGAGCACATGTTTCTCTAGCGTAATCAACCTTATTAAAGAATATAATGGGATAGAGTTCACTAAATGTATTTTGGGGATAAAGCTATCTTTTAAGGGATTTTTCTTCGTGTTTTATGACTGTCCACTGATGTAGTAAGTCAGTATTACTTTGATGGTAAAACATTGGTAGTTCAGGATTTTTCTGTCTTTGTTTTGGGGGTAACCAGAGTGTAACTTTTATCAGTGAAGGCTTGGTCATGAGTAATTCTTGGAGTCAAGTCTTGAAAAGAAACTAACCTGAGCTTTGCTGACCTTTTTCAAAACCACATGATACAATGTTTAGGACTGTTCCTCTGAACAGAATGTATGGTGCAGTGAGTAGAAATATCTGGAAAGAGTCTCCAAGGGTTCAGTGAGGGTTATGTGGACTATAAGGCAGCAGGGGCAGCAGGGGGCTTCTTTCCCTTCTTCCAGCAGAAGGGGTTGCATCTAAACTCAGCTTCCCACAGGATAAGTGGTTTCTTTACTCTGCCAGCCTCCTGTGGCCATGAGGTTACCCGGTTTTGGATAGCTAGCTTTCTCAGACAGCTTCTGTAAACAACTGACATACAAATCCTAACTCTTGGTACAAAGCAATTGTGTATTCCTGCTCTGGCAAGACTACTTTCTCATTCTTAACCTATAAGAAGGGAGGTGCCTCTTCATAGGGGAGCAACTCCACATTGTAACACAGGTTCGATTAAGAAATGTACCCTTGGGGCGCCTGGGTGGCTCAGTCGGTTAAGCGTCCAACTTCAGCTCAGGTCATGATCTCACAGTCTGTGAGTTCAAGCCCCATGTCAGGCTCTGGGCTGACAGCTCGGAGCCCGGAGCCTGCTTCAGATTCTGTGTCTCCCTCTCTTTCTGCCCCTCCCCTGCTCATGCTCTGTCTCTCTCTGTCTCAAAAATAAAAAATAAAAAATAAATAAAAACATTAAAAAAAAAAAGAAATGTACCCTAATACTGGGCACAATTAGCAGCCCTGAAGGCATTCTTCTGGCATGACATGATACATTTGGTTAAGTCTCTAGGTGGTTCTATTTACAAAACATTTGATGCATAAAGATCATTGGATTACCAAAGCATTCAATTGTGCTATAAAAGATACAACATCCACCATATTACATTGGTTGCAGATTAAGCTACTTTGGTGATTATATACTGGGGGAAAAAAAACCTTCACTTTACTATAAGCAACATACAATTAGGTAATGTTATATTCAGTCTAGTAATAAGGAACTCTCTCTCAAATGGAGAAGAAGAATAGGGATGGAGAGGGCTTTCTCATATGCCCAGCAAGCCCCCTGCAGTCACAAACCATATACAATTCCAGTTTTACAAGCCATCAGAACCAGGGACAGATTAGAGGGGTGAAGAAGATGTTTATAAAGATTGGCAACTGGAAAGATTGGCTCAACAGTACAGAACAACCCTTTAGCACTCAGTGTGGTGATTTTTATCATCATGGCAAAGGATGGATTTCAGATTCTGGTAGTTTGTCATTTTAAAAAGCGTGCTCTGGGGTAGAATTTTCTTCTGAAATACATGCATGATTCCCACTGATATGCTCTTGCAATATGTTCCCTCTAGTTAGGAAATTCTTCTGAAGTAATGGCCAGTATAATCCAGTTATAGAGAAGTAAAAACTACTGTGTGATATACCCACTAATATGCCAATGAATGTTTGTTTTCTTTGAAACTAAGAATTCAGGGACTCCAAGAATTGAGTCCTTTTCTCTGAAGGTCATTACTGCCACTCTTAGTGCTTGAATAATTATATCAGTGATGACTCATCCCCTTTATGTGATGATGGTAAAGTTGGAGCAGGCCAGGAGACACAATTCAAAGATGTATTGATTTCAACAGTATGCAAATGATTTTAAATACAATGGACTCTCTCTATATTATACCTTTTTTTCCCTACTCCATGTTTTTCTGTTTATAATGGAAAAGTAAAATAATGGGAATAGTAAATATTGAATAAATTTGACCATTATAAAATTAAATCACTCAAAGTAGGAAATAAAAATGAAAAAGTCTGAGGCTTTTTCTTACATATTTGGTGAAATTGTGTAAATAGGGAGGGAACTCCTGCCTAATTGAAAGGGTATGAGTTATACTGGAAGATTTTACAATCATCCCTAGAAATTGCTTTGAGACAGTTAACATAGTTCAGACTAAAGTATCCACCTTTATCTCTCATGGACAATAAATGCTAAATGGTCCAAAGTCCAAACTGATCTTTTTCACAATCCAAATCCACTGAAATATTTAATTACTAATGCTTAATTTTCTGTTGGCAGGAGAAAGAAGAGGAAGATGAAGCTCTTCAGAACAAAAATCCATCTGCCACCAATAAGAGCCTTTGTACTGAAAAAGCAGTCGGTGATAACATGACTTTTCTTTCTCTGTCCTAGTTTTGTATTTTAGTTCTTTGGGAAGAAAGACATTTAAAAAAATTGACAGGCTATCAAAAAATGATGCAATAAAAATTAAATTGCATAGACTTTGTCAGGAAATAAAGGGAATATGTATGTTTGATGTAGGGACTCCGAACCTTGAGCACATCCTGTGTGTCAAATGGGAATGAATGAATTTTGGTGATATTTAGCTTTGTAGTAATAATGACTAGAAATGTTAGCATCAACATCAATAACTTATTACTTCATAAGCCACATTTGAAAAAAAAAGTCCCTGAGACAATATTACTTTGGCCGTTATTCAAATGAGCGGGAACAAATGAGGCATTTATACAGTTTTTTTTTTCTTACTCAAATCAACCTAAATTTCACTAAGAAATGAATCCACCAAAAGAGCTTTGCAATTAAAAATAACTTAGATTAGAGACAATCTATTTTACAAAAGAATATGTTCTATTTGTACTTATTTATTGTATAAAACAAAAATCAATTTTCTGTTAAGGGTCTTTCATTCATAATTGAAGCAGGTTAGATCTAATTAATGGAAACATTTTTTTTTTTCTGCCAAGAAGTTCTATCGTCAAATAAGGAAGCAGACCAGTGAAACCTAAGTCCATATGATTTTTAAAAATGCCTCCTCTTTATATGATGCTCATTCCACATATGTATTTAAGTATATATATATATATATATATATATATATATATATATATATAAAAACTGTTGGGGCGCCTGGGTGGCTCAGTCAGTTAAGTATCTGACCGGCTCAAGTCCTGATCTTGTGGTTTGTGAGTTCGAGCCCCACGTGGGGTGCTGTGCTGACAGCTCAGAGCCTGGAGCCTGCTTCGGATTCTGTGACCCCTTCTCTCTGTCCCTCCCCTGCTCAGTCTCTCTCTCTCTCTCTCTCAAAAATAAATAAAACATTAAAAACATAAAAAAATAAAAAATAAAAATAAAAAATATAACTGCAATGTAGCTGCCAATTATCTACAAGTCAGTTAGAAAAAAGCCTTAATATGCTACTTTAAGTCAAACACAGGGATAGAGTGACTCAGTGCATTGAATCAAGTACAGGAAGCTGGGCAAATGCAGAACTAAGCTGAGATTTGCCCAATTATCTGTGACTTCTTGGCAGTCATATTGGTCCTCAAGGCGGAATCCGTGGGTCCGTGAGAGGTCTTTCTACCTGCCACCTCTAGCTGCTGCTGCTGCTGCTGCTTGGAAAACGATGAATGCCCTTTCCCCAAAAAGAATATCTTAATTTTATTAGATCAGGTTGGCACCTTTGTTGAAATCAATCGGTTTATATGTGTAGGTCTATTTTGGGACTCAGTCCTCTCTCTATCGATCTATATGCTTACCTTTATGCTAATTCCACAGTCTTAATTTCTGTAGCTTTAAAGGGAATCCAATAAGTCGTCTCACTGTTCTTATCTAAAATTGTTTTGCCTATTCTAGATCTCCACACTTCTCTATAAATTTTAGAAGCAACTTGTCAGAGTCTGCAAAAAAAGGATGTTCAGACTGTATTAGAGATTGTGCCGAATCCATAGATCAATTATAGGGAAAGGACATTCAAACAATATTGACTAATTCATGAACGTATTTCTCTTACCGTATTCAGTGCTTCTTTACTTTCTCTAAGAAATGTTTTGAAGTTATCATTGTAGAGGTTTTAAATATCTTTCATTAAACTGGTCCCAAATATTTCAAATTTTGATGATTTAGATTTTTTATTTTATTTGATTATTATTTTTTAAATATAATTTATTGTTAAGTTAACTAACAAATAGTGTATACAGTGTGCTCTTGGCTTTGGGAGTAGATTCCCATGATTCATCGCTTACATACAACACCCAGTGCTCATCCCAATAAGTGCCTCCCTCAATGCCCATCACCCATTTTCCCCTTTCCCCTGCTCCTCCACCAACCCTCAGTTTGTTCTCCATAAGAGTCTCTTATGGTTTTCCTCTCTCTCTTCCCCTTCCCTTCCCCCATGGTCTTCTGTTAAGTTTCTCAAATTCCACATATGAGTGAAAACATATATTTGTCTTTCTCTGACTGATTTATTTCACTTAGCATAAAACCCTCCAGGTCCATCCACATCGTTGCAAATGGTAAGATTTCATTCTTTCTCATTGCCAAGTAGTATTTCATTGTATATATAAACCACCTCTTTTTTATCCATTCATCAGTTGATGGACATTTGGGCTCTTTCCACAATTTGGCTATTGTTGAAAGTGCTGTTATAAACATTGGGGTACATGTGCCTCTACAAAAACTAGTAGAATAGTACTCCCAATATCCTTTATGACATAGACACAAAATCTTCAAAAATATTAATCCTTTACATATATTGCAAATTTTGATTTTCTAATATTTTTGAAGATTTTGTGTCTATGTCATGAAGGATATTGGGAGCAGTTTTCTTTTCTTGTAATATCTCTCTGGCTTTGGTATCAAGATTATTCTGGCTTCACAGTCTTGGGATATTTTTTCTCTGCCTTACTTTTAAACAAAAATTTGGAGAAATTAGTATTTTTTTCCTGTTTGATAAATTTTATCAGTGAAACCAAATTGGCCTAAAGTTTTATTTGAGGGAAGATTTATTTTATTATAAATTTCATTTGTAAAAAAATTTAAAAATTTTTTAATTAAAAAAATTTTTAATTTAAATTTAAAAAAATTGAAAAGTTGTGTTTTCAAGTAATTTTCTGTTTAGTATATTGTCATAAAATTATTCATCATATTCACAACTATTTAATGCCTATAAAACTTAAAGTGATATCCCTGTTTTTATTCTTTATATTGATACTTTTTGGGTTTTTTTCAAAACTAATCTTGTAAAGAGTTTATCAATTTTATTAATATTTGCTAAAAGCCAACTTTTTACTTGTTACATATTCTTTTTTGTTTGTTTTCTACTTGAGTTCTGTTCTTATATTTACATCTTTCCTCTTTTTTGATTGATTTCAATTTGGATTCGTTTCTAGCTTTTTAATGTGAATATTAGATTATTTTAAAGCTTTCTTTTCTACTAGAGGCATTTCAAACTACAAATTCCTTCTAAATACTTCTTCAGTTGACATGTTGTTTTTATTATCCTTCAATTTGAAATTTTCTTTAATTTCCCTTGTTATTTCTGCTTTGATTTAGATGTTATTTAGAAGCATACTAATTAAGTTCCAAATAAATTGTGGGTAGATTTCTAGTTTTCTGTATATTTCATTGATTTGATTAAGCATCTCATTGTAATGGTCAGAGAACATACTCTACAAGTTATGTAGTTTGAAATCTACTGAGACTTATCGCCCAGCATACAGACAATCTTGTTGGCTGTTCCATGAGCACTATGTATTCTGGAGATATCGAGTGTAGTGTTCTATAAATGTCAATTAGGACAAGTTGAGAGATAACCTTGTTCAGGCTGTCTAAATATTTAATAATTTAATTTTGTTGTTTACTTTTTATATATATTACCAAGAGGTTGTATGAAAATTTCCAGCTATGTTGTGGATTTTGTTTACTTTTTTCTTTAGTTTTGCCATTGGTTTTGAAATTCTTTTGCTAGATCAATATGTATTTAGGACTTCTGTCTTCCTTGTAAGGAATTTATCATTATCAAATATCCCTCTTTCTTTCTTGTAATACTCTTTGACTATTATTAATATGGTCATTTCAGCTTTCTTAAGCTTAGTGTTTTCATCCTCTAACTTCAAGTCTATATGTCTTTTTATATACAGCACATCATTTGGAGCCATTGTTCAGCTGGGTCTTGCTCTTTATCCAGACTGACACCTCCACCTCTTTTTGTTTTTGTTTTTTATGTTTATGTATTTGTTTTTAAGAGAAAGAGAGAGAGAGAGAGAGAGAGAGAGAGAGCAGAGAGAGACAGGGAATCCCAAGCAGACTCTGCACTGACAGAGGGCTCTACATGTGGGACCCTGACCCACAAACCATGAGATCATGACCTGAGCAGAAACCAAGAGTTGGATGCTCAACCGACTGAGCCATCCAGGTGCCCCCCACTTCCACCTCTCAATTGGAGTGTTTAGCCAATTTAAGATTAATATGGTTGGGTTTATGTCTACCATTTTGCCATTTCTTCTCCATTTGTTTCTTTTGCTTCCTTCCCCCTCCCTTTATTCCTTTCCTGCCTTCTTTGAGGTTATTTCAATACTTTTAGTATTGAGTATTATTGTATCTATTCCTATTCTTTTTTTAACTATATATCTTTAGTCTTGTTTTTCTTGCTCTAGGCCTACCATATGCAACTTAACTTACCAAAATCTATGTAGAGTTAATATTGCATGACTTCCCCCTTTTTACTTCATGCCTGACACTTCCTACTTCCATTTTCTACTTGATAAATGTAATAAACTTATAACAGTACAATTTCATTTACCCACCTCCCTTTTTAGTAGTATTATTTTCACATTGTTTTTTTCAACAAATGTTTTAAACACCACCTTACAAATGTTGTTATTTTTGCCTTAGAGACAGTTGTCTTTTATGGAATTATTGACCAAAAAAAGTAGTATTTTATATTTGCCCCTATATCCTCCATTTCCAAAGGTCTGTATTCCCTCCAGTAGACCTGAGTTTCCACCTGCCATTATTTTCCTTCACTCAGAACAACATCCTTTTACATTTCTTGTAGTGAAGTCCTGCTGGTAATGAATTCCATCAGTTATTTGAACATGTCTTTATTTCATTCTTGTTTCTGAAACATATTTTAACTGGATACAGAATTTTGGGTTGACAATTTTTTTTTCTTTTAGCACTTTAAAATTTTTCTTCTGTTATCTTCTGGTTTTCATTATTTCTCATGAGTAATTAACTATAATTTGTGTGATTATTTTCTCTCTGCATGTAATGTGTCTGTTTTCTCTATTTTTCAAGTTTATTTTTATATTTGCTTTTTAGCAGTTCAACCCTGATGTACTTAGATATTTTCTTTGTATTTATCCTATTTACCATTTGCTGAATTTACAGGTTTATAAGTCAATGTTTTTCATCAAAAGTGAGAAAAAAATTGGCCATAATTTCCTCAAATACTTCTTTGCTACATTCACTATGTCGTCTACTTCTAGGACTCAAATTACATACACGTGAAGACCATTTTCCTGTCATCCTATATTTATAATAGTATATTGAATATCTTAGTTTGCTAAATTTGACATTAAGGCTATCACAGGGCTGGTTTCTATTGGCCACTTTCTTCCAGCTCACTGTGCCAAGGTCAGGAAACATCTTCAGGCTGCGGACTGGGGTGATCATGGGGCTCATCTCATGAACTTTCCCTTCCCTCAAGGTTTGTAGTATTGCACTCCTTGTTATCTAATTCCTAAAAGTAGTGGCCTCATACATTTTGTCCAGTTTTTTTTATAATTATTTATGACATAAAGGAGAGATTAGTATAACTGACTTCATCATATCTGGAAGCAAAAATCCTCTCTACTTAGATTGAATATTTTTACATGTCTCCAAGGATATATTTAAAAATACTGTTTTCCTTCCTCTATTAACTGTTCTTAACTGTGGTCAAGTTATTCTCTTGAGTTTGTCTTTCCTCTCATGGCATTGCTGTTTCTTAAATGTATGGTGATTCTTGATTGCATAAACATACAAAGCATACATCAGTCAAGCTCACAATAGGAACATATAGCACAGTTGAAATAGGACAATCAGAGGAGAGTTAATTTACAAAGGTGTGGGCATAGGGGAACCTCAGGAACTTTTAGTCTTAGGTAGAACAAGTCAGTCTGTATAATGGTACTTGTAAGATATTAAACATGGGAATTGTTGGTATCTATGATTTCTGCCATGCACCATGAGGAAGAAGAATAATTAAGCCAGCATTCATAAACTTGGGGAGAGGGAGAGGAAGATGGAGAGGAAGAGAGAGAGAAATTCCTTATTGTGGTCAACAATCTGATTTTAACTGTTCCAGTGTCTGTATGTGTCAGTGGTCTGTTGGTTAAGTGCCATTGCCAGAGTTGACCAACAAATGCTCTTGATATTCTTGGAGTTAGTTTAGGCTGATTCTATCACTTGTAACAAGAAGAATCTAATACTGACAATAAAGGATAAGAGTGGAGGGAACTGAAGAAGACTGGTTTAAGATAATTTATTCAATATGAAGAGGGCAACCTAAATTTTGTTAGTTTAATTTTTTAAAGGAATTTAGGCCCTGGCACCTGCTGTTTTGCTTAAGATAAAAAGATTGAGTAAGTGTATCTTTTTAATTTTTTTTCATTCTTTCCCATAGCCATTAAAAGGGAAATGACATCTGAAAGTTTATATAATATAGTCCCTATCATTTTGTTTTTGCTTACTTCAAATTTCTCAGATTTTCGTTAATCAACTAAATAGGAATGGAATGTATCATTAAGTGTGCTGGTTCATCAACTAAGATTTCATCAATGTTTCATATACTATGCACTTTGGTCCAGAGCTTTGCTTGATTAACATCTGAAACACTCCACACATTTTAAATGCTTATCCTAAAAATGAATTCACTCATAATCTTAGGCAAAATGTCGATGTCTTAGTTCTTAAAAGAATACTAGTTTTATCATTCCTTATGGAACAAAGAGTTAAGGTGGTTAATGATTGCTGAATGTATCACTACTAATGGAACAAAGCACTTGTTATTTCCTGTTCAGGAGTTGAAGGTGGTTAATTATTATATTACCTATCTTCACACAGAATAATTAAAACTTAAGATAGAATCTGTCATATAAACTATTTACCTACTGTACAAAGTTATAAAAGGAATTATGTTTGCAAACATAAGAAAAGCATAGCATATTCATTTAATACTTATTAATTGGCTATGTTTAAATAAAAACTTATACAAGTTTAAGCCATGAATATAATGCTCCCTTCTTTTTAAATTTTTATTTATATTGTTTATATGAACAGGATATGGTAATGAGATGAGGGGATGCATTAAACAAGACAGAGCCAAATTTTATAGCTTGGTTAGGGGAAGGAAAACACTAGAGCTTTTAAAATAAGACTTACAATGAATGTTTATGGAAGTAGATGCAGGCAGGGCTGTTAAGTAACTGTATGCCTTTAATTCACCAAAGGAAAATAAATACTTGTATCCATCCTGGTGAAAAACTAGCCAATCCAAATGTATATTCAAATTATTTATTACTCATGAATTTAATCAGAAAATTAGTATATATTGAGGATTCTGGCATCTAATTTATGTCTTGGTTTGGTGAGTATGCAGGGAATTGGAGACGATGTCAGGTGGAAAACAAGTATGGTTTCTAGTAAGGTTTGGGGGTTATGCAAGATGTGCACTGATCTATCCACATTTTCCAGCACGGTGTCTTTGCTCTGTAAGCCATTTTTATCTGTTCCTGTTTTTCCCTTTATTATTGAACAATGAGAACAAAAGCATGTATCTGAAAATATACATTTTGGAAAAGTCTACATAAGGCAAGTTCATCCAAGCATACTGTGTTGTTTGCTCCTGAGACATTTTTTTTCTACTTTGTTTTGATCATCTTGTCTTAGCTTGCTGACAGCCTCAGGGCTAAATTTTTGGTTCTTTTGTGCAAATCTTGGTGTGTGTGTGTGTGTATGTGTATGTGTGTGATGGGGTGTGGGGGAGGGTAATGTTGAAGAAGAGACTAGTTACAGGATGATGTTGAAGAGGTACAGAATGCCAAGTCATAGGGTAATTCCATAGTTGCCAGCACCCTCTACAGTAGGGTCATGTCTAACCCAAAGTAGAAAATTTTCCTCCTTGAAAATACTCCGTCTCACACTCGCATATCCCTAAACTGTCCCACCATTTACCATAGTCACTGGTACCTGAACCCTGTCAGTCCTTACCTGAATGTGGGTCCACTAGGTCTACAAATCCTCCTTCTACATTTGCCCTTCTTTGGGGATCACCTTTGGGAATAGGATTCAGATTAAACCTCAGCTCCCCACAGTATGAGTCAGATCCAGGCAGGTTCTTCATCTCCAACCTTTCTCCATTGTTAGAATTTGGCTTCCGGGAATTTTCTATGATAAACCTCAGAGGTTTATAGGGAGTTGGGCAAATACTTTTATTATTTTGTTAAATATAATTTATTGTCAAATTGGTTTCCATACAATACCCAGTGCTTATCCCAACAAGTGCTCTCCTCCCCGCCCATCACCCACTTTCCCCTCTCCCCCACTTCCCATCTACCCTTAGTTTGTTCTCAGTCCTTAAGAGTCTCTTATGGTTTGCCTCCCTCCCTCTCTGTAACTTTTTTTTTTTTTTACCTTCCCCTCCCTCATGGCCTTCTGTTAAGTTTCTCTAGATCCACATATGAGTGAAAACATATGGTACTTGTCTTTCTCTGTCTGGCTTATTTCACTTAGCATAACACCCTCCAGTTCTATTCACGTTGCTGCAAATGGCCAGATTTCGTTCTTTCTCATTGCCAAGTAGTATTCCATTGTATATATAAACCACATCTTCTTTATCCTTTCATCAGTTGATGGACATTTAGGCTCTTTCCATAATTTGGCTATTGTTGAAAGTGCTGTTATAAGCATTCCTAAGGGGGATTCAGTGAGTGAAATGTTGCAAGGACCACAAAGTACCAGAGACATCACTACAAGCATGAAACCTACAGATAACACAATGACTCTAAACCCATATCTTTCAATAACAACACTGAATGTAAATGGACTAAATGCTCCAATCAAAAGACATAGGGTATCAGAATGGATTAAAAACAAGACCCATCTATTTGCTGTCTACAAAAGTCTCATTTTAGACCTGAGGACACCTTCAGATTGAAAGTGAGGGGGTGGAGAAGTATCTATCATGCTACTGGAAGTCAAAAGAAAGCTGGAGTAGCCATACTTATATCAGACAAACTAGACTTTAAATTAAAGGCAGTAACAAGAGATGATGATGCAAGTACTTTTATAAATAGTGCTCTTTAGAGGCATTGAAACTTCAAGTGATTTTTTGTGGAGCATTCCTATAAACAAGTACTGGATGGACTTCCATCCCTATCAGGAATTGGAAGAAATGAAAAAAAAAAACTCATTAAATGACTTAACGAGCCATTGAGTTTGAGCTCAAAAAGCTATACTGTGACTTTTGCCAAAAGAGGAGGTGAACACCAGGCTTAGGCCAATAGTTAAAACTTTAACGTATAAGGCCATGGCAAGGACAGAAGGGAGACTGAAATAGAGGAAAATGCCCAAAAAATTTAAATCACACTAGATCTGAATTTTATTACTGGCACTCTTGAGAAAGAGGCCTCTGTTGTTCTTACACTTCTTTACTGTGAATCAATTATGGGATGATCTTGTTAGTAAAACATAATTATGCATTTTCCTTCCTTGGTTGTCCTTCCTAACTGCATTCCAACAATGAAGCCATGGCCACTCTTCTCTGTGTTCATGTTGTTTACATGAGAGTTATCTAAAAGACCAGGCCACAGTTTAATTCTCCATACAACACAAGGTTAAGTAGAGCCATTTTTTTGGGCTCAGCAGTTCTCTCTTCAAAAAGATTTTGAATGCACCTCAATTTAACAGCTTCTCTCTCTCTCTCTCTCTCTCTCTCTCTGAAGTGTAGTTACTTATAATTGTCCATAGCACTAAGCTCTTCTATGTGCCTGGCCCTAAGCTATGGCATGGGGATATATAAGTGAGGAAGATGCAGGAACTTTTTACCCCTATTCTGACCACTTGACCTGCTTTCTCATTAGTACAGTCAATCTGCCCTAGGTACTTACAAAGGAAAATCTTTTCCTTCATTCTATTTTCACACTCCTACAAGCTCCCATCTGACTCATTAAAGCCCTGATTCTTTGTCTGGTTTTCAGTATCCATGGCTGCCACCCAAATTTTGTTTACCCAAATTTTCCAACTTCCTCTTTTGCCCTATAAACCACACTCTGCAAACTCTTTTGATGATGGCATTATTGGTAATTTCTAGATAAAGCAATCTTCCCTGAAGGGGAATCCACAGAACTCTTACCTGAAGGGAGAGAAAATGAAGAATGACTATTTGTAGCTCAGGAGAAAGAGAAGGAACTAAAATTTGCAATTATTGTGTGCCAAACACAGAGATAAGTATCTCATTTACATTATTTTATTTAATTTAGTAGCAGAAATACATACAATATACTATGCGAAGTGAAAGAAGTATAAATAGCACAAAGGGATCACATCATAGGGAGAGTGATTTACCCAACTGAGCACTGAGGGCATGGCTGGATGTTTTTCATACATGAGGTGAGTATTTTGGTGACACATGAAGATGGTGCTGGCCCAGTTCTGGGTAGTCCATAGCATGCCAATTTTCCTTCTAGCTTCTCCTATTTCTGTCCTCTGATTCATTCCATTCACAGGAGCTAGAGAGTACAAACCCACTAGAGTGATTTCCCACTGGGTTGGACCCTTAAATCTCTTCAGCAGTGGACAAGGACGTAGATCTGACTTACCTTTTCAAATTCACTCTAGTCACTCTTCATTCACTCACTTCACTTCAGCCACCTTGACCTACTGGGTTCTTAAAAGTACCAGGTATTTTTCAGCCTGGAAGACTTTTCACATGCACTCTGTATGGCATGTCCTCCCTGACCCTCCCTTAGAAGGTGGATGCACTCTTGGACTAGAGCTTGTGCATTTGGCTGATTGTAGGATTGGAGGCATTTCAAACAAGTTGTGTTTACCAAGCACAAGAAATTCTTATCTTACAACCTGGTTTGGTAAGCAATTTCACTTCCCAAAGGCTTATTTGTTAAATTGAGAGCTTCTGTTTCCCTCAGAAACATTAGCAATGAGAGGGTTGAGTTTACCTAGGGACTGGGTTTGCTTATGGTTGTGGATGTGAGTTTTGGTGTTTAGCTTATCTTTGATACTGAGACCTGAAAATTTCCTTACCCACGTCATGAATGTTATATGTGTAGCTGGTTATGGACTTTGAATTTCTGATATCTGGCTACTATTGCCATATTTTATGTGATTATTAGCTGTTATAAAATAAATAAACAATGAGTTAATCACATTTACCGTAACAGAAATTAATATAGGGCTACCGCCTGTCTATTTCCCTGGATGGCCTGAATTTTATAGATCATTCTACTATTGGGAAACTCTTAAGCTGTCTAGGAGAACTTGGTTTAGTTGTGGCTATTTCTCATGTGTTGTGTACTTTTTTTCTTCTACTCCTGCTTGAAAAAAAAAAAGAAAAACATTGACTTTTATCTAGTAAATGCACATCTTGGGGTGGAGGTTGGGATAGAAAGGGGATGATTAACATAGCAGGTGATTTTAATAGAGTGGGAGAAATCTGATGGGCAAAGTGAATGGTTACCTGGTGGCTTCTGTGGGAGTTTGGGATTCGTCAGGGCTGATCTCAGGGGCTCAGTGATGGTAAGAAGAGGTGAGCTGAGCCAGGTGATAGAACAGAAACAGAAAGTCCTGTAGGGCAGGATGGGTGGGAATATACAGTTGAATCAGAGTCAAAGCGTCTTAGGATCCAGAACCCCTCATTACAAACTCTCACCCCTGTCTCTCTCCTTTGTCCCATTGAAATATTAAAAGCAATCATAAGCTCATCAAAGGAGGAAGACTTTTAAGGATTTAGGGCTTTGTTTGTGTCTGGGGCAGGAGGTGAGGTAAGGGTGGGAGAGGAGGATCCTAATTCTTTTGCAAGTAATCATAAAACAAGACACCTGTTATTGAATTATTGTGCATTGATAGCTTCTAATAAGAGCAGGAAAAGTCATTATCTGATAATTAGCAAAGAATACTTAGGCCCACTGTGCAGCATTAAAAAAAAATGATTGCAGTGTATTTAAAAGAGCGGCTGAGAACAACAGTCTTCACTGGGTGATTCCTGATGGGGAAGATGGACTAATGGGAAATACAAATGTTTTGACATCTGTTATGAAATAGACTGGAAAGTGCATTGAAGGAGCAAGGAAAAACCATTCTCACATAGACCAGAAATGAGCTTTGGTAGAAAGTAATATACCAAAAATATTGTTATCCAGTGAGACTAGATCTTAGGAAAACAAAGTCATCATGACTTGAATTCATTTCTCACAATGTCCACATCCACATTCATATTTCTTATTTGTCAAGAAATCTTTTCCGTGTCTGGTGCATCTGATAGAAACATAAACTACTTAGAATCAACTTGTACAAATTTATACTCACTCAGTGGAGATCAGCAGTACTGACCCATTGAACACCTCAGAAGCATGCAAATATAGTGGAAATATAGCAGAGTGACTGCATTTTGAATGGCTGTTAAATTAAGTAATAGTAGACCATTTAAGCACTGCATTTTCCAGAAATCAACACTCTGAATTTTCTGTTTGAACTGAAGGTATGAATTGCAAATGGAGATCAAGGAAGGAAGTTGCTGAGAAAGGAATTAGTATTGATATCTGATAAATACAAATGACATGAGCCCTTTGTTCTTTGGTTGACTGAAGACATTTACTTTGTATATAACTTTACAAATAATTGTAATTATTGGAAAAAATATGTCAGCTTCACACAAGTTTTAAATCTAATGCCACTCTATTCCATTTGAGCTTTCTTAAAAAAAAGACCTTCATTTTTTTTTTTGTTGTTTGGTTTTGTTTTGTTTTGTTGGTAACTGGCTTTATACTATGAAATCATGCTTCTCAGAATCACAAGATATAAAGTTATGAAAGAATATTAGAAATTATCCAGTCTACAAGTTGTTAAATTTGACTAGTTAAAAACGATACATGACAAATCTACTGAATTAGGCTCTGGGAATGGAACAATGCCAGTTATTTTTAAACACTTCTGAAGGTGATTTTGATGCAAACAGTGAAAATCCTTGACCATTCCACAGAGAGGTATTTCAGTTCTAGAGGTATTCAACAACTAGCCAAAGTCACAGAGTTGGTTTGGATGAGCATGAACTAAAATCTGAACTTTGGACTCTCAGGTCAGTGAGTTCTTTCTAAAACATCAATAAGCTACATAATTTAAAATATAATTTTGTCCTCATTGTGAATGTACTAAATCCAACTGACTTTTATACCTTAAAGTGGTTAGTTTTATGTTATGTGAATTTCACCTAACAAAAACAATATTAAAAAGTACTAATTTTGTTTTATCATCACGTAAGCAAGTTAATTAATTTTCTAGGTATGACCTAGAATGGGAACCACATGTTATATCTGGGTAATGCTACAGATAACAGGGAAACTATTGATATGTATCATTCAAGCTACAATCAGCTTTCTGGTCTGTAAGATGAGAGAATGGGGATGATAGTGTCTTTGCTGCTGAATTAATGTAAAGCTATGAAAGAGGCTGTATGTAGTACATACATACATACATATGTACATACATATGTATGCATATGTATACATATGTATGCATATACATATGTACATATGTGTACATATGTATGTGTGTACATATGTATGTATATACATATGTACATATGTATACATATGTATGTATACATATGTACTTATATAGTATGTAAAGCTATGAAAGAGGCTGTATGTAGAGGCACACTAGTGCCTGGAACATAGTAAGTGATCACGACTAGATACGCTTAAGGACATACCACATGTCATGTGGCTCTTTTAATTTTCTCATCTTGCCTACGACGATGTCTTATACATAGTAGGTAATTAATAATTTATTTGAATAATAGACAGAGAAATCACCACAGCCTCTTGCTGGGTGGAAATAACTTTCTTTGAAATCTCACTTTGAGAGAGAGCTCAGCAAATTCCATTTACTCCATATGTGAATGTTCTGCTTTCCTGAGTCTGATTAGGTTACAAGTTGTAAGGGCAGGGCTCATTTTGGGGTAATTACAGCATTAAATGCACCCAGAAGGCTATTATACACTGGCCATATCCAATGCATATAATAAATAATTAATTGGACAAATAAATAAATAAAAATTACAGCTCATAAAAGTGCCTCATTAACTTGCCCAATACTAGTCTGGCTTTTGCAATTAATTTTAAACTCTCTTGTTTCTCCTTTATTAAGTAAGCTGAAATAAAATAGAAATGATATAATTGTTTTTGCTTTCTCATTTGGAGAAATACTCATGCAGGCTTAGTTCTCACAGCACACAGAAAATGAGACTAGATGAGTCCCATTCAATACATAAATAACATAGAATTCTCAACAATGATGGGATCACCCTTATTTTTCCACCCTTGTTCTCTATATATTCCAACGTAGAGGATATGATTCCCATGAATTTAGGAAAATAAAAATACTTATTTTGTCATTACTGAATCATTCTAGGGGAAAACTTAGAATTCATCCTCTTTTGTGACTATTGTTTTGTGAGCCTTCCTTGTTTTTTAAGCCCATCTTCTCTCTTTGAGTAGGGAAAATGCACAATGACACGCCTGCTATGGATTCATCTCTTGACTTGTATCTCTCATCCCCAAAGTCCTGGTGTTATATGGTCAGAGGATACATTATGAGAACCCAGAGATAAAGTTCATCAATACATCTTCCAGTACTATGTTCCAAGCACACTACAAATAGCCTCTTTCATAGCTTTACATCAATTCAACAAAATTTCTGTTTTATGAAAACCAACTAATAGCACCTTTAGAAAAGTAGACGTGGGGGTGCCAGGGTGGCTCAGTCAGTTAAGCATCCGACTTTTGGTTTTGGCTCAGGTCATGATCTTGCAGTCTGTGAGTTCGAGCCCTACACTGGGCTCCATACAAGTGGCATGGAACCTGCTTGGGATTCTCTCTCTGCCCCTCCCTCGTTGGCACACAATCTCTCTCAAAATAAACAAATAAACATTTGAAAAAAAGAAAAGGGGACATGATGTGATCTGTTTGGGGAATTTTACAGATCTTAAGAGTGTGCAGTGGTCGAACTTGACAGTGTTTGAGAGAGACCACTCTCCTTAGTACTACTTTTATAAAATCTAGAGAAAGTTATGGGTACTCAGGCAGAGGACACACTCTACTCAACCCTGACATTGTTGATAGATCACTGATTACCTGCGCAGGAATGACTCTTTCAAGCACAGTGTTTTGGGCTCCTGCTTCAAATACAATTGAATAATTATTATTTTTGTAATAAAAAAGTCAGTGTAGTGAACAATGTCCCACATAATCCATCTGAAGGGACCTTGACTTGATTGAAAGGAACAACCTAGCCTCATACAAATGCCTTGCACATAATTTCATTCCAAATTGGCAATGTGGCATAGTGCAAAGAGAACTGAACTAGAAACCAGGAATGCTGATCAAGGCTGGAATATTTTCCAGTGAGCTGTGTGTGATGTTTAATCTAATGTGTCAACTTGACTGGGCCACAGAGCACCCAGATATATTGTGAAACATTATTTCTTGGTGTGCCTGTGAGGGTGTTTCTAAAAAAGATTAGTCATTTGGAAGAATAGATTGAGTTAAATGGGTGGGCCTCATCTAATCAGTTGAAGGCCTGAGTAGAAAAAAAGGCTGAGCCTACTTCAAGTAGGACAGAATTTCCTCTTGCCTGAGGAGGGACTAGAACAGGGTTTTTCTCCTGCCTTCAATCTTGAACAGAAACATCAGTTCTTCCTGGTTGAGCCAACCAGCATTCACACTGCAAATATACCATTTGCTCTGCTTGTCTCTCCAGTTTACCAACCACAGATCTTGGGATTGATCAGTCTCCAGAATTGCACGTGCCAATTACCTATATTAAATCTCTCTATCTCTATCTGCAGCTCTATCTCCCTTGTAATAATACATATTTCTATTTATCTATCATTTATTTATCTGTCTATCTGTATGTCCTGTTGGTTCTGTTTTCCTGGAGAACCTTGGATAATACACTGTAACCTTGGTCAAATTCACACAGCTTTCTGAACCCTTTTTTTTTTTTTTGGCTTATAAACAGCAGAATTTTTTTTCATTTTTTATTTTTTATTTATTTTTTCAATATATGAAATTTATTGTCAAATTGGTTTCCATACAATACCCAGTGTCCATCCCAACAGGTGCCCTCTCAATACCCATCACCCATCCTCCCCTCCCTCCCACCCCCCCCATCAACCTGAACCCATTTTCTTTAGTTGCGTACTGAGAGAATTGGCCAGCATAGGTCCATTGTAACTCTAAGATCCAACCAACTCTCTCTTTTATTTAATATTTATTTATTTTTGAGAAAGAGACAGAGACAGAGCATGAGTGGTGGAGGGGCAGAGAGAGAGGGAGACAAAGAATATGAAACAGGCTCCAGGACCTGAGCTGTCAGCACAGAGCCCCACCGAGCTTGAACCCATCAACTGTGAGATCATGACCTGAGCCCAAGTTGGACGCTTAACCAATTGAGCCACCCAGGAAACCCTAAAAAAAATTTTTTTTAGGATTATTTTTGAGAGAGAGAGAGAGAGAGAGAGAGAGACATAGACAGAGCACGAGTGGGGGAGGGGCAGAGAGAGAGGGAGACAAAGAATTCAAAGCAGGCTCCAGGCTTCAAGCTGTCAGCACAGAGCCTGATGCGGGGCTCAAGGTCATGAACTGTGAGATCATGGCCTGAGCATTATTCGGACTCTTAACCGACTGAGCCACCCAGGCACCCCTCCAACCAACTCTTAAATGTGTAACTTATATGATATTTCCAGGCTCCCTCAGAAGAGATATTTTTGCCTCATTATCCCTGGGAAGAAAACAAGATACTTTTTTTCCCCATCTCCCCATTTGTCAGAGTCTTTTTAAAAAATCCTGTCTCCTCCTTCTTGATGTTCTGTTCTAATCTAAGCCACCCTATGAACAGAACAACATTATCAGTCAGGCTAACATGATTGGCTATAATCACCCTCTCTCTCAACTTGTTTGCTAAAGGATTGGCTTTCTTGCAAATAGAATAGCTAGCAATATGTTAGGTCTACTGGCAAAAACAGCAAGTTTAACATGGATGGAACTAGAGTATATTATGCTAAGAGAAATAAGTCAGTCAGAGAAAGAAAAGTATCATATGATTTCACTCATATGTGGAATTTAAGTTACAAAACAGATTAACATAAGGGAAGGGAAGAAAAATAATACAGAAATGGAGAGGGAGGCAAACCATAAGACTCCTAAATACAGAGAACAAGATGAGGGTTGCTTGCAGGGTGTTGGGTAGGGGGAAGGGCTGAAGAGGTGAGGGGCATTAAGGAGGACACTGGTTGGGATGAGCACTGGGTGTTATATGTAAGTGATGAAACACTAAAGTCTATTCTTGAAAAAAAAAATATATATAAGTATATATTTTACTTAAAAATTAAAAAAGAGAAAAACCAGCAAGTTTATACAAATGTCGTGGTTCAGTGAAGGAATCACTGAAGAAGCGCTGTGCTGTGGGTGGGTGCATCTCCTGATACCACTTGCATGGCTCTGCACAAACACTCCCTTGTATTGCCTGCTCCAGCCAACCTGACGTTGTGTCTCCTCATGTTTGGCAGTTGTAGAGCGCCGTGGAACAATCAGTTCCTTGGTTATCCTCCAAGGTGAGCAAGGTGAGTTTTAAACAGCTTTGCTGTCAGGCAGCTTCATATTTTACTCTAGTCTCCCGACCTCACTAATCTTGAGGCTGGCACTGAAGTCAATGAGTCCTCTGCAGCCCGATGCCCCCCAGCGGCTTCTCTCCTCTTACAGACAATGCCTCATCATGGCTCTGCCAACCCACACAGGTTTTCAGGGAGCAAAACTGCAATTAGTCAGTGCAGCCATAATCCAACCTTCATACCGTATTTGCTTTCACCAAGCATCCTTGTCAGCAGTCCAAAATTAAGCACCCAAACGAAGGAAAACTGCCCTTGGAGGTCTGGCCCTCCATACCAAATCACAGAGTCGACTTCGAGCTTTGTCAAATGATCATCATGGGAGAATGTGGGATTACACAGTCATTGGCTTATTAGCATGTTATTTAAGACTTTTCCAAGTCGAATTGACTTCATTCTCCTCAGTGGATAAATATTGAAATTTTCTAAACTCCCATTATATTCCTGGCCAGCATTTTATTCTTCCGGCCAGGAAAAAAAAAAAAAAAAATGAACATGATCCACAGAAGTGTTAATCTTACTTAAAGGAAGGAGAAGCTTGATGAGAAATGGTTCATGATATGACAGATGTCCTAGGAAGGAAATATCTGGAAATAAGACTATTTAAGCTCCTGTGTTCTTAAGTAACTGTGACGGTCCCAACTAAAATTATATCTAGCATTTTATTTCAAGTAAATGAGCTAAATAATGATGTTGTTTGCAGATAGATGCAGATAGAGGTGTGTAATAAGCTACTTGACGATGTTTACTACTCTTTTCGGGTTGCCCTGTTGAGCAGATCCTAGTTTGCTACCCACAGGTCACTGACATCTTTAGGTCACCAGCAGGAAATGTGTCACTCCATGGAAACAATCCTGGGAAAGTAATGAAAAGATCTGCTTTCTACTTCTGCTTTAGAATTGTGGACCAGCAGAGCTCTAAGGGACCTGTTTGTATGGTTGGGATATTGCATGGGCCAGCTTAGAAGATTAACTCCAAGGTTGGTCCAAATGGTAGTTCCAAATGAAATGGTGGCCAGAGTTTGGATCAGAAGGATGAGGGTAAGAAATGTGCTTGTCCAGTTCTTGATTTGCCTGGCCAGGTATGTCCATCCTCTTATGGTTAACACCTACATCAGTAGTGCATAGCAGCTAGAAGTTAAAGACTTATGAAGAAAACACTTTATAACCGATGAAATATCTAACATTCTTAGATAGATGAGGCAGGTGGCATTCCATATCTAATGCTATGCATTATTTTCCTGTTTCCCTTTTGCATATGGCAGCAATGTAATAAAGAGAACTGAGTCCTGAGGAATTATGAATATAACAATGCTTGTCTTTGGTTTCTCTGTCAGGAAAGAATACAGAGAGTTCTGGTTATTGTGCTGTATTAAAGTTTATCTGGGCACTAATGAATGGGGAGAGAAATGCCCTAGGAAATCTCTTAACTTTTCCAGACCTCAGGGTCCTCATCAAGAAGGTAGGGGTTATGATGACTAGCTTATAAGGTGCTTATTTTTGTTAATGCATTCTCACCACCACTTTATTGGCCTAGACCTTTGTCTTGTCATGCATGAAATTATTGCCTTGCTTTTCTATCTCATTTCTGGGCTTATCTGTTTCCCTTTCTAATCCCTCCCACTCTCATTGCCAGGCTGATCTTCCCCAAACTGCGCTTTGACAGCCGTGCTCTGATACTTCCAGAAATACCATCTGTTTGCTGCCCTATCAAATCTAATGTTAGTGGGTAAATCATACGAATTTATCGTGGTAGCATTTTCTGGCATATAATCCCTGGGCCAGGAGGCTGATATTTTCTCAGGATAACTAAAAGTACCAAGAGAAAGAGGAGGCTTCTCAATGCCCCCCGTTCCCAAATGAGTTATTTCCCACCTTGGCCCTGGATATCGGAAATGGATATCAGGAAATAATAGGAACTACGGGGTACCTGGGTGGCTCAGTTAAGTATCTGATTTTGGCTCAGGCCATGATCTCGCGGTTCATGAGTTTGAGCCCCGCGTTGGGCTCTGTGCTGACAGCTTGGAGCCTGGAGCCTGCTTCGGATTCTGTGTCTCTTTCTCTCTGCCCCTCCCTCACAAACACTCTCTCTGTTTTTTTTTCTCTCTCTCTCTCTCTCAAAAATAAATAAACACTAAGAAATTAAAAAAAAAGAAAATAATAGGAACTAATGTTTTTATATTTTTTAGCTGCTTATGAGGCACTTTCACTGATATTTACTTATTGAGAATTTTATAAGTTCTTCCAGAATTGCTATGCACTTTGGGGCTGGAGGTATAATGCATGAAGATAGGATAAGCAGAGGAAGCAGGGGTGAGGAATTTGTATTTACAGAAATATTTATTTGATAGTGAATTGCTTTTTTTTTTATTGGCCATAAGGAGACCTATCTCTTGAAGTGTTGAGAAATGTATATATGAGGAAGAGAGTTTACTTCTATAATATCTCAGCAAGAAAGAGAATTCCAGATATACAGATATATAAGGAATAAATATGAATTTTAATCAGCCCTCAGGAACAAGTAACAGCAAAACACTGAAGATCCTGTTTTCAGATCATACCATAGAAGGATTTTGAACTTTTCTACCTCAAAGCAGGTTATAATAGTTTAATAGTTTTTCAGGTGACACAAAATTTCAGTGAAAGACAGAAATGCTGAAAGCAAGAGAAAAGTAACATTGGAAATGAGAATAGCATCAGTGAAAATATGGAGAGCTGCAATATTTGCACCACCACGTGAATGCTTATTTCTAAGATTACATCGCCACCTAGTAAATCAGCGTAGAAATGCATGCACAGCCAAGGACAGCTGCAGTCAGGCACTGAGCTCTAAGCTTCTGGTTACAATTCCCGTGAGCACCTTACTCCGAGGATCTGCACACAAAAAGCAAGCAAGCGACCTCTACTAGCCTCCCCAGTTCTCAATGCCCAATCCCAGCTCACATTCTCCTATTCATATAGGGCTATGAAATGCAGAAGACAGCAGCACACATTTTAGATAGGAAGATGTGTCAAGAGTTTCTCTCCATCTCTGTTATCTACCCATGGAAAATGATTAGTTAAAACTATGCCTATTATCATTTGCTGTTCTAAATAATTTAACTCCAGGCTGTTCATTACTGAAAATACTTTTCATTTTGTACTGTCATCTCTGTCTAGTAAAAGAAGTGGTCTGGACATGGTCTTTGTGAGGAAGCACTCAAATCCTGGAATTCGAAACACTAAACTGGTAATCTTACTTTTTTTTTTTAAGCCCATGTCTTGAGTTTACTGTTATTTTAAACAATCTCTTTGTTCCTTCTGCAGTGGTTGTTGGCACAGAATGCTTGATCACCTCCTCTGTTTTTTGTTTTGTTTTGTTTTTAGTAAAGAGATTGCTTGCTAATAAAAATACTGCACAGGGTTTTAACTATAGGGAGTTGATAACATGGCTATATATACCCTTACTGGTCCCAATTTTTTTAATCTGTGAGATGGGGATAACAATAGTACATACAGCACTGGAATTTTAGGAGAGATGAGTTAAGCAGAAGTGCTAAAAATGTTAGTATTATTATTAACAACAAAAATACAAAACAAATGCACTACAACAGAAATTGATTAAGGGACGGTAGAAACAAAGAATAGAAACTAATCTCATTGTGCCACCCACAATAGATCAAAATGCTTTAGCCAAACAAATCGATGTAGAGGAGGAATCATATATTCTGAGACCAGGAAGCCATCTATTTTTAAAATGTCAAGTGATTATATTTTTAAAAAATTATTAAATCTTAATAATTATAAAATTGATTAAATTTAAGTGCTTAAAAAACCTGAAAATACACCTCCATTCTTTTTTGTATACTTTCTTCCTTCCTTTTAGAAACCTATCCTCGCTTCAGCTCTCAAAATAACATCTCTATTTTATTTCAAGCACTACTTACAATATTTTGGCTAAAGAGATTAACCAAGAGTTTAGAGCAGAAAATAGGGGAGAGGGCATTTTTGTTGTGGGAACCTTGGCATAAAGGCTGTCAGTCATGTGATCATCAATTTCACTTCAACCAGACAGGCCAGAGCCTGCCATTTGTCCCTCAAATGCCATTTTTCCTTTCTCCTTAAAGGTAATAGAACCTTTGGCTAGCACGTAACTCTATGACTAAATATGTCCTAGTTGCTCTCTAAAGTTAAGTGTGTCCTTTGGACTTACGATGTGTGTAACGGTTGGGTCATGCCCTTATGGTGAACACGTGTGCCATCCTCCCCTTACCTTTTTCTGCTTTTATGTTGTCTGAGATGTAGATATGGTGGGAAAAGAGCAGCCATAATGGGCCAAGAAGTGGAAGCTAAGTTCTCAAGAGGAGTAGAGCAATAAGATAAAATCAGCCTGGTTTCCCAGCACCACTGATGTTTCTTAACAGCCATGAAATGTCTAAGCAGACCTTAGAAGAGGGGGAAGCCAATTCCTATCTTACTTTAGCTTATATAGTTTTGAGTCTCTTTGTTACAGCCATCTAGGCTGCATTACATGAATTCTAACAGTTTCATAGAGTCACAAGCCCTAGAAATATGAATGTAAATTACAGATTTTAAGTATGAAGAATGTGCCTTCAAAGTACTAGTTCCCAAAGACTGGTCCTTTAAGGATGCTGAAAAACCAAAGATTTGTTATGTATGCAAGGAAAGACTTCTCTCCTTAATGGTAGGGTAATTCTACTGTGTGGTGTTGGGGAGGAGGAATCCTGCTTTCCTAAAAAGAATCTGTGAAGAAATTAACTCAGGGTAGAAGGATGGCTTGGCTGGCACCCATGTTTTATGCAGTGCAAAGAAACAACTCTACATAAAAAGGAAGGGAAAAGATCAAGGGCTATATCTGAGTACTGTGTATAGAAATAATCATGGAAAAAAGCTATAGTGGACAAACCAAAGAAGGCCTTTAGGAGATAATAAAATATTAACTGAGGTTTATTAAGATATTTACTGCCTAGATAAATGTAATTATCTATCTCCTCTAATAAGAGCTAATCATAGGACTCTTCCTATGTTCCAGGCATTGTTCTAAGGGTTTTACATTTATAACACACGTAATCCTTATAGAATTTTCTGAGGCAGGTGCTGTTATTATTATATTATATATTATATACTATATATTATATTTTGGTTTTCCAGAAAAACTGAAGCATAGGTATATGAAATTACTTGGCAAAGTCATGCCTGCTAATAACATTTGACATTTGAATGCAAGCACTTTGTTCTAACTAACATGTTCTACTGTCTTTATTAAATACTCACTAAATTCTCCATTGCTAACTATTATTTTCAGATAAGTAGAATTTAGATACATTGTTATATTTAGTTAACCCATACCCATTAGTATACTGAGGACTTCCCAGTAAATAAATCCACTTAATTCTGTTTAACTCAGAATGTCCCAAGTGTAGTTGATCATAGAACCAATGTATTAAGCATAGTCTATTAACACCCAAGAATCTAGTGTTTCATTGAACATATTTTTTTGAAATTCTAGGGGAGAAAAATATACTGACTTCAGGGTCATGAGGTACACAATATGGTCCTGATTTGGAACTTATTGCATCATGTGTCTTTGAGGAAGCCATTGCAGATTTCTGGGCTTAAATTTCTTGATCTAAGAAAATAGTGGTCTTGGACTTGATGAAGAAATGGTGAGTGACATCTGTGTTTAAGAACCAGGTTTGTACTTAGGAGAAGCAAAACTAGAAATACATCTATGAAAAGCTGAGTAACTAAGTCCAGTTTTAAGTGGAAAGGGTGAAAGTAGAACCAGGGAGATTCTGTAACAAGAGGCTTTTTCTTAGGCATTTGAGCACTGGCATATAAGAATCTCTCTCTCTCTCTCTCTCTCTCTCTCTCTCTCTCTATATATATATATATATATATATGCATATATATATATATATATGCATATATATATATATATATATATATATATATATATATATGGCAGATGCCCCATAAATACTTGGGTTCTACAACTAGATTTCATAATCATGGTAAGTCACTGATTTCCATACTACTTCAAATCCACTACATTTTCCATCAATATCTTTCTCCAGCTTGTGACCCAGGACATCCAACCAGCTATTTTACATTTATCTTGTTCATGTAGTGCCTTGACAAAACTTTTATAAAGGAAGACTCAAATAAAATTGACAGTTGATCCTTGGCCAGATATATCAGATAGAGTAAAACATTCTAGGCAGAGGAAGTAGCATGTGCAAAGGCGTGAAAATAAGAAAAGGTGGGGTAAGTTCAGTAATCTATGAGTAATACAGTGTCAGAGTTTATGGGATTGTAGGTGTGGGGGTTGGTAAAGAAGAAGAGTCACAGGGAGAAGTGGCTGGATATTCAAGATGGATCTGAGTAGTGGAGTTTGTTCTGTGTGGCATTAAGGCTGCCTCTCCCTTCATAGATTCAAGATTTAGATTCATTTCAGTAGGAGTGTCTAACAATAAAACACAAAATAGAACTCCCTTCATTCTGATCAGATTTCATGCCTTTTTGTTTCATCTTTTTCAGAAAAAATTAACATATAAGTATCCAATTTTGTTTTAATAAAATAATCCAATCATTATGATGCTGTGATAGAACAGATCATGGTTTCTCAAATATATGGTTATTTACATAGAAATAATAAATATTTCTGTAGTATGATAACTTCTACATATTCCTTCTGATGTGGGCTATCTTTTAGATAAGTCTACTCTATATGATAAGGTTCTTTTGGAACTTTTGGAACTAAATTCATCTCTGGGTGAGACCAGAATGAAAGAGAAACTTGTGTATTAAATATAATTGATGTTATTGCTGGAGACCACTGGTTAAAACAGATCTAGTGAATACAGAGGAAATCTTTACTTATACAACACAGAACACACTCCTCTACCTGGTCTGAGCTACCAATTCAGTTTCATTCATCTCCAGCCACTCCTTATTACCACACAGTCCCACTCTCTGGTCATCCCAGATCCCCTACTGCTCCCCTAACATCCCTGTATTTTCTTGTAAAGCTTCTGAACATGCTCTTTTCTTGCTCTGGTCCAGGAAGAGATTTACCTTTGGCTGTTATAATAATGTTTTGACATAATTAAATTAATTTTGACATCAATCCCTTACTGTCACTTGGGTCAGTTATTAATTACAGCGATTACAGCTATTATTAATCTTGAAGTTTGATTGATGGAGGAAAAGGAATTGATAGAAAGGAAAAAAAAACGTGGCTATCGAGAAAGGAGACTTCTCCAACTTTTTTCTGTTTAGAGATAACCACATTCACACCTAGAAATTTAGAGGAGAAATAATCTTTCACTGAGATCCAGTTGAGGGGAAGGAAGGAAGGAAGAGAGGAAGAGGGAAGAAGGAAGGGAAGAATGAAGGAAAGAAGGAAGGGAAGAAGGAAGGAATGGAAGAAGGAAGAATGGGAGGAAGGAAGAGAGGGAGGTAAAGGGGAGTGGGGAAAAGAAGCAAGGAGAAAAGAATCTCCTTTATTTCAGGTACTCTTCTTCCTAAATCAGCATACATGATTTTATTTTATTTTATCTGAATAGGTTCACAATCCTGTGAGGTTGGAATCACTATTTCCATTTTACTTTGAAGCATTGAAGACTCAGAAAGTAAATAATACTTCTGAGGTTTTGTAGCTAATAATATAACAGAGCTAGAGTTTGAACCCAAATTTTTAATATATAAAGTTTACCCCTCTTTCCATTTCATCAACGACTAGCTCTGTTTAATGCCTTCTTATAGGTAAGAAGTTAGTGAGGTGGTAATTTTGGTCTCTCAATTTACAGTCTGGTGTTCCAGCCCTGTTCCATTTGAATTACTGTATTTTAGATGGGAAGATACATTCTGTCCTATACATTTTGCTTGTGGCCATTAACATTAACCATTGACTGAATGGCCATCTGTTGGATTAATTTGGCACACTACTCTTATTTTTTCTCGGAAATTATTGGAAAGGTTAAATAATTTTGACTACCAGGTATAGACCAAACAACATTTATTGCATATTGTTTGGTAATTCTGGATTTTAAAATTATTCTTGGTTGCTTGCTTTCCTTTTTAGAATGTATTGAACTAGACATGGGCTAAGCTAGACGTTAGAATAGGAATTTGATAAGCTGCATTCTAAAAGCCCTTGAGGCTCTGGGTTTTGGCTATCATATTTAGAATTACTATGATAATGTATTACAAAATAAGGATAATGAGGAGGGACAAAAGGGGAAGGAAGAGACTTTTATAATGTTGAGGTGGTTTCAAGCACAGTGAAGAGTAAGAATAAGCTTGGTTGTCCTATAGCATCAGGCAATGACAGTGTAAAAAAAGAACACTGTAATAGCAACACTAAATGAGAAAATAGCTTTGCTTTGTCTCACCCTGGTCCATATAAGATGTTTTATCTTCCCAGTTGACTGGATATATAGGTTGTTAATAGAATCCTCAATAGCAACTACAACAGCAACGGAAATAGAAATAAGTAGGATATAAATGCTTTTAAATCCACTGAAATTCAAGTGGGGTATGTGATGTGTAAGGGTTAAATTCTTGCCTTTAAATTTTCTAATAAACTTGGTAGCAGGCTGTTAAAAGTTTATTAGCTTGATGTTGGTTAATCATCCTTATTGTTTCTATTCTGGGCCACAGTAAAGGCACACAAACCAAATTAACCAGCACGCGTGCCCTCTATAAGAATCTCTTTAAAATAATTTATTTAGCTAATTCATTCCTAGAATTTTGAGTTCTCTGAATTATAGAATTCCTCAAATGAACCAGTACCCCAAGTTGTTTGCCAAATATAAAGATGAAAAGAAAAATGAGCTCTCTGAAAATACCCTCTGGGACTAATTACCCTGATCTGACTAGACTGGTTGTTACATCTGAATTATAGTCATGAATAAGTTAGATCTTAATTAAAGTCATGTATGGGGTCCAAGAGGCAATGTCATACAGGCAAAAAAGCTGTTTTGTAATAAGTGGAAATTAGTACCATAATGCTTTATGAGAAATTGGGCTCATGGTTAGAAACCTATCTGCTGAGATGTGTAAGAAATTTCAGACTTAAAAAACTTGACCCACCTTCTTTCACATGTATGGATCTTTTCTAAATTTTTAGTCCTGAGACATATTAGTTGTTGGGTTTTCAATAACACAAATAATAGATTTTCAAATTAGTCTTAATTTTCATTTATTTTCTTTCACCTGCAAATTTTTTGCAGCTTTTATTTAAAGTTTTAAACTTTCCTAATAGTTCCCATCATCTTATATGGATGGGAGACAGAGAAGCAAGAAAGATTCTGGTTAGGTTAGACAATATAGGAGAGAATCTCCTGGTAGTAGAAGGTATTAAACATTAGAAAATAGCCCTGGAGTAGATAATGGCATTTTCTTCTCCAGAGCCCTTTAAATTTAAAGAAGTTTCCTTTGGAAGGCAAGGGAATGAACTCTCTCTATGTTTCTTGTCTATTCCTTTCACTGAACAATGAAAATGTTCTAAAAGTTTGTCACCAGCCATCAGAAGGAAGTGAGATATCGAATGTGTACAATAAACCCACCATCCAGGCAACCCCCTTGTTAGGCCTAAGCTGAGGATCACAGCGTATGCACATTTGAAAGAAGCTCACATTGAGTGCTGGTTTCAATATAAGCTAATAGACTTCTAGAAATGATGACAGACTCTAGCCTGCTGTATAGAAGTAGCCTGACAACAAGCCATGCATGGAAGAAGTTTCCAGAGGGAAGCATATTTTTCTGAAATTTTCATTTAAGTTGGGTTCCTAATATTTCCTGGGAGAAGTAATTTCCTGGGGAAGAGGTACAGAGTAGTTTTAATTTTTCCTCACATTTGACAAGGATTTCTGATTGTGTTTACAAAATGCTCTCACATCTACGGTGAGTTGTTAGATGAATAGAAGTGGTTATTCCAATTTTATAACTGGAGGAAATTAAGACTTGGAGAAATTCTGTGACTTGCTCAAGGCCATAGGAGCTGGAAAATGGCAGAGATAGATCTCAAATGCAAGTGTCCTGACTATTAGTATTTTTCATACATATCTTGACATTTTAAAAATGGATTCAGTCCTACGTTGCTGGAATTGAGGTAGTAAAGGAAGCTCAATAATTTTCTTTCTTAAGGGAAATTCTAAAAATTGTCAGAGTAAGGCTTTTAGCTGTTGATTTGGAGAGTTAAGGTCTCGATTTCAACTACCCCATCTACAAAGCCCGGCATGTAATCTTATACTGATACGCAGTTTGAATGTACTTGTATAGAATGGGTCAGAGGCTCTTATGTCCTTTTTCAATATATTGGTTCATAAATTCATATACTGTAAGAGTCAGATAGGATCTTAAATATCATTTAATCTAGTGTTTTGATTTACACATGAGGAAAATGGAATAAAGGGGCTAATTCTATGCTTGTTAGATATATGCTACAAATGAGAAATCTCAGTGAAAATGTCTTTTTTTAAAGAAAAATTCCAAAACAGAATAAATGCCACAAAAACCCTGAGCAGTGTTCTTTAATAAAAGTTCAGAAGGAAATTAGTAGCTTTGTATTAATCAAATTTTAACATTAAGTTTGTATTAAAAATATTAGTGTAATCACGACACATCCATGAACTGTTACACAAGGGAGTGAGAGATGGATACAGATGATCTGTGGTCTGAGGTTGACTAGCTCATGAAAACACAACAATTGTGTAGTTAGCAGATTTCCTGATTTTTGTAGTATTTTGATGAGGACTCAGTCATCTTAAAGAGTACAGCAATTTGAAGATGAGTCTGCATTTCCATATATATCCTTAGGCTGTGTGCCAAGGGAAGCAGTGAATTTAAAAATGTATGTGCTGGGGCGCCTGGGTGGCGCAGTCGGTTAAGCGTCCGACTTCAGCCAGGTCACGATCTCGCGGTCCGGGAGTTCGAGCCCCGCGTCAGGCTCTGGGCTGATGGCTCAGAGCCTGGAGCCTGTTTCCGATTCTGTGTCTCCCTCTCTCTCTGCCCCTCCCCCGTTCATGCTCTGTCTCTCTCTGTCCCAAAAATAAATAAAAAAAAAAAAAAAAAAAAGAAAAAAAAAAAAAAATGTATGTGCTTGTCTTCTGCTTTTTCTGAATCATTCGTGTATTTGTGTTTGGCCTACAGTATGCTTCTTTCTTATCCGAATCCATCCTTAAACAAAGTCATCTGCTAATAATGAATGTTCATTAATGCCTTGAATGACTCATATATGCAGCATAATTGCACTTTTCTCAGAGATTGGATTATAGAATAAGTGAAAATCATATATAGTAGAGTTGCTCTTAAAATGTCCCATAAGGTGTAGTATCAGAGTAACCCGAATGAGTTTTATATAGCTAATTTTCTTTCTTATTTCTTGAAGTGAGCTCCAGATGAAGCATCTGGCTTACTTTTAGGGGCCATATGATACAAAACAAACAAATAAGCAAAAACATATAGCAGCTTTAAACACTAGAATTGTAGTAGGCACCCAGGACACGTGTGCATGGAATGGGCTGGCTCGTGGAAACCAGACCCAGTGGGCAAGAGCAGGTCCCTCTCATTTCATGATTATTCTAGGCTATTCACAGCTGAGTAAAATGGTAACAAGATACACATGAATTATTTAAATTGTTATCTCTCCTTCCCTCTTTTGTTTCTATGTGTGTGGAATTGAATTAGCCAAGTTAAATGCCTCAATATGTGTCTTCGTAGCACTGCCTTCCCCAACTCTTTACGCCAACAAGTACGAAGTGTAAAATAAATAAGAATACTGATTATGTATGATATTTGAAGGCAGCTGCCATGGTCTGAAGGTGGTGTCCCCCCTGAAACGCATATATTGAAATCCTAACTCCCAAAGATGATGGTTTTAGGAGATGAGGCTTTGGGGAGGGCCAAGAGGGTGGAGCCCTCTTGAATGGGATTGGTGCCCTTATAAAAGAGTCTCCACAGACCCGTCTAGTCCCTTCTGCCTGTGAGTATGCTGCTACAGGTATATGACCAGGAGAGTCGTCACTCGGCCACACTGGCACCCTGGCATCAGACTTTCAGCCTCCAGAACTGTAAGAAATAAGTCTCTCTTGTTTATAAGCCACCCCACCTGTGCTATTTTGATATAGCAGCCTGAACAGACTAAGACAACAGCATTTGAGTTTGGACTATAGAATGTCTCTTTCTTACGCCCATCCATCCTTAAACAGAATCTTCTGAGTAATTTGATGAATTGGCTATGACTTCACTGAATATCACAGTTGATTTAAAAACTATTCTTGCATTTTGGATATTCAACAGCCTTATCACAAAAAATATTCCTCTCATGAAAGGTGGTTCTTTGAATGGAATTAACTCAAGAGTGGTAGGGAACTTTAATGCAAATGCTAACAGACATGCTTTGTGAATTTTAGGACCTAAAGACTCCTTCCCAGAAGAATATACACTTACATCAGGATTTTCAGCTTGAGCCTGGGCTATATCCAAGGCTGGGAATTGGGCAGGTCTAGGCAGAGCCTATTAGCAAAAGAGTCTGTGCAAGAGAAGCGGCCAGGTCTGTGAAGCTGAACAATAGTCCTTTTTTTTTTTTTATTTTTTTTTATTTTTTTTTCATCCCAAACCCAAAGAGTTCTGAAAACAACTCCCGGTCCTAAGTTTCCTGCAAAGGTATTTGGTGGGAAAACCTGAAGTGAACTGATGCATATATCCTGAGCCTCTATTTGAGCCTCTTTAATGTTCCTTAATTTCACTGCAGATTGTTGGAGTGTTTGATTACAGGTATTGCACCACAACCTGCTGGGGGTTTTATGAAATACGCAGTGTGGACACTATGCTATCTTTTTCAAACTGGAAAGTTTCTGAATTCTAAAACTCATTTGCCTTGCAGGGAAGGAATTGTGGACTTGTGATATTGTACTGTACAGAGTTTCCACGTTTTTGTACTAAATTTACTTTAGGCTCCAGGTTCCTACTTTGGAAACTGCTTACTGTCTTATCTTTTATGTGACCTCTTCATTTATGCTTAACTCTGTGATTATTGAGAAGGCTAAGTGAGGCTATGTATCCTTCGCATTTCTTCTCTCTGTATAAAATTCTTTAATCTTTTTGATTAAAGAAAATTTCTGGTTACTGTTTTTTGAGTCCTTTGGTGCCTTAAGTTTGAAACAGCATTAAAAACAACCCACTCAGTCAGAAAAAGCAAAATCACAAGAATGATGGGTATGTCTGGAGAACTCAGTGGTACTTCAGGTGTGGAATCACCATAGAGTGCATGAGGCTAATGGTCTGTCCATCGCGGAGATTGTTGTCCTGGGTGTAACTCATTGAGAAGCAACGAGACCCCCCCCCCCACCTGCTGTCCAGTATTTCAAAGCCCTTTATTGCTTTATTTTTTCAGAGGTGCATCAGGTAAATGGAGTGCTTATAATTGTAGGTGTAGTACCAGCCATTAAAGCAAATATATTTACAGCCCCTGTAATTATATTTTGGTAAAAGTTGTTCTGGATGGCTCAGCAGGCCTCCTCCCTAGGTAATATGTTTACTTCGATATTTTCTCCAATGATGCAGAACGGCTTATAGTCCAAACATTTTCTCCTGATGATACTTTTATTTCTGGCATGACCTTCTTCTCTTTCAAATCTGAAAGAAAAAAAAACAATTTATAGAAACATATAGAGTGACAGATGGATGTAATGCACTCCATGAACTTATTGATTTATTGACCGATAGTCACATTTAAAAAAATCTATAATCCAGAGGCTAATGAAAGAAGGAAAGCACAGTAATCATGATGTTAAATAAAGTGTATGTTCAGGCATGATGTTTGAATTCTTACTTTGATGTCCTTTTTCATAGATATTCTTGCACAGATTTTTCTACTGCGTAGGCATTTGTGCAGAAAACAGGGCAATAGATACTGTTTAATAGAAATACTGTATCACAGCTTTCTATTCAGCGGCAATATGAGCCTTCTCTTGGGAGTGTTTTAAAGCTTACTTAATTAGGTCACCTTTGGGTAAATTGGGTTTTGGGCAAATTGAAAGGTATCTAAATTCCTTAAGATCACCTCAGTACCATTTAGTGTCCTGGTGTGTTAATTTGCTAAATGGAACCCCAGGGAAGGGAAATAATTAAGCCCATAAATAAAGAAAATAAGTAAATGCTTACTTATACATGAGACTATTCTATATTTTTATAAGACTTTTGACTTTTATTGTGGAGTATAATACAAAATATTTGATGCAAGGAGTTTTTATTATAATTATATAACTTTTTAAAAATCTTTTTCAAAACGCATTTCCATGTTTTTTTCCACAACGGCTTTATAGGCTATAAGGTCATTGGAAGAATTATTTTCTTTCTTTTACAACTTTGTAATGCTTAATATGGTGTTTTGAATACATAGTGGCTATGTGTATTATGTTGGAATTAGAGACATCTATTCTTTATTTAAATTTTTATTTAAATTCTATGGGGCTCCTGGGTGGCTCAATCGGTTGAGTATCCTACTTCAGCTCAGGTCATGATGTCAATGGTTCATGGGTTCGAGCCCTGCATCAAGGTCTGCACTGAAAGTTGAGAGCTTGGAGTCTGCTTTGAATTCTGTGTCTCCCTCCCTCTCTCTCTGCCCCTTCCCTGCTTGTGCTCTCTCTCTCAAAAATAAATTTAAAAGTGTTTCATTTAAATTCTGGTTGGTTAACATAAAGTGAAATATTGGTTTCAGTAGTAGAATTCAGTGATTCATCACTTACATAAAACACCCAGTACTCAACACATGTGTCTTCCTTAATACCCATCACTCATCTCGCCCATCCCCCACCCACCCTTCTCCATCAACCCTCAGTTTGTTCTCTATTATTAAGAGTTTGTTATGGTTTGTTTCCCTGTCTTTTTTTCTTTTTGTCTCCCTTCCCATATGTTTATCTGTTTTGTTTCTTAAATTCCATATGAGTGAAATCAAATGGTATTTGTCTTTCACTGACTAATTTTGTTTACATAATATACTCTAGCTCCATCAATGTGGTTACAGATGGCAAGATTCCATTCTTTTCAATGGCTGAGTTACATTTCATTGTATATGTATATATATACACATGTATATACATATATATACCACATCTTCTTTATCCCTTCATCAGTTGATGAACATTGGGCTGTCTCCATGTTTTGGCTATTTTTGATAATGCTGCTATAAATAGTAGGGTACATGTACCCTTTCAAGTCTATATTTTTATATCCTTTGGGTAAATACCTAGAAGTACAACTGCTTGGTTGTAAGATAGTTCTATTTTAAACTTTTTGAGGAACCTCCAAACTGTTTTCCAGAATGGCTGCACCAGTTTGCATTCCCACCAGCAGTGCAAAAGCGTTCTCCTTTCTCCACATCCTTGCCAACATCTGTTGTTTCCTGTGTTAATTTTAGCCATTCTGATAGGTGTAGGTGGTATTTCAGTGTGGTTTTGATTTGCATTTCCTTTTTGTTTCAATATATGAAGTTTATTGTCAAATTGGTTTCCATACAACACCCAGTGCTCATCCCAAAAGGTGCCCTCCTCAGTACCCATCACTCACCCTCCCCTCCCTCCCACCCCCCATCAACCCTCAGTTTGTTCTCAGTTTTTAAGAGTCTCTTATGCTTTGGCTCTCTCCCACTCTAACCTCCTTTTTTTCTTTCCTTCCCCTCCCCCATGGGTTTCTGTTAAGTTTCTCAGGATCCACGTAAGAGTGAAAACATATGGTATCTGTATTTCTCTGTATGGCTTATTTCACTTAGCATAACACTCTCCAGTTCCATCCATGTTGCTACAAAGAGCCATATTTCATGCTTTCTCATTCCCACGTAGTACTCCATTGTGTATATAAACCACAATTTCTTTATCCATTCATTAGTTGATGGACATTTAGGCTCTTTCCATAATTTGGCTATTGTTGAGAGTGCTGCTATAAACATTGGGGTACAAGTGCCCCTATGCATCAGTACTCCTGTATCCCTTGGGTAAATTCCTAGCAGTGCTATTGCTGGGTCATAGGGTAGGTCTATTTTTAATTTTTTGAGGAACCTCCACACTGTTTTCCAGAGTGGCTGCACCAATTTGCATTCCCACCAACAGTGGAAGAGGGTTCCCATTTCTCCACATCCTCTCCAGCATCTATAGTCTCCTGATTTGTTCATTTTGGCCACTCTGACTGGCATGAGGTGATATGTGAGTGTGGTTTTGATTTGTATTTCCCTGATGAGGAGCGACGTTGAGCATCTTTTCATGTGTCTGTGAGCCATCTGGATGTCTTCTTGGAAAAGTGTCTATTCATGTCTTCTGACCATTTCTTAACTGGATTGTTTGTTTTATGGGTGTTGAATTTGATAAGTTCTTTATAGATTTTGGAATACTAACCTTTTATCTGGTAGGTGTTTTGCAAATATATTTTCCCATTCTGTAGGCTGCTTTTTGGTTCTGTTGAATATTTCCTTTGCTGTGCAGAAGCTTTTAATCTTGATGAGGTCCCAATAGTTGAGTTTTGCTTTTGTTTCCCTTGCCTCTGGCTACATGTCTAGTAAGAAGTTGCTGTGGCCAAGGTCAAAGTTGCTGCCTATGTTCCCCTCTAGGACTTTGATAGTTTCCTGTCTCACAGTTAGGTCATTCATCCATTTTCAGTTTATTTTCGTGTGTGGTGTCAGAAAGTGGTCCAGTTCCATTCTTCATGTTGCTGTCCAGTTTTCCCAATATCATTTGTTGAAGAAACTGTGTTTTTTTTCCATTGGATATTATTTTCTGCTTTGTTGAATGAAGATTAGTTGACCAGATAGTTGTGGGTCCATTTCTGGGTTTTCTATTATGTTCCACTGATTTATGAATCTATTTTTGTGCCCATACCATACTGTATTAATGACTACAGCTTTGTATGTAGCTTGTCAGCTTGTCAGCTTGTCAGCTTGTAGCTTGTCAGCTTGTCAGCATGTCAGCTTGTAGATGTCTCCAGTTTTGTTTTTTGTTTTCAGGATTGCTTTGGCTATTCAGGGTCTTTTGTGGTTCAATACTGGAAGCATCTATTCTTATAAAACCCAGGATTCTGGAGTCAAATGAGGAAAAAAATGTAAATTAATATGCCTCATGGAAATTTTTAGTCACTTAACGCAGCATAGATCTATGGTTTTGGCCTTTCCAATACCTTTTCTCCAATGGGTGATGGGCCCATTTTTAAACATGTAATACAACATGTCTGTTAATCAGTGTCTCATCTAGTTCTTGACAACAGGAATTGTGCACTAGGATACTCTAAATATGGGTTTCTTGTCCCATTACCAGTACACTTGTCCTATTTTTAACAGGGTCAGTGAAAACATTTGCATGGCATTTTATACATGCATATTAGGAGAGAGAAACACGTCCTTTCAGATTGTGAGCTGTTAAAATAGAGAGACCAGACAACATCCTTTTTTTCCATATAGAAAGTCAGTTTGTTGAAGGAGAGAATGAAGCCAATATACAAAGAGCAGCAAGAAAAACAGCCAAAATATGGATAAGAGAGTCATTTAATGCCTTAATCTAGCCACACCTGAATTTTATTTTTGGGCTTCCTAGTTATGAAGCTCATTTCCCCTTCACCTGAGTTGGTTTCAGCTAGGTTTAATTCATATGAAACTCGAAGTATCCTAATAAATTTGGCACCTTTGGAAAGGAATAATGGCTCACTACAAATAGCTTCTTTTTTTTTCTCCCTAGAAATCTTGTCTGCTTTTTCAGAAGCTGCTATTAGGTAAAGGCTGATATTTGGATGTCAATGCATAGATTACTCAATATAACTGAGGAGTGAAATCCAATGTTTTAGTTATGTTTATTAAAAGCATAATTAGCAAAATAGCAGTAGAAAATTTATTCTTTTACAATGATAAAAGGATTCAGAGTGAAGCAAATTTTAAAGAATAGCTAAATACAATGATGGCATATTCACCCACTGAATATGGAGTTATCATTAATTGCTTAGCTAAATATTGACTTTTATTCTTACACGTGAGAATAATTTTTACTTTTCTCACCAATTTAATTTTATGTCTGCACAAATGCCACTTTCCTCTGCCTTTTGCTTCTCATCCTTTGCAATAAGTCTTGCTACAGGTGCTGCAGCTACTTCCGATTTCAGGATAGATTCAAAATTTTTTCAGCTGTCTAGCTTCTGAGGGATGATTTTGATTTGCTTTTTGCTTCTAGAAACACCCTACAAGGGAAACCGAGGCTACTGCCTAAGGTTTGTTCTATTCTGTGTCTTGGACAGCTTTCTTTTCCTTCCTTGCTGCCTTCTCCCTCCCTCTTGCTCTTTTCTCTCCCTCCCACTCCTTTTTCTTGCCCCTATGCATAGTCAAAGCAAAATGGAAAATGAGCTTTATTGTAGATGGAATGTCTTGGGTATATCAAACCCTGTGAAAGATTATTTCTCCAAACATGTCAGTCATTCCCTTTCCTTCCTTGAAACTGGGACATGCTCACCCCCTTTCCATTTTATATTATTTTAACACATTTTATTGTTTTAAAGTTTATTTACTTTGATAGAGAAAAAGAGCATGAGTGGGGGTGGGGTGGGGGAAGGAAAGGCAGAGAGAGAGGGAGAGAGAATCCTGAGCAGGTTCTGCACTGTCAGCATGGAGCCCTACACGGGGCTCAAACTCAAAAACCGCGAGATCATGACCTGAGCTGAAATCCATAGTTGGACGTTTGAGCCACCCAGGCACCCCTTAAAACATATTTTAAATAAAGATGCACAATTTAAAAAACCAGATACATGTTGGTTTTTCATATATAGTAAGTTAGGTAAATATTTGTAAACAAAATGTTTCTAAATTCAAAGTTACTTTTAGGACCCTAAATTTCTCTACAATTGTTATCAATTGTTATTGTCAAAGTATTTTATAAATTCCCCCGGTAGAATTAGTTTTGATGAATGCAGTGTGATTTGGAGTACCCTCAATACATAGTCATTTGACAATTGTTGTTTTAAGCACTGGCAAGCCTGCAGCAAATTTTAAAATATATTAAAAGGTGTTTATCATACCCAGTATCTAATAGATGTAATCACACAAAAGGTTTTCAAGACAACTCAGAAGATTCATTTTATAGGCACAATATTATGGCAATTTATCATTAATGTTATCTTCTGGATGCTGTAGTTTTGGCTGAGGTAAAGATCTGCTGTTGCACATCTCACTGTCCATGGTCAGTGTTCATGTAAAAGCTAGCATCCTATCTAGGCTTAGATTTATGCATTCGTTTTTGGTTCAAGGTTTCTTGCTCCCGCTGGCAAACACAGATGGTCCTTAACTCCTCTCCACCTGAATGTGCACAGAATACAATTATGATGGGAACTAACATTACCTGAAATACATTTCTGTTTATGCTTGTAGACCAAGGTCAGAGCAATTAATCTGAAAGATGGGAGCACCGCGGATTATGCCAAACAATATTTCCCACAGGAATGTGATACCATATATCACAAATAGGCAAAATATTCATGCAAATCCTCTGCTGGCCTCTCTGTCAACTCAGGTTTACTGTCACTAAATATGAAGTTTACAAAATAGACTGCAGGGAATGCAGATGTTTCTAGTGGTATGTGTTTCATGCACATGTTGCAGTAATATTGTGGTGATTAATTTTTCCAGCTTGATTGAGATATAATTGATATACAACATTGTGTAAATTTGAGGTGTAAAGCATGGTAATTTGATAGACCTATACTGTGAAATGATTACCACAATAAGATTAATTAACACATTGTGATGTTTATTTTTATGTTGACTTTGACTAGACTATGGGTGCCCAAATATTTGGTCAGACATTCTATGTGTTTTGGGATGAGATTAAATCAGTAGACTGAGAAAAGCAGTTTACCCTCCCTAACGTGGGTGGGCCCCATCCAATCAGTCAAAGGCCTGTATAGGACAAAAAGTCTGACCCCACTCCCCACCCTGGAGTGAATGAGGATTCCTGCTACTTGAGTAGGATATCATTTTTTTCCCCCTGCCTTTGGGCCCAAACTGAAACATCAATTCTTCCTGGGTCTCAAGCTTGCCAGGCTTTGGTTTGAAATTACAGTGTTGGCTTTGCTGGTTCTAAGGTCTTTGGGCTTGGACTAAACTCAACCATCAGCTATCCTGGATCTCCTTATTTTTTTTTTTTAATTTTTTTTCAACGTTTTTTATTTATTTTTGGGACAGAGAGAGACAGAGCATGAACGGGGGAGGGGCAGAGAGAGAGGGAGACACAGAATCGGAAACAGGCTCCAGGCTCCAAGCCATCAGCCCAGAGCCTGACGCGGGGCTCGAACTCACAGACCGCGAGATCGTGACCTGGCTGAAGTCGGACGCTTAACCGACTGTGCCACCCAGGCGCCCCTGGATCTCCTTATTTATCCATTTTCTCATTCTCTCTCCCTTTCCTCCTTTCTCTCTGTCTCTGTCTCATCTATCTATACCTATATAGATAGATGCATCCTATTGGTTCTGTTTTCTAAAGAACCCTGACTAATACAAATATTATGTTGATGATCTAGAAAATAGAGATAGTAATCTTTGCCTATATGACAAAGACTCTGGGGAAATTCCAAATTCATTGAAAACATCCAGAATGGCTGGTATGATGCTGCTGAATAATATCAGGTTTAGTGCTCCCTCCCCTCAGATGCCCAGGGCGATTTGTGATATTAACACAGTTGACCTAGGTACAGTCTCACCCTTGGGGGTGGTAAAGGCATAACAGCTTAGGTCACTAGGATCCTGGCACCAAATCATTTCCAAAAGAAATCCTGTGACTCTAATATCAGATGATAATTGGCCTGTTCTTAAAAAAAAAAAAAAATCATGATTAATTTATTTGAAGCACTAAACTAGAATTTTTGCAACTAAATCAATATTTGAAAAACAGTTTTCCTTTGGCCTTGAGCTTTCTGGGAACCAGGTAGAACAACAAGAACAAAACTGTGGCAAAGACCTGGTAATTGGACATTAACTGGCACGTTTCACTGCTGCTCTGGATGGAGAAGTTAATTGGTAATTAACTGGCACGTTTCACTGCTGCTCTGGCTGGAAATCTCTCCCACCTCCAACCCCCCAGTCATGTCTTCCCTACAAAGAAAAATGGTCCATTGTCCGCCCTCCTCTAGATATGGGAAGTTGCGGTTTGCCTTTGCATTAGAATCCTC